>NC_042961.1:63154508-63784329 GCF_901001165.1 Salmo trutta
CTCTTACTGTATATAGTCTCTACTGTATATAGCCTCTCTACTGTAATATAACCTCTCTGGTATATAACCTCTCTACGGTATATAACCTCTCTACTGTATATAGCCTCTCTACGTATATAGCCTCTCTACTGTATATAGCCTCTCTACTGCTATAACCTCTCTACTGTATATAGCCTCTCTACTGTATATAGCCTCTACTGTTATAGCCTCTCTACTGTATATAACCTCTCTATAACCTCTCTACTGTATATAACCTCTCTACTGTATATAACCTCTCTACTGTATATAGCCCTCTCTACTGTATATAGCCTCTCTACTGTATATAGCCTCTCTACTGTATATAACCTCTCTACTGTATATAGCCTCTCTACTGTATATAACCTCTCTACTGTATATAGCCTCTCTACTGTATATAGCCTCTCTACTGTATATAGCCTCTCTACTGTATATAACCTCTCTACTGTATATAGCCTCTCTACTGTATATAACCTCTCTACTGTATATAGCCCTCTCTACTGTATATAACCTCTCTACTGTATATAGCCTCTCTACTGTATATAACCTCTCTACTGTATATAGCCTCTCTACTGTATATAAGCCTCTCTACTGTATATAGCCTCTCTACTGTATATAACCTCTCTACTGTATATAGCCTCTCTACTGTATATAGCCTCTCTACTGTATATAGCCTCTCTACTGTATATAACCTCTCTATAGCCTCTCTACTGTATATAACCTCTCTACTGTATATAGCCTCTCTACTGTATATAACCTCTCTACTGTATATAGCCTCTACTGTATATAGCCTCTCTACTGTATATAACCTCTCTACTGTATATAGCCTCTCTACTGTATATAACCTCTCTACTGTATATAACCTCTCTACTGTATATAGCCTCTCTACTGTATATAGCCTCTCTACTGTATATAACCTCTCTACTGTATATAACCTCTCTACTGTATATAGCCTCTCTACTGTATGTAGCCTCGCTACTGTATATAGCCTCTCTACTGTATATAACCTCTCTACTGTATATAACCTCTCTACTGTATATAGCCTCGCTACTGTATATAGCCTCGCTACTGTTATTTTTCACAGTTGTTTTTATTTCCTTACCTATTGTTCACCTAATACCTTTTTTGCACTATTGGTTAGAGCCTGTAAGTAAGCACTTCACTGTGAGGTCTACACCTGTTGTATTCGGCGCACGTGACAAATAAACTTTGATTTGATTTTTCATTCAAAAGGAGGGAGAAACCAAACAATTGGCAACTAAAGTTTTCTTTAAGGAAACAGATAGGCATGGCCTCCTACTCGTCGTGTTTTGAGCCCCACATTTTCTTGCGGGGGGGGGGCTTGCCTTTTTTGCATGTTATTTTGGCATTAATACGTGTCACATATCAGTTTGCAAACAATGTACAACATATATATATAATAGTTAATAAAGCTGCATACAAACATGGTCTCTTTTTTGTTTTCTTGAGTAAGGCAGCTCCAAAATGCAGATGTTTCAGCCTAGTGCTGTGTTGGTGGGGCAAGCCAGCAGAAAATACGGAGTGTTGCACTGTGATTGGCTCAGTGTTGTGTCACTCATGGGTACACTATGTCACCTCCAAGTCTAAGGGTAGACATCGGAAATTCAAGCCCCTTGGGTGCTGCCATAGAGTTACCTTAGAAGTGCCCATCCAAGAAGGCTCAAGGTCATTGTCCATAGATAAAATTACATCAAATCACATTATATGTACAGTAGCTTTGATTGGACTGATCATGTCAACATCATACTTTCAAAATCTTAGCTAGCAGTCATCATCATGAATCAAGTCGACAATCTACTGGCAAATGAAGAGAAATAATGAAGAGAAATTATAGATAAAATGTATTGGTGCTCATCGGCCAATGGACATCAACAAGTTGGAAATCGCAAATTCAACAGTAAGTGGTTTGGAAGGAATCAGTGACAGCGGCTAACTATAAAGCATCGCAAAGCAATCACTAGCCTGCTATTCAGTGGAGTGACTGTGTGGTCCCAAATCTGGGATTAAGGGTCTCTTTTCCAAGTTTAAAATGATAAACATTCAACATTGGCCATGCTGTCATTGAAGCATAATTTATGAAATAATAATTTAATTTATCAAATAATTGATCAAAACAACTGTTAACTCAGAACTGCGAAAGCGGTGAGTTCAAGACAACAGGGAAGTTGGGAATAAACGAGCTCCGACTGGGAAAATACGTTTTGAAAGCACCATAAATCCAGAGAATGATGACAAAATTTGCCCACGGAGGACCGCCGTGCCACCTTCCTGTTCAAGTGAGCACAGCCCAATAAGGGGAGTCCAAAATGTATTATATGCTGCTGCATAAAAGATGCCAGGGAGATGTGTATACTGTAGCTAAGAAAGTAATACTAAGTGTAATACTCTAACATGGAACCCAAACTGGCTGCGCGCATGCGCCATCGTGCACCATCGTGCGCCATCGTGCATGAATTTATTTGGTCCCCCCACACCAAACGCGATCACGACATGCAGGTTAAAATATCAAAACAAACTCTGAACCAATTACATTAATTTGGTGACAGGTCGAAAAGCATTAAACATGTATGGCAATTTAGCTAGCTAGCTAGCTTGCACTTGCTAGCTAATTTGTCCTATTTAGCTAGCTTGCTGTTGCTAGCTAATTTGTCCTGGGATATAAACACTGAGTTGTTATTTTACAACACAGACGCTCGTTGACGCGCACGAGCAGTGGGTGCAATAATTGAATACTGTTGGGACTTTTTGTAGGCCCTAACAGTTTGTGGGCACCGTTTGTCACCGTTATAGTGCAATTAATGTATTGTTTAGTGCAATTAATGTATTGTTTAGTGTTGTGTTGTGGCTTTGCTGGCATGCATCCAACCTTTTTGTCTTTTTTGCCCCACCAACATTTACATGCTAAAACCACCACCACTGCCTCCTTCATATATCCAGTTTCCAAAACACACATATTGATCAAATCACAACTTATAAGTTTCCATAGAATCTGTAGTTTCCCTTGGGATATAGAGGAGGCCACAAGACTCCTCTTCTCAGCCTTAAGGGGGGCTACTCTAGGTGGTTCCTCAGAGAGGTTAAGGCTGAGGTTAATCAAACCTTCTAGACCCATGGTGTCACGAATCCCACCGAAGGTGGCTCCCCTGCCTGTTCAGGCGGCGCTCGGTCGTCGTCGACGGTCTACTAGCCGCCGCTGATCCCTTTTTCCTTTTCTGTTTGTTTGGTCTTATTGGTTGCACCTGTTCCCTGTTTTGTTTCTTGATTTGTGTTTATTTAAGCCTGTTAAGCCCGCCCAGTTTTGTGCGGGATTATTTCACTGTTTGTTATTTGGATGTGCTGGCTGGCGCCTTATTTTCTCTCCGGACTGTTTTGCCTGTGTTTTGGGTTGGTCTAACTTATTACGCGCCATTCTGTTTTGTCAGGGCAGGCAGAACGGTCAAAACCGGGAAAGACTAGGAAACAGGAGCAAGAAACAGTCTGGAGCAGGGGAACAAACGCTGGTACGTTTCACGAACAAAAACGAACTGGCAACAGACAAACAGAGAACACAGGTATAAATACACAGGGGATAATGGGGAAGACGGGCGACACCTGGAGAGGGGGAGGAGACAAGCACATAGACAGGTGAAACAGATCAGGGTGTGACAGTACCCATGGAGAACATCAGGTAGAGAGGATAACCGCCATGTGGTTCCATTCATTTATTTATTTATTCTCGGGCTCTGGTGGGGTTCAACATTGAACTGAAATCTCATTTTCAACAGGCGAGGAATGATCGTGGGGCTTCGATTCAGGGTAATCTCAGCCTATAGGAAGAATAAAAGCCTTAAGGACACTTTAGTCAACTCAAGCCTGACCAAGCAGAATAAACACTTTACCGAAACACGGTTTCTGTCCAATAGGCATTCGGGCTTGAGGGCCTCAATCAGGCATAAAGTCCAATTGGACACTATAAATGTGGTTTATGTGATTGAGTCATAAACTCTATGTTGTAGAGACACAAATGGCACTAGAATGCAGACCACATTCAGAAGGGTGACAGAGCCCAGGGTTGCTAGGTTACTTTCTGAATGTAATCCATTACAGTAACTAGTTACTTGTCCAAAATTGTAATCAGTAACGTAACTTTTTGGATTACCTGAACTCAGTAACGTAATCTGATTACATTCAGTTACTTTTAGATTACTTTCGCCTTAAGAGGCGTTAGAAGAAGACAAAAATGTATGTTACCAATTGAACGACATCTAATTGTAGGATAAATCAATTCCAGTCATTCCAATAAATGTTATACCCTTGGACCTTCAAGAATAGGACTTGGAAATTTGGAAGTATAGATTAGCCAAATTGTTTAACCTGAGCATAACCCCCAAAACTAAAGACTTATTAGCCAGCCTTACTCTGTTGTTTATGATTGTGTTGTCATGGAGGACTGATTGGGCTCATTGATTCCAGTTGAAAAATAAATGCTGTGCTCATGGAATGGCTTTGAGCACTACTGAAAAGTGCTATTTACATGTGATAAATGGATGCCATATGCTGCATTACTATAGGCCTATTGTTTACCTTTTAGTTGATGACTCTTTGATATCTTGATAATATGCAGCTGTTTAAAGGGCAAATCCACAGATGGAACAATAATAAAATGGCCCGCCCCGCCTCTGTTTTGGTGAACAGCTGAGGGATTCGCCTGTAGAAATGTAACCACTCTCAGATGAACAGAGCTATGGATGCAAGGACTGACCATCCATGATATCAACATTATAGTTATAACCATGTTATGAGGCTATACAGGACTGACCATCCATGATATCAACATTATAGTTATTACCATGTTATGAGGCTATACAGGACTGACCATCCATGATATCAACATTATTGTTATTACCATGTTATGAGGCTATACAGGACTGACCATCCATGATATCAACATTATAGTTATAACCATGTTATGAGGCTATACAGGACTGACCATCCATGATATCAACATTATAGTTATAACCATGTTATGAGGCTATACAGTATTTGTTTACATGTACAATGTTTAAAAACATTGGAGAAAATCAAAGCTTACATTTTGGGTTCTCATGGAGTGTGACAGTGTGACATACACTAGTTATATAATCATAATATACTAGTTATATAGTATTAATATATTCATAATACACTAGTTATATAGTATTAATATAGTCATAATATACTAGTTATATAGTCATAATATACTAGTTACATTGCCATAATATACTAGTTAAATAGTATTAATATAGTCATAATATACTAGTTATATCGTCATAATATACTTATTATATAGTCATAATATACTAGTTATATAGAATTAATATATTCATAATATACTAGTTAAATAGTCATAATATACTAGTTATATCGTAATAATACACTAGTTATATAGTCATAATATACTAGTTATATAGAATTAATATATTCATAATATACTAGTTATGTAGAATTAATGTAGTCATAATAAACTAGTTATATAGTCATAACATACTAGTTATATAGTCATAATATACTAGTTATATAGTATTAACATATTCACAATATACCAGTTATATAGAATTACTATATTCATAATATACTAGTTATATAGCATTAATATAGTTATAATATACTAGTTATATAGTATCAATATAGTTGTAATACACTAGTTATATGGTCATAATATACTAGTTATATAGTAATAATATAGTCATAATATACTAGTTATATAGTCATAATATACTAGTTATATAGTATTAATATATTCATAATATAGTAGTTAAATAGTCATAATATACAAGTTATATAGTCATAATATAGTCATAATATACCAGTTTTATAGAATTAATATATTCATAATATACTAGTTATATAGTAATAATATACTAGTTATATAGTATTAATATATGCATAATACACTAGTTATATAGTATTAATGTTGTCATAATATACTAGTTATATCGTCATAATATACTAGTTATATGGTTATAAAATACTAGTTATATAGTTATACTATACTAGTTATATAGTATTAATATATGCATACTATACTAGTTATATAGCATTAATGTAGTCATAATATACTAGTTATATAGTATTAATATAGTCATAATATACTAGTTATATAGTCATAATATACTAGTTATATAGTATTAATATATTAATAATATACCAGTTATATAGAATTAATATATTCATAATATACTAGTTATATTGTGTTAATGTAGTCATAATATACTAATTATATAGTATTAATATAGTCATAATATACTAGTTATATAGTCATAATATACTAGTTATATAGTATTAATATAGTCATAATATACTAGTTATATAGTATTAATATAGTCATAATATACTAGTTATATAGCATTAATATAGTTATAATATACTAGTTATATAGTATCAATATAGTTATAATACACTAGTTATATGGTATTAATATAGTCATAATATACTAGTTATATAGTATTAATATAGTCATAATATACTAGTTATATAGTGATAATATACTAGTTATATAGTATTAATATATTCATAATATAGTAGTTATATAGTCATAATATACTAGTTATATAGTCATAATATAGACATAATATACTAGTTTTATAGCATTAATATATTCATAATATTCTAGTTATATAGTCATAATATACTAGTTATATAGTATTAATATATGCATAATATACTAGTTATATAGTATTAATGTAGTCATACTATACTAGTTATATGGTCATAATATACTAGTTATATTGTCATACTATACTATTTATATAGTATTAATATATGCATACTATACTAGTTATATAGTATTAATGTAGTCATAATATACTAGTTATATAGTCATAATATACTAGTTATATAGTATTAATATAGTCATAATATACTAGTTATATAGCATTAATATAGTCATAATATACTAGTTATATAGTCATAATATACTAGTTATATAGCATTAATATAGTCATAATATACTAGTTATGTAGTATTAATGTAGTCATAATATACTAATTATATAGTATTAATATAGTCATACTATACTAGTTATATCGTCATAATATACTGGTTACATAGTCATAATGTATAGTATATTATGACTATTAGTATATAGTATAATATAGTATAACATATATATAATATATAGTAATATAGTCATATTATACTAGTTATATAGTATTAATGTGGGGCGGCAGGTAGCCGCCTGGTTAGAGCATTAGACTTGGAACATAAAAGGTTGCAGATCAAATCCCATTTTACATTTACATTTTAGTCATTTAGCAGACGCTCTTTTCCAGAGCGACTTACAGTAGTGAAAGCATACATTTCATACATTTTTTTCCCCTGTACTGGTCCCCGTGGGAATCGAACCCACAACCCTGGCGTTGCAAACACCATGCTCTACCAACTGAGCCACTGCCAGGCCCTCCAGGCCCCCCAAATCCCGAGCTGACAAGGTAAAAATCTGTCGTTCTGCCCCTGAACAAGGCAGTTAACCCACTGTTCCTAGGCTGTCATTGAAAATAAGAATTTGTTCTTAACAGACTTGCCTAGTTAAATTAACCTGTTTAGGATAGGGGGCAGTATTTTCACGGCCGGATAAAAAACGTACCCGATTTAATCTGGTTATTACTCCTGCCCAGAAACTAGAATATGGATATAATTAGTAGCTTTGGATAGAAAACACCCTAAAGTTTCTAAAACTGTTTGAATGGTGTCTGTGAGTATAACAGAACTCATATGGCAGGCCAAAACCTGAGAAGATTCTATATGGGAAGTGCTCTGTCTGACCATTTCTTGGCCTTCTATAGCCTCTTTATCAAAAATATAGGATCTCTGCTGTAACGTGACATTTTCTAAGGCTCCCATAGGCTCTCAGAAGGCGCCAGAACGTTGAATGATAACTCTGCAGTCCCTGGGCGAAAAACAGTAGGGGTTTTGGAAAGTGGTCGATCTGAGAACAATGACACGGGCGCTCACTCTCGTTAATCTAACCACACTGTCCGATTTCAAAAAGGCTTTACAACGAAAGCAAAACATTAGATTATGTCAGCAGAGTACCCAGCCAGAAATAATCAGACACCCATTTTTCAATGGCATAAAATCAATTTTTATGCCATATATTATATAAACAGTGCCATGGTAATGTGGCCGTATTGTCTCTCATGAGTTTCACAAAATTGTACCAAACGGACCAGTTCGTAGCTGGATTCTTCACCGATCTTTTATACCTTCTCCAGAACATAAATGTTGTTCAGTTCCCCAGTCCTGTGAGGTGGAAGATTTCCTTTGTCTCTATGAAAACACTCTGTCTCTTTATACTGTGGCCATGAGGCGGGACATTTTCTTAGGAATTTACGACCACTCAAACAGGGCCTGAGAAGGGGTAGGTAGGGGGATTGTACATAGAAAACCCAAAGAGGGCAACATCATAACAAAGGTAAAGTTGAACAACATTGGGTGGGAATCCTGAACAGCTCAGATGTGTGTATCAGGACCCAGGAGGGCCCAACACGAAGCTCGTGTCCTGAGAAATATTACAGGAGATCCGGTCCAGATGGGTGGAGGTACAGCAGTCACTGCAGCTCACTGATTCTGTGGAGGGGTTTAACACACAGTGACAGATCAGTTTGGCTATGAGCCAAAATGGCATCCACTGTAACTATAGCAACATAAAGACAAGCCTGTAAAGACAACAATAGAGCAACATAAAGACATCGAGAGTCTATAAAGACAATAATAAAGTAACCTTCACAGCAGTACTATCCAAGTTGAAACAAGCTAATATAAATATGGGAGGGGGGGGGGGGGCTAGTCTCCGCTCAGACCCGGGACAGGGAGGGAGGGGAGGCACGGTAAGGGGGGGGGGGGGGATCAGAGTCTCTTGCCCCCAACCCCATCACCCCCCGGAGCAGGAGACAGGCCGTAGCTCCAGCTAGGACCCACAGCAACTTAGTGGTAAGACAGACACCAGCAGACGTCCAGCTAGGACCCACAGCAACTTAGTGGTAAGACAGACACCAGCAGACGTCCAGCTAGGACCAACAGCAACTTAGTGGTAAGACAGACACCAGCAGACGTCCAGCTAGGACCCACAGCAACTTAGTGGTAAGACAGACACCAGCAGACGTCCAGCTAGGACCCACAGCAACTTAGTGGTAAGACAGACACCAGCAGACGTCCAGCTAGGACCCACAGCAACTTAGTGGTAAGACAGACACCAGCAGACGTCCAGCTAGGACCCACAGCAACTTAGTGGTAAGACAGACACCAGCAGACGTCCAGCTAGGACCCACAGCAACTTAGTGGTAAGACAGACACCAGCAGACGTCCAGCTAGGACCCACAGCAACTTAGTGGTAAGACAGACACCAGCAGACGTCCAGCTAGGACCCACAGCAACTTAGTGGTAAGACAGACACCAGCAGACGTCCAGCTAGGACCCACAGCAACTTAGTGGTAAGACAGACACCAGCAGACGTCCAGCTAGGACCCACAGCAACTTAGTGGTAAGACAGACACCAGCAGACGTCCAGCTAGGACCCGCAGCAACAGAGTGGTAAGACAGACACCAGCAGTGTTTCTAGCTTCTATGGTAATACAATATCAGTACAATGCAATACCTCTCTCTGTATCTGTCTACCAGGCCCCCTCCACCTCCATTCAGTCATTGTGAACCACAAATAGAGATACCAACCATACCAGATGAATGTGGTGAAAGGCCCTCTGGTGGTGAGAGTGAAGCACTTCACTGTTTCACATGTTTCTCGCTGCAAGATGTAGTGATGGGGGGGTGTGGAGCAGAGGAGAGGAGAGAAAAGAAAGAGGAGAGGGACAGAGGGAGAGGGGAGAGGAGAGGAGAGGAGGAGAGAGGAGAGGAGAGGAGAGGAGAGGAGAGGAGAGGAGAGGAGAGGAGAGGAGAGGAGAGGAGAGGAGAGAGGGACAGAGGGAGAGGGGAGAGGAGAGGAGGAGAGTGGACAGGGGAGAGGAGGAGAGTGGACAGGAGAGGAAAGAGACAGAGAGAGGAGAGGAGAGAGAGGAGAGGAGAGAAAAGAAAGAGAGAGAGAGAGGGGAGAGGAGGAGAGTAGACAGGAGAGCGAGAGAGACAGAGAGGAAAAAGCCAGAAGACATTGTCACAAGTATGTGGTAACTTTTCACAGCACCACGCTCTATCATTGGATAGGGTTCAAACTGTAGAACCAATTTCCTACATTTTAATATAAAAATTGATTTTATCAAACAAAACGATGCTACATTTTATCTCTGGGATCCTCAGGATGACAAATTAGAGCAAGATTACTGAATGGAAGTACATCATTTACCTTCAGAGGTGAACGTATCAAACCAGTTGCCGTGATACGTTTTTGTTGTTGTTGTGCACTCTCCTCAAGCAATAGCATGGTAGTTTTTCACTGTAATAGCTACTGTTAATTGGATACTGCAGTTAGATTAACAAGAATTGAAGCTTTCTGCCCATATAAGACATGTCTATGTCCCGGAAAGTTTGCTGTTACTTACAACTGTCATGCTAATCACATTAGCGCACGTTAGCTCAACCTCCTGGTATAGGAACACCAATCCCGTAGAGGTTAATACCATGGCCCATAGAAACGCAATGAATAGCACATTCATCACTGGCAAAGAAGACAGTTCAAAAAAATAAATCATAAGGAATAAGGTTTTGTGAAATCAAATTGTATTTGTCACATGCGCCGAATACCTAGACCTTACAGTGAAATATTTACTTACAAGCCCTTAAAACCTTTTGAGGATCTTATCCCGATCTTATCCCGGTATTGGGATTCATTGTCATGTGACCATGGCGGGGAATTCAAAACTGCAAGAATAATCATTTCAAATAATCAAATAATCAACTATTTTCCTCCATTTAACCACGCTGTCCGATTTTCAGAGGCTTTACGGAGAATGCATAAAGTTAGGTTATGAATGCATAAAGTTAGGTTATGTTAGGAGAGTACATTGACAATAGCTGTGTGTAATGTGTAATGTTTAGCCAATTCAAAGAAGGGCATCAACAGACAGAAAACTAGCTAGAATTATGCACTTACCTTTGACAATCTGCATCAGATGACACTCATAGGACATTATGTTATACAATACATGCATTTTTAGTTCCATCAAGTTCATATTTATATCCAAAAACAGCATTTACAGTCGCGGTGAAATTCAGAATTTTTTTCGGCTCGAATGCTCCCAGTGAATCCAGCATTACAAATCACGGAATTACTATTCGAAAACATTGGTAAATTATAATATTGTCATTCAAAGAATAATATATTATCATCTCGTAATTGCTACCGAATGGCCAGATCTCAAAATAACTTTACTGGGAAATCACATTTTGCAATAAACTGGGTACTATGCTAAGAACAATAAGCTAAGCTATAAGCTAAGCTATACAGTTAGCATCATCTAATATCGATAATAACATTGTAAATATCCCCTTACCTTTGATTATCTCCATCAGAAGGCAGTGCCAGGGATCCCAGGTCCAGAATAAATGTGGTTTCTTTTGACAAAGTTCATAATTTATGTCCAAATAACACCAAATAGTTAGCGTTCAGTAGGCTCCCACAAAACGAGTTGGTAGGTGTAAAGTCACGCCGAAAAGCAAAAAAAAACCTAGTAAATAATCTATTTACGTTTGTTCAAACATGTCAAACGTTGTTTAGCATTAATCTTTTGGTCCATTTTTAACGTGAAACATCAGTAAACATCAGTAATATTTTCACACAACCTATCAAGTGTCTAGAATAAACGATTATGACAAAGACACTCTTCTCAGATTTATGCGCAGGCGCAAAAAATGAAGTGATGACGTGTCAACTTCCTTGCATTCTAATTTGCTCCCTGTTCATCACAGATGCTTCAAACAACTTTCTAAAGATCGTTGACATCTAGTGGAAGCCGTAGGAGTTGCGAACTGAATCCTTTCTCACTATGGTATCTATAAAACAATGACACTAAATAGTACAGTCACAAAATTCACATTTTTTTTAAAATCTATTTTTCACAGGTTTTTGCCTGCAATATGAGTTTTGTTATACTTACAGACACCATTCAAACTGTTTTAGAAAATTCAGAGTGTTTTCTATCCAAACCTGAAAAATAATATGCATATTCTAGCTTCTGAGTTGGTGTAGGAGGCAGTTAAAAATGGGCACATATTTTTTTCCAAAATTCTCAATACTGCCCCCTAGCCCAAACAGGTTATTAACCAACAATGCAGTTTTCAGAAAATAACAAAAAATGTAAAATGAAAGTAAGAGATAACAAATGATTAAAGAGCAGCAGTAAATAACAATAGCGAGGCTATATACAGGGGGTACCGGTACAGAGTCAATGTGTGGGGACACCGGTTAGTCGAGGTAATTGAGGTAGTATGTACATGTAGATAGAGTTATTAAAGTGACTATGCATAGATAATAACAGAGAGTAGCAGCAGCACGGGGGGGGGGGGGGCGATGCAAATATTCTGATTAGCTGTTCAGGAGTCTTATGGCTTGGGGGTAGAAGCTATTTAGCAGTCTCTTGGACCTAGACTTTGCGCACCGGCACCGCTTGCCGTGTGGTAGCAGAGAGAACAGTCTATGACTAGGGTGGCTGGAGTCTTTGACAATTTTTAGGGCCTTCCTCTGACACTGCCTGGCAAAGAGTTCCTGGATGGCAGGAAGTTTGACCCCAGTGATTTTCGTCCCATTTATTTTCCAGTGATTGAACATTAGCTAGCAGGACGGAGGGCAAGGACAGATGAGCCACTCGTCGCCTGATCCTCACAAGGCACCCTGATCTTTTGCCTCGAAGTCTCAGTTTCCTTCTCCAGAGAATCACGGAGATCTGGGCCTGGTTGGGTGTCTGTAGTAGTATATCCCTCCCATCCAACTCATTGACGAAGAACTCTTCATCCAGTTTGAGGTGAGTAATCCCAGTTCTGATATCCAGAAGTTATTTTCGGTCATAAGAGATGGTAGCAGCAACATTATGTACAAAACAAGTTGCGAACAGCGCAAAGAAACAAACAAAATAGTATGATTGGTTAAGAACCGATAAGACAGCAGCCCTATACTTTGTCCTATATCCTATATCTTTTAGATTTAAGAAAGCTCAGGAAATATATATATATTTTTTGGGACGCATATTTAACCCATTATTTTTATTGCCACAAAACAACCTCCATGCTACCATTCATTTGTATGGGTTACCATGGGTTACCTTCAGACGAGTCCCGTGACACTTGTGGCCCACCATTGTGTTTGTGAGAATCCCCACTTTCCACAGTGGGTCATATTACACTGAACAACAATATAAACGCAACAAGTAAATTGTTGGCAACATGTTTCATGAGCTGAAATAAAATATCTCAAAAATGTTCCATAGTCGCGAAAAGCTTATTTCGCTCCAATTTTGTGCAGAAATTTGTTTACATCCTTGTTAGTGAGCATTTCTCATTTGCCAAGATAATGCATCCACCTGACAGGTGTGGTATATCAAGAAGCTGATTAAACAGCATGATTAGTACACAGGTGCACCTTGTGCTGGGGACAATAAAAGGCCACTATAAGTTGTCACACAACACAATGCCACAGATGTCTCAAGTTTTGAGGGAGCGTGCAATTGGCATACTGACTGCAGGAATGTCCATCAGAGCTGTTGCCAGATAATTAAATGTTCATTTCTCTACCAGAATCCTACTCAAACAACATTTTTGAGAATTTGGCAGTACATCCAACCGGCCTCACAACCGCAAACCATGTGTAACCACGCAAGCCCAGGACCTCCTACTCCGGCTTCTTCACCTCCAGGTTCGTCTGAGACCAGCCACCCGGACAGATGATGGAACTGTGGGTTTGCACAACCGAAGAATTTATGCACCAACTGTCAGAAACTGTCTCAGGGAAGCTTATCTGCGTGCTCGTCTTCCTCACCAGGTTATTGACCTGACAGCAGTTCGGCGTCGTAACCGACTTCAGTGGACAAATGCTCAGCTTCGATGGCCACTGACACGCTGGAGAAGTGTGCTCTTCACAGACGAATCCAGGATTCAACAGTACCGGGCAGATGGCAGACAGAGTGTATGGCATTGTGTGGGCGAGCAGTTTGCTGATGTCAACGTTGTGAACAGAGTGCCCCATGGTGGGGTTATAGTATGGGCAGGAACAAACTACGGACAACGAACATAAATGCATTTTATCAATGGTAATTTGAATGCACAGAGATACCGTGACGAAATCCTGAGGCCCGTTGTCGTACCATTCATCCACCACCATCACCTCATGTTTCAGCATGATAATGCACAGCCCCATGTCGCAAGAATCTGTACATAATTCCTGGAAGCTGAAAATGTTCTGATTTTTAAGGTATCCTTATGTGAACTGTAACTCTGTAAAATGTTTGAAATTGTTTCACGTTGCGTGTTTATTTGTTACGTTCCCCAGCTAGAAAACCAAAAATGGTCGCTCAAACAGAAAGGGGGAACTAACAAAGAGTCACTGACAAACCCAAAATGAAACAGGTGTGGTTTTAGGAGGGGTTCTGAAAGACACTCACGGGGTCAGAAAGTTGATCAGCAACAACAACAGGGACCTAACAGACACCCACCATGAGACCCACTAAATATGACCAAGAGGACAACACAATTAAAACCCACACCACATTTAAAAGACAGGAAGCAAACCAAAACAGGGAAGATCAGATAAAGGATTGTTTTTCTAGAAATCAAATCAGGAGCGTCAACTAAAGCAGTTAACCCTCCCCATCTCTCAAGACAACTGGAGCACTGGGCCAGCAACTCTTAAATATCACCTTCCCACTAACGAGATGACAAACCAGCACAGGTGTAATACATACTGACTAACGAGGTGCCCAACCAGCACAGGAGTAACACATACTGACTAACGAGGAGACCAACCAGCACAGGTGTAATACATACTGACTAACGAGGTGACAAACCAGCACAGGTGTAATACATACTGACTAACGAGGTGCCCAACCAGCACAGGAGTAACACATACTGACTAACGAGGAGACCAACCAGCACAGGTGTAATACATACTGACTAACGAGGTGCCCAACCAGCACAAGAGTAACACATACTGACTAACGAGGTGACCAACCAGCACAGGTGTAATACGTACTGACTAACGAGGTGCCCAACCAGCACAGGAGTAACACATACTGACTAACGAGGAGACCAACCAGCACAGGAGTAATACATACTGACTAACGAGGAGACCAACCAGAACAGGTGTAATACATACTGACTAACGAGATGACCAACCAGCACAGGTGTAATACATACTGACTAACGAGATGACCAACCAGCACAGGTGTAATACATACTGACTAACGAGATGACCAACCAGCACAGGTGTAATACATACTGACTAACGAGATGACCAACCAGCACAGGTGTAATACGTACTGACTAACGAGGTGCCCAACCAACACAGGAGTAACACATACTGACTAACGAGGTGACCAACCAGCACAGGTGTAATACGTACTGACTAACGAGGTGACCAACCAGCACAGGAGTAATACATACTGAATACTGACTAACGAGGTGCCCAACCAGCACAGGTGTAATACATACTGACTAACGAGGTGCCCAACCAGCACAGGTGTAATACATACTGACTAACGAGGTGCCCAACCAGCACAGGTGTAATACATACTGACTAACGAGGTGACTCCATTCCATGCGTCCCACATGCAACCTCGAAATATAAATGGAAAAACCGAAGCCTTTAACAGTATTTTTGTTCAGTGTCCAGACCAACCTGTTTGGAGAAGACAGATTTTCAGGATGTCTCATGGTTTGACAAACACTGCTGTAGCTGTCACCTTCCACCACAGACCAGGACGATATCTCTATCACAAACTGACAGATTTTAATGGGGATTTTTTAAATTATGCTACTTAGATTAATGCCCAAGCATTTCACTACACCCGCTATAATATCTGCTAAATATGTGTATGTGACCAATAAGATTTGATTTAAATAGACGACTTAATTAAGGATGAACCTATACATTTTTACATGTAACCTGGTTTTGTCTACTACATGTCTGTAAAGATGTCACGTCCTGACCAGTAAAGGGGTTATTTGTTATTATAGTTTGGTCAGGACGTGGCAGAGGGGGATTTGTTATTATAGTTTGGTCAGGACGTGGCAGAGGGGTTATTTGTTATTATAGTTTGGTCAGGACGTGGCAGAGGGGTTATTTGTTATTATAGTTTGGTCAGGACGTGGCAGAGGGGGATTTGTTTTATATGGTTCGGTGTGTGTGTGTTTGTAGAGGGGTGTTTGGTTTATGTATTCCGTTTTTTATTGTCATTGTTCTATGTTGTGTATTTCTATGATCTATCTATGTTGTGTATTTCTATGATCTATCTATGTTGTGTATTTCTTTGTGTTGGCCTGGTATGGCTCTCAATCAGGAACAGCTGTACATCGTTGTTGCTGATTGAGAGTCATACTTAGGTAGCCATGTTTTCACCTGTCCCTTTGTGGGAAGTTGTTGTTGTACTGCTGTGTGTGTAGCCTGCAACACTGGTCGTTCGATAGTTTTTCTTGTTTTGTTTGTTACGTGTTCTAATAAAGTTAAGATGAGCACTCAACCCGCTGTGCCTTGGTCAATGATGTACGACGACCGTGACAAAAGTAGAAATATATAAAGTATTGTAAACACTATTTGTAGAAGACTATTATGAGTTTATAATATATATTTTTTTGTTTATTACATCAATTATTAAACATTTGATATTGACAAAATCAAACCAAAGTTTATTGGTTGTGTATACAGATTAGCAGATGTTACAGCAGGTGCAGTGAAACGCTTGTGTTTCTAGCTCCTACAACGCAGTAATACAATATCAATACAATACCAATGTGCAAATAATCCAGAAAGTCCAGAACAAGAGAGAAATGAATCCCCTTTGCAGTAAACATGTATCCAAAGTGTAGTTGCTGAGATATTTTTTTACAAAAATTGCATTGGCCAATACAGTACTATAATACCGTAATATAGGCCAATAAGGTACTGTAATACTGTAATATAGGCCAATACAGTACTGTAATATTTTAGTATAGGCCAATACAGTACTATAATACCGTAATATAGGCCAATACAGTACTATAATACCATAATATAGGCCAATACAGTACTATAATACAGTAATATAGGCCAATACAGTACTATAATACCATAATATAGGCCAATACAGTACTGTAATATTTTAATATAGGCCAATACAGTACTATAATACCGTAATATAGGCCAATACAGTACTATAATACCATAATATAGGCCAATACAGTACCGTAATACTGTAATATAGGCCAATACAGTACTGTAATATAGTATATCGATAGAATTCAGTGCCAACAGAAATTGTATTTGAATTCTATCATTTTGAATTAGGATATTGAATACAATTTCATATTTTTGAATTTGTAATGCAGAAATGTAATTATTGAATTACTAAATTGAACTTGTATTTCATGATTTGAAACTGAATTGAGTGAATTTGCATTCAGTTAAAAAATTATATTTCAATGTAATTTAATATTCAAATTCAATATTTATATACTCAGTTTCGATATGGTAGACAAGGCATTCATTGAGTTTACAAACTATTATTTCAAGTTCATCAAAGTTTATTATATTCAACTTATCAGAACCATTCAGATTCAGTTTTCAAATTCAGTTCTCTAAATTCATATTCCAAACCAGAGACAACATCCTGGTACTTTGTCAGCCAGTAAAAGTAGAGGAGAACAGATAGAATCAAACTCTCTCTGAGGTAAACAGAAGCTTCTGGCGGTTTCTGAAGCCAACATGACATGTTTCATTTATTTTCTTCCTATGAATTTGGCGAGCGTTTGAATCGTTTGGGCTATAAACTACTGTGGCCCTGATGAGAACCTATGGCCAAATGCTCAAGACAGATTTGATGCAAAACGATGCTTGCCTAACAATAATTTTTCTTTAATTTGATTACATTGTGAACCTTTGATCACACATGGGATAGAAATGATGGACATGTCATGTCCAGTCCAATTTAATGGTTAGTGTTTTGCCTGATTGTGAAAACAGTCGAATGTACTGTTATTTACCGTATTGCAGCATACTACTTTCAAACATCTTACATGTTTTGGTTTTGGATTAACTGGTTGTTAAAATAACTAAATTAAGAATTGTTTTATTATGTTGTGCTCTGTGTGTCAGTTAGTGAATAGAGACAGACTGGTCTGTGTGTCAGTTAGTGATTGGAGACAGACTGGTCTGTGTGTCAGTTAGTGAATAGAGACAGACTGCTCTGTCTGTCAGTTAGTGAATAGAGACAGACAGGTCTGTGTGTCAGTTAGTGATTAGAGACAGACTGGTCTGTGTGTCACATCCTGACAATAGAAAGTCCTTATTTCTCTATGGTGGAGTAGGTCAGGGCGTGACTGGGGGGTTAGTCTAGTTTATTATTTTCTATGTGGGGTTCTAGTTTATTATTTTCTATGTTGGTGATTTGTATGATTCCCAATTAGAGTCAGCTGAGAATCGTTGTCTCTAATTGGGGATCATATTTAGGTAGCATTTTTCCCACCTGTGTGTTATGGGATATTGTTTAGAGTTAGTGCACGTAGCATCTCTGTAGTCACGGTTCGTTGTTAGTTTATTGTTTATTTGTTTTTGTCTTTGCTTAGTTTCACTTTCTAATAAATAATGTGGAACTCAACATTCGCTGCGCCTTGGTCCGACATTTATTCCAGCGAACGTGACACTCTGTGTGTCAGTTAGTGAATAGAGACAGACTGCTCTGTCTGTCTGTCAGTTAGTGAATAGATAGACATGCTGGAGACCAGAGAGACACAAGGACATGGCTCTTACATACACTCTGCTATTGACGCAATGACACGGTGTGTGTGTGTGTGTGTGTGTGAGTGTGTGTGTGTGAGAGTGTGTGTATTGATAGTCTCCATGTTTTTAGGAAGAGAAAGGAACTCTAAGCCTGCCAGTAGCACCATGGTTACAGCCTTCGAGTTGTTCCCACCCCTCCTCCACACATTGAGAATGTCACAGCTCCTCTCTCTCTCCAATCTTAGAACTCCCAGATGGTTCTACTTCTAGAATGTCACAGCTCCTCTCTCTCTCCAATCTTAGAACTCCCAGATGGTTCTACTTCTAGAATGTCACAGCTCCTCTCTCTCTCCAATCTTAGAACTCCCAGATGGTTCTACTTCTAGAATGTCACAGCTCCTCTCTCTCTCCAATCTTAGAACTCCCAGATGGTTCTACTTCTAGAATGTCAGCTCCTCTCTCTCTCCAATCTTAGAACTCCCAGATGGTTCTACTTCTAGAATGTCACAGCTCCTCTCTCTCTCCAATCTTAGAACTCCCAGATGGTTCTACTTCTAGAATGTCACAGCTCCTCTCTCTCTCCAATCTTAGAACTCCCAGATGGTTCTACTTCTAGAATGTCAGCTCCTCTCTCTCTCCAATCTTAGAACTCCCAGATGGTTCTACTTCTAGAATGTCACAGCTCCTCTCTCTCTCCAATCTTAGAACTCCCAGATGGTTCTACTTCTAGAATGTCACAGCTCCTCTCTCTCTCCAATCTTAGAACTCCCAGATGGTTCTACTTCTAGAATGTCACAGCTCCTCTCTCTCTCCAATCTTAGAACTCCCAGATGGTTCTACTTCTAGAATGTCACAGCTCCTCTCTCTCTCCAATCTTAGAACTCCCAGATGGTTCTACTTCTAGAATTGGAACATTCCCCTTCGGAGAGAATCCAAAAACACGTAACAACTGAGTGATGTTATAATAATAATAATAATAATAATAATAATAATAACAATAATAATAATAATAATAATAATAACAATGAGGGAAATCTTTCTATTTTAAGCAACAAAAAAAAAACAATTTTGATGTGCTCATCAGCTATTCTTAAATCGATCCAAGCGGGTTTTCAGTCCTTTTATCTCCTTGACAGTTTGGGCTGTTTTTTTTTTGGACGTGACACCTGTCAAGAGGGAAAGCGTGTAGAAGTTGCGTAATTGTGCGTCAATAGTTTTTCTAACCTCCTCTTGTATGGTCTCCTCCTGACAGTATGATTGGCTAGTGTTATGAAAACACTTTGACTGGGCAGGGCTGTTAATAGTCAATCTGTCACTCTCTCAGCACTCTGTCGGGGTAGTGGGAAGACTCAGGTTGTCAGCTCTTTTGTGTTGTTGCAAAGTAACGGCTGTAGCCTAGGCAACATGCGGTGTTGCTATGTGGAGGCTAGTTATTAGCTTGCTGCTGAGTTGGGCATTTAATGTAACGTTTAATATACTTATCTTACATGCAGATATGCAGATTTGGGGGCAGCAGCGTAGCCTAGTGGTTAGAGCATTGGACTAGTAGCCGAAAAGGTTGCAAGTTCAAATCCCTGAGCTGACAAGGTACAAAATCTGTCGTTCTGCTCCTGAACAAGGCAGTTAACCCCACTGTTCCTAGGCTGTCATTGAAAATAAGGATTTGTTCTTAATAACTGACTTGCCTGGTTAAATAAAGGTAAACATAATTTTAGCCAAATAGCTGTGTCTAATAAATACAGAACCTTCATATCTAGTCAGTCAAACTGTGAATTTGATTTACTCTAACTAACTCAGATGTGTATGCAGCTCTGTGGAGAGCGAATCAGGGAAATCCACGACGATCTCAAAACTGAGCTTGCATCACTTTCAAAAGAGCTCGAGTGTCTGCAGATTCAATAATTGGGACGGTGTGCCGGTGTGTCCAAAGCACCATTTGGTTGCCTTTATACAATGTGGACCAAAATCAGTGTTGTATAAAGCAATAACCGTTTACACATCGTTTGTTCTATATTAATGCGGGTGATTGTTAAGTTAAGAGTTGCACGGTAACTATTCAATTTGGGTTTTAATTAATTAACCGAGTCCATGCAGTCAATAAATTGATTGCAAAATCACTGAGCCCAGAGAGAGAGAGGAGAGGAGAGAGAGAGAGAGAGAGAGAGAGGAGAGAGAGAGGAGGAGAGAGAGGAGAGAGAGAGAGGAGGAGAGAGAGGAGAGAGAGGAGAGAGAGAGAGAGAGAGGAGAGAGAGAGAGAGAGAGAGGAGAGAGAGGAGAGACCCACTGACGGGTGGTAGTAGTGTCGCATTATGAAGCTACAATAGATTCAGGATTCTTCTCCCTTTCTACGTATCTCAATAGGAGACGATACGGAAACAGCTGTTTTCTCCCGATACACTGTGGTGCAGCAGTCTCAATGGTGCACGAGTCAGAACGGAAAGAATATCATGTGTATGTTTAGTTCGTCTGGCTGACTCTGTAACGCATTGCTCCCTGCTTCCTGTTTGACACGTCGTTCAGAGTTACGTGTCTGTGGGTCCATGCATCTCCTTCTAATGGCATGAAGCATTCTGCAGATAAAACTGAGCGCATCACCACTCCCCTCTCTCTCTCTCTGTCTCTCTAACACACACACACACACACACACACACACACACACACACACACACACACACACACACACACAAACAAACACACACACACACAAACACACACACACACAAACACACACACACACACAAACACACACACACACACACACACACACACACACACACACACACACACACACACACACACACACACACACACACACACACACACACACACACACACACACGCCCAGTGATGCTCATAATAACATGCAGGTGATTAATTCCTGTTGACCAGATGCGAATGATAAAGGGGGACAGATGTTTTCATTAAACATCATTAGACATAATATCCAGTAGTGTGTAACTTGTGTTCCATCTCTGTGTTCCATCTCTGTGTTCCTATTTGTGTTCCTATCTGTGTTCCATCTCTGTGTTCCATCTCTGTGTGTTCCATCTCTGTGTTCCATCTCTGTGTTCCTATTTGTGTTCCATCTCTGTGTTCCATCTCTGTGTTCCATCTCTGTGTTCCATCTCTGTGTGTTCCATCTTTGTGTTCCATCTCTGTGTGTTCCATCTCTGTGTTCCATCTCTGTGTTCCTATCTGTGTTCCATCTCTGTGTGTTCCATCTCTGTGTTCCATCTCTGTGTTCCATCTCTGTGTTCCTATCTGTGTTCCATCTCTGTGTTCCATCTCTGTGTGTTCCATTTCTGTCTTCCATCTCTGTGTGTTCCATCTCTGTGTTCCATCTCTGTGTGTTCCATCTCTGTGTTCCATCTCTGTGTTCCATCTCTGTGTGTTCCATCTCTGTGTTCTATCTCTGTGTTCCATCTCTGTGTGTTCCATCTCTGTGTTCTATCTCTGTGTTCCATCTCTGTGTGTTCCATCTCTGTGTTCCATCTCTGTGTTCCTATCTGTGTTACATCTCATGAAGGGGAAGCGGAATGTATTGTGTTTATTCCTCTAAATGGTCATCATTACTGTTCACCTGCATGCTGCAGTAGCACAACCCTTCAAACCGACATGTAGGTTTAACCCACTATGTGTTGTGTAATCGCCCCGGTGCTCTGGGCTCGGCAGGTGGGCGGGTTTCAGCGTAGAACACCGATCTTCAAGAGAATCCCCTCTTCTACGTCGCACACACACCCGTGTGTGTCCTTATAAGGCAGGGGATACCCTGCGTCATATCCTCTGTCCATGTTTGGGCATGATGCTACGCAGCGGGGGAATCCTCACGGACATAGAACCAATGGAGGGAGGAGGGGTTACCTAGCAGCCAGAAAAGTATAAAATGGAGAGGAGCAGAGCAAACCTCATTCAGACACATCTACCGGAATAACGGAATACAGCGACCATACAGCAAGGACTTATCTTCCTCACCACTCCGAGGGAATCCCCACATTTAATAGAACACTAATTTGATTATCTTTTGTTTTGTTTTGGGAGATTGATCAATCATTTAAATTGATTGATCGATTAATTTACCATTCAGGACCTAGCTTTTTATTAATATACGGAATTTAGCTTTAACGTTTTCCCTCTCGTTTTTATCGAGACCTACTTACCGGATCCTGTTAACATGCTGTTCACAGAGGAAGATATATTCATGTCGGAGTTTGAGGACGCATGTAGCGCCTGGGTGGACAGTGTCAGCTCAAGCAGTGACGGTACAGACTCTGATATCGGATCCCCAGCACAACAAGGTGGGTTTCTCTCTAGATTCTAACCCCCACCCCCCCTGACTACAAGGATCAATGCATCAATGCATTATGAATAACATTTGAATACAGAACTCATAAAGAATGCATACGTATTCTCTGGTAGCTATTGTGCAATTGTTTTTTGTAGGCAAAAAATACATAAGCTATAATTACATCTGTACAATAATATGTTACTTATGTAATGCAATGCAGCTTGAAGTTCCTCGTCGCCCACTGCTTGCTACCTTTGCTAATGTTAGCCTATCAGTTTATATAACGATAATAACCGCAGTTGTGTTGTCTCTCTCAGGTTGTGTGTTATCCCCGGAGACCGACGGGTCCGATTCGGATTTCTTCTCCGACCTGAATGACTGTTCCTCAGACAGCCTGTCCCTTCCTCTTGCCTACACCGGGAGCTTCTACACGGAGCCGTTACAGGGGACGGTGCCACCCTGCAGCACAGAAGCTCTGCTCAACATGATCACTGAGATCGTTGGGATCTGCACGGTGGACGACCAGATGACCAGCGGGACTCCATCTGCCTCCCTCCCCGCCTCTGTCACACCCTGCTCGGCCATGAGCGTTGCCTCTCCCCCTCTTTACTCTCCCTCCATGGAGTCTGCCTCCAGCGGATACTGGAGCCAGGCTCTGACTGAAATTCCTTCTCTTTCTGCCGGGGTGGACATTCAGACTCCCCCCGTTGCCCCTGTGTTGGTCAAGAACGAGTTCAACAGCAACTGCGACGGCTGCGACAACGACCACTTCTCCCACCCTGTTCAGGATGCCTTCTCCCCGGGCAGCTTGGAACAGCTGTTCCCGCTGTCTGGTCAGTCTCTGGATCACCAGGTAGACGTAAAAAAGCTTCTGGACTCTCTGCTGCTGACTGACATTAAGACAGAGTGTATCATCAAGCAGGAGCCGTGCTACATGGGAGACTGGGCTCAGAATGAGCCTGTACCTGTTAACGGGAGCTACGTCAACGATAGCTTTCTGGTCAAACCGGAGCCTCTGGAGTTCCAGACTGGGGACTCAGGGCCGCAGCAACTGGACGCTTGCAGCGACCTGGCCGCCTTCACCGCCTCTCTCTCCTCCTCCTCCCTGGATGCCATCCTCTCCTCCCTGCTGCCTAGCGTGTTCCCGAGGAGCAGGGGCGTGCACGCCACCACTGGAGAGAGTAAAGCGACGACCCGCTCCAGTACCGGGGCCGTGAAGGTGAAACCGTTCCCGTGTCCAATAATCGGGTGTGAGAGGCGTTTCTCGCGCTCCGACGAGCTCAACCGCCACGTGCGCATCCACACGGGCCACAAGCCATTCCAGTGCACAATCTGCCTGCGCAGTTTCAGCAGGAGCGACCACCTGACCACGCACACGCGCACGCACACTGGGGAGAAACCTTTCTCTTGCGAGGTGTGCGGGAAGCGGTTCGCGCGCAGCGACGAGAGGAAGAGGCATGGACGCGTGCACGTGAAGCAGCAGCTGAAAGCTCAGATGATGGCGGCTTATAACCTGGCCTTCCCCGGTGGAGTTTGAACTGAACTTTAACTCTCTAAAGCTGGCTTCGCTGCCCAGAGTTTAAACCTGCTCTTCAGAAGGCTTCAGTTGGTTCTGTCTGGCTTCGGTTGGTTCTGTCTGCCTGGTAACGTTGGCTGTTGGTCCGGTTCAGTTGGAGGTGTTGACTTCAAAACGGGCCATCGGTTGAAAAAAAAAAATGGTGGAAAAGTTTCAACGAGAGAAAGAAAATAATCTCGTCTTGTCGGTTGGACATGGAAGGTGGAACTATTTTAGAACGTCTGTACGTTGTACTTTGACATTATATCTAGCTGTTTGACTATATGTTGTGCTGAACAGCGGAAATGAACAGAAACTGATGAACTACGAGAGGATTAGTTGGTTTCAGCACCACTGTGAGTGGACAGCTCCTTGTCTGTCAATCTGAACAGACTGAAACGTACAGCACTTGTTTTGGTCACTCGACAGTTCTGGATTGTAAAACTGGTACAGTTTTCAGAGTTTTTTTTTTTTCTTTTTGTGCAACATTGCATGATATAGTTTTACATTGATGTGTTGATGTATAATATATTATATAAATCTCTAATGTAGAAGTTGGAATGTAACTTTTCTCTCTACGGTGAATCACATTTCTAGCCTTGATGTTTACTACATAGGCCTATATTTTATCATTCGAAATATATATTTGAAATCTTCATAACCAAAACATTATTTATATTCTATTCTCTCAATTGTATTTTTCTACCTGTATATATATATATATATATTTATATTTGAAACTTCCTGTTTCCTGTGATAAACATTCTCTATATTTTTTGGAACTTCCATTAGAACGTTGAACAGTCACAGATGTATTATGACATCACCTCTCTAATCAGCTTGACACGGTTTGGTGGCTCGTTGCTGCTCTGACACCTGTGGTTAACGGTAAATTAATAACACGGGGTCTTGGAGTTTGATTGTACTTCTACATTCATACAAGACTCACCGGGGGGAGGGGGGAAAAAACAACAACAATATTCAACATTGTAGTTGATGAACCAAGTAGCACACATTGCTGTGCGTTTACGTACCATTAGTTCGACTGCTAACTCTTCTCTTGTTTGAGGCATGAAACGCAGATCTATTTCTGTTCTAAATAGAAGACCTTGTGTTATTTTGTTTGCATGATGGTTATGAATTAAAAAAAACAGTGAAATGACAATTGAGAAGTTTCTATCGCTTAACTTCTTTATTCAGTACACACACACACACACACACACACACACACACACACACACACACACACACACACACACACACGCACGCACGCACGCACGCACGCACACACACACACACACCACTCTGCGTGTGTCTAGCACGCCTATAGCGCCCCCTACTGTCTGACGAGTACTACAGCTCCATCATTGCAACTTATTATTTGAAACTATTTTGAATCAATAAAAAGGCAAATAACAGCCACAAATAAGGTCCATCACACAGATAACCTACACAGCAGATAGACTATAGGACTAACCTACACAGCAGACAGACAATAGGACTAACAGCAGATAGACTACAGGACTAACCTACACAGCAGATAGACTACAGGACTAACAGCAGATAGACCACAGGACTAACCTACACAGCAGATAGACTACAGGACTAACAGCAGATAGACTACAGGATTAACAGCAGATAGACTACAGGACTAACAGCAGATAGACTATAGGACTAACCTACACAGCAGACAGACTACAGGACTAACCTACACAGCAGATAGACTACAGGACTAACCTACACAGCAGATAGACTACAGGACTAACCTACACAGCAGATAGACTATAGGACTAACCTACACAGCAGATAGATAATAAGACTAACCTACACAGCAGATAGACAATAGGACTAACCTACACAGCAGATAGACTACAGGACTAACCTACACAGCAGATAGACAATAGGACTAACCTACACAGCAGATAGACTATAGGACTAACCTACATAGCAGATAGACAATAGGACTAACCTACACAGCATAATGTTATTGTATGACCACAACAGATAGATTAATAGACACAGACAGACAGACAGACAGACAGACAGACAGACAGACAGACAGACAGACAGACAGACAGACAGACAGACAGACAGACAGACAGACAGACAGACAGACAGACAGACAGACAGACAGACAGACAGATAGATAGATAGATAGATAGATAGATAGATAGATAGATAGATAGATAGATAGATAGATAGATAGGACTCTTTCCACTCCTCTCCTCTTAGATCCAGAATTCCGTCAGGTGACGTCAGCAGCAGCGGTTGGGCTCTGTCATCTACGGGAGGAAAGAGCGTCGCGTGTAGGGGAGGGATGCACGCGTGGACACTACAGTGGACACTACAGAGATCCACAGTGTTAGACCGGGCTGGTAAAGACCAGGTTAACTGTTTTATTCAGAAAAACTGGCTTAAAATACTGGGATACAGGCGTGGTCAGACAGAGAGAGAGAGAGAGAGAGAGAGAGAGAGGAGAGAGAGAGAGAGAGAGAGAGAGAGAGAGAGAGAGAGAGAGAGAGAGAGAGAGAGAGAGATCTTCTGCACAGATCCTGTCAGACCTGGACCCTGACACTAAATCTCAGTTAGACAAAAATAATGGTGTTCCACAAAAGGTCCAGTTTCCAGGACCACGAATACAAATTCCAATTAGACACTGTTGCCCTAGAGTAAACAAAAAACTATACATACCTCGGTCTAAACATCAGAACCACAGGTAACTTCCACAAAGCTGTGAACAATATGAGAGACAAGGCAAGAAGGGCCATCAAAAGGAACATAAAATTCGACATACGAATTAGGATCTGGCAAAAAAATACCTGAATCAGTTCTAGAGAGAGAGAGTAAGTGAGAGAGAGAGAGAGAGAGAGAGAGAGAGATCTGAGGAGAAGGGAGACTGGAGGTAAGATTTAACTTTTCTCTCTCTGTGATAATGAAGCTGATATTTATATATTTTCTATTATGTGTCTTTGATTCATCACATCCTAGTTGTACCACGGCCTAAACCGCTGGAGGCTCCAATTATCTAATACTATCACCATGAGTCCTTTACATAGTTTAATCACTCCATCTATGTAATATTATTGCGGTCCATGAACGGTTCGTTAAAATCAATAATTTCTACTGCATGAATGGATTTTTCCATGTCCTCCACAAGATGTCGTTCATTAACAGAAACGTGTGGGCGTGGAGAGGAAGGGCTGTAACAGGATATATGTTCCAGAGGTTTTCAAAGTAAAAGCTGTGTGACTATTACAATGAACTGACCATCCGCTCCAGCTAGCTAGCCTTCTCCCAGGGTAGTTATAATAAGGGCCACCAACAAGTAACGTTAGTTAGTTAGCTAGCTGCTTCCTTCAATGCTTAGTGGCTTTACTGACAGACAACACAGGGAGCTTGTATCAAAAGCCATAAAGCATGGAGCTAATGGCTAAAACTAGCTAGCGGGGCCATGCCTACCATGCCTTTTGGACCTCATAACTTTTTTTTAGGGAAAAGTATAATCAGAGCATTCGGAAAGTATTCAGACCCCTTGACTTTTTCCACATTTTCTTACGTTACAGCCTTATTCTAAAATGGATAAAATTATTTTTTCCCCCCATCATCAATCTACACACAATACCCCATAACGACAAAGCAAAAACAGGTGTTTAGAATGTTTTGCAAATTAATTAAATACATTTTTTTGAAATATAACATTTACATAAGTATTATGACCCTTTAGTCAGTACTTTGTTGAAGCACCTTTGGCTGGAATTACAGCCTCAAGACTTCTTGGGTATGACGCCACAAGCTTGGCGCACCTGTATTTGGGGTGTTTCTCCCATTCTTCTCTGCAGATCCTCTCAAGCTCTGTCAGGTTGGATGGGGAGCGTCTGTCACATCTGCTCCTGCTACGCCCTCTGGTGTTCATCTGGTGTCTTCTTGACCTGCAGTTACTCCCCCTGTACACACTCCCTCCCTCCCTCCCTCCCTCACTCACTCACTCACTCACTCACTCCCTCTCTCTCCCTCTCTGTGTGATTGTGTGGTCGGAGACAGGTCTGCTGGAGTCAGAGCAGATCCCTACCAGCTGCAAGTCATTCCATAATCAAGACCTCTACAAATACTCAGTCCTGCCACTTCCCCTCTGCCAGATCGTAATCTCTGCTCAGTCAGTTTATTATTCTAGCCATTTATGGTTACTCAAGATTCTGTTACTCTGCTGTGCCTGTTTCCCTGCCTGACACCATTTATCCTCTTATTGCAGTGTCATGACATTGGCCTGTGGGTAAGGTTAATGACCCCCCCATGAATACCTTTGTCCCTTTCCTCTCTCTCTGACTCTACTGAAGGACTCTTGAATAGCCTTTGTTAAACATAGAGAGTCTGGGAACATCAAACAAGTGGGGGGAAAGGAACCATATTTCGGTAATAGAACCAGTTGAAAATATGCGTTGGTACTTAATGAATATGATGTCAGTTAGGTTGTCATCTGAGACATTATGACTGATGACAGGACGACATAAACTGTATCTGGGAAAGTCTACACATTATAGTTATCAGATTCACATGGAATTGTTGTGGAATTTAAATGCAATTTAAATGAAACTATTTGTAAAAAGATTAAATGTAATTTTAGCTTCCAAATGAGAGAATTGCGTTTTCATAAGGTTAGAGCCCTGCTCAAGCAGTGGTCCGCCCCTGTGAAGAGACATGGGTTATAAACTATGAAACACAACCTTCTCTCCCTCCACTATATAAGCCCTTGACGAAAATGTAACCTTCTGTTCCGAGGACGATAGGACGACGGTCCATACGTTAAAAAGGACTAACATGTCAACTACAGAACTAAGCCAACCTCAGCGTGAGCTTTGGTTGTGAATGGTATGAACCCTTGAACTCTTATTCACTAAAGAAGTGAGACATCCTAGCCGTTGAGTTAGCAACAGCTGCTGTAAACGTTGGCTAGGAAAGGACGGACGACGTATCCAGTCTAACACACAACGAAGATACTACAACGTATCTAATTTACCACCAGAGACATTCTTCCGAGGACAGGAAGATCTTTGTTGGCCAACACGGCCAGCATCTACGACCAACCTACCGAAGCGCAGCTCAGAGTAAATATTTATTGCATTTTCCTTTTCCAAATGGGCGGTAATTTAGAATGCATAAGATAATGTATTTACGAAAGCTTAGGTTCTCCCTTTGTTCCTCAGTCTTCCCGCTCTTCATTCAAGCCCAACCCCCTCTCTTTTTTTTTACCAGCCGTCATAAACGTTCTGTCCCCCAGGGACGTTTTCTGTATGACATAATTTGCATTCTGTGTATATGTAATTCTGTGTGTTAGTTAGGTATTTAGTAAATAAATAATTAAACCCAATTTTGTATTGCTGATTCAACTTTTTAGCCAGGGTTCGTGAAGATAACCAAGAATTTACAACTTTCAGATGAGACTGAAATAAGGTGATGATTAATATTGACTGGTATTGATGTAAAATATTACTAGGTCTTTCAGAGTTTATTCAGAAGATAACAGCTCTATAAACACTCTTTCGTGGTGCCCCGACTTTCTAGTTAATTACATTTATATGATTAGCTCAATCAGGTAATATTAATTACAGAGAAAGGATTTTATAGAATAGCATCTCATATCACTTAATCCGGCATAGCCAAAGACACGACAGCAGTTACCGCTCTGTCTGTGGCTCCTGTCTCCTGTTCCACATCTCACCACCCAACTACCTTGGATTCCCCTCAGGACCTGTTTACCCTGTAAAGGACCCTATTCTACTCAGCTAACTCCAACCTCAGTCTCCACATCTGGTTTTTCCACAACTCATCCGAGTGTAACAATAAATATTTTGTTTCATCCCCGTTTCCTCATCTGAGTCTGCTCTTTGGTTCCACTTAATAACGTTGCTGCAGAGCTATTTTCAGGTCTCTCCAAAGATGATCCTCTCAATCTCTGTCAGGTTGGATGGAGAGCATCGCTGCACAGCTATTTTCAGGTCTCTCCAGAGATGTTCGATTGGGTTCAAGTCCGGGCTCTTGCTGGGCCACTTAAGGACATGCAGAGACTTGTCCCGAAGCCACTGTTGCGTTGTCTTGGCTGTGTGCTTAAGGTCGTTGTCCTGTTGGAAGGTGAACCTTTGCCCCCAGTCTGAGGTCCTGAGCACTCTGGAGCAGGTTTTCATCAAGGATCTCTCTGTACTTCACTCCGTGCATCTTTCCCTCGATCCTGACTAGTCTCCCAGTCCCTGCCTCTGAAAAACATCACCACCAAATGATGCTGCCACCACCATGCATCAAATCAAATTTTATTTGTCACATGCGCCTAATACAACAGGTGTTGTACACCTTACAGTGCAATGCTTACTTACAGGCTCTAACCAACAATGCAGTTTAAAGAAAAAAAAGTAAGAGATAAGAATAACTAATAATTAAAGAACAGCAGTAAAGAAAAATAGCGAGACTATATACCGATACAGAGTCAATGTGCACTGGTATTGAGGTAATACGTACATGTAGGTAGAGTTATTAAAGTGACTATGCATAGATAATAACAGAGTAGCAGCAGTGTAGAAGGGGGGGGGCAATACAAATAGTCTGGGTAGCCATTTGATTAGCTGTTCAGGAGTCTTATGGCTTGGGGGTAGAAGCTAAATGTTTAGAAGCCTCTTGGACCTAGACTTGGCGCTCCGGTACAGCTTGCCGTGCGGTAGCAGAGAGAACAGTCTATGACTAGGGTGGCTGGAGTCTTTGACAATTTTTAGGGCCTTCCTCTGACACCGCCTGGTATAGAGGTCCTAGATTGCAGGAAGCTTGGCCCCGATGATGTACTGGGCCATACGCACTACCCTCTGTAGTGCCTTGCGGTCAGAGGCCGAGCAGTTGCCATACCAGTCAGGATGCTCACCTTAGGCATGGTGCCAGGTTTCCTTCAGACGTGACGCTTGGCATTCAGATCAAAGAGTTCAATCTTGGTTTCATAAGACCAGAGAATCTTGTTTCTCATGGTCTGCATCCCTTAGGTGCCTTTTGTGAAACTCCAAGCATGCTGTCATGTGCCTTTTACTGAGGAGTGGCTTCCGTCTGTCCACTCTACCATAAAGGCCTGATTGGTGGAGTGTTGCAGAGATGGTTGTCTTTCTGGAAGGTTCTCCCATCTCCACAGAGGAACTATGGAGCTCTGTCATAGTGACCATCAGGTTCTTGGTCACCTCCCTGACAAAGGCCCTTCTCCCCCGATTGCTCAGTTTGGCCGGGCGCCCAGCTCTAGGAAGAGTCTTAGTGGTTTCAAAACTTCTTCTATTTAAGAATGATGGAGACCACTGTGTTCCTGGGGACCTTGAATGCTACAGAAATATTTTGGTACAGAGTCGACACAATCCTGTCTCGGAGCTCTACAGACAATTCTTTCGACCTCATGCCTTGGTCTTTGCTCTGACATGCACTGTCAACTGTAGAACCTTATATAGACAGGTGTCTGCCTTTCCAAATCATGTCCAATCAATTGAATTTACCACAGGTGGACTCCAATCAACTTGTAGAAAAATCACAAGGATGATCAATGGAAACAGGATGCAACTGAGGTCAATTTTGAGTCTCATAGCAAAGGGTCTGAATACTTATGTAAAGAAGGTATTTCTGTTTTTAATTTTCATAAATCTGGAAAATGTTCTAAAAACCTGGTTTTGCTCTGTCATTATGAGGTATTGTGATGTCATTATGGGGTATTGTGTGTGTGGACTGATGAGGAAAATGATTTATTTAATCCATTTTAGAATAAGGCTGTACCGTAACAAAAGTCAAGGGGTCTGAATACTTTCAGAACCTTCCGAATGCACTGTATATACATATATACGTATGTATATATAAAACAATACCAATAATTCCATCAGAAAAAGGAAGTTGTCTTTCAAAAAAACATATTGCTCAGGCTCTTGAATTTGTTTTAGGTTCATTTTCCCATCTGTTAGGTGCATAACATTTTCTCTATAATTTAGCCGGTGTCATTTTTCTTAAATGGAGAATTGCAACAAACTAACAGGGTGACATCAGAGGACACATAGAACATCTTAAATACAATACTAATAATGTAGTCTAACTAGGACTATAAAATAATGAAAACATGTTTTTAATATTTTATTATTTCATAGTTTATATTTCTTGTGGAAGTTGATGAACCCGAGGACATAAGCAAATCGTCAACAAAAAATATATATTGTTCAAAATGCATAAAAATTCCCTTTCAAGATGTATATGTTTGTGTTTTAAAGGTAATGGTCACCTGACGGATCACCACCTCAAGCTGAACCTCGGCAAGACGGAGCTGCTCTTCCTCCCGGGAAGGACTGCCCGTTCCATGATCTCGCCATCACGGTTGACAACTCCCTTGTGTTCTCCTCCCAGAGTGCTAAGAACCTTGGCGTGATCCTGGACAACACCCTGTCGTTGTCCGCTAACATCAAGGCGGTGACCCGTTCCTGTAGGTTCATGCTCTACAACATTCGCAGAGTACGACCCTGCCTCACACAGGAAGCGGCGCAGGTCCTAATCCAGGCAATTGTCATCTCCCGTCTGGATTACTGCAACTCGCTGTTGGCGGGGCTCCCTGCCTGTGCCATTAAACCCCTACAACTCATCCAGAACGCCGCAGCCCGTCTGGTGTTCAACCTTCCCAAATTCTCTCACGTCACCCCGCTCCTCCGCACACTCCACTGGCTTCCAGTTGAAGCTCGCATCTGCTACAAGACCCTGGTGCTTGCCTACGGAGCTGTGAGGGGAACGGCACCTCCGTACCTTCAGGCTCTGATCAGTCCCTACACCCAAAGAAGGGCACTGCGTTCATCCACCTCTGGCCTGCTCGCCTCCCTACCTCTGCAGAAGCACAGTTCCCGCTCAGCCCAGTCAAAACTGTTCGCTGCTCTGGCACCCCAATGGTGGAACAAGCTCCCTCACGACACCAGGACAGCGGAGTCAATCACCACCTTCCGGAGACACCTGAAACCCCACCTCTTTAAGGAATACCTGGGATAGGATAAAGTAATCCTTCTAACCCTCCCCACCCCCTACCCTCCCCCCCAAAAAAAGATATAGATGTAATATTGTAAAGTGGTTGTCCACTGGATATCATAAGGTGAATGTACCAATTTGTATGTCGCTCTGGATAAGAGCGTCTGCTAAATGACGTACATGTAAATGATGTAAATGTATGTAGACCCCTTTCCTGCAGTCACATGACCAAATCTATGGTGGCCTCATGGGTGGAATGTTCATCATATTTTTTATAATTTCATAATTAATTTACTTTATTTTAAAAACCTGCCCAAAATCCAGTGTTTCTACAGTATGTCAAACAGTTGTGTTATATTTCAGTCTAATGTGATCTATACAAAGTGTAATATTAGGATGCAAACTCAAAATGTAATACATTTCAACTCTGTATCTGACATGGTACAGGGGTCTTCTTTTCTTTAACACCATAACCATGTGTGTGAGGTGGATACATTTGTTTAAAAGTACATTTGTTTAAGACTACCAAGAAAAAGTCAGTGTGACCCTGATTTAGCCCACTACAGTAAAAGGTTACAGCCTTTCGGAGTCCACATTTTACACTAAATAAGAAGGTATATTTCCTGGGGACAGAAAAGGCACTGCATTGTAGTAATGACCAAGCTAGCTAGCCATCATATAAAACAGGTGTGTGTATGTGTGTCAGTGGAGGCTCCTGATAAGAGAATTATCTAATAAAGGTAAATGAATAAAGAATCCATTACTAATTAGTAGTTATGTAGCATGGATAATGAATAATTAAAGTACTGAACATTAGTCCCATTAAGGTCTAGTAGAGACCCGGAAGGGAGAGAAATGTGTGTGTGTGATTAGTGGGTCGAAGGGAACTGTGGAAATGTGTGTGGGTGAAGAGACCGGGAGTAGCCTTCAAGGTTCTCCTAATCTCGGGGGAAAGGAACAGGCAGCGCTGGATAATGATTAACAGTGGTCGGAAGTCAAGGGAGGCCTGTTCACCTACTGTTTGTGTGTATGTGTGTGCGTAGGTTATCAACTGTTGGTGTGGAGGTGTGTGCGTAAGCGGAGAGAGAGGATAAAATGAACATCTTTGTTATTTGGACCTCAGAACGTTCTCTGAATAAACTGAACAGACCTTTTGCAGAAAGCTGAGTCCTTGCCTAATTATTCTTTACCCAGTGTCTTACAAACCTTGGGAATTAGTCAAGGCTTATTGATTGTTAATTATTATCATGGGGATAAAATAATTCCCACGACAGCTCCTCAGAGAAGGAAAGGGAGGACCATCCTCCACTATAAAAATATAAACAGTGAAACATTAAAAAAGTTATACTCTTTAGATAAAACTATAATAAAAAATATTCACGTCACCAAATAAATGATGAAAAAACACTGTTTTGCGATTAAGGTCTACAGTAGCCTCAACAGCACCATCGTGTAGCTAGCTTCTGTCCTCCTCTGGGTACATTGACTTCAATACAAAACCTTGGAGGCTCATGGTTCTCACCCCCTTCCATAGACTTACACAGTAATTATGACAGCTTACGGAGGACGTTCTCCAACCTATCAGAAATCTTGCAGCATGAACTGACATGCTGTCCACCCAATCAAAGGATTAGAAAATTAATCAAGTACTGAAAGCATAAGCTACACCTAGACATGGAGCTGCTGCAGAAAACATCCATAGACATGGAGCTGCAGCAGGTAGACCACTTCCTACAGGTAACATCCATGTCCTGCCTCAGCCTGGTCTCCATTGGCTCGGTGTCCTGGCTCAGCCTGGTCTCCAGCAGCTCGGTGTCCTGTCTCAGCCTGGTCTCCAGCTGCTCGGTGTCCTGGCTCAGCCTGGTCTGCAACAGCTCGGTGTCCTGGCTCAGCCTGGTCTCCATTAGCTCTGTGTCCTGTCTCAGCCTGGTCTCCATTAGCTCTGTGTCCTGTCTCAGCCTGGTCTCCATTAGCTCTGTGTCCTGTCTCAGCCTGGTCTCCATTAGCTCTGTGTCCTGTCTCAGCCCAGTCTCCATTAGCTTGGTGTCCTGTCTCAGCCTGGTCTCCATTAGCTCTGTGTCCTGTCTCAGCCTGGTCTCCATTAGCTTGGTGTCCTGGCTCAGCCTTGTCTCCATTAGCTCAGTGTCCTGGCTCAGCCTGGTCTCCATTAGCTCTGTGTCCTGTCTCAGCCTGGTCTCCATTAGCTCGGTGTCCTGGCTCAGCCTGGTCTGCAACAGCTCGGTGTCCTGGCTCAGCCTGGTCTCCAGCAGCTCGGTGTCCTGGCTCAGCCTGGTCTCCATTGGCTCGGTGTCCTGGCTCAGCCTGGTCTGCAACAGCTCGGTGTCCTGGCTCAGCCTGGTCTCCATTAGCTCGGTGTCCTGGCTCAGCCTGGTCTCTATTAGCTCGGTGTCCTGTCTCAGCCTGGTCTCCATTGGCTCTGTGTCCTGTCTCAGCCTGGTCTGCAACAGCTCGGTGTCCTGGCTCAGCCTGGTCTCCATTAGCTCTGTGTCCTGTCTCAGCCTGGTCTCCATTAGCTTGGTGTCCTGTCTCAGCCTGGTCTCCTTCAGCTAAATTTATTGTACATAATTCTTGCCACCAACAAAAGGTTGAATATTTGGAGCATAAAACCATCGAAGCTCTGCATATTTTGTTGTGAGGATACAGAATCAATCGACCATTTATTTTGGTATTGCCCTCAGGTAGCCTGTTTCTGGTCTCAGGTTCAGGAATGGCTGAAAATGCATAGCATTGATCTAAAATTGACCCTAGAAATACACATGTGTACAAATGCGTATACATATGCTCGCATTAAAATGCACACACGGACACACACACACGGACACACACACACAAGGACACACACACACAAGGACACAGGCGGGTTGGTGGTCTGGCCGTTGGGAGCTTGGGCTGGTGGATGATAGGTCATTGGTTTGGGTCTCCGTTTTGACTTGTTTCGAGATCTGTTGACCTGCCCTGGGCAGGGCGTTGACCCTAGTTGCTTCTCTGGGTCTCTCTAGATGGGAGTCTGTTAGATGACTAATGTAATGTAAATGGTTCTGTGGGCCTCTCTAGATGGGAGTCTGTTAGATGACTAATGTAATGTAAATGGTTCTGTGGGTCTCTCTAGATGGGAGTCTGTTAGATGACTAATGTAATGTAAATGGTTCTGAGGGTCTCTCTAGATGGGAGTCTGTTAGATGACTAATGTAATGTAAATGGTTCTGAGGGTCTCTCTAGATGGGAGTCTGTTAGATGACTAATGTAATGTAAATGGTTCTGTGGGTCGCTCTAGATGGGAGTCTGTTAGATGACTGAATGTAATGTAAATGGTTCTGTGGGTCTCTCTAGATGGGAGTCTGTTAGATGACTGAATGTAATGTAAATGGTTCTGTGGGTCTCTCTAGATGGCAGTCTGTTAGATGACTGTATGTAATGTAAATGTTGAGCGGCAGGTAGATTGTATCTTTAAATATTTGATAATAAAAATACAAATAAATTGGAAAAATATATGATAATAATAATGTCAGGGGAGATATCAACACCCCCTCTGGTTCTCTGGGGTATTACAGCTACATCACGGGGTAGTCTATTAATGTCAGGGGAAATATCAACACCCCCTCTGGTTCTCCATGGTATTACAGCTACAGATCAGGCTGACAACTAGTAAAATGTCAACTAGGCAAAGCTGCCTGAGCTGAACAGAAGAGGGAGCCATTTAGCAGAGTTGGGTCCAATGAAGAAAAGCACCATGGTCCAACCCTTAGCCTCTACTCCCTAGACCCTACTCCCTAGACCCTACTCCCTAGACCCTACTCCCTAGACCCTACTCCCTAGATCCTACTCCCTAGACCCTACTCCCTAGACCCTACTCCCTAGACCCTACTCCCTAGACCATAGACCCTAGACCCTACTCCCTAGACCCTGGACCCTACTCCCTAGACCCTACTCTCTAGACCCTACTCCCTAGACCCTGGACCCTACTCCCTAGACCCTACTCCCTAGACCCTACTCTCTAGACCCTACTCTCTAGACCCTACTCTCTAGACCCTACTCCCTAGACCCTACTCTCTAGACCCTACTCCCTAGACCCTACTCTCTAGACCCTACTCTCTAGACCCTACTCCCTAGACCCTACTCTCTAGACCCTACTCCCTAGACCCTACTCCCTAGACCCTACTCCCTAGACCCTACTCTCTAGACCCTACTCTCTAGACCCTACTCCCTAGACCCTACTCTCTAGACCCTACTCCCTAGACCCTACTCCCTAGACCCTACTCCCTAGACCCTACTCTCTAGACCCTACTCCCTAGACCCTACTCTCTAGACCCTACTCTCTAGACCCTACTCTCTAGACCCTACTCCCTAGACCCTACTCCCTAGACCCTACTCTCTAGACCCTACTCTCTAGACCCTACTCCCTAGACCCTACTCCCTAGACCCTACTCTCTAGACCCTACTCCCTAGACCCTACTCCCTAGACCAGTGGTTCTTAACCTGGGTTCGATCGAACCCCAGGGGTTCGGTGAGTCAGTCTCAGGGGTTCGGCGGAGGTCAAGACACACACCCGACTCATATGATTCGTGATGACACGCCCCGCTTGGCCATCATTGGCTGCAGGTGATCACGCAACATCGCTTGGCCTATCTGTGCTGCAGGGAATTTGGCGCGCTCAGTAGTCGAATTGTGACTGTCGTGATGGTACGTCGTGTGATTTCTTTCTTAATATTTTAATCCCTTCATACTAACTATGTCGGGCAAAAAAAGAAAGTGGTCGGACGAATATGTACAATATGGATTCACATGTATAACGGAACGTGATGAGAGTCAGCGTCCTGACTGCATGATTTGCAATGCCAAGTTGAGCAATTCTAGTCTAGCACCGGCAAAACTAAGAGAACACTTCCTTAAGCTGCATGGAGATGGACAATACAAGAACACAACGCTCGCTGAATTCAAGATGAAGAGAGCCATTTTTCCAATTAAGAAGGGTTCGGTGAATGCGCATATGAAACTGGTGGGGGTCAGTACCTCCAACAAGGTTAAGAACCACTGCCCTAGACCCTACCTCCTAGACCCTACTCCCTAGACGCTACTCCCTAGACCCTACTCCCTAGACCCTACTCCCTAGACCCTACTCCCTAGACCCTACTCTCTAGACCCTACTCCCTAGACTCTCAAGCCTTTAGCTCCTCCTCCCTATAGTAGTGACTGATAGTAGGGGTTAGAGGTCACTCCTCTCAGATCTACAGTAGTGACTGATAGTAGGGGTTAGAGGTCAATCCTCTCAGATCTACAGTAGTGACTGATAGTAGGGGTTAGAGGTCAATCCTCTCAGATCTACAGCAGTGACTGATAGTAGGGGTTAGAGGTCAATCCTCTCAGATCTACAGTAGTGACTGATAGTAGGGGTTAGAGGTCAATCCTCTCAGAATAACACAGTTTAACGGACATGACCCAGAGGTGGGAGAAGTGGCAATGAAGAAATATACAGCAGTAGAGGAAGTATAGACAAAATAATCTACTCTTTCTTCCTCGGTTTCATCACGTCGTCAGCAGCCTTGTGTGTGTGATCAGAACAGGAAGGAGGAGGAGTACTGTCTATAACTGGAGATCAGTCTCACTCAGAACTCACACCACTCTGCTGGCTACTCTGTTGGTAGTCTACTGTTTCCTCCTCTAGGGGGGTCAGGGTCTCAGTGTGTCAGAACAGGAAGGAGGAGGAGGAGGGTCTATAAGTCTATAACTGGAGATTACAGAGTCTCACTCAGCATCAAGACATGAGAGAACTGACACCACTCTGCTGGCAGCTCTGTAAGTACTCTCTCTCTGTCTCTTTCTCTCTCTCTCTCTCCCTCTCTCTCTCTCTCTCTCTCTCTCTTTGTCCGTGTGTCGCGGCAGGTGAGATGGAGCACATTTGTCTTATACTCTGTGATTATCTGGTTTAATATCTATCTGGTTTAATATCTGTATAGTTTAATATCTATATAGTTTAATATCTATATGGTTTAATATCTGTATAGTTTAATATCTGTGTGGTTTAATATCTGTATGGTGTAATATCTGTATAGTTTAACACCTCAGCCACGCTCAAGGTCCTAAACGATATCTTAACCGCCATCGATAAGAAACAATACTGTGCAGCCGTGTTCATTGACCTGGCCAAAGCTTTCGACTCTGTCAATCTCCACATCCTCATCGGCAGACTCAATAGCCTTGGTTTCTCAAATGACTGCCTCGCCTGGTTCACCAACTACTTCTCTGATAGAGTTCAGTGTGTCAAATCGGAGGGCCTCTTGTCCGGGCTCTGGCAGTCTCTATGGGGGTGCCACAGGGTTCAATTCATGGGCCGACTCTTTTCTCTGTATACATCAATGATGTCGCTCTTGCTGCTGGTGAGTCTCTGATCCACCTCTACGCAGATGACACCATTCTGTATATGTCTGGCCCTTCTTTGGACACTGTGCTAACTTCCCCTCCAGACGAGCTTCAATGCCATACAACTCTCCTTCCGTGGCCTCCAACTGCTCTTAAATACAAGTAAAACTAAATGCATGCTCTTCAACCGATCACTGCCTGCACCTGCCCGCCCGTCCAGCATCGCTACTCTGGATGGTTCTGACTTAGAATATGCGGACAACTACAAATACCTAGGTGTCTGGTTAGACTGTAAACTCTCCTTCCAGACTCACATCAAACATCTCCAATCCAAAGTTAAATCTAGAATTGGCATCCTATTTCGCAACAAAGCATCTTGCACTCATGCTGCCAAACATACCCTCGTAGTAAAACTGACCATCCTACCGATCCGTGACTTCGGCGATGTCATTTACAAAATAGCCTCCAATACCCTACTCAATAAATTAGATGCAGTCTATCACAGTGCCATCCGTTTTGTCACCAAAGCCCCATATACTACCCACCACTGTGACCTGTACGCTCACATTGGCTGGCCCTTGCTTCATACTCGTCGCCAAACCCACTGGCTCCAGGTCATCTACCATACCCTGCTAGGTAAAGTCCCCCCTTATCTCAGCTCACTGGTCACCGTAGCAGCAACCACCTGTAGCACGCGCTCCAGCAGGTATATCTCTCTGGTCACCCCCAAAGCCAATTCCTCCTTTGGCCGCCTCTCCTTCCAGTTCTCTGCTGCCAATGATTGGAACGAACTACAAAAATCTCTAAAACTGGAAAAACTAGCTTTAACCTGATATAGCTGATATAGCTGATATCACTAGCTTTAACCTGATATGGATAGGGGGCAGTATTTTCACGGCCGGGTGAAAAAAACGTGCCCGTATTAATCTGGTTATTACTCCTGCCCAGAAACTAGAATATGCATATAATTAGTAGATTTGGATAAAAAGACTCTAAAGTTTCTAAAACTGTTTGAATGGTGTCTGTGAGTATAACAGAACTCATATGGCTGGCCAAAACCTGAGAAGATTCCATACAGGAAGTGCCCTGTCTGACCATTTCTTGTCCTTTAAGGTTATCTCTATCGAAAATACAGTATCTCTGCTTTACGTGACAATTTCTAAGGCTTCCATAGGCTCTCTGAAGGCACCAGAAAGTGGATTGAGATCTCTGCAGTCTCTGGGCAGGGTTCAGCAGCTCTGTTTGTGAGTGGACAGCCTAGTGGCTCAGAGCCTGGAGATGCACGCGCACGACAGTACTCCATGTTTTTCTTCACCTGTTTGAATGAAATCAACATCGTCCGGTTTGAATATTACCGCTATTTTATGAGGAAATTTGCATAAAAATTGATTTTAAACAGCGTTTGCTTCTAAGTACGGTAAAATAACATTTTGAAATGTTTTGTCACGATACACGCCTTCGCGTCACCTTTCGGATAGTGACCTGAACGCACGAACAAAACGGAGGATATTTGAACATAACTATGGATTATTTTGAACCAGAACAACATTTGTTGTTGAAGTAGAAGACCTGGGAGTGCATTCTGACGAAGAACAGCAAAGGTAATGCAATTTTTCTTATAGTAATTCTGATTTAGTGAACGCCAAACTTGGTGGGTGTCAAATTAGCTAGCCCTGTGATAGCGAGCTATCTACTCAGAATATTGCAAAATGTGCTTTTGCCGAAAAGCTATTTTAAAATCTGACACCGCGATTGCATAAAGGAGATCTGTATCTATAATTCTTAAAATAATTGTTATGTATTTTGTAAACGTTTATCGTGAGTAATTTAGTAAATTCACCGGAAGTCTTTGGTGTGTATGCTAGTTCTGAACAGCACATGCTAATGTAAAAAGCTGGTTTTTGATATAAATATGAACTTGATTGAACAAAACATGCATGTATTGTATAACATAATGTCCTAGGAGTGTCACACACATGAAGTTTTGAAAAGATGTTACCTTTTTAACCCTTTGAAACAGCCCCTATGACCCCAATTTAACCTGTTTAGGATAGTGGGCAGTATTTTCACGGCCGGATAAAAAAACGTACCCGATTTAATCTGGTATTACTCCTGCCAGGAAACTAGAATATGCATATAATTATTTTATTTGGATAGAAAACACCCTAAAGTTTCTAAAACTGTTTGAATGGTGTCTGTGAGTATAACAGAACTCATATGGCAGGCCAAAACCTGAGAAGATTCCTTACAGGAAGTGCCCTCTCTGACCATTTCTTGGCCTTCTATAGCCTCTTTATGGAAAATAGAGGATCTCTGCTGTAACGTGACATTTTCTAAGGCTCCCATAGGCTCTCAGAAGGCGCCAGAACGGGGAATGATGACTCCGCAGTCCCTGGGCGAAAAACAGTAGGGCTTTTGGAAAGTGGTCACTCTGAGAACAATGACACGGTTGCGCGCGTGCATGTGAAGACTCCATTTTCTATTTTCAGTGTTTGAATGAAAACAAGGTCTCCCGGTCGGAATATTATCACTATTTTACGAGAAAAATTGCATAAAAATTGATTTTAAACAGCGTTTGACATGCTTCAAAGTACGGTAATGGAATATTTTGAATTTTTTTGTCACGATAAGCGCCGGCGCATCACCCTTCGGATAGTGTCTTGAACGCAAGAACAAAACGCAGCTATTTGGATATAACTATGGATTATTTGGAACCAAAACAACATTGGGTGTTGAATTAGAAGGCCTGGGAGTGCATTCTGATGAAGAACAGCAAAGGTAGTCCAATTTTTCTTATAGTAAATCTGAGTTTGGTGAGTGCCAAACTTGGTGGGTGTCAAAATAGCTAGCCATGATGGCCGGGCTATCTACTCAGAATATTGCAAAATGTGCTTTCACCGAAAAGCTATTTTAAAACCGGACACCGCGATTGCATAAAGGAGTTCTGTATCTATAATTCTTAAAATAATTGTTATGTTTTTTGTGAACGTTTATCGTGAGTAATTTAGTAAATTCACCGGAAGCTTTCGGTGGGTATGCTAGTTCTGAACGTCACATGCTAATGTAAAAAGCTGTTTTTTTATATAAATATGAACTTGATTGAACAAAACATGCATGTTTTGTATAGCATAATGTCCTAGGAGTGTCATCTGATGAAGATCATCAAAGGTTAGTGCTGCATTTAGCTGTGGTTTTGGTTTTTGTGACATTATATGCTAGCTTGAAAAATGGGTGTGTGATTATTTCTGGGTGGGTACTCTCCTGACATAATCTAATGTTTTGCTTTCGTTGTACAGCCTTTTTCAAATCGGACAATGTGGTTAGATAAAGGAGAGTCTTGTCTTTAAAATGGTGTAAAATAGTCATATGTTTGAAAAATTGAAGTTTTTGGATTTCTGAGGTGTTTGTAATTCGCGCCACGCTCTATCATTGGATATTGGCAAGGCGTTCCGCTAGCGGCACATCTAGATGTAAGAGGTTAAGGGACTTCCGGTTGGCACAGGAAGCTTACAGTAAACACATATCCTCATTGGGGTAGGCTTTTACAGAATCCTGAGTTTCAAGTCTTTACGTTAAGAACTGACTGATTTACACAGGGTTGAATGCAGTGTTTTCACAAAACTGCAGGTTGGGTGTATCATAACACCTTTAGTGTAAATTTAACCACTTCCGGTTGCTCCAGGAATCTTAGAATCAACACAGGTAGACCTCATAAGTGGCCTGATGGATTGTCATCAAAGACAGGTTCATAAGGCATTCATAAACCACATAGGCTTCAGGTTGAATTTATGGGAGCAGGCAATGTATTCCTATGGGGAGAGAAGACATTGCAAACTGTTTGATGCAAACACACTGTTTTCACTGTTAAGGGTTAATGCCACATGGTCAAGGTTAGGCTTGCACAGATCGGGAGGACCTCAGGAACGTTCCTGAGGTTGAATTGTGCTTCTAACCCTAACGGTTCTCCCGCTGTCACCCAAAAGCACCTACAATTTAGGGCCAGGTTTCATTTTGGGCCTACTTTTTTTCACGGTCGCTGTGCTCAGAGCGAGCTACTGTCAAGCGGGGCGTCTCGTTGAACTCGGCACAGCCTAGAGATAATGGTAATGCCATTGCAGGCTCTGTGTGTCTTTAAGTACCGCACTCTGTCACTCCATCCTTGCTGTGTTCGTGTGTGTGTGTGTGTGTGTGTGTGTGTGTGTGTGAGAGAGAGCTTTTTTTGACATCTGTTGGGAGAAATGACTGATTTACAGTTCATGAGGGTTGCCTAATCACACATATGAAGTTTTGAAAAGATCTGACCTTTTTAACCCTTCGAAACAGCCAGAATGACCCCAATTTAAGGCACTTCCGGTTGACACAGGAAGCTGAAAGTGAACACATATCCTCCATGGGGTAGGTTCTTACAGAATTATGAGTTTTAAATCTTTACATTAAGAACTGACTGATTTACAGAGGGTTGAATGAGTGTGTGTGATTTCAGAAAATCACAGAAAATCACAGAAATCTCACAGAGCTCCGAAACCCACCTTAACGGATTCGTCTGAACATGCTGCAACTGGATCTGTAACTTTTTTGAAAAAATAACTTTTCTTTGAGCATCACCAATTGTACATTGTACTATTTCTCGTAAATTACGATAGAGAAATGGCTAGTTCTTTTTTTCCTGACACCGTAGGTTCATGTACTTTGATGTGAAGTGGTCAAATTAGCGCTCTATTTTCGTTTTTGACCTTTCATCCCAGAGAAATGGTCTTAACTCAAAAAGCGTTGAGGCATCGACGCCATCTTGTTTCTGGGCTAACAGCCCATTAGGCCAAACCTACGCTCACCAAGTTTCGTCTTCGAAGTCTTTTCCGTTTAGGAGAAATTGCCATGTCATGATTGGTGATATTTGTACATTTGCAATAAGATTCCATTCGCCATCTGGTGGAATTTACCGGGACAAAATTTGAACATTTTATAAAACGGAAACCGAATGTTCGTGAGACTTTATTTGATGACTTCCCGGAAGATCTTTCCCTGGTGCACGGCCCGACACCATCGGCAAATTTTAAAAACCATTCGCGGACATCTAGTAAGGGTCCGTACATTTGCAATATGGAGATTCTCATCGATCATACAGCAAATGCCGAAAAGTGCCCTTCATGTATGGTAAGGCAATAAATAGGCCATAGTGGCGACATAATTACCATTTAGCAGTTAAACACTGGAGGGATAGTGCAGAAGATGAATGTGCAAGTAGAGATACTGGGGTGCAAAGGAGCAACAAAAAAAACAATATGGAGATAAGGTAGTTGGGTGGGCTATTTACAGATGGGCTATGTACAGGTGCAATGATCTGTAAGCTGCTGATACTGATGAGTTAGTGAGGGAGATATGAGTCTCCAGCTTCAGTGATTTTTGCAATTCGTGCCAAAGGAAGAATTGGCTTTGGGGGTGACCAGTGTAATATACCTCCTGGAGCGCGTGCTACGGGTGGGTGCTGCTAAGTTAAGGGGGGACTTTACCTACCAAAGACTTATAGATAACCTGGAGCCAGTGGGTTTGGCGACGAATATTGAGCCAGCCAACGAGAGCATACAGGTTGCACTGGTGGGTGGTGTATATGGGGCTTTGGTGACAAAACGGATGGCACTGTGATAGACTGCATCCAGTTTGCTGAGTAGAGTGTTGGAGGCTATTTTGTAAATGGCATCGCCGAAGTCGAGGATCGGTAGGATGGCCAGTTTTACGAGGGTATGTTTGGCAGTATGAGTGAAGGATGCTTTGTTGTGAAATAAGAAGCCTATTCTAGATTTGGATTGGAGATACTTAATGTATTAGTAAAACTATTTAGTAAAACTAAATGCATGCTCTTCAACCGATCGCTGCCTGCACCTGCCCGGCCGTCCAGCATCACTACTCTGGATGGTTCTGGCTTAGAATATGTGGACAACTACAAATACCTAGGTGTCTGGTTAGACTGTAAACTCTCCTTCCAGACTCACATCAAACATCTCCAATCCAAAGTTAAATCTAGAATTGGCTTCCTATTTCGCAACAAAGCATCCTTCACTCATGCTGCCAAACTTACCCTAGTAAAACTGACTATTCTAACGATCCTCGACTTCGGCAATGTCATTTACAAAATAGCCCCCCAATACCCTACTCAATAAACTGGATGCAGTCTATCACAGTGCCATCCGTTTTGTCACCAAAGCCTCATGTACTACCCACCACTGTGACCTGTACGCTCTCGTTGGCTGGCCCTCGCTTCATACTCGTCGCCAAACCCACTGGCTCCAGGTCATCTACAGGTCTCTGCTAGGTAAAGTCCCCCCTTAACTCCGCTCACTGGTCACCATAGTAGCACCCACCTGTAGCACGCACTCCAGCAGGTATATCTCTCTGGTCACCCCCAAAGCCGTCTCTCCTTCCAGTTCTCTGCTGCCAATGACTGGAACGAACTACAAAAATCTCTGAAACTGGAAACACTTATCTCCCTCACTAGCTTTAAGCACCAGCTGTCAGAGCAGCTCACAGATTACTGAACCTGTACATAGCCCATCTATAATTTAGCCCAAACAACTACCCCTTCCCCTACTGTATTTATTTATTTATTTTGCTCCTTTGCACCCCATTATTTCTATTTCTATTTAGCACTTTCTTCCACTACAAATCTACCATTCCAGTGTTTTACTTGCTATATTGTATTTACTTTGTCAACATGTCCTTTTTTGCCTTTACCTCCCTTATCTCACCTCATTTGCTCACATTGTATATAGACTTATTTTTCTACTGTATTATTGACTGTATGTTTGTTTTACTCCATGTGTAACTCTGTGTTGTTGTATGTGTCGAACTGCTTTGCTTTATCTTGGCCAGGTCATAATTGTCAATGAGAACTTGTTCTCAACTTGCCTACCTGGTTAAATAAAGGTGAAATACAATAAAATAAAAAAATATTCACTATTATACAGAGACATGAGGGCATTTATTTTTTACCTTCATTTAACTAGGCAAGTCAGTTAAGAACAAATTCTTATTTTCAACAACTGCCTAGGAACAGTGGGTTAACTGCCTTGCTCAGGGGCAGAATGACAGATTTGTACCTTGTCAGTTGGGGGATTTGAACTTAAAACCTTTCGGTTACAAATCCAACACGCTAACCACTTGGCTATGCTGCCTCCCCGGCATGGAACTCCCATCTTTTTAGCACAGGTGAACAGCAAACCTGGTTGTTAAGTGTAAGTAAATTGTAAAGTCTTCTGTCTGTAATGTATTTTCATTATATGTCGGACCCCAGTAAGAGTAGCTGTCTCCATGGCATCAGACCCCAGTTAGACTAGCTGTCGCCATGGTATCAGACCCCAGTTAGACTAGCTGTCTCCATGGCATCAGACCCCAGTAAGACTAGCTGTTGCCATGGTATCAGACCCCAGTTAGACTAGCTGTCTCCATGGTATCAGACCCCAGTTAGACTAGCTGTTTCCATGGTATCAGACCCCAGTTAGACTAGCTGTCTCCATGGTATCAGACCCCAGTTAGAGTAGCTGTCTCCATGGTATCAGACCCCAGTTAGACTAGCTGTCTCCATGGTATCAGACCCCAGTTAGACTAGCTGTCTCCATGGTATCAGACCCCAGTTAGACTAGCTGTCTCCATGGTATCAGACCCCATACTTCCATTCATTTGTATGGGTTACCTTCAGACGAGTCCTGTGACACTTGTGGGGGTCGTAGAGCAAAACACACTTTCTACAGCAGATGCGGAAGGCCATCATAGGGGATGTGTTGGAGTGAAAGCAAAAAAATAGATACCTCTTAAACTGAATGATTTTGTTGGGGATGTTTGTATTATGTTAATTAGATTGACGCACAAATGTGTCACTATACTATTAAGGAAATTAATATCTGTGGTACAGCCCTGTGTTTATATCATGTACCATAGTGATAGTTCTCTCTGTGTGTTTCAGTGTTTACATCATGTACCATAGTGATAGTTCTCTCTGTGTGTTTCAGTGTTTACATCATGTACCATAGTGATAGTTCTCTCTGTGTGTTTCAGTGCTGTTGAGTACACTGGTATACTGTAGCCTCGGACAAGGTGGAGGTTAGTACATTTATCTATATTCACCACCTGTTCTATAATAGTAACATTTATCTATATTCATCACCTGTTCTATAATAGTAACATTTCTCTATATTCATCACCTGTTCTATAATAGTAACATTTATCTATATTCATCACCTGTTCTATAATAGTAACATTTCTCTATATTCATCACCTGTTCTATAATAGTAACATTTATCTATATTCATCACCTGTTCTATAATAGTAACATTTATCTATATTCATCACCTGTTCTATAACAGTATAATTTCTTCCTGGTCTCTTCATTGGTTCTTCATGTCTCCAGTCCTTATTCTCTTAGTAAAGAAGGTTCCATAAAGGTTCCAATTGTTCTAGCTGCTCTCAGAAATGTTAGTCTGTGATGTGAGATACAGACTGAAATAGCTACATATTGACTATAGCCTCTTCCTCATTGATTCCCCGGCGTTTCAGGTGGTACTGGGGATTCCCCGGCTGGCCAATCACAATCCTAAGATTTCGTGGAAACAGAGGGCTTTTAAGGGGTGGTTGAAGGAGTGCTCGGGCAGATGCATAGGAGTTTCCATCGGTGCGACTACGGTGGAGAGTCCAGACCAAGTCTCTACCGTGCACATTCCCTCAGAGTATGCCGATTTGGCTATCGCCTTCAGTAAGACGAAGGCGACTCTATTACCACCCCATCGACGAGGGGATTGTGCGATAAACCTCCAGGTTAACGCTGCACTTCCCAGGAGTCACGTGTATCCCCTGTCTCAGGAAGAGACAGTGGCTATGGAAATATACGTCACTGAGTCCTTGAGGCAGGGATACATTCGGCCATCCAAATAACCTGTCTCCTCGAGCTACTTTTTTTGTGAAGAAGGAGGGAGGTTTGCGTCTGTGCATTGACTATAGAGGTCTAAATTCCATCACGGTGGGCTTCAGTTACCCGCTACCTCTCATCGCTACGGCGGTGGAGTCATTTCACGGGGCACGCTTCTTCACAAAACTGGATCTACAATTTGGTGCGTATCCGAGATGGGGACGAGTGGAAAACAGCATTTAGTACCACATCTGGCCATTATGAGTACCTCGTCATGCCGTATGGGTTGAAGAATTCTCCAGCCGTCTTCCAATCCCTTGTGGACGAGATTCTCCGGGACCTGCTCGGTCAGGGTGTGGTGGTGTACATCGATGACATTCTGATCTACTCCGCCACACGCACCGCGCATGTGTCTCAGGTGCGTAAAGTGCTTGGGAAACTGTTGGAGCATGACCTGTACGTCAAGGCTGAGAAATGTGAGTTCTCCAAACAAGCCGTCTCTTTTCTGGGGTATCACATTTCCACATCTGGGGTGGTGATGGAATGTTACCGCATTTCGGCCGCGCGTAATTGGCCGACTCCGACCACGGTCAAGGAGGTGCATCGGTTCTTAGGGTTTGCCAATTACTACCGGACGTTTATCCGGGGCTTTGGGCAGGTGGCGGCTCCCATTACCTCACTGATGAAGGCGGGGCCGGTGCGGCTGCGGTGGTCGGTGGAGGCGGACAGAGCCTTTTGTCGGCTGAAAACTCCAGCCGAAAACTCCAGTGCTAGCGCATCCGGACCCCTCTTTGCCATTCATAGTGGAGGTGGACGCGTCCGAGGCTGGGGTTGGAGCCGTGCTGTCATAGCGCTCGGGCTCGCCCCCGAAGCTTCGCCCCTGTGCTTTCGTTTCCATAAGCTGAGTCCGGCGGAGCGTAACTATGATGTGGGGGACAGGGAGTTGCTGGCTGTGGTAAGGGCCCTGAAGGTGTGGAGACATTGGCTTGAGGGGGCGCGACACCCTTTTCTCATCTGGACTGATCACCGTAATCTGGAGTACATCCAGGCGGCGAGGAGACTGAACCCTCGTCAAGCCAGGTGGGCTATGTTTTTCATGAGATTCCAGTTCACTATCTCGTACATACCAGGTTCCCGGAACATCAAGGCTGACGCACTGTCTCCACGACACCGAGGAACGGTCCACCGACCCCACTCCCATACTTCCAGCCTCCTGCCTGGTGGCACCGGTGGTCTGGGAGGTGGATGCGGACATCGAGCGGGCGCTGCAGTCAGAACCTACTCCACCTCAGTGTCCCGCGGGTCGGAAGTACGTCCCGCTCGGTGTCCGCGATCGGTTGATCCGGTGGTCGCACACGCTACCCTCCTCGGGTCATCCAGGGATTGAGCGGCCGCTGAAGGCTCTGGGCTGCAGACCGCCACTGACAACTCTGGGCTGCAGACCGCCGCTGAAGACTCGGGGCTGGGGAGCGTCACTGGAGGCTCCGGACGGAGGAGCGTCGCCGGAGGCTCCGGACTTGGAAGCGTCATTATCGGTTCCGGACTAGTGACCACTGCTGCTGGCTCCATGCCTGTTCATGATCATCTCTACAGGTTCCACGCCATGGATCATCACCGGAGGCTTCATACCATGGATGATCTCTACAGGTGCCGGGCCATGGATTATTCCTACAGGCTTCGTGCCAGGGTTTACCTACCCTACAATAACCCTACCTACCCCTACACTAACCCTACCTACCCTACACTAACCCTACCCTACACTAACTCTACCATCCCTACCTACCCCTACACTAACCTTACCTACCCTACACTAACCCTACCTACCCCACACTAACCCTACCTACCCTACACTAACTCTACCATCCCTACCTACCCCTACACTAACCCTACCTACCCTACACTAACCCTACCTACCCCTACACTAACCCTACCTACCCTACACTAACTCTACCATCCCTACCTACCCCTACAGTAACCCTCCTACCCCTACACTAACCCTACCTACCCTACACTAACCCTACCTACCCTACACTAACCCTACCTACCCTACACTAACCTTCCTACCCTACACTAACCCTAACTACCCTACACTAACCCTACCTACCCCTACACTAACCCTACCTACCCTACACTAACCCCACCTACCCCTACACTAACCCTACCTACCCCTACACTAACCCTACCTACCCCTATACTAACCCTACCTACCCCTACCTACCCTACATTAAACCTACCTACCCCTACACTAACCCTACCTACCCTACATTAAACCTACCTACCCCTACACTAACCCTACCTACCCCTACACTAACCCTAACTACCCTACACTAACCCTACCTCTCTCTACCCTACACTAACCCTACCTACCCTACACTAACCCTACACTACCCCTACCTACCCTACACTAACCCTACCTACCCTACAATAACCCTACCTATCCCCACACTAACCCTACCTCCCCCTACCCTACACTAACCCTACCTACCCTACACTAACCCTACTGACCCTACACTAACCCTACCTACTCTACACTAACCCTACCTAACCCCACACTAACCCTACCTATCCCTACCCTACACTAACCCTACCTACCCTACACTAACCCTACCTACCTCTACATTAACCCTAACCCTACCTACCCTACACTAACCCTACCTACCCTACATTAACCCTACCTACCCTACACTAACCCTACCTACCCTACACTAACCCTACCCTACCCTACCAGTTTCAACTGTTCTGCCTGCGGCTATGGAACCCTGACCTGTTCACCGGACATGCTACCTGTCCCAGACCTGCTGTTTTCAACTCTCTAGAGACAGCAGGAGCGGTAGAGATACTCTGAATGATCGGCTATGAAAAGCCAACTGAAATTTACTCCTGAGGTGCTGACCTGTTGCACCCTCGTCAACCACTGTGATTATTATTCTCTGACCCTGCTGGTCATCTATGAACATTTTAACATCTTGGCCATGTTCTGTTATAATATCCACCCGGCACAGCCAGAAGAGGACTATCCACCCTCAAAACCTGGTTCCTCTCTAGGTTTCTTCCTAGGTTCTGGCCTTTCTAGGGAGTTTTTCCTAACCACCGTGCTTCTACACCTGCATTGCTTGCTGTTTGGGGTTTTAGGCTGGGTTTCTGTACAGCACTTTGAGATATCAGCTGATGTAAGAAGGGCTTTATAAATAAGTTTGATTCGAAATTTAGTATCACTAAACAGTAGATAGATACTAATAGTATCCTACGCTCATCACCAGGCTAAACATCTTGAGAATAGGTTCTCTGCTGTGTTTCAGCATCTCTGTTCCAATACAGGCTTTACTGCTCTTGAGGGCCTACATTTAATAATTTTCTCTCTCTCTCTCTCTCTCTCTCTCTCTCTCTCTCTCTCTCTCTCTCTCTCTCTCTCTCTCTCTCTCTCTCTCTCTCTCTCTCTCTCTCTCTCTCTCTCTTCCAGCCTCTCTGAGTGTCAGTCCTGACAGATCTCAGTTCTTTAAATATGAGTCTGTTTCGCTGAGCTGTGAGGTTCAGGGGAACTCTGCTGGATGGAGAGTGGTGAGGAACACACCGAGAGGAATCCTTTCAGAGTGTCATACTGACTGGGGAAAACAACAAGGGTCTACATGCATCATGCCACTAATACCATTAGACAGTGGATTGTACTGGTGTGAGTCTGGGTCTGGAGAACACAGCAATGCTGTCAACATCACAGTACCTGGTACGTCCACAAACACCATCTACTAACATTATAGTGTTTAGTGGTTCATCTGGTTTCAGATAGCTGATGTTATGTTTATATATGATGTTTATATATTATATACAGCTGGAGCTGTGATCCTGGAGAGACCTGTTTATATATGATGTTTATATATTATATACAGCTGGAGCTGTGATCCTGGAGAGACCTGTTTATATATGATGTTTATATATTATATACAGCTGGAGCTGTGATCCTGGAAAGACCTGTTTATATATTAGACACTCCACAAGGTCCCAGCTACATCACAAATGGTCCTTGTATTCAATAAAGTCCTTCTTTATATCCCAAAAACTCAGTTTAGCTGGCGCGCTTCATTCAATTATCCACCGGTTTCCCTCCTTCAAAATGCATACAAAATGAATCCCAAACTTTACCAATAAACTTCTCCAAACAAGTCAAACAACGTTTATAATCAAACCTCAGCTACCCTAATACGTAAATAAATGATACAATTTAAGATGGAGGATCGTTATCGTCTTTCCCGGAGATAAACAACAAAGAACGAGCTCTCATCCACGCGCATGATAACACTACAGCCAAAATGGGAGCCACTTAGAAAAACTACAAATTCTAGCTATGTTTTCCAAAAAACAAGCCTGAAACTCTTTCTAAAGACTGTTGACATCTAGTGGAAGCCCTAGGAACTGCAATCTGGGATGTCTTCCCTTCATATTAACCATGACAGGCATTGGAAACAGTGGTGGGCTGAAAAACATTTCTGGATAGTTTGTCCTTGGGTTTTTGCCTGCCTTATCAGTTCTGTTATACTCACATACATTATTTTAACAGTTTTAGAAATTTTAGAGTGTTTCTATCCAATACTACCATGCATATGCATATCCTAGCTTCTGGGCCTGAGTAACAGGCAGTTTACTTTGGGCACCTCATTCATCCAAACTTCTGAATACTGCCCCCTATCCCTAAGAAGATTTATACAAGAGTCTCAGTTGTGAGGCTTGCATCTAATTGTTGTATAAAATGAATGAGTAAAGATGAAACTATTTGTGAAATTATGTAATGTGATTTTAAACTGTTTAATGAAGGAAACTCCAATTCCCTTTGGAGTTTAACTAAATCATTGGCCCGCCCCATGAGCACAGACATTGATCTGGCGTCATGGGACAGCCCCTTTCAACTGTTACGAATATAACCCCACCGGGAGGAATTCCCTTCAGACCAGCTTACCTCGATAACCGAGAGAGCTAAGGTTTGAGTAGAGACCATTAACCTGAGTATAAGCTAAGTTTGTAATGGTTGTTGATACTCTGAGACTATCGATACCGACAGAATAAGAGCAAATCTTTGATACTGATTACTAGTCTGCAGCTAGGAATTCTATACCATTGAATGCGAAGGCCGACAACCTCCAAAACATCTATTCTATAACAACGTTTCTGAATGGGACTCTGAAGTGTCCATTCTAACCACGGAAGAGAGAGAGAGGGAGGACAAACTTTCCAATCGAAAGATTCCAACAGAGATCACGACGACACACTGAGCGTAAATATATATGGATTGCAATTATTCCCGAATGAGTGAGCGTTCATGTGCAAAGGATTAGCATTTCAATGAATATAATTATTAACTGTGTGGTGACTCATTTGTGTAATTTCCGCCTTTCTCAGTCAACACCCACTTCCCTTTGTCCACCTAGCCGCTATATCAACTAAGCCCACTAGTCTTTTGTCTTTCACGCCCTTCTCAGTCCCTTTGTCTACCAAGCCGCCATACCGGTTTAGCCCACTAGGGCACATCCCCTATCATTTCCTTGTAACCATATCTACTTTGTTTGTTTATGTATTTCTGTGATTATTTAGTTAGTTAATAAATAAATGATTGAGACAATTGATGTATGAATGATTCATAGTGAAGACTGGGTTCGTACAGATAACCAACAATTTACGACGTTTGGAATGAGACTAACGTGAGGTATAGAATAATTCATTAATTAGAAGACTAATTGATCAGATATTAAAATATCTGAAAGTTATATTAGGAAAATTAGAACTTTGTAATCTGATTATTTTCCTTGGTGCCCTGACTTCCTAGTTAATTACATCTACATGATAAGTTTAATCACCTAATAATAATTACAGAGAATTGATTTGATAAATTAACAGTCTTCAGTTTAATGATGCCAAAGACAAGACACCTGTTTGTATATGATGTTTATATATTATATACAGCTGGAGCTGTGATCCTGGAGAGACCTGTTTATATATTATATACAGCTGGTGCTGTGATCTTGGAGAGACCTGTTTATATATGATGTGTATATATTATATACAGCTGGTGCTGTGATCCTGGAGAGACCTGTTTATATATGATGTTTATATATTATATACAGATGGAGCCGTGATCCTGGAGAGCCCTGCCCTTCCTGTTACTGAGGGAGATTCTGTGACTCTGCGCTGCAGATATCAGGGAACTCCCTCTGACCTCACAGCTGTTTTCTACAAAGATGGATCCCTCATCAGGGCTGAGACTACAGGAGAGATGACCATCCCTGCAGTATCCAAGTCAGATGAAGGACTCTACAAGTGTGCCAGCTTGAAAGGAGAATCACCAGAGAGCTGGATAACAGTGACAGGTGAGAATATGAGAAACCTTGACATTCAGATTATCTGGTCTTTACACCGTTAAGAGGTGCTAAAACCTGCATTATAAACTGGGGGGTTCCAGCCCTCAATGCTGATTGGATGGAAGCCATGGTATACCACAGGTATGACAAAACATGTATTTTTAATTCAAATCAAATGAAATAAAATGTATTAGTCACATGATTCTGCCACCACCATCCTTCAAGACAAATCAAATTGTATTATTCACGTGATGCTGCCACCACCATACTTCAAGTCAAATAAAATGGTATTTCTCACAACAGGTGTAGACCTTACAGTGATATGCTTATTTACAAGCATTTTATTTAACTTTACATTTGATTTAACTTTTTTATTTAATTTTATTTAACCAACAATGCATTTAAAAAGAATACTACTAGTAATAAGAAATAAAAGGAACAATTAAAGAGCAGCAGTAAAATAACAATAGTGAGACTATATACAGGTTGGTACCGGTACAGAGTCAATGTGGAGGCTATATGTGGATGCTCCTAATCCAGGCACTTGTCATCTCCCGTCTGGATTACTGCAACTCGCTGTTGGCGGGGCTCCCTGCATGTGCCATTAAAGCCCTACAACTCATCCAGAGCGCTGCAGCCCGTCTGGTGTTCAACCTTCTGCGTTCATCCACCTCTGGCCTGCTCGCCTCCCTACCTCTGCGGAAGCACATTTCCCGCTCAGCCCAGTCAAAACTGTTCGCTGCTCTGGCACCCCAATGGTAGAACAAGCTTCCTCACGACGCCAGGACAGCGGAGTCAATCACCACCTTCCGTAGACACCTGAAACCCTACCTCTTTAAGGAATACCTGGGATAGGATAAAGTAATCCTTCTAACCCACCCCCCCACCCTCTCCCCCAGAAAAAGATATAGATGTACTATTGTAAAGTGGTTGTTCCACTGGATATCATAAGGTGAATGCACCAATTTGTAAGTACCGGTACAGAGTCAATGTGGAGGCTGTATACAGAGGATACCGGTACAGAGTCAATGTGCGGGGGCACCAGTTAGTCGAGGTAATTGAGGTAATATGTACATGTAGGTAGAGTTATTAAAGTGACTGTGCATAGATAATAACAGAGAGTAGCAGCAGCATAGAAGGGTGGGGGGGCAATGCAAATAGTCTGAGTAGCCATTTGATTAGATGTTCAGGAGTTTTATGGCTTGGGGGTAGAAGCTGTTTAGATGCCTCTTGGACCTAGACTTGGCATTCCGGTATCGCTTGCTGTGCGGTAGCAGAGAGAACAGTCTATGCCTAGGGTGGCTGGGGTCTTTGACAATTTTTAGGGCCTTCCTCTGAAACCGCCTGGTACAGAGGTCCTGGATGGCAGGAAGCTTGGCCCCAGTAACGTACTGGGCCGTACGCACTATCCTCTGTAGTGCCTTGCGGTCAGATGCCGAGCATTTGCCGTACCAGGCAGTGAAGCAACCAGTCAGGATGCTCTCGATGGTGCAGCTGTAGAACCTTTTGAGGATCTGAGGACCAATGCCAAATCTTTTCAGTCACCTGTTTCATTCTCCTGAGGGGGAATAGGTTTTGCCGTGCCCTCTTCACGACTGTCTTGGTGTGTTTGGACCATGTTAGTTTGTTGGTGATGTGGACACCAAGGAACTTGAAGCTCTCAACCTGCTCCACTACAGCCTCTTTGATGAGAATGGGGGCATGCTCGGTCCTCTTTTTCCTGTAGTCCACAATCATCTCCTTTGTCTTGATCACATTGAGGGAGAGTTTGTTGTCCTGGCACCACACGGCCAGGTCTCTGACCTTCTCCCTATAGGATGTCTCGTCGTTGTCGGTGATCAGGCCTACCACTTGTATCATCAGCAAAATTAATGTTGGAGTCGTGCCTGGCCATGCAGTCATGAGTGAGGGAGTACAGGAGGAGACTGAACACGCACCCGTGAGGGATCCCTGTGTTGAGGATCAGCGTGGCAGATGTGTTGTTACCTACCCTTACCACCTGGGTGCGGCCCGTCAGGAAGTCCAGGATCCAGTTGCAGAGGGAGGTGTTTAGTCCCAGGATCCTTAACTTATTGATGAGCTTTGAGGGCACTATGGTGTTGAACGCTGAGCTGTAGTCAATGAATACCATTCTCACATAGGTGATCCTTTTGTCCAGGTGGGAAAGGGCAGTGTGGAGTGCAATAGAGATTTCATCATCTGTGAATCTGTTAGGGCGGTATGCAAATTGGAGTGGGTCTAGGGTTTCTGGGATAATGGTGTTGATGTGAGCCACCAGCCTTTCAAAGCCCTTCATGGCTACAGACGTAAGTGCTATGGGTCTGTAGTCATTTAATCAGGTTGCCTTTGCCTTTGTGTTCTTGGGCACAGGGACTATGGTGGTCTGCTTGAAACATGTTGGTATTACAGACTCAGACAGGGAGAGGTAGATAATGTCAGTGAAGACACTTGCCAGTTGGTCAGCGCATGCTTGCAGTACACATCCTGGTAATCGTCTGGCCCTGCGGCCTTGTGAATGTTGACCTGTTTAAAGGTCTTAATCACATCAGCTACGGAGAGTGTACCGGAACAGCTGGTGCTCTCATGTGTGTTTCAGTGCTATTTGCCTAGAAGTGAGCATAGAAGGAATTTAGCTTGTCTGGTAGGCTCTAGTCACTTGGCAGCTCGCAGCAGTGCTTCCCTTTGTCGTCTGTAATACTTTTGCAAGTCCAGCCACATCCGACAAGCATTGAAGCCGGTGTAGTACGATTCAATCTTAGGCCTGTATTGACACTTTGCCTTTTTGATGTTTTGTCGGAGGGCATAGCGGGATTTCTTATAAGCTTCCAGGTTAGTCTCGCTCCTTGAAAGCGGCAGCTCTAGCCTTAAGCTCAGTGCCGATGTTGTCTGTAATCCATGGCTTCTGGTTGGGGTATGTACGTACGGTCACTGTGGGGACGACGTCATTGATGCACTTATTGATGAAGCCAATGACTGATGTGGTGTACTCGTCAATGCCATTGGAAGAGTCACGGAACATATTCCAGTCTGTGCTAACAAAACAGTCCTGTAGTTTAGCATCTGATTCATCTGACCACTTTTTTATTGACCGTGTCACTGGTGCTTCCTGTTAATTTGTGGTGGTATGGAGACAGCTACGAAAAATACAGATGTAAACTCTCTAGGTAGATAGAGTGGTCTACAGTTTATCATGAGATACTCTACCTCAGGCGAGCAAAACCTTGAGACTTCTGTAGATATCGTGCACCAGCTGTTGTTTACAAATATACATAGTCCACCCCCCTTGTCTTACAAGAGGGTGCTGTTCTATCCTGCTGATACAGTGTATAACCATCCAGCTGTATGTTGGTAATGTCATCATTCAGCCACGACTCAGTGAAGCGTAAAATATTACAGTTTTTAATGTCCCGGTGGTAGTTTTATCTTCCTCGTAGGTCGTCAATTTTATTTTCCAATGATTGCATGTTAGCTAGTAGAACGGAAGGCACTGGGAGTTTATTATCTTCCTCCAACTGCTGTTCCATCTCCCATTCCATCTCCAGCAGTCCCAGTGTCCATGTCTCTCTCCAGGCTGCTGTGTTGTCTACTGGTGGGGTCTCCTTACCTGCTGGTGACCATCATACTGCTGGTGAAATACTGCAGGAGCAGGGCTCAAGGTGAGAACCTGAGTTTATACAGGATCACCTCATTCCAACAGAATACCTGTTGTAAATCAGAAATATATCACAAGGACTGACAATACTGCAGTAGCTCTGACTGAGTCAGGTTGTAATGTGTTGATAACTGTATCTCTGATTGAACCATGTTTAAAGTGTTGATAACTGTATCTCTGATTGTACCATGTTTAAAGTGTTGATAACTGTATCTCTGATTGAACCATGTTTAAAGTGTTGATAACTGTATCTCTGATTGAACCATGTTGTAAAGTGTTGATAACTGTAGCTCTGATTGAACCATGTTTAAAGTGTTGATAACTGTATCTCTGATTGAACCATATTGTAAAGTGTTGATAACTGTAGCTCTGATTGAACCATGTTTAAAGTGTTGATAACTGTATCTCTTATTAAACCATGTTGTAAAGTGTTGATAACCGTATCTCTGATTGAACCATGTTGTAAAGTGTTGATAACTGTAGCTCTGATTGAATCATGTTGTAAAGTGTTGATAACTGTATCTCTGATTGAACCATATTGTAAAGTGTTGATAACTGTATCTCTGATTGAACCATGTTGTAAAGTGTTGATAACTGTATCTCTGATTGAACCATGTTTAAAGTGTTGATAACTGTATCTCTGATTGAACCATGTTGTAAAGTGTTGATAACTGTATCTCTGATTGAACCATGTTGTAAAGTGTTGATAACTGTATCTCTGATTGAACCATGTTGTAAAGTTTTGATAACTGTATCTCTAATTGAACCATGTTGTAAAGTGTTGATAACTGTATCTCTAATTGAACCATGTTTAAAGTGTTGATAACTGTATCTCTAATTGAACCATGTTGTAAAGTGTTGATAACTGTCTGTTTAGGTGAACCCAGGATACCCAGGAAGAAACACCAAGACCAATTAGGTGAGTTTCTACCTTACAACACAACAGCTGCAGGGGCACTATATGGTATTCTGAACACAGTGTGTACTATATTATGTTACCTCTTAGTAGTAGTAGAAAGTAGGATGGATTAGAGTCAACTACCACAATATGGTATGTAACTGATAGGAATTCATTCATTTAGGAGTAAATATTCTGGGTATTGTCGTGGAAACCCCCCCAAATAATGGGAGAGATCAATCACCAATCAGCATATTACTTTATTCAAAACGTATGGAATAATACATTATGGCCTTTCTCTTGCATTTTAAAGATGATGGTACAAATAAATACAAAAGAACGGGTTGTTATTTTCTTTGTATTATCTTTTACCAGATCTATTGTGTTATATTCTACTACACTCCTTTCACATTTACACAAACTTCAAAGTGTTTCCTTTCAAATGGTGTCAAGAATATACATATCCTTGCTTCAAGTCCTGAGTTATAGGCAGTTAGATTTAGGTATGTTTAGGATAACATTTAATAAAGGGTCCGATCCTTAAGAAGTTTAATAAGGAAGCAGGTCACAATACACACACAGGTGAATACATGAATAGTGAATAGAGTGCTCTGCAATAATGAGGCTGGTCGACCCAACAAACACCAACCCATTCTATGGAATGCAGGCTCCATCAGACCAGAGGATTAGAACTACCACAACATATGTCACTGATATGAATTCTTTTTTTTAACCTTTATTTAACAAGTCAGTTAAGAACAAATTCTTATTTTCAATGACAGCCTAGGAACAGTGGGTTAACTGCCTTGTTCAGGGGTAGAACAACAGATTATTCCCAGCTCAGGGAATTGATCTTGCAACCTTGTGATTACAAGTCCAACACTCTAACCACTAGGCTAGCTGCAATTAGAAGTAAGCAGCCTGGGTATTGACAAGGAGTAAATATCCCAGGTATTGATAAGGAGTAAATAGCCCAGGTATTGATAAGGGAGAACTGGACATAAGCAGGAGCCCCATTGGAAGTAATTTGATAGGATTCTAAGTAGCACAGTATTGACTAGTAAATCATCTGATATGATTTACCTTTCTAAGTGGTTCTGTATTGGATAAGTAAATACATGGCCACACTGATGAACTACTTCTGTGTTGAACAGGTGATCATGTTGAAGAAGAGTGAGGCTGAGATCACCTGATCACCATAACAACCATCAGAATGGAACTCATGGAATTCTAATATAGAACTGTGAGTCACAATGCTGTATGTTGTTACATTGTAGCTCCACCTGCTGGAACAATAGTGGCATTTGATCAAATGTGATCTATTATTAACTGATACATGTATTATTCTGATTGGAATGTGTTTTAATATAATGTGTGTTGTATTATTCATTCAGCAGCTGTCCTTTAACATCAGTCATATACTGGTCATATACTGTATAGCATTATGGTTGATACATTGTAAACGCCTTAACTTTTCATGTCTATACAGAACAACTGATAGGTGTTGTGGTTCAGGCATTATTGTTACAGGTTCAGTATAATGTTATACCGTTACATGTTACAGAGATAGAAAACATACAGGAGAGGAGAATTCAATTATTATCATTATTTACTTTATTTTCCCATTTTGGTCTCTACAATAGTTCATCATTATTTGATTTAAACATGAAACTAATGTAGGCCTTTTGTTTTCTGGTTGTTTTGTGGTTGTTTTGTGCAAAACCATTATTTTTCAATTAATTATCTAGGTAAGATATTGCTTTTGACTTTGTAGCATATAGAATTAAATAAATGATTTTCCTCAATCATGTAGCCTGTTTTTTAATCTGTTCTGAATGACATCACAACCACTCTGTTTTTAATTTAATTCACTTCCCTTCATGTATCTTCTAAATACTCCATTCCAGGTTTCCCCTACAGCCCCCAGGGCCTTGAGTATCTTCTAAATACTCCATTCCAGGTTTCCCCTACAGCCCTCAGTCATTTCTGCCAAACTGCTCAACTATCTAGTCAACAACTGACAGTGAAAGTCACATTTATTTTATATGATCAATGTTCTTGGCACATCCCAAGTTGTTGTAAATTGAAATATTTACCACAGCCTACTTGTTGTCCAGTGACGATTTTAGCTGTAAATCTTGGTGGGTCAAGGTACATTTTATTAGATTCATGCCAACAAAGCCACTACACAACACAACACTAAACAATACATTCATTGCACTATAACGGTGAAAAACGTTGCACACAAACTATTTAGGGCCTACATAAAGCTGTCCCAACAGCAGAGCCTTCTTTTCAGCACCATAGAGTGAATCCTCACCACCACTACCCCTGAGCCTCAGTGAAGCCTTGTCTGGCAGCAAAACAGTTCATTCAGCCTCATTAACTGCCTTTAAAAACATCGCTGATATGGCTGACTAGTTTAAACAAATGTGGTTTCTACTGACAATTGAGTTAAACAAACTATGGCATGAGGGAATGATGAGTGGATAAGAGGCCATCGTAATTTTGATTAAGACAGTGAGTGAGCTGAGACGGACGTAGTCAATATAACTATTTGTTCAGCACTTTTGAAATGCACAGCGACAGAATTCAGAACATGGGCCGTTCTTACAGTATTCTACCTGTTCACCAAGTCAGAACCGTAGGATATAAAAAGGCTCCTTAACAGCTTTTACCCCCAAGCTGTAAGACTGCTGACAAATGTATAAAATGGCCACCCGGACATTTATATTTGTTTTTGCACTGCTGCTATTCACTGTTCATTATCTATGCATAGTCACTTTACCCATACCTACCATACAAATTACCTGGTCTAACCTGTATCCCCACATATTGACTTGGTACCAGCACCCCCTGTATATAGCCTCATTATTGTTATGTCATTTTATTGTGTTACTTTATATTTTCTTTTTGACTTTAGTTCATTTCGTAAATATTTTCTTAACTTCTATGGGCTAGGTGGGACGCAAGCGTAGTGTACAGCCAGTGTAATCCCGTGGCGCGATATTCAAATACATCAAAAATGCAAAAACTTCAATTTTTCAAACATATGACTATTTTACACCATTTAAAGACAAGACTCTCGTTAATCTAACCACACTGTCCGATTTCAAAAAGGCTTTACAACGAAAGCAAAACATTAGATTATGTCAGCAGAGTACCCAGCCAGAAATAATCAGACACCCATTTTTCAAGCTAGCATATAATGTCACATAAACCCAAACCACAGCTAAATGCAGCACTAACCTTTGATGATCTTCATCAGATGACAATCCTAGGACATTATGTTATACAATACATGCATGTTTTGTTCAATCAAGTTCATATTTATATCAAAAACCAGCTTTTTACATTAGCATGTGACTAGCATGTGACTAGCATTCCCACCGAACACTGCCGGTGAATTTACTAAATTACTCACGATAAACGTTCACAAAAAACATAACAATTATTTTAAGAATTATAGATACAGAACTCCTCTATGCACTCGATATGTCCGATTTTAAAATAGCTTTTCGGTGAAAGCACATTTTGCAATATTCTGAGTAGATAGCCCGGCATCACAGGGCTAGCTATTTAGACACCCAGCAAGTTTAGCACTCACCAAAGTCAGATTTACTATAAGAAAAATGTTATTACCTTTGCTGTCTTCGTCAGAATGCACTCCCAGGACTTCTACTTCAATAACAAATGTTGGTTTGGTCCCAAATAATCCATTGTTATATCCAAATAGCGGCGTTTTGTTCGTGCGTTCAAGACACTATCCGAAAGGGTAAATAAGGGTGACGAGCATGGCGCAATTCGTGACAAAACATTTCTAAATATTCCATTACCGTTCTTCGAAGCATGTCAACCGCTGTTTAAAATAAATTTTTATGCCATTTTTCTCGTAAAAAAGCGATAATATTCCGACCGGGAAAGCCTGCATACGTACAAAGAGAGAGAAAATACATCTTGTGCCCTCGTGCACGAGCGTGAGTCTCAGAGTACTCTGACCAGCCACTATCCAAACGCGATAATGTGTTTCAGCCAGAGGCTGCCTCGATATCATTCAGCTTTTTCCCGGGTTCTGAGAGCCTATGGGAGCCGTAGGAAGTGTCACGTTACGGCAAAGATCCTCAGTCTTCAATAAAAAGAGCCAAGATGAACAACAACTTGTCAGAGAGGGCGCTTCCTGTTTGGAATCTTCTCAGGTTTTTGCCTGCCATATGAGTTCTGTTATACTCACAGACACCATTAAAACAGTTTTAGAAACTTTAGGGTGTTTTCTATCCAAAGCCAATAATTATATGCATATTCTAGTTACTGGGTAGGAGTAGTAACCAGATTAAATCGGGTACGTTTTTATCCGGCCGTGTCAATACTGCCCCCTAGCCCTAACAAGTTAACTCTATTTCTTGAACTACATTGTTGGTTAGGGGCTTGTAAGTAAATATTTCACGGTAAAGGTCTACACCTGTTGTATTCAGCACGTTACAAATAAAATGTTATTTGATTTGATAGCATGGCTTCAGAACTGGAGGTAGAGTAATCTGATCCTAGATCTGTGGCTAGGGACAACTTCTACTATTTAAAGTATCATCCATGTCTGCAGCCAGGGAATGTAATAGATGTATCACAGTGTACAGTATTACACCATTACAACACATGGAGCACTGCCATCTAGTGGACAGATCAGGATACAACACATGGAGCACTGCCATCTAGTGGACAAATCAGGATACAACACATGGAGCACTGCCATCTAGTGGACAGATCAGGATACAACACATGGAGCACTGCCATCTAGTGGACAGATCAGGATACAACACATGGAGCACTGCCATCTAGTGGACAAATCAGGATACAACACATGGAGCACTGCCATCTAGTGGACACAAGGAGCACTGCCATCTAGTGGACAGATCCGGATACAACACATGGAGCACTGCCATCTAGTGGACAGATCAGGATACAACACATGGAGCACTGCCATCTAGTGGACAAATCAGGATACAACACATGGAGCACTGCCATCTAGTGGACAAATTAGGATACAACACATAGAACCTCTAGGTATTGGAAGCTTTATTTGACAAGTTGGCAAACATAAACTGGTGTTGCTCAAGATAAACACACAAAACGACATTATAGAAAAATGGTTCCAGTCAGTGGTGTCTGTATGTTCTCATGATAAACTAACTCTAACTCTGTTGATGGAGGTCAAGGCTGCAGCGTCTAAAGAGAAGTACATGATAAACTGACTCTAACTCTGTTGTGGAAACTTCACACCTCTCTGTTGCTGATACTGTTGACGGCGGTCAAGGTCGCAGCGTCTAAAGATAATTCTGTTGGTCACAAAAAGGGAAGGAGGGAGAGAGAATATAAGAGAAAGGAGAAGTAAAGAGATGGACTGACAGGGTTGTGGTTATTCACCGCTGCTGAAGAGAGCATCTTTTTCCACCCACCATTTTTCCAACAATTGTTTAAAGCCAGATTATTTCACTTATAACTCACTGTATCACAATTCCAGTGGGTCAGAAGTTTACATACACTAAGTTGACTGTGCCTTTAAACAGCTTGGAAAATTCCAGAAAAATGATGTCATGGCTTTAGAAGCTTCTGATAGGCTAATTGACATAATTTGAGTCAATTGGAGGTGTACCTGTGGATGTATTTCAAGGCCTACCTTCAAACTCAGTGCCTCTATGCTTGACGTCATGGGAAAAAATAAATAAATCAGCCAAGACCTCAGAAACCAAATTGTAGACCTCCACAAGTCTGGTTCATCCTTGGGGGCAATTTCCAAACACCTGAAGGTACCACGCTCATCTGTACAAACAATAGTAAGCAAGTATAAACACCATGGGACCAAGCAGCCGTCATACAGCTCAGGAAGGAGACGCGTTCTGTTTCCTAAAGATTACTTTGGTGCAAAAAGTGCAAATCAATCCCAGAACAACAACAAAGGACCTTGTGAAGATGCTGGAGGAAACAGGTACAAAAGTATCTATATCCACAGTAAAACGAGTCTTATATCAACATAACCTGAAAGGCCGCTCAGCAAGGAAGAAGCCACTGCTCCAAAACCGCCATAAAAAGTCAGACTACGGTTTGCAACTGCACATGGGGACAAAGATCATACTTTTTGGAGAAATGTCCTCTGGTCTGATGAAACAAAAATAGAACTGTTTGGCCATAATGACCATCGTTATGTTTGGAGGAAAAAGGGGGAGGCTTGCAAGCCAAAGAACACCATCCATCCCAACCATGAAGCACGGGGGTGGCAGCATCATGTCGTGGGGGTGCTTAGCTGCAGGAGGGACTGGTGCACTTCACAAAATAGATGGCATCATTAGGAATGAAAATGATGTGGATATATTGAAGCAACATCTCAAGACATCAGTCAGGAAGTTAAAGCTTAGTTGCAAATGGGTCTTCCAAATGGACAATGACCCCAAGCCTACTTCCAAAGTTGTGGCAAAATGGCTTAAAGACAACAAAGTCAAGGTATTGGAGTGGCCATCACAAAAAGCTGACCTCAATCCTATAGAAAATAAGTGGGCAGAACTGAAAAAGCTTGTGCGAGCAAGGAGGCCTACAAACCTGACTCAGTTACAACAGCTCTGTCAGAAGAACATGCTACATAATTCACAACAAACACAACATGCTACATCATTCATAGCAAACACAACATGCTACATCATTCATAACACAACATGCTACATCATTATTAACAAACACAACATGCTACACCCTTCATAACACAACATGATACATCATTCATAACGAACACAACATGCTACATCATTCATAACGAACGCAACATTCTACATCATTCATAACCCAACATGCCCCATCATTCAAAACACAACATGCTACATCATTCATAACACAACATGCTACATCATTCATAACAAACACAACATGCTACATCATTCAAAACAAACACAACACGCTACATCACTAATAACAAACACAACATGCTACATCATTCATAACAAACACATCATGCTACACCATTCAATAAAAACACAACATGCTACATCATTCATAACAAACGCAACACGCTACATGGTTCATAACACAACATGATACATCATTCATAACACAACATGCTACATCCTTCATAACAAACACAACATGCTACATCATTCATAACAAACACAACATGCTACATCATTCATAACACAACATGCTACATCATTCATAACAAACACAACATGCTACATCATTCATAACACAACATGCTACATCATTCATAACACAACATGCTACATCATTCATAACACAACATGCTACATCATTCATAACACAACATGGTACATCATTCATAACACAACATGCTACATTATTCATAACAAACACAACATGCTACATCATTCATAACACAACATGCTACATCATTCATAACACAACATGCTACATCATTCATAAGACGACATGCTACATCATTCATAACAAACACAACATACTACATCATTCATAACACAACATGCTCCATCATTCATAACACAATTTGCTACATAATTCATAACATACACAACATGCTACAACATTCAATACAAACACAACATGCTACATCATTCATAACAAACGCAACACGCTACATCATTCATAACACAACATGCTACATCATTCATAACACAACATGCTACATCCTTCATAACAAACACAACATGCTACATCATTCATAACACAACATGCTACATAATTCATAACAAACACAACATGCTACATCAATCATAACACAACGTGCTACATAATTCATAACAAACACAACATGCTACATCATTCATAACACAACATGCTACATCCTTCATAACAAACACAACATGCTACATCATTCATAACAAACACAACATGCTACATCATTCATAACACAACATGCTACATCATTCATAGCAAACACAACATGCTACATCATTCATAACACAACATGCTACATCATTCATAACACAACATGCTACATCATTCATAACACAACATGCTACATCATTCATAACACAACATGCCTCGCTTCGCGTTCTTAGAAAACAATGCAGTATTTTTTTTTTTTTATGTATTATGTCTTTCATTGTTACCCCAGGAACTCTTAAGTCTCATTTCCGGGAAGAACTATTGGGTAAGAGAGAATCACCATCTTACCAACATTACGACCAGGAATACGACTTTCCCAAAGCGGATCCTCTGTTTGGATCACCACCCAGGACAATGGATCGGATCCCAGTAGGCGACCCAAAACAACGACGCCGCAGAAGGGGCAGACAGAGCGGTCTTCTGGTCAGGCTCCGTAGATGGGCACATTGTTCACTGCTCCTGAGTGTACTTCTCGCCAATGTCCAGTCTTGACAACAAGGTAGACGAAATTCGAGCAAGTGTTGCCTTCCAGAGAGACATCAGAGATTGTAACATTCTCTTTTTCACGGAAACATGGCTCACTCAGGATATGTAATCAGAGTCGGTACAGCCACCCGGTTTCTTCACGCATCTTTCCAACAGAAACAAACATCTCTCTGGTAAGAAGAAGGGCGGGGGAGTATGCCTTATGATTAACGAGTCGTGGTGTGATCATAGCAACAAGCAAGTCCTTTTATTCACCTGACCTAGAATTCCTTACAATCAAATGCCGATCGCATTATCAAGAGAATAAGAGAATTCTCTTCAATTATAATCATAGCCGTGTATATCCCCCTCCCAAGCAGACACATCGACAGCCCTGAAAGAACTTCACTGGACTCTATGTAAATGGGAAACCATATATCCTGAGGCTGCATTTATTGTAGCTGGGGATTATAACAAAGCAAATCTGAAATCAAGGCTCCCTAAATTGTATCAGCATATCGAATGCGCGACCCGGGCTGGCAGCATTCTGGATCATTGTTACTCTAACTTCCATGATGCATACAAAGCCCTCCCTCGCCCTCCTTTCGGAAAATCTGACCACTACTCCATTTTGTTGCTTCCAGCCTATAGACAGAAACTAAAACAGGAAATGCCTGTGCTCAGATCTGTTCAACGCTGGTCCGACCAATCGGATTCTACACTTCAAGATTGGTTCGATCACGTGGACTGGGATATGTTCTGGATAGCCTCAGACAACAACATTGATGTATACACTGATTCGGTGAGCGAGTTTATTGGCAACTGCATCAGTGATGTTGTACCCACGGTGACTATTAAAACCTTCCCCAACCAGAAACCGTAGATTGATGGCAGCATTCGCACAAAACTGAAAGCACAAACAACTGCTTTTAATCAGTGCAAGGCGACCGGAAATATGACAGAATACAAACAGTGTAGCTATTCCCTCCACAAGCAATCAAACAAGCTAAGCGTCAGTATAGAGACAAAGTAGAGTCGCAATTCAACGGCTCATACACGAGACGTATGTGGCAGGGTCTACAGTCAATCATGGATTACAAAAAGAAAACCAGCCCCATCGCGTACACCTACGTCTTGCTCCCAGACAAATTAAACAACTTCTTTGCTCGCTTTGAAGACAATACAGTGCCACTGACATGGCCCGCTACCATAACCTGCGGGATCTCCTTTACCGCGGACAACGTGAGTTAAACATTTAAACGTGTTAACCCTCGCAAGCCGGCAGCCCTAGCCGCGTCCTCAGACCATGCGCAGACCAGCTGGCTGGTGTGTTTACAGACATATTCAATCAATCCCTATCCCAGTCTGCTGTTCCCACATGCTTCAAGAGGGCCACCATTGTTCCTGTTCCCAAGAAAGCTAAGGTAACTGAGCTAAACGACTATCGCCCCATAGCATTCACTTCTGTCATTATGAAGTGCTTTGAGAGACTATTCAAGGATCATATCTCCTCCACCTATTGCTTACCACACCAATAGATCCACAAATGACGCAATCACAATCATACTGCACACTGTCCTAACCCATCTGGAAAAGAGGAATACCTATGTAAGAATGCTGTTTACGAATTACAACTCAGCATTTAACACCATAGTAACCTCCAAACTCGTCATTAAGCTTGAGACCCTGGGTCTCGACCCGGCCCTGTGCAACTGGACTTTCTGACGGGCCGCACCCAGGTGGTGAGGGTTGGAAATAACATCTTCAACCCGCTGATCTCCCACACAAACTGGACCTGTTGAAAATACCTGCTTTAATCAGTCAGTTGATTACAAAGACGACATTGAATGTTCCTGAGTGGCCTAGTTACAGTTTTGACTGAAATCGTCTTGAAAATCTATGACTTGAAAATGGCTGTCTAGCAATGATCAACAACCAACTTGACAGATATAGAAGATTTTTTAAAAGAACAATGTACAAATATTGTACCATCCAGGTTTGCAAAGCTCTTAGAGACTTACCCAGAAATACTTACAGCTCTTAGAGACAGAAATACTTACAACTCTTAGGGACAGAAGTACTTACAACTCTTAGGGACAGAAATACTTACAACTCTTAGAGACAGAAATACTTACAGCTCTTAGAGCCTTACCCAGAAATACTTACAGCTGTAATAACTATTCGCTGCCAAATCTGATTCTAACATCAAATCAAATTTGATTTGTCACATGCGCCGAATTCAACAGGTGTAGGTAGACCTTACCATGGAATGCTTACTTACAAGCCCATAACCAACAATGCAGTTTAACAAAGACAAAAAAAGAATAAGAAATACAAATAACATTGAAGAGCAGCAGTAAAATAACAATAGAGTGACTATATACAGGGGTACAGAGTTAATGTATTGAATCAGGGGTGTGAATTAGATATTTATGTATTTCATTTTCAATAAATTACATTTCTAAAAACATGTTTTCACTTTGTCATTGTGAGGTATTGTGATGTCATTGTGAGGTATTATGATGTCATTGTGGGGTATTGTGATGTCATTATGGGGTATTGTTGTCACGGCTGTCGTCGGTGAAGGAGGACCAAAACGCAGCAGGTACGTGTATGCTCATCTTGACGTTTATTTAATAACTTTAAAAAATGAACGTACAAAATAACAAAACAAAAAAAAGAACGAACGAACAACTACTAACAGTCTGGCTAGCATAGGCTCAACACAGAACAATCACCCACGAATCCCAAACACAAACACACCCCAATATATGGGACTCTCAATCAAAGGCAGATAGACAACACCTGCCTTCAACTGAGAGTCCCAACCCCAATCAACACAACATAGAAACACACTCACCAGACTACACATAGAAATACATAAACATAGACTATAAACCAAAACCCCGGAAATACTAAATCAAACACCCTTTAAACAAACACACTACCCTGAACCACATAAAACAAATACCCACTGCCATGCCCTGACCAAACTACAAAAACAATTAACCTTATACTGGCCAGGACGTGACAGTACCCCCCCCCTTAAAGGTGCTACCCCAGAAGCACCTTAACAAAAAATAACCCCAAGCAACACCAAAAAATAAAATTCCCCTTTTCTAAAGGGAGGGAAGGGAGGGTGGCTGCCGTCAACGACGGCACTGTGCTACACCCCCCCTCCCCAACCCACCTATTTCTGGAGGTGGCTCCGGCTCAGGCCGTTCCAGGCTGTCTGGGCAGTCTGGCAGCTCGGGACAGTCTGGGCAGTCTGGCAGCTCGGGACAGTCTGGGCAGTCTGGCAGCTCGGGACAGTCTGGGCAGTCTGGCAGCTCGGGACAGTCTGGGCAGTCTGGCAGCTCGGGACAGTCTGGGCAGTCTGGCAACTCGGGACAGTCTGGGCAGTCTGGCAACTCGGGACAGTCTGGGCAGTCTGGCAACTCGGGACAGTCTGGGCAGTCTGGCCACTCCGGCAGTTCAGGGCAGTCTGGCCACTCCGGCAGTTCAGGGCAGTCTGGCCACTCCGGCAGTTCAGGGCAGTCTGGCCACTCCGGCAGTTCAGGGCAGTCTGGCCACTCCGGCAGTTCAGGGCCGTCTGGCCACTCCGGCAGTTCAGGGCCGTCTGGCCACTCCGGCAGTTCAGCGCAGTCTGGCCACTCCGGCAGTTCAGCGCAGTCTGGCCACTCCGGCAGTTCAGCGCAGTCTGGCCACTCCGGCAGTTCAGCGCAGTCTGGCCACTCCGGCAGTTCAGCGCAGTCTGACCACTCCGGCGACTGTTGACTGGCGGGCAGCTCCGACGACTGTTGACTGGCGGACAGCTCCGACGACTGTTGACTGGCGGGCAGCTCCGACGACTGTTGACTGGCGGGCAGCTCCGACGACTGTTGACTGGCGGGCAGCTCCGACGACTGTTGACTGGCGGGCAGCTCCGACGACTGTTGACTGGCGGGCAGCTCCGACGACTGTTGACTGGCGGGCAGCTCCGTCGACTGTTGACTGGCGGGCAGCTCTGACGACTGTTGACTGGCGAGGCTGGGTTTACGCACTTGCAGGCTAGTGCGGGGAGCGGGAACAGGACGAGTCGGACTGGGTTGACGCACTTCCGGGTCCGCACGAGAGACAGGAGCTGGAAACCCAGGGCTATGGAGGCGCACAGCCGGTCTAGATCTTACGTCCTGCACAACCCGCCTTGGCTGGATGGAACTAGTAGCCCTGTACGAGCGGGGTGCTCGTACAGGGCAGACTGGGCTGTGCAGGGGCCTGATGGTAGCCGTGCGTAGAGCGGGAGTTGGGTAGCCTGGTCCTCGGAGGCGTACCGGCGACCAGATGCGCTGCGCAGGCATCCTCCTACCAGGCTGGATGCCCGCTCTAGCACGGCACCTGTGAGGGGCTGGAATAACGCGCACCGGACTGTGCGTGCATATGGGTGAGATAGTGCGCTCCTCAGCGAAACATAGCACTCTCCACCCCATACGCTCCTCCATATAACCACGGGTAGCTGGCTTCCGGCTCTTCCTTTGCCTAGCCAAACTACCCGTGTGCCCCCCCAAAAAATTTCTTGGGGGTGCCTCTCGTGCTTCTCCCTCAGCGCGTCTCTGGCCTCGTACCACCGCCTCTCTGCCTTGGCTGCCTCAATTTCCCACTGCGGGCGGCGATACTCCCCAGCCTGGTGCCAAGGTCCGGCCCCGTCCAGAACTTCCTCCCAAGTCCACTTCTCCCGCCAGTCCAACTCGAACGCCGTCTGCTCCTTCCTCTGCTGCTTGGTCCTTGAGTGGTGGGTGATTCTGTCACGGCTGTCGTCGGTGAAGGAGGACCAAAACGCAGCAGGTACGTGTATGCTCATCTTGACGTTTATTTAATAACTTTCAAAAATGAAGGTACAAAATAACAAAACAAAAAAAAGAACGATCGAACAACTACTAACAGTCTGGCTAGCATAGGCTCAACACAGAACAATCACCCACGAATCACAAACACAAACACACCCCAATATATGGGACTCTCAATCAAAGGCAGATAGACAACACCTGCCTTCAACTGAGAGTCCCAACCCTAATCAACACAACATAGAAACACACTCACCAGACTACACATAGAAATACATAAACATAGACTATAAACCAAAACCCCGGAAATACTAAATCAAACACCCTTTAAACAAACACACTACCCTGAACCACATAAAACAAATACCCTCTGCCACGCCCTGACCAAACTACAAAAACAATTAACCTTATACTGGCCAGGACGTGACAATTGTGATGTCATTGTGAGGTACTGTGATGTCATTATGGGGTATTGTGATGTCATTGTGGGGTATTGTGATGTCATTGTGGGGTATTGTGATGTCATTGTGAGGTATTATGATGTCATTGTGGGGTACTGTGATGTCATTATGGGGTATTGTGATGTCATTGTGGGGTACTGTGATGTCATTATGGGGTATTGTGATGTCATTGTGGGGTATTGTGATGTCATTGTGGGGTATTGTGATGTCATTGTGGGGTATTGTGTGTAGGTGGGTGAGAAATAACATCTATTTAATGCATTCTGAATTCAGGCTGTAACACAACAAAATGTGGAATAAGTCAAGGGGTATGAATACTTTCTGAAGGCACTGTATTTAATTGCAAATAAACAATTATGTTTTAAGTGAGTAGGCATTGGTCTTTAGCCAAAAAAGAAAGGAAATTCACATGACCATCACAATGCCTTCTACACCCATACTCTACCAAGTTTTTCCAGCACACAGCTTTGACCTACTATAGTAGCTATGTTGCTCTATTGTACTTCAAACAATGTGGAGGCAGGTTGCTTAGGATTCAAACATTATCTCTTGGTGCTAATACCCACCAGCCATTTCTAAACCCAGAGGCACAATATCGCAAGACTTCGGGGAATGGTTGTGAAACAGACCAATGAGACCAGGCCGGTTTGGGGTTGGAGAAGTCAAAAAGAGAAGTGAAGCATTCTTCCTGAGTTGTTCATTTTCTAGAAATAGAAAGGCCCAACCTAGATTAGAGACAATGTCTTCAGTAGTGGAACATGTTATTACTCCACTAGATTAGAGACAATGTCTTCAGTAGTGGAACATGTTATTACTCCACTAGATTAGAGACAATGTCTTCAGTAGTGGAACATGTTATTACTCCAACCATACAATGCTGTTGCTCAAGCTAAACACACAATGACATTATAGAAAAATACAATTTCCAATTTCAAATGAACAAACAGAATTTAACAGAGCAGCTCAATATAAAAAAACACATTGAAGCCTTTACATCATTCATCATGTACATAACACTACAACTTTCCTTCTGTTAGTAGTAATGAAGCCTTTACATCATTCATCATGGACATAACACTACAACTTTCCTTCTGTTAGTAGTAATGAAGCCTTTACATCATTCATCATGGACATAACACTACAACTTTCCTTCTGTTAGTAGTAATGAAGCCTTTACAACTGATACTGTCAGCTGGTTCCAGTCAGTGGTGTCTGTATGTTCTCATGATAAACTGACTCTTGTTGTTGATAGTTCCAGTCAGTGGTGTCTGTATGTTCTCATGATAAACTAACTCTAACTCTGTTGATGTGGGTCAAGGCTGCAGCGTCTAAAGAGAAGTACATGATAAACTAACTCTAAGTCTGTTGTGGAAATTTCACACCTCTCTGTTGCTGATACTGTTGGAGGTCAATGCCGCAGTTGGTTACGAAAAGGGAAGGAGGGAGAGAGAATATAAGAGAAAGGAGAAGTAAAGAGATGGACCGACAGGGTTGTGGTTATTCACCGCTGCTGAAGAGAGCATCTTTTTCCACCCACCATGACGTTCTGAATGAACAGGGTCACTAGGTAAAGAGAGAGGAGAGAGAGATGAGTGAGGGACAGAGGAGCTGATCCAGTCTACTGCAGTGAAGACCTCCAACACCACTAGAACATTTATACACCCCAACAGGTCTCAGTGTTTAATGTGTAGTTAGATACATTTATAGACCCCAACAGGTCTCAGTGTTTAATGTGTAGTTAGATACAGTTACACACCCCAATCTGTCTGTGTGTGTGTCTGTGTGCGTCTGTTTCCGGTGTGGCTCAGTTGGTAGAGAATGGCATTTGCAATGCCAGGGTTGTGGGTTTGATTCCCACGGGGGACCAGTACAGGAAAAGAACAATAATGTATCATCTCACTATTGTAAGTCTCTCTGGACAAGAGCTAAATGACCTAAAAATACTTGTGAAATGTGTGACAGAGGAACAGAGGTATCTAACAATGAGTGATATTGTTCACATACAGCTATAACCTCAAACAGACACAGATCTACTGCTCTGATAAGTATATATGTGTGGTGTGGAGACAGCCTCTATTTTTACTAATGCTTTCAGTTGTAAGGACATTTGGCTTGATGACTTTGGGTATTTTGAGCATCATGTTATACTGTTTAAATGTCAGTCAGCAGTGCTGGCCATAACCCTCTTCAAAACAGTTTATCAATTGCATTTCAATTATCCAACCTTCCAATTCTTGAGAAATGTAACAGCCTCTAGAATAGCCTGAGGGGGACCAAGAGCCATGGAGAGGCATCCTTTAGTTACTATGCCCCCAGCCTTTAGTTACTATGCCCCCAGCCTTTAGTTACTATGCCCCTAGCCTTTAGTTACTATGGCCCCAGTCTTTAGTTACTATGTCCCCAGGCTTTAGTTACTATGGCCCCAGCCTTTAGTTACTATGGCCCCAGCCTTTAGTTACTTTGGCCCCAGCCTTTAGTTACTATGCCCCCAGCCTTTAGTTACTATACCCCCAGCCTTTAGTTACTATGCCCCCAGCCTTTAGTTACTATGCCCCCAGCCTTTAGTTACTATGCCCCCAGCCTTTAGTTACTATGCCCCCAGCCTTTAGTTACTATGCCCCCAGCCTTTAGTTACTATACCCCCAGCCTTTAGTTACTATGCCCCCAGCCTTTAGTTACTATACCCCCAGCCTTTAGTTACTATGCCCCCAGCCTTTAGTTACTATGGCCCCAGCCTCTAGTTACTATGGCCCCAGCCTTTAGTTACTATGCCCCCAGCCTTTAGTTACTATGGCCCCAGCCTTTAGTTACTATGGCCCCAGCCTTTAGTTACTATGGCCCCAGCCTTTAGTTACTATGCCCCCAGCCTTTAGTTACTATGCCCCCAGCCTTTAGTTACTATACCCCCAGCCTTTAGTTACTATGACCCCAGCCTTTAGTTACTATACCCCCAGACTTTAGTTACTATGCCCCCAGCCTTTAGTTACTATGGCCCCAGCCTCTAGTTACTATGGCCCCAGCCTTTAGTTACTATGCCCCCAGTCTTTAGTTACTATGCCCCCAGCCTTTAGTTACTATTCCCCCTTGCCTTTAGTTACTATGCCCCCAGCCTTTAGTTACTATGCCCCCAGCCTTTAGTTACTATGCCCCCAGTCTTTAGTTACTATGCCCCCAGCCTTTAGTTACTATGCCCCCAGCCTTTAGTTACTATGCCCCCAGCCTTTAGTTACTATGGCCCCAGCCTTTAGTTACTATGCCCCCAGCCTTTAGTTACTATGCCCCCAGCCTTTAGTTACTATGCCCCCAGTCTTTAGTTACTATGGCCCCAGCCTTTAGTTTCTATTCCCCCAGCCTTTAGTTACTATATCCCCAGCCTTTAGTTACTATGGCCCCAGCCTTTAGTTACTATGGCCCCAGCCTTTAGTTACTATGGCCCCAGCCTTTAGTTACTATTCCCCCAGCCTTTAGTTACTATGCCCCCAGCCTTTAGTTACTATGCCCCCAGCCTTTAGTTACTATGCCCCCAGCCTTTAGTTACTATGCCCCCAGCCTTTAGTTACTATGCCCCCAGGCTTTAGTTACTATGCCCCCAGCCTTTAGTTACTATGCCCCCAGTCTTTAGTTACTATGGGCCCCCAGCATTTAGTTACTATGCCCCCAGTCTTTAGTTACTATGCCCCCAGCCTTTAGTTACTATGGGCCCCCAGCCTTTAGTTACTATGCCCCCAGCCTTTAGTTACTATGGCCCCAGCCTTTAGTTACTATGTCCCCAGCCTCTAGTTACTATGCCCCCAGCCTCTAGTTACTATGTCCCCAGCCTTTAGTTACTATGTCCCCAGCCTCTAGTTACTATGCCCCCAGCCTCTAGTTACTATGCCCCCAGCCTTTAGTTACTATGCCCCATAGTTACTATGCCCCCAGACTTTAGTTACTATGGCCCCAGCCTTTAGTTACTATGTCCCCAGCCTTTAGTTACTATGCCCCCAGCCTTTAGTTACTATGCCCCCAGCTTTTAGTTACTATGCCCCCAGCCTTTAGATACTATGGCCCCCAGCCTTTAGTTACTATGCCCCCAGCCTTTAGTTACTATGCCCCCAGCCTTTAGTTACTATGGCCCCAGCCTTTAGTTACTATGGCCCCAGCCTTTAGTTACTATGGCCCCAGCCTTTAGTTACTATGGCCCCAGCCTTTAGTTACTATGGCCCCAGCCTTTAGTTACTATGCCCCCAGCCTTTAGTTACTATGCCCCCAGCCTTTAGTTACTATACCCCCAGCCTTTAGTTACTATGACCCCAGCCTTTAGTTACTATACCCCCAGCCTTTAGTTACTATGCCCCCAGCCTTTAGTTACTATGGCCCCAGCCTCTAGTTACTATGGCCCCAGCCTTTAGTTACTATGCCCCCAGCCTTTAGTTACTATGCCCCCAGCCTTTAGTTACTATTCCCCCTTGCCTTTAGTTACTATGCCCCCAGCCTTTAGTTACTATGCCCCCAGCCTTTAGTTACTATGCCCCCAGTCTTTAGTTACTATGCCCCCAGCCTTTAGTTACTATGCCCCCAGCCTTTAGTTACTATGCCCCCAGCCTTTAGTTACTATGGCCCCAGCCTTTAGTTACTATGCCCCCAGCCTTTAGTTACTATGCCCCCAGCCTTTAGTTACTATGCCCCCAGCCTTTAGTTACTATGGCCCCAGCCTTTAGTTACTATTCCCCCAGCCTTTAGTTACTATATCCCCATCCTTTAGTTACTATGGCCCCAGCCTTTAGTTACTATGGCCCCAGCCTTTAGTTACTATGGCCCCAGCCTTTAGTTACTATTCCCCCAGCCTTTAGTTACTATGCCCCCAGCCTTTAGTTACTATGCCCCCAGCCTTTAGTTACTATGCCCCCAGCCTTTAGTTACTATGCCCCCAGCCTTTAGTTACTATGCCCCCAGGCTTTAGTTACTATGCCCCCAGCCTTTAGTTACTATGCCCCCAGTCTTTAGTTACTATGGGCCCCCAGCCTTTAGTTACTATGCCCCCAGTCTTTAGTTACTATGCCCCCAGCCTTTAGTTACTATGGGCCCCCAGCCTTTAGTTACTATGCCCCCAGCCTTTAGTTACTATGGCCCCAGCCTTTAGTTACTATGTCCCCAGCCTCTAGTTACTATGCCCCCAGCCTCTAGTTACTATGTCCCCAGCCTTTAGTTACTATGTCCCCAGCCTCTAGTTACTATGCCCCCAGCCTCTAGTTACTATGCCCCCAGCCTTTAGTTACTATGCCCCATAGTTACTATGCCCCCAGACTTTAGTTACTATGGCCCCAGCCTTTAGTTACTATGTCCCCAGCCTTTAGTTACTATGCCCCCAGCCTTTAGTTACTATGCCCCCAGCCTTTAGTTACTATGCCCCCAGCCTTTAGATACTATGGCCCCCAGCCTTTAGTTACTATGCCCCCAGCCTTTAGTTACTATGCCCCCAGCCTTTAGTTACTATGTCCCCAGCCTTTAGTTACTATGGCCCCAGCCTTTAGTTACTATGCCCCCAGTCTTTAGTTACTATGCCCCCAGCCTTTAGTTACTATGCCCCCAGCCTTTAGTTACTATACCCCCAGCCTTTAGTTATCATGCCCCCAGCCTTTAGTTACTCTGCCCCCAGCCTTTAGTTACTATGCCCCCAGCGTTTAGTTACTCTGCCCCCAGCCTTTAGTTACTATGCCCCCAGCCTTTAGTTACTATGCCCCCAGACTTTAGTTACTATGTCCCCAGCCTTTAGTTACTATGCCCCCAGCCTTTAGTTATTATGCCCCCAGCCTTTAGTTACTATGGCCCCAGCCTTTAGTTACTATGCCCCCAGCCTTTAGTTACTATGCCCCCAGCCTTTAGTTACTATGCCCCCAGCCTTTAGTTATTATGCCCCCAGCCTTTAGTTACTATGGCCCCAGCCTTTAGTTACTATGCCCCCAGACTTTAGTTACTATGTCCCCAGCCTTTAGTTACTATGCCCCCAGCCTTTAGTTATTATGCCCCCAGCCTTTAGTTACTATGGCCCCAGCCTTTAGTTACTATGCCCCCAGCCTTTAGTTACTATGGCCCCAGCCTTTAGTTACTATGCCCCCAGCCTTTAGTTACTATGCCCCCAGCTTTTAGTTACTATGCCCCCAGCCTTTAGTTACTATGCCCCCAGCCTTTAGTTACTATGCCCCCAGCCTTTAGTTACTATGCCCCCAGCCTCTGGAATAACTTGCCAGAGAACCTGATGGGAGCTGAAACTGTGGACATATTTAAAAAAGCTATGAGGCTTTGCTTTTCCTCAGGTTCTTTTTAGTCATTCAGTTTTAATTGTTTTTATTTAGTTTATTATCCTCTTATGTTTGTTGTGTAGTAAATATTTTTGTCACGTCCTGACCAGTAATAGGGATTATTTGTTATTGTAATTTGGTCAGGACGTGGCAGAGGGTATTTGTTTTATGTGGTTCGGGGGTTATGTGTATGTAGAGGGGTGTTGTATTTATGTGTTCCGGGGTTTTTGGTGTATGTTCTTGTTTTGGTATTCTAGGTTTTTCTAGTTTGTGTATTTCTGTGTTGGTCTAGTGTGGCTCTCGATCAGGAACAGCTGTACATCGTTGTTCCTGATTGAGAGTCATATTTAGGGAGCTTGTTTTCACCTGGTTGATTGTGGGTAGTTGTATTTGCACTGCTGTTTGTTTAGCCTGCAAATCTGTTAGCTGTCGTTCTGTTTCCTGTTTTTCCGTTACTCACTTTAAATAATAAAAAAAGTATGAGTATTCACGTACCTTGGTCTAATCCCTACGACAGCCGTGACAATTTTAGTTTACATTTTCATAGTTTTATATATTTTTTCCTGTGAAGCACATTGTGTTGCATTCCATGTCTGAAATGTTCTGTATAAATAACACCTAATTTAATTAGATTTGATCTAAATCTCTCTCTCTTTCACACTGTAACACACAACACAACCTCACAATGCTATATGCTGCAAGCTATTTAATGTCAGATACAAGGCCTCTGGGTAGAGTGGGTTGGGTGTTATACTGACAGATACAAGGCCTCTGGGTATAGTGGGTTGGGTGTTATACTGACAGATACAAGGGAGACAGACAGAGTAGTTCAGAAGAGCTGGTAGAGCATGCTACATCATTCATAACAAACACAACATGCTACATCATTCATAACACAACATGCTACATCATTCATAACAAACACAACATGCTACATCATTCATAACACAACATGCTACATCATTCATAACACAACATGCTACATCATTCATAACAAACACAACATGCTACATCATTCATTACACAACATGGTACTTAATTCATAACAAACACAACAAGCTACGTCATTCATAACACAACATGCTACATCATTCATAACACAACATGATACATCATTATTAACAAACACAACATGCTACATCATTCACAACACAACATGCTACATCATTCCTAACACAACATGATACATCATTATTAACAAACACAACATGCTACATCATTCACAACACAACATGATACATCATTCATAACAAACACAACATGCTACATCATTCATAACACAATATGCTATGTCATTCATCATGTAATATGCTACATCATTCATAACACAACATGATACATCATTCATAACACAACATGCTACATCATTCATAACAAACACAACATGCTACATCATTCATAACACAACATGCTATGTCATTCATCATGTAATATGCTACATCATTCATAACACAACATGATACATCATTCATAACACAACATGCTACATCATTCATAACACAACACGCTACATCATTATTAACAAACACAACATGCTACATCATTCACAACACAACATGCTACATCCTTCATAACACAACATGCTACATCATTCATAACAAACACAACATGCTACATCATTCATAATACAACATGCTATGTCATTCATCATATAACATGCTACATCATTCATAACACAACATGCTACATCGTTCATAACAAACACAACGTACAACATCATTCATGATTGGGTCATCATTGAATATAAGAATTTGTTCTTAACTGACTTGCCTAGGTAAATAAAGGTAAATTAAAACATATTAACATGCTCCATCCATAAAAAATTCATAACATGCTCCATTGCTCATAGACTGTCAGATTGCCTGATGTAACAGTGGCTGAATGAAGGTGTGACCTTCAAGCAAAAATTAAAGCAGGAAGCACCAGCGACTAGATCAATCAAAAAGTGGTCAGATGAAGCTATGCTACAGGACGGTTTTGATAGCACAGACTAGAATATGTTCCGGGATTCCTCCAATGGCATTGATGATGTCCTTCCCACAGTGACTGTATGTACATACCCCAACCAGAAGCCACGGATTACAGGCAGCATCCACACTGAGCTAAAGGCTAGAGTGGCCGCTTTCAAGAAGCGGGACTCTAACCTGGAAGCTTACAAGAAATCCCGCTATGCCTTCCGACGAACCATCAAAAAGGCAAAGAGGCAATACAGGACTAAGATCGAGTTGTACTACACCAGCTCTGACGCTCGTTGGATGTGGCAGGGCCTGCAAACCATTACAGACTACAAAGGGAAGCACAGCTGAAAGCTGCCCAGTGACACCAGCCTACTGGACGACCGAAACTACTTCTATGCTCGCTTCGAGGCAAAAAACACTAAAACATGCATAAGAGCACCAGCTGTACCGGAAGACTGTGTGATCACGCTTTCCGCAGGCGATGTGAGTAAGACCTTCAAACAGGTCAACATTCACAAGGCCACAGGGCCAGATGGATTACCAGGATGTGTACTGCGAGCATGCGCTGACCAACTAGCAAGTGTCTTTACTGACATTTTCAACCTCTGAGTCTGTAATACCATCATGTTTGGGACGCAATCGTCCCACTCACCGTGCAGCCAGTGAAAAATCAGAGCGCCAAATTCAAAAACAACAAAATGTCATAATTCAAATTTCTCAAACATACAACTATTTTACACCATTTTATAGATAAACATCTCCTTAATCCAGCCACGTTGTCCGATTTCAAAAAGGCTTTACGGCAAAAGTGGGGGTGGTGATGGAGTGTGACCGCGTTATGTTAGGACAGTACATAGACAAAAAATCACATAGCCATTTTCAATGCAAGGACAAGCGTCACCAAAAGCAGAAAACCAGCTAAAATGATGCACTAACCTTTGGCGATCTTCATCAGATGACACTCCTAGGACATTATGTTAGACAATACATGCATTTTTTGTTCTATCAAGTTCATATTTATATCCAAAAACCCAATTTTACATTGACGCGTGACGTTCAGAAAATGTATTTTCCCCCAAAACTTTCGGTGAATTAGCACAACAATTTACAAAATACTCATTATAAACGTTGATAAAATATTAAACTGTTATTCAAAGAATTATAGATTAACATCTCCTGAATGCAACCACATTGACAGATTTCAAAATAACTTTACTGGGAAAGCACACTTTGCAATAATCTGTGTACTGCGCTCAGAAAAATACATCAGGCAATTACAGATACCCGCCATTTTGGAGTCATCTAAATGCATAAATAGCATTAGAAATATTCACTTACCTTTAATAATTTTCATCAGAAGGCACTTCCAGGGATCCCAGGTCCACAATAAATGTTGTTTTGTTCGATAAAGATCATAATTTATGTCCAAATAACTCCTTGTTGTTAGCGCGTTCAGTAAGCTACTCCAAGTGTAGGAAGCGTGAGGAAAATGTCACGACGAAAAGTAAAAAAACGTTCTCTTTACGTTCGTTCAAACATGTCAAACGTTGTAAAGCATCAATCTTTAGGGCCTTTAGAACGTGAAAATTCACTAATGTTCCAACCGGACGATTCCATCGTCTTGAAAAACGTTTTGGAACACAGCTAACTCTCGCATGAATGCTCGCCAATTAACTGATGTCCTTCCCTGGGTCACCATCTTCCCAGCCTTCCTGTTGGCTCTCTGTTCACCATAGAATCCTCAAACAACTTTCTAAAGACTGTTGACATCTAGTGGAAGCCTTAGGAAGTGCAAAATGAACCCTAACTCAATGTGTGTTTGATTGGCAATGACTTGAAAAAACTACAGGTACCAGATTTTCATTTCCTGGTTGTATTTTTCTCAGGTTTTTGCCTGCCATATGAGTTCTGTTATACTCACAGACACCATTCAAACAGTTTTACAAACTTCAAAGTGTTTTCTATCCAAATCTACTAATAATGCATATTCTAGTTTCTGGGCCAGAGTAGTAACCTGTTTAAATTGGGTACGTTTTTCATCCGGACGTGAAAATACTGCCCCCTAGCCCAGACTTAAGCAGACCACCATAGTGACTGTGGCCAAGAACACTAAACAAACCTGCCTAAATAACTCCATTCCTGCCAGCACTCACGTCTGCAGCCATGAAGTGCTTTGAAAGGCTGGTCATGGCTCACATCAACACCTTCATCCCAGAAACCCTAGACCCACTCGAGTTTGCATACCGCCCCAACAGATCCACAGATGATGCAGTCTCTATTGCACTCCACACTGCCCTTTCCCACCTGGACAAAAGGAACACCTATGTGAGAATGCTGTTCATTGACTACAGCTCAGCATTCAACACCATAGTGCTCTCAAAGCTCATCAATAAGCTAATGACACTGGGACTAAACACCTCCCTCTGCAACTGGATCCTGGACTTCCTGACGGGTCGCCCCCAGGTGTTAAGGGTAGTAACAACACATCCGCCACGTTGTTCCTCAACACGGGGGCCCCTCAGCGGTGCATGCTCAGTCCCCTCCTGTACTCCCTGTTCACTCATGACTGCATTGCCAGGCACGACTCCAACACCATCATTAAATTTGCTGATGACACAACAGTGGTAGGCCTGATCACCGACAACAATGAGACAGCCTATAGGGAGGAGGTCAGAGACCTGGCCGTGTGGTGCCTGGACAACAACCTCTCCCTCAATGTGATCAAGACAAAGGAGATGATTGTGGACTACAGGAAAAAGGAAGACAGAGCACGCCCCCATTCCCATAGAAGGGGCTGCAGTGAAGCAGGTTGAGAGCTTCAAGTTCTAAACAGCTTCTACCCCAAAGCCATAAGACTCCTGAACATCTAGTCAAACGGCTCCCCAGACTATTCACATTGCCCCCCCCCCCTTTCCACACCACTGCCACTCTCTGTTGTCATCTATGCATAGTCACTTTAGTAACTCTACCTTCATGTACATACTACCTCAACTAACCGGTGTCCCCGCACATTGACTCTGTACCGGCACCCCCTGTATATATTGTTATTTTTTACTGCTGCTCTTTAATAACTTGTTACTTTTATCTCATATTCTTTCCGTATTTTCTTGTAACTGCACTGTTGGTTAGGGGCTCGTAAGTAAGCATTTAACTGTAAGGTTGTATTCAGGGAATGTGACATATATAATTTGATTTGTTTGACCTCAGTCTGTACATTAGGGTTAGTGATACAGTGATCTGGACCTACCTCTCTGTACATTAGGGTTAGTGATACAGTGATATGGACCTACCTCAGTCTGTACATTAGGGTTAGTGATACAGTGATCTGGACCTACCTCAGTCTGTTCATTAGGGTTAGTGATACAGTGATATGGACCTACCTCAGTCTGTACATTAGGGTTAGTGATACAGTGATCTGGACCTACCTCAGTCTGTACATTAGGGTTAGTGATACAGTGATCTGGACCTACCTCAGTCTGTACATTAGGGTTAGTGATACAGTGATCTGGACCTACCTCAGTCTGTACATTACTTCCCTGGGTCCAGATACAGCTCTACCTAAAGGACACACAGATTTAATTTGTTAAAGTGTCAACATGTAACTTTTTGGGTGACCCGACCAAAACCACATAGAAGTGTGAGTTATAGATCTGTTATTCTACTTTAAAGCAAGTCTAAGTAGACAGCATCTGGAATGACCTTCTGACCTGTCTGTCTGTCTGTGAGGCAGCTAAAGTGGAGCGGTGTTATTATGAGGCGCTGTACCAACCACGAGGCAAGTGCAAGAGACAGCCGGAAAAAAAAACATTTGGGGGGGGGGTTCACGGCGATATTGGCAGAGTCAGGTTGGAGACCTGAGCCAACTCCCCGTGCTTACTGTGGGGGGCGAGTGATCGAGCAAGCACCATGTTATGCTGAGATACACACTGTGTCGCCAGTGCGCAGCACTCGGTGCAAGCTCCTCACAGGTGCCGTGCTAGAGTTGGTATTCAGCCAGGAAGGAGTATGCCTGCTCAGCGTTCCTGGTCTCCGGTGTGTCTTCTCGTCCCAGGTTATCCTGCGCCAGCTCTCTGCACGGTACCCCCAGTTCGCCAACACAAACCTGTGCGACCTGTCACAATGCCTCGCGCTTGTCAGGCTACAGAGGTTATCCAGCCAGGACGGGTTGTGCCAGCCATAAGCTCCAGACCTCCAGGCGCCTCCACGGCCCAGTATACCCTGTGCCTGCGCCGCGCACCCGGCCTCCAGCGACGTTCCCTAGTCCAGAATTCTCAGCGATGTTCTCTAGTCCGGTGAGACCTATTCCAGCTCCACGAAAGAAGCATCCAGTGATGATCCATGGCCCGGAGCCTGTAAGGATGATCCATGGCACGAAGCCTCCAGTGATAATCCATGGCACGGAACCTATAGTGATGATCCATGGCACGGAGCCTGCAGCGACGCTCCCCAGTCCGGAGCCTCCAGCGACGCTCCCCAGTCCGGAGCCTCCAGCGACGCTCCCCAGTTCGGAGCCTCCAATGGCGGCCTGCAGCCCGGAACCTCCAGCAATGATCTACAGTCCGTTTCTTTTGACGACGATCCATGGTCAGGTGGTAATAAAGCAGAAGGATCAGCAGGTGGAGTGGGGGTTACGCCCGAACCGGAGCCGCCTCCTATGCTGGAGGTAAAGGTTATGTGGACTGCATTTGAGCTGCCATAGACAATTGTCACCCTCCCTACCCTCCCTTTTGTTTTGCGGTTTCTTTTGTTTTAGGTGCATTCGGAGTCTGCACCTTTGTGGGGGGGGGGGGGTACTGTCACGTCCTGACCATAGTAAGTTGTTATTTTCTATGGTATAGTAGGTCATAGTGTGACAGGGGGTGTTTGTCTATGTTTTGTATTTCTATGTTCAGTTTCTAGTTTTGTATTTCTATGTTGGTTTTGTTTGGTATGATCTCCAATTAGAGGCAGCTGGTCATCGTTGTCTCTAATTGGAGGTCATATTTAAGCTGATGTTTGTCCCACCTGTTTTTGTGGGTGATTATATTTGTGAGTAGTGTTTGTTTCTCCTCTGCATCACGGTGTGTTGTTTTGTCCTTCAGTGTATTTTTGTATTGCATTAAGTTTCACAGTCTAAATAAATATGTGGAACTACAAACACACTGCATTTTGGTCCGCTCCTTCCGACAGCCGTGACAACCACAATGCCTTCTACACCCATGCTCTACCAAGGTTTTCCAGCACACAGATTTCACCTACTACGGTAGCTATGTTGGTCTATTGTACTTCAAACAATGTGTTGGCAGGTTGCTTAGGATTCAAACATTCTCTGTTGGTGCTAATACCCACCAGACATTTCTAAACCCAGAGGCACAATATCGCCAGACTTCGGGGAATGCTTGTGAAACAGACCAATGAGACCAGGCCGGGTTTTGGGGTTAGAGAAGTCAAAAAGAGAAGTGAAAGATTCTTCTTTAGTTGTTCATTTTCTAGAAATGTAAAGGCACAACCTAGATTAGAGACAAGGTCTTCAGCAGTGGAACATGTTATTACTCCAGACTCATGAAAGTGACAAACTGACATATTTTCTAACACCTTTTAGATAGCTTTATTTGACAAGTTAGCAACCATACAATGGTGTTGCTCAAGCTAAACACACACAACGACATTATACAAAAATACAATTTCCAATTTCACATGAACAAACAGAATTTAACAGAGCAGCTCAATATAAAACACATTGAAGCGTTTACATCATTCATCATGGACACAACACTACAACTTTCATTCTGTTAGTAGTAATGAAGCCTTTACATCATTCATCATGGACACAACAACTTTCCTTCTGTTAGTAGTAATGAAGCCTTTACAACTGATACTGTCAGCTGGTTCCAGTCAGTGGTGTCTGTATGTTCTCATGATAAACTAACTCTTGTTGTTGATAGTTCCAGTCAGTGGTGTCTGTATGTTCTCATGATAAACTAACTCTAACTCTGTTTATGCAGGTCAAGGCTGCAGCGTCTAAAGAGAAGTACATGATAAACTGACTCTAATTCTGTTGTGGAAACTTCACACCTCTCTGTTGCTGATACTGTTGGAGGTCAATGCCGCAGTTGGTTACGAAAAGGGAAGGAGGGAGAGAGAATATAAGAGAAATGAGAAGTAAAGAGATGGACTGACAGGGTTGTGGTTGTTCACCGCTGCTGAAGAGAGCATCTTTTTCCACCCACCATGACGTTCTGATGAACAGGGTCACTAGGTAAAGAGAGAGGAGAGAGAGAGATGAGTGAGGGACAGAGGAGCTGATCCAGTCTACTGCAGTGAAGACCTCCAACACCACAGGAACAGTTATACACCCCAACAGGTCTCAGTGTTTAATGTGTAGTTAGATACATTTATCACCCCAACATACAGCCCAATTATAATGACTCTGTACAACTCTGAATGTACATCATACAGAATACGTACTGTTGAAGTCGGAAGTTTACATACACCTTAGCCAAATACATTTAAACTCAGTTTTTCACATATCCTGACATTTAGTAAATATTCCCTGTCTTAGGTCAGTTAGGATCACCATTTTATTTTAAGAATGTGAAATGTCAGAATAATAGTAGAGAGAATGATTTATTTCAGCTTTTATTTCTTTCATCATATTCCCAGTGTGTCAGAAGTTTACATACACTCAATTAGTATTTGGTTGTTTAAATTGTTTAACTTGGGTCAAACGTTTCAGGTAGCCTTCCACAAGGTTCCCACAATAAGTTGGGTGAATTTTGGCCCATTCCTCCTGACAGAGCTGGTGTAACTGAGTCAGGTGTGTAGGCCTCCTTGCTCTCACACACCTTTTCAGTTCTGCCTACAAATGTTCTGTAGGATTGATGGCAGGGCTTTGTGATGGCCACTCCAATACCTTGACTTTGTTGTCCTTAAGCCATTTTGCCACAACTTTGGACGTATGCTTGGGGTCATTGTCCATTTGGAAAACCAATTTGCGACCAAGCTTTAACTTCCTGACTGATGTCTTGAGATGCTGCTTCAATATATCCACATCATTTTCATTCCTCATGATGCCATCTATTTTGTGAAGTGCACCAGTCCCTCCTGCATCAAAGCACCCTCACAACATGATGCTGCCACCCCCGTGCTTCACGGTTGGGATAGTGTTCTTTGGCTTGCAAGCCTCCCCCTTTTCCTCCAGACATAACGATGGTCATTATGGCCAAACAGTTCTATTTTTGTTTCATCAGACCAGAGGACATTTCTCCAAAAAAAGTACGATCTTTCTCACCATGTGCAGTTGCAAACCGTAGTCTGGCTTTTTTATGGCAGTTTTGGAGCAGTGGCTTTTTCCTTGCTGAGCGGACTTTCAGGTTATGTCGATACAGGACTCGTTTTACTGTGGATATTGTAACGTTTGTCCAAAGGAGTAGCATGGTATGTGTTCATATTGATATTTATTTTTACTTAAAACTTCTCTGGGCTACGTGTGACGCTACCGTCCCACCCACGGTTCACACTATTCAACAGCCAGTGAAATATCAGAGCGCCAAATTCAAAACAACAAAATGTCATAATTCAAAGTTCTCAAACATTTGATTATTTTACACCATTTTAAAGATACACTTCTCCTTGATGTAACCACGTTGTCCGATTTCAAAAAGGCTTTACGGCGAAAGGATAAAGTTAGATTATGTTAGGACAGTGAAAACACAAGAAAAACCACACAGCCATTTTCCAAGCAGGAGAGGGGTCACAAAAACCATAAATTCAGCAAAAATTATGCACTAACCTTTGATGATCTTCGACAGATGACACTCCTAGGACATCATGTTACACAATACATGCATTTTTTGTTCGATCAAGTTGATATTTATATCCACAAACAGCATATTACATTGGCGCGTGATGTTCAGAAAATATTTTGCCTCCAATACTGCTGGTGAATGAGCACAAGAATTTACAAAAATACTCATCATAAACGTTCATAAAATATTAAACTGTTATTCAAAGAATTATAGATGAACATCTTCTGAATGCAACCGCCTTGACAGATTTCAAAATAACTTCACGGGGAAAGCACACTTTGCAATAATCTGAGTACTGCGCTCATCAGGCAATACAGATACCCGCCATTTTGGAGTCATCTAAAATCATAAATAGCATTAGAAATATTCACTTACCTTTGATGATCTTCATCAGAAGGCACTTCCAGGAATCCCAGGTCCACAATAAATTTTGTTTTGTTCGATAAAGTCCATAATTTTTGTCCAAATACCCCCTTGTTGTTTGCACGTTCAGTAAGCTACTCCAAGTGTAGGAAGCGTGTGGAAAATTCCACGACGAAAAGTAAATTAAAAGTTATATTTACATTCGTTCAAACATGTCAAACGTTGTATAGCATCAATCTTTAGAGCCTTTTTATTTTAGAACTTCAATAATATTCCAATCGGACGATTCCAATGTCTTGAAAACGTTATGGAACACAGCTACCTCCTCACGTGAATGCGCGTCACAAACCCATGTCATTATCTGAGTCACCTACTGAAACAAGGTTCTAAAGACTGTTGACATCTAGTGGAAGCCTTAGGAAGTGCAAAATGAACCCTAAGTCACTGTGTGTTAGATAGGCAAGGACTTGAAAGGACTACAACCATCAGATTTTCCACTTCCTGGTTGTATTTTTTCAGGTTTTTGCCTGCCATATGAGGTCTGTTATACTCACAGACATCATTCAAACAGTTTTAGAAACTTCAGAGTGTTTTCTATCCAAATCTACTAATAATATGCAAATATTTGACTCTGGGCCCAAGGATTAGGAAGTATACTCTGGGCACGCTTTTCATCCAAAAGTGAAAATACTGCCCCCAACAGGTTAAACAATATAATAAACAATGGTAACCGACTGTCACGTCTTGCAGGCTTCACACAGCAGTACACAAATAAGATCCCACAACTCAGGGCTGCCTAAGTATGGTTCCCAATCAGAGACAACGATAGGCAGCTGCCTCTGATTGGAAACCATACCTGGCCAAAACATAGAAATATAAACCATAGAATGCCCCCCCCGCACCCTGACCTAACAAAATAGAGAAATAAACCGTCTCTCTCAGGTCAGGGCGTGACAGATTTGGAACTTTTTTATGGCGGTTTTGGAGAAGTGGCTTCTTCCTTCCTGAGCGGCCTTTCAGATGATGTTGATATAGGACTCGTTTTACTGTGGATATAGATACTTTTGTACCTGTTTCCTCCAACATCTTCACAAGGTTCTTTGCTGTTGTTCTGGGATTGATTTGCACTTTTCGCACCAAAGCACATTAATCTCTAAGAGACAGAATGTGTCTCCATCCTGAGCGGTATGATGTCTTCGTGGTCCCATTGCGTTTATACTTGCGTACTATTGTTTGTACAGATGAACGTGGTACCTTCAGGCGTTTGGAAATTGCTCCCAAGGATGAACTAGACTTGTGGAGGTCTTCAATTTTGTTTCTGAGGTCTTGGCTGATTTATTTTTATTTTCCCATGATGTCAAGCAAAGAGGCACTCGGTTTGAAGGTAGGCCTTGAAATACATCCACAGGTACACCTCCAATAGTGTATGTAAACTTCTGACCCACTGGAATTGTGATACAGTGAATTGTAAGTGAAATAATCTGTCTGTAAACAATTGTTGGAAAAATGACTTGTGTCATGCACAAAGTAGATGTCCTAACCGACTTGCCAAAACTATAGTTTGTTAACAAGAAATGTGTGGAGTGGTTGAAAAACTAGTTTTAATGACTCCAACCTAAGTGTATGTAAACTTCCGACTTCAACTGTATGGGCCTGTTGGTCCGTGTGGGTCACTGTGTGTGTGTGTGTGTGTGTGTGTGTGTGTGTGTGTGTGTGTGTGTGTGTGTGTGTGTGTGTGTGTGTGCGTGTGTGTGTGGCTCAGTTTATGTGTCTGTGTCCTGTGTGGCTCAGTTGGTAGAGAATGGCGCTGAGAAAAGTACAAAAATAAATCCGCTCTCTACTGTAAGTCGCTCTGGACAAGAGCGTCTGCTAAATGACTCACTGCTTACTGTAAGTCGCTAAATGACCAAAACATATAAAAATACATATAAAATGTGTGACAGAGGAACAGAGGTGTTAAACAATGGGTGATGTTGTTCACATACAGCTATAAGCTTAAACAGACACAGATCTACTGCTCTGATAAGTAACTATATGTGGTGGGGTGGAGACAGCCTCTATTTTTACTGCTGTCATTTGTAAGGACATTTGGCTTGGTGACTTTGGGTCTTTTGAGCATCATGTTATACTGTTTAAATGTCAGCCACCAGACCAGAGCATCATGTTATACTGTTTAAATGTCAGCCACCAGACCAGAGCATCATGTTATACTGTTTAAATGTCAGCCACCAGACCAGAGCATCATGTTATACTGTTTAAATGTCAGCCACCAGACCAGAGCATCATGTTATACTCTTTAAATGTCAGCCACCAGACCAGAGCATCATTCTATACTGTTTAAATGTCAGCCACCAGACCAGAGCATCATGTTATACTGTTTAAATGGATCCAGTTAACCACAGCCATACTCTGGACCTGGTTATTACCAAGGGGCTTTCTACTGGGCCCACCCATAACCACAGCCATACTCTGGACCTGGTTATTACCAAGGGGCTTTCTACTGGGCCCACCCGTAACCACAGCCATACTCTGGACCTGGTTAATACCAAGGGGCTTTCTACTGGGCCCACCCGTAACCACAGCCATACTCTGGACCTGGTTATTATCAAGGGGCTTTTTACTGGGCCCACCCGTAACCACAGCCATACTCTGGACCTGGTTATTACCAAGGGGCTTTCTACTGGGCCCACCCATAACCACAGCCATACTCTGGACCTGGTTATTACCAAGGGGCTTTCTACTGGGCCCACCCATAACCACAGCCATACTCTGGACCTGGTTATTACCAAGGGGCTTTCTACTGGGCCCACCCATAACCACAGCCATACTCTGGACCTGGTTATTACTAAGGGGCTTTCTACTGGACCCACCCATTACCACAGCCATACTCTGGACCTGGTTATTACCAAGGGGCTTTCTATTGACATATCCTCTATTGTTGATGTTGCTTTCTCTGATCACCACTGCGGATTTTTTACTACCTTGTTGCCAGTCCAAACGTTAATTAAATAAAAACATTGTAAATTAAGGGCAAACATTGGTGCCGCAGCTCCAGTAAAGTTGAGAAAGAACACATCCAAATGGAGAGGCCCTTGGATGACTGAGGAAACTAATACATTAAAGAGAAATTGCAGTAAGGCAGAGTGGATTTGGATGAAGTCAAAGTTGCAGGTCCATTTTGATATTCTGAGAGAGCATCATATATAACAAGGCCATTAGAAATGAGAGAGCATCATATATAACAAGGCCATTAGAAATGCCAGATGGGCTCATTTTACTAACTTGATCACCAATAATCAGAATAATTAGAGTGCTCTTCTCCACCATTGATGGCCTGATAAATCCTACCTCCGCAAACCTATGAGAACTTTCCTCTACATGTAAATGTGATGAGTTTACAGCACATTTCAGGTATTAGATTCAACATTAGACTGGGTATCAGTCAAGACCTGATGAGAAGTTTGATGATAATGTGTACTAGCCTACCATGCAAAGGCACTATGGATTTATTTTCCCTGGTTGACACAGACATGCTCAGGAAAATGATATCACAATTTTAGCCTTCCAATTCCAATCTGGTTTTTGTGCCCACCAAAGCACAGAGACAACCATAGTTAAAGTGGTAACTTATCTTAGAGCCAACACAGAGACAGTCTTAGTTAAAGTGGTAACTTATCTTAGAGCCAACACAGAGACAGTCTTAGTTAAAGTGGTAACTTATCTTAGAGCCAACACAGAGACAGTCGTAGTTAAAGTGGTAACTTATCTTAGAGCCAACACAGAGACAGTCTTAGTTGAAGTGGTAACTGATCTTAGAGCCAACACAGAGACAGCCGTAGTTAAAGTGGTAACTTATCTTAGAGCCAACACAGAGACAGTCTTAGTTACAGTGGTAAATGATCTTAGAGCCAACACAGAGACAGTCTTAGTTAAAGTAATAAATGATCTTAGAGCCAACACAGAGACAGCCGTAGTTAAAGTGGTAACTTATCTTAGAGCCAACACAGATGCCAAACAGTTCTCTGTTCTTGTAACGTTGATGTTCCGGGTAGCCTCAGACAACAACATTGATGTATACGCTGATTCGGTGAGCGAGTTTATTGGCAACTGCATCGGTGATGTTGTACCCACGGTGACTATTAAAACCTTCCCCAACCAGAAACCGTGGATTGATGGCAGCATTCGCGCAAAACTGAAAGCACAAACAACTGCTTTTAATCAGTGCAAGGCGACCGGAAACATGACAGAATACAAACAGTGTATTCCCTCCGCAAGCAATCAAACAAGCTAAGCGTCAGTATAGAGACAAAGTAGAGTCGCAATTCAACGGATCATACACAAGACGTATGTGGCTACAGTCAATCATGGATTACAAAAAGAAAACCAGCCCCATCGCGGACACCGACGTCTTGCTCACAGACAAATTAAACAACTTCTTTACTCGCTTTGAGGACAATACAGTCCTCAACCTGACACGGCCATCTACCATAACCTGCAGGATCTCCTTTACCGCGGACAACGTGAGTTAAACATTTAAAAGTGTTAACCCTAGCCACGTCCTCAGAGCATGCGCAGACCAGCTGGCTGGTGTGTTTACGGACATATTCAATCAATCCCTATCCCATTCTGCTGTTCCCACATGCTTCAAGAGGGCCACCATTGTTCCTGTTCCCAAGAAAGCTAAGGTAACTGAGCTAAATGACTATCGCCCCGAAGCACTCACTTCTGTCATTATGAAGTGCTTTGAGAGACTAGTCAAGGATCATATCACCTCCACCCTACCTGACACCCTAGACCAACTCCAGTTTGCTTACCTCCCCAATAGGTCCACAGAAGACGCAATCCCAACCACACTGCACAAACCCATCTGGACAAGAGGAATACCTATGTAAGAATGCTGTTCATCAATTACAGCTCAGCATTTAACACCGTAGTACCCTCCAAACTCGACCCTGGGCCTCGACCCCACCCTGTGCAACTGGGTCCTGGACTTTCTGATGGGCCGCCCCCACGTGGTGAGGGCAGGAAACATCTCCACCCCGCTGATCCTCAACACTGGGGCCCCTCTCCTGTACTCCCTGTTCACCCATGACTGCGTGGCCGTGCACGCCTCCATCTCAATCATCAAGTTTGCAGACGACACTACAGTGGTAGGCTTGATTACCAACAATGACGAGACGGCCTACAGGGAGGAGGGAAGGGCCCTCGGAGTGTGGTTTCAGGAAAATAACCTCACACTCAATGTCAACAAAACAAAGGAGATGATCGTGGACTTCAGGAAACAGCCGAGGGAACACCCCCCATCCACATCGACGGTACAGTGGTGGAGAAGGTGGAAAGTTTTAAGTTCCTCGGCATACACATCACGGACAAACTGAAATGGTCCACCCACACACACAGCGTGGTGAAGAAGGTGCAACAGCGCCTCTTCAACCCCAGGAGGCTGAAGAAATTTGGCTTGTCACCTAAAACCCTCAAACTTTTACAGATGCACAATCGAGAGCATCCTGTCGGGCTGTATCACCGCCTGGTACGGCAACTTTTCCGCCCACAACCGTAAGGCTCTCCAGAGGGTAGTGAGGACTGCGCAATGCATCACCGCAATGCATCTACCTGCCCTCCAGGACACCTATACCACCCGATGTCACAGGAAGGCCAAAAAGATCATCAAGGACAACAACCACCTGAGCCACTGCCTGTTCACCCCGCTATCATCCAGAAGGCAAGGTCAGTACAGGTGCATCAAAGCTAGGACCGAGAGACTGAAAAACAGCTTCTATCTCAAGGCCATCAGACTGTTAAACAGCCATCACTAACATTGAGTGGCTGCTGCCAACATACTGACTCAAATCTCTAGCCACTTTAAAAATTTGATATAATAGATGTATCACTAGTCAATTTAAACACACTTTATATAATGTTTACTTACCCTACATTACTTATCTCATATGTATATAGTGTACTATACCATCTACTGCATCTTACCTATTCCGCACGGCCATCGCTCTTCCATACATTTACATGTACATATTCATTCCTTTACACTTGTGTTTATAAGGTAGTTGTGAAATTGTTAGATTACTTGTTAGATATTGCTGCACAGTCGGAACTAGAAGCCCAAGCATTTCGCTACACTCGCATTAACATCTGCTAACCATGTGAATCTGACCAATAAAATTTGATTCGAACAAACACAACATGCTACATCATTCTTAACAAACACAACATGTTACATCATTCATAACACGACATGCTACATTTCACAACATGTTACATCATTCATAACACGACATGCTACATTTCACAACAAGCTACATCATTCATAACACAACATGCTACATCATTCATAACACAACATGCTACATCATTCATAACACAACATGCTACATCATTCATAACACAACATGCTACATCATTCATAACACAACATGCTACATCATTTACAACAAACACAACATGCTACATCATTCATAACATAATATAATGTCCCGTGTGGCTCAGTTGGTAGAGCATGGTGTTTGCAACGCCAGGGTTGTGGGTTTGATTCCCACGGGGGACCAGTACAATTGTTTTTTTATAAATGTATGCATTCACTACTGTAAGTCGCTCTGGATAAGAGCGTCTGCTAAATGTCTAAAATGTAAAATAATATGCTTCATCATTCATAGCAAACATGCTACATCATTCATAACACAAAATGCTACATCATTCGTAACACAAAATGCTACATCATTCATAACAAACACAACATGCTACATCATTCATAACAAATGCAACATCATTCATAACATAATATGCTTCATCATTCACATCACAACATGCTACCTAAAATCCAAATTAGAGCATGACACACGTAGGTTTACCATGTTGAGAAATAAGGTGATGAAAGAAAATCAGACAGGCCAAGGCAAACTTTTTTATTAACATAACTGGTGAAGCAAAGGGAAATTCTAAATTTATCTGGAAGAATCTAAAAAAGTTAACAGGGAAAGACTATAGTAACACTGCAAAAAGACTAGAAATCATGGTGAATAACAATCTAACACAGGATGCAGTCGAAATAGCAATAGCCTTCAATTCCTACTTTATTGACTCTGTCAGGGTACTGACACAGAACCCCTCTTGGGCTCAGAGGCGTGTGCTGCTCATTGATTGACTGTATTGTAATTGTTTTTAACAACCTGCCCAGGGACTGCGGTTGAAAATTAGCCGGCTGGCTAAACCCGACACATTTACTGAAACATTGATTAATGTGCACTGTCCCTGTAAAAATAACATCATTCATAACTCAACATGCTATATCAGTCATAATACAACATGATACATAATTCATAACACAACATGCTATATCATTCATAACACAACATGCTACATCATTCATCACACAACACAACATGCTACATCATTCATAACACAACACAACATGCTACATCATTCATAGCAAACACAACATGCTACATCATTCATAGCAAACACAACATGCTACATCATTCATAACAAACACAACATGCTACATCATTCATGACACAACATGCTACATCATTCATAACACAACATGCTACATCATTCATAACAGAACATGCTATATCATTCATAACACAACATGCTACATCATTCATAACACAACACGCTACATCATTCATAACACAACATGCTACATCATTCATAACACAAAACAACATGCTACATCATTCATAACACAACATGCTACATCATTCATAACACAACATAATACATCATTCATAACACAAAATGCTACATCATTCATAACACAACATGCTACATCATTCATAACAAACACAACATGCTACATCATTCATAACAAACACAACATGCTACATCATTCATAACAAACACAACATGCTACATCATTCATAACAAACACGACATGCTACATCATTCACAACAAACACAACATGCTACATCATTCACAGCAAACACAACATGCTACATCATTCATATCAAACACAACATGCTACATCATTCATAACAAACACAACATGCTACATCATTCATGACAAACACAACATGCTACATGTCATAACACAACATGCTACATCATTCATAATAAACACAACATGCTACATCATTTATAATAAACACAACATGCTACATCATTCATAACACAACATGCTACATCATTCATAACACAACATGCTACATCATTCATAACACAACATGCTACATCATTCATAATAAACACAACATGCTACATCATTCATAACAAACACAACATGCTACATCATTCTTAACAAACACAACATGCTACATCATTCATAACAAACACAACATGCTACATCATTCATAACAAACACAACATGCTACATCAATTTTAACATAAAATGTTACATCATTCATAACAAAGACAACAAGCTACATCATTCATAACATAAAATGCTACATCATTCATAACACAACATGCTACATCATTCATAACACAACATGCTACATCATTTTAACATAACATGTTACATCATTCATAACAAACAGAACATGCTATATCATAAAACACAACATGCTCCATCATTCATAACAAACACAACATACTACATCATTCATATCAAACTCAACATGCTACATCATTCATAACACAACATGCTACATCATTCATAACAAAGACAACATGCTTCATCATTCATAACACAACATGTTACATCATTCATAACACAACATGCTACATCATTCATAACAAACACAACATGATACATCATTCATAACAAACACAACATGATACATCATTCATAACAACACAACATGCTACATCATTCATAACACAACATGCTACATCATAACAAAGACAACATGCTACATCATTCATAACACAACACTTCATTTTGAAGTTAGAGTTGAAGTTAGGTACATTTGTGTCCATTAGGGTTAGTGATACAGCGATCTGGACCTACCTCAGTCTGTACATTAGGGTTAGTGATACAGTGATCTGGACCTACCTCAGTCTGTACATTAGGGTTAGTGATACAGTGATCTGGACCTACCTCAGTCTGTACATTAGGGTTAGTGATACAGTGATCTGGACCTACCTCAGTCTGTACATTAGGGTTAGTGATACAGTGATCTGGACCTACCTCAGTCTGTACATTAGGGTTAGTGATACAGTGATCTGGACCTACCTCAGTCTGTACATTAGGGTTAGTGATACAGTGATCTGGACCTACCTCAGTCTGTACATTAGGGTTAGTGATACAGTGATCTGGACCTACCTCAGTCTGTACATTAGGGTTAGTGATACAGTGATCTGGACCTACCTCAGTCTGTACATTAGGGTTAGTGATACAGCGATCTGGACCTACCTCAGTCTGTACATTAGGGTTAGTGATACAGTGATATGGACCTACCTCTCTGTACATTAGGGTTAGTGATACAGTGATATGGACCTACCTCAGTCTTTACATTAGGGTTAGTGATACAGTGATCTGGACCTACCTCAGTCTGTACATTAGGGTTAGTGATACAGTGATCTGGACCTACCTCAGTCTGTACATTAGGGTTAGTGATACAGCGATCTGGACCTACCTCAGTCTGTCCATTAGGGTTAGTGATACAGTGATTTGGACCTACCTCAGTCTGTCCATTAGGGTTAGTGATACAGTGATCTGGACCTACCTCAGTCTGTCCATTAGGGTTAGTGATACAGTGATATGGACCTACCTCAGTCTGTACATTAGGGTTAGTGATACAGTGATATGGACCTACCTCAGTCTGTACATTACGTCCCTGGATCCAGATACAGCTCTACCTAAAGGACACACAGATTACATTTGTTAAAATGGCAATATGTTACTTTTTGAGCAACCCAACAAAATCGTCTTTTGCAAAGAGCTGAAACAACAATATTTTTGGTTATAGAAAACACAGTGGTTTAGATGGTACAATGATTATCTACACTATACACAGTGCTGCATTTGTAAATCAGAACAAAAAGTGAGGTACACATGCAGAAAAAAAAGTAGACAGGGTCTGGAACGACCTTCTGACCTGTATCTCTGTCTGTCTGTCTTCACTGCTGAGTAGACAGGGTCTGGAACGACCTTCTGACCTGTATCTCTGTCTGTCTTCACTGCTGAGTAGACTGGATCTGGAACAACGTTCTCTGAAAGAAACACATAAACAGGTCACAACTATTGTTAAAAAAACGGTAAAAACATATTATTTACTTCAGAAAGATGAGGGGAGTGTTGTTGGCCTCTCCCTTCTTCCTACCTCTCCTCCTGTTGTGTTGTCTCTTTGTGTGGTTGACGTCAGCATAGGTCACATCACCTGGACCAGATCCACCTGGAACTAAACACAGGAGAGAGAGAGGATATTAACACAGACTGGACCAGATCCACCTGGAACTAAACACAGGAGAGAGAGAGGATATTAACACAGACTGGACCAGATCCACCTGGAACTAAACACAGGAGAGAGAGAGGATATTAACACAGACTGGGCCAGATCCACCTGGAACTAAACACAGGAGAGAGGATATTAACACAGACTGGACCAGATCCACCTGGAACTAAACACAGGAGAGAGAGAGGATATTAACACAGACTGGAACAGATCCACCTGGAACTAAACACAGGAGAGAGAGAGGATATTAACACAGACTGGACCAGATCCACCTGGAACTAAACACAGGAGAGAGAGAGGATATTAAACAGTATTACAGTACCTGTGGTGTTATAGTGTTATACAGTATTACAGTACCTGTGGTGTTATAGTGTTATTCAGCATTACAGTACCTGTGGTGTTATAGTGTTATACAGTATTACAGTACCTGTGGTGTTATAGTGTTATACAGTATTACAGTACCTGTGGTGTTATAGTGTTATACAGTACTACAGTACCTGTGGTGTTATAGTGTTATACAGTATTACAGTACCTGTGCTGTTATAGTATTATACAGTATTACAGTACCTGTGGTGTTATAGTGTTATTCAGCATTACAGTACCTGTGGTGTTATAGTGTTATACAGTACTACAGTACCTGTGGTGTTATACAGTACTACAGTACCTGTGGTGTTATAGTGTTATACAGTATTACAGTACCTGTGGTGTTGGAGTGTTATACAGTATTACAGTACCTGTGGTGTTATAGTGTTATACAGTATTACAGTACCTGTGCTGTTATAGTATTATACAGTATTACAGTACCTGTGGTGTTATAGTGTTATTCAGCATTACAGTACCTGTGGTGTTATAGTGTTATACAGTACTACAGTACCTGTGGTGTTATACAGTACTACAGTACCTGTGGTGTTATAGTGTTATACAGTATTACAGTACCTGTGGTGTTATAGTGTTATACAGTACTACAGTACCTGTGGTGTTATAGTGTTATTCAGTACTACAGTACCTGTGGTGTTATAGTGTTATTCAGTACTACAGTACCTGTGGTGTTATAGTGTTATACAGTACTACAGTACCTGTGGTGTTGGAGGTCTTCACTGCAGAGTAGACTGGATCAGCTCCTGGAGACTTCTCTGGAGGAGACGAGACAATGGGTTAAAGACATAAAGACACTGTACTGGTGTGTGTGTGTGTGTGTGTGTGTGTGTGTGTGTGTGTGTGTGTGTGTGTGTGTGTGTGTGTGTGTGTGTGTGTGTGTGTGTGTGTGTGTGTGTGTGTGTGTGTGTGTGTGTGTGTGTACCTCTCCTTCTCCTGGGTTCTGGGTCCTGTGTGATTCTAACGTCAGCATACGTAACATCTCTGGGTTCAGCTGCTACATCTTTGTTCCTCTTCTTGCAGAACAGGACCAGTAGAATGATCAGAGAGATGGAGAGAGCAGCCACCAACCCAGACAAAGACAGAGGCAGGAGGGGAGAGGTAGGAGAGAGGGGGGTAGGAGAGGAGGATGAGGGGGGACGGGGGAGGGATGAGGTAGATCCCCTATCTTGAAAAACACCAGAGGAAACAACACAGTAAATAGTTATAATCTATGATCTGATTAATGTTATCTAGTATGAATTACTTCTAATGACCAGAGATTATAAGAACTATTATGAATGTAATGTCTCACTCATGATGAACCTGTAAAGAAGAACCAGATAATCTGAAAGTCAAGGTTTCTCATATTCTCACCTGTCACAGTCATCCAGCTCTCTGGTGATTCTCCTTTAGAGTTGTTACACTTGTAGAGTCCTTCATCTGACTTGGATACTGCAGGGATGGTCATCTCTCCTGTAGTCTCAGTCCTGATGAGGGATCCATCTTTGTAGAAAACAGCTGTGAGGTCAGAGGGAGTTCCCTGATATCTGCAGCGCAGAGTCACAGAATCTCCCTCAGTCACAGGAAGGGCAGGGCTCTCCAGGATCACAGCACCAGCTGTATATAATATATAAACATCATATATAAACAGGTCTCTCCAGGATCACAGCACCAGCTGTATATAATATATAAACATCATATATAAACAGGTCTCTCCAGGTTCACAGCTCCAGCTGTATATAATATATAAACATCATATATAAACAGGTCTCTCCAGGATCACAGCTCCATATGTATATAATATATAAACATCATATATAAACAGGTCTCTCCAGGATCACAGCACCAGCTGTATCTAATATATAAACATCATATATAAACAGGTCTCTCCAGGATCACAGCTCCAGCTGTATATAATATATAAACATCATATATAAACATAACATCAGCTATCTGAAACCAGATGAACCACTAAACACTATAATGTTAGTAGATGGTGTTTGTGGACATACCAGGTACTGTGATGTTGACAGCATTGCTGTGTTCTCCAGACCCAGACTCACACCAGTACACTCCATTGTCTGATGGTATTAATGACACGATGCATGAAGACCCTTGTTGTTTTCCCCATTTTCTTCCACAATCTGAACGATCCCCAGAGACTGTGTATCTCTTCAGTCTCCATCCAGCAGAGTTCCCCTGAACCTCACAGCTCAGAGAGACAGACTCTAGTTTAAAAAACTGAGATCTGTCAGGACTGATGCTCAGAGAGGCTGGAGGAGAGAGATAGAGAGCGAGAGAGAGAGATAGTGAGAGAGAGTGAGTGAGTGAGTGAGTGAGTGAGTGAGTGAGTGAGTGAGTGAGTGAGTGAGAAAGTAAATTATTAAATATAGGCCCCCTAGAGCAGTAAAGCATGTATTGGAACAGAGATGCAGAAACACATCAGAGAACCTATTCTCAAGCTATTTAACCTAGTGATCTCTGTTAGTAGTAACTTAGGAAAGGTTAGTGTAGGGTAGGTAGGGTTAGTATAGGGGTAGGTAGGGTTAGTGTAAGGGTAGGTAGGGTTAGTGTAGGGTAGGTAGGGTTAGTGTAGGGGTAGGTAGGGTTAGTGTAGGGTAGGTAGGGTTAGTGTAGGGTAGGTAGGGTTAGTGTAGGGTAGGTAGGGTTAGTGTAGGGTAGGTAGGGTTAGTGTAGGGATAGGTAGGGTTAGTGTAGGGTAGGTAGGGTATGTAGGGTTAGTGTAGGGTAGGTAGGGTTAGTGTAGGTAGGGTTAGTGTAGGGGTAGGTAGGGTTAATGTAGGGTAGGTAGGGTAAGTGTAGGGTAGGTAGGGTTAGTGTAGGTGTAGGTATGGTTAGTGTAGGGTAGGTAGGGTTATTGTAGGGTAGGTAGGGTTAGTGTAGGGTAGGTAGGGTTAGTGTAGGGTAGGTAGGGTTAGTGTGGGGTAGGTAGGGTTAATGTAGGGGTAGGTAGGGTTAGTGTAGGGTAGGTAGGGTTAGTGTAGGGTAGGTGGGGTTAGTGTAGGGGTAGGTAGGGTTAGTGTAGGGTAGGTAGGGTTAGTGTAGGGGTAGGTAGGGTTAGTGTAGGGTAGGTAGGGTTAGTGTAGGGTAGACCTTTTAAAAATAAATATACTTAAAATGTGTTTTTAGAAAACAGTAGAAAACATGAAAAATTGACAGAATAAAAACATTAGCAGTGAGCATAAAATCATTCACATTAAACACCTTGCATTTCTATCAAACACAAAGGACATGAAAAGAGTTCTTAACAGGTGTGATACCACGTCTGAGAGAGCCTGGTTCACTGCAGCACCGAGGACAGTTACCAGCTGATCATGAGGCTGTGATGATGAAAACCCTTATGATCCACATTCTGGTGAACAACACTGACACCCATCTACAAAAGGACCTGGTTTTTGAATCTTATTGTCGTAATGAGAAGCGGACCAATGTGCAGCGTGTGTGTCGTTCCACATTTTATTTACACTGTGAAACTATGCGATACATAAACTAAAGAACAAAACAACAAACCGTGACGCAGCGTTGAAACATACACTACTCAAAGACAATCTCCCACAACCCTAATAACACGACCCTAATAACACAACCCTATTAACACGACCCTAATAACACAACCCTAATAACACGACCATAATAACACAACCCTAATAACACAACCCTAATAACACAACCCTAATAACACGACCCTAATAACACGACCATAATAACACAACCCTAATAACACAACCCTAATAACACAACCCTAATAACACGACCCTAATAACACGACCCTAATAACACGACCCTAATAACATGACCCTAATAACACGACCCTAACAACACAACCCTAATAACACAACCCTAATAACACAACCCTAACAACACGACCCTAATAACACGACAATAATAACACAACCCAAATAACACAACCCAAATAACACAACCCAAATAACACAACCCTAATAACACAACCCTAATAACACAACCCTAATAACACAACCCTAATAACACAACCCCAATAACACAACCCCAATAACACGACAATAATAACACGACCCTAATAACACAACCCTAATAACACAACCCTAATAACACGACAATAATAACACGACAATAATAACACGACCCTAATAACACGACCCTAATAACACGACCCTAATAACACAACCCTAATAACAAGACAATAATAACACGACCCTAACAACACGACCCTAACAACACAACCCTAATAACACAACCCTAATAACACAACCCTAATAACACGACAATAATAACACGACCCTAATAACACGACCCTAATAACACGACCCTAATAACATGACCCTAATAACACGACCCTAACAACACAACCCTAATAACACAACCCTAATAACACAACCCTAACAACACGACCCTAATAACACGACAATAATAACACAACCCAAATAACACAACCCAAATAACACAACCCAAATAACACAACCCTAATAACACAACCCTAATAACACAACCCTAATAACACAACCCTAATAACACAACCCTAATAACACAACCCCAATAACACAACCCCAATAACACGACAATAATAACACGACCCTAATAACACAACCCTAATAACACAACCCTAATAACACGACAATAATAACACGACAATAATAACACGACCCTAATAACACGACCCTAATAACACGACCCTAATAACACAACCCTAATAACAAGACAATAATAACACGACCCTAACAACACGACCCTAACAACACAACCCTAATAACACAACCCTAATAACACAACCCTAATAACACGACAATAATAACACGACCCTAATAACACGACCCTAATAACACGACCCTAATAACACGACCCTAATAACACGACCCTAACAACACAACCCTAATAACACAACCCTAATAACACAACCCTAACAACACGACCCTAATAACACGACAATAATAACACAACCCAAATAACACAACCCAAATAACACAACCCAAATAACACAACCCTAATAACACAACCCTAATAACACAACCCTAATAACACAACCCCAATAACACGACCCTAATAACACGACAATAATAACACGACCCTAATAACACAACCCTAATAACACAACCCTAATAACACGACAATAATAACACGACAATAATAACACGACCCTAATAACACGACCCTAATAACACGACCCTAATAACACAACCCTAATAACAAGACAATAATAACACGACCCTAACAACACGACCCTAACAACACAACCCTAATAACACAACCCTAATAACACAACCCTAATAACACGACCCTAATAACACGACCCTAATAACACAACCCTAATAACAAGACAATAATAACACGACCCTAACAACACGACCCTAACAACACAACCCTAATAACACAACCCTAATAACACAACCCTAATAACACGACAATAATAACACGACCATAATAACACAACCCTAATAACACAACCCTAATAACACAACCCTAATAACACGACCCTAATAACACGACCCTAATAACACGACCCTAATAACATGACCCTAATAACACGACCCTAACAACACAACCCTAATAACACAACCCTAATAACACAACCCTAACAACACGACCCTAATAACACGACAATAATAACACAACCCAAATAACACAACCCAAATAACACAACCCAAATAACACAACCCTAATAACACAACCCTAATAACACAACCCTAATAACACAACCCTAATAACACAACCCTAATAACACAACCCCAATAACACAACCCCAATAACACGACAATAATAACACGACCCTAATAACACAACCCTAATAACACAACCCTAATAACACGACAATAATAACACGACAATAATAACACGACCCTAATAACACGACCCTAATAACACGACCCTAATAACACAACCCTAATAACAAGACAATAATAACACGACCCTAACAACACGACCCTAACAACACAACCCTAATAACACAACCCTAATAACACAACCCTAATAACACGACAATAATAACACGACCCTAATAACACGACCCTAATAACACGACCCTAATAACATGACCCTAATAACACGACCCTAACAACACAACCCTAATAACACAACCCTAATAACACAACCCTAACAACACGACCCTAATAACACGACAATAATAACACAACCCAAATAACACAACCCAAATAACACAACCCAAATAACACAACCCTAATAACACAACCCTAATAACACAACCCTAATAACACAACCCTAATAACACAACCCTAATAACACAACCCCAATAACACAACCCCAATAACACGACAATAATAACACGACCCTAATAACACAACCCTAATAACACAACCCTAATAACACGACAATAATAACACGACAATAATAACACGACCCTAATAACACGACCCTAATAACACGACCCTAATAACACAACCCTAATAACAAGACAATAATAACACGACCCTAACAACACGACCCTAACAACACAACCCTAATAACACAACCCTAATAACACAACCCTAATAACACGACAATAATAACACGACCCTAATAACACGACCCTAATAACACGACCCTAATAACATGACCCTAATAACACGACCCTAACAACACAACCCTAATTACACAACCCTAATAACACAACCCTAACAACACGACCCTAATAACACGACAATAATAACACAACCCAAATAACACAACCCAAATAACACAACCCAAATAACACAACCCTAATAACACAACCCTAATAACACAACCCTAATAACACAACCCTAATAACACAACCCTAATAACACAACCCCAATAACACAACCCCAATAACACGACAATAATAACACGACCCTAATAACACAACCCTAATAACACAACCCTAATAACACGACAATAATAACACGACCCTAATAACACGACCCTAATAACACGACCCTAATAACACGACCCTAATAACACAACCCTAATAACAAGACAATAATAACACGACCCTAACAACACAACCCTAATAACACAACCCTAATAACACAACCCTAATAACACGACAATAATAACACGACAATAATAACACGACCCTAATAACACGACCCTAATAACACGACCCTAATAACACGACCCTAATAACACGACCCTAATAACACGACCCTAATAACTAACCCTAATAACACGACCTTAACAACACGGCCCTAATAACACGACCCTAACAACACGACCCTAATAACACGACCCTAATAACACGACCCTAATAACACGACCCTAATAACACGACCCTAATAACACAACCCTAATAACACGACCCTAATAACATGACCCTAACAACACGACCCTAATAACACGACCCTAATAACACAACCCTAATAACACGACCCTAACAACACGACCCTAATAACACAACCCTAATAACACAACCCTAATAACACAACCCTAACAACACAACCCTAACAACACGACCCTAATAACACAACCCTAATAACACAACCCTAATAACACAACCCTAATAACAAGACCCTAATAACACGACAATAATAACACGACCCTAACAACACAACCCCTGCCACAACTTTGGTAACCAGGAATACCTGTTAAAGATAAAGTAAGGAATACCTCTACAGATAAAGTAAGTCCCATTAGGAGCTATCATACCATTATTGATGATATTACCGAAGGTATTGGCATAAAAAGTAGTCATAGTGCCATTACCGAGAGTCAATTCAACAGACATTCCACAACCTTAGTACTGTCACAGGCAGATGGGTCTGTTGTCTGCTCACACTCACTACTCTGTCCTACTTTGACAAACGCGTCCTGGTGCAATTGAGACAGATCCCGAGAGAGTGACCTATTTAAAACATACCCACCCAACAGGGGCATGTGTAATAACTAGGTAAGGTGGTCTCTGATTAGTGCCATTGTTAATCTCAAGTGAAGGAAGGTACATATCACTCCAGGGTGTCAGCTCCACCCCCAACTCATCCACATGTTGTTGAATGGACACACTTCCAGGAGTATCAGACCTCCTCCAGCACCTATCTGCAGAACCAGGTACTCTCGCATGTTGATGATCAACATTCTCACCCCAATTAGTGACCCAGTCTGTAATACCTACCTGTTTCAAGCAGACCACCATAGTCCCTGTACCCCAAAACACCAAGGTAACCTGTCTAAATGACTACTCACATCTGTAGACATGAAATGCTATGAAATGCTGGTCATGGCTCACATCAACCCCATCATCCCAGAAACCCACTCCAATTTGCATACCGCCCTAACAGATCCACAGATAACGCAATCGCTATTGCACTCCACACTGTCCTTTCCCACCTGGACAAAAGGAACAGAATGCTATTCATTGACTACAGTTTAATGTTCAACACCATAGTGCCCTCCAACCTTATCAATAAGCTAAGGACCCTGGGACTAAACACCTCCCTCTGCAAATGGATCCTGGACTTCCTGATGGCCCACCCCCAGGTGGTAAGGATAGACAACAGCACATCTGCCACGCTGATCCTCAACACGGGGCCCCTCAGGGGTGCGTGCTCAGTCCCCTCCTGTACTCCCTGTTCACCCATGACTGCATGGCCAAGCCCGAGTCCAACACCATCATTAAGTTTGCTGACGACACAAGGGTGGTAGGCCTGATTACGAATGACAATGAGACAGCCTATAGGGAGGAAGTCAGAGACCTGGCAGTGTGGTGCCAGGACAACAACCTCTCCTTCAAGGTGGGCAAGACAAAGGAGATTCTCGTGGACTACAGGAAACTGTAGTCTGAGAATGCCCCATTCATATCGACGGGGTTGAAGTTGAGCGGGTCGAGACCTTCAAGTTCCTTGATGTCCACATCATTAAGGAACTTTCATGGTCCAAACACACCAACACAGTCGTGAAGAGGTTATGACATCGCCTCTTCCCCCTCAGGAGGCTGAAAAGATTTAGCATGGGTCCTCAGATCCTCAAAGGTCTACAGCTGCACCATTGAGAGCATCTTGACTGGCTGCATCACTGCCTGGTATGGCAACTGCTTGGCCACCGACCACAAGGTGCAACAGAGGGTAATGCATACAGCCCAGTACATCACTGGGGCTGAGCTCCCTGCCATCCAAGACCTCTATAACAGGCAGTGTCAGTAGAAGGCCCAAAAATGGTAGGACTCCAGCCACCAGAGCCATAGACCGTTCTCTCTGCAACTGCACGGCAAGCGGTACCGTAGTGCCAAGTCTAGGTCCAAGAGGCTACTTAACAGCTTCTACCCCCAAGCCATAAGTCTCCTGAACATCTAATCAAATGGCTACCTGGACTATTTACACTGACCTCCTTTTACCAACTAACTATCTAGTACTGGCTATACCCACACTACACTGGACTCTGCCCACACTAAACTGGACTCCACCCACACACTACACTGGACTCCACCCACACACTACACTGGACTCCACCCACACACTACACTGGACTCCACCCACATGCTACACTGGACTCTACCCACACTACACTGGACTCTACCCACACACTACACTGAACACTACCCACACACTACACTGGACTCTACCCACACTACACTGGACTCTACCCACACACTACACTGGACTCTACCCACACACTACACTGGACTCTACCCACACTACACTGGACTCTACCCACACACAACACTGGACTCCACCCACACGCTACACTGGACTCTACCCACACTACACTGGACTCTACCCACACTACACTGGACTCTACCCACACTACACTGGACTCTACCCACACACTACACTGGACTCTACCCACACACTACACTGGACTCTACCCCCTCTGTCTACTCTGTTAGAACCTTCTTTACTAAGAGAGTAGAATAAGGACTGCAGACTGACATGAAGTCACAACCAATGAAGAGACCAGGAAGAAATTATACTATTATAGAACAGGTGATGAATATAGATAAATGTTACTATTATAGAACAGGTGATGAATATAGATAAATGTTACTATTATAGAACAGGTGATGAATATAGATAAATGTTACTATTATAGAACAGGTGATGAATATAGATAAATGTTACTTTTATAGAACAGGTGATTGCCAGACTGCCCAGAGTCTGGGCAGTCTGGCAACTCGGGACAGTCTGGGCAGTCTGGCAACTCGGGACAGTCTGGGCAGTCTGGCAACTCGGGACAGTCTGGGCAGTCTGGCCACTCCGGCAGTTCAGGGCAGTCTGGCCACTCCGGCAGTTCAGGGCAGTCTGGCCACTCCGGCAGTTCAGGGCAGTCTGGCCACTCCGGCAGTTCAGGGCAGTCTGGCCACTCCGGCAGTTCAGGGCAGTCTGGCCACTCCGGCAGTTCAGGGCAGTCTGGCCACTCCGGCAGTTCAGCGCAGTCTGGCCACTCCGGCAGTTCAGCACAGTCTGGCCACTCCGGGAGTTCAGCACAGTCTGGCCACTCCGGCGACTGTTGACTGGCGGGCAGCTCCGACGACAGTTGACTGGCGGGCAGCTCCGACGACAGTTGACTGGCGGGCAGCTCCGACGACAGTTGACTGGCGGGCAGCTCCGACGACTGTTGACTGGCGGGCAGCTCCGACGACTGTTGACTGGCGGGCAGCTCCGACGACTGTTGACTGGCGGGCAGCTCTGACGACTGTTGACTGGCGAGGCTGGGTTTACACACTTGCAGTTTAATGCGGGGAGCGGGAACAGTACGAGTCGGACTGGGTGGACGCACTTCCGGGTCCGCACGAGAGACAGGAGCTGGAAACCCAGGGCTATGGAGGCGCACAGCCGGTCTAGATCTTACCTCCTGCACAACCCGCCTTGGCTGGATGGAACTAGTAGCCCTGTACGAGCGGGGTGCTCGTACAGGGCAGACTGGGCTGTGCAGGGGCCTGATGGTAGCCGTGCGTAGAGCGGGAGTTGGGTAGCCTGGTCCTCGGAGGCGTACCGGCGACCAGATGCGCTGCGCAGGCATCCTCCTACCAGGCTGGATGCCCGCTCTAGCACAGCACCTGCGAGGGGCTGGAATAACTCGCACCGGACTGTGCGTGCGTATGGGTGAGATAGTGCGCTTCTCAGCGAAACATAGCGCTCTCCACCCCATACGCTCCTCCATATAACCAAAACATTTATTGGGGGTGCCTCTCGTGCTTCTCCCTCAGCGCGTCTCTGGCCTCGTACCATCGCCTCTCTGCCTTGGCTGCCTCAATTTCCCACTGCGGGCGCTGATACTCCCCAGCCTGATGCCAAGGTCCGGCCCCGTCCAGAATTTCCTCCCAAGTCCACTTCTCCCGCCAGTCCAACTCGAACGCCGTCTGCTCCTTCCTCTGCTGCTTGGTCCGTTGGTGGTGGGTGATTCTGTCACGGTTGTCGTTGGTGAAAGAGGACCAAAACGCAGCAGGTACGTGTATGCTCATTTTGAGATTTATTAACTTTCCAAAATGAATACAAAATAACAAACCACGAGAATGAACGAACAACCAACAAACAGTCTGGCAAAGCCTAAGGCTCAACACAGAACAATCACCCACAAATAACAACCACAAACACACCCTAATATATGGGACTCTCAATCAAAGGCAGATAGACAACACCTGCCTTCAACTGAGAGTCCCAACCCCAATCAACACAACATAGAAACACACTCACCAGACTAGACATAGAAATACATAAACATAGACTATAAACCAAAACCCCGGAAATACTAAATCAAACACCCTTTAACCAAACACACCACCCTGAACCACATAAAACAAATACCCCCTGCCACGCCCTGACCAAACTACAAAACAATTAACCTTATATACTTGCCAGGAAGTGACAGTGATGAATATAGATAAATGTTACTATTATAGAACAGGTGATGAATATGGATAAATGTACTCACCTCCACCTTGTCCGAGGCTACAGTATACCAGTGTACTCAACAGCACTGAAACACACAGAGAGAACTATCACTATGGTACATGATGTAAACACTGAAACAGACAGAGAGAACTATCACTATGGTACATGATGTAAACACTGAAACACACAGAGAGAACCATCACTATGGTACATGATGTAAACACTGAAACACACAGAGAGAACCATCACTATGGTACATGATGTAAACACTGAGCTGTACCACAGATATTAATTTCCTTAAGAGTCAATCTAATTAACAGAATACAAAAATCCTTCAGTTTAAGTTTATGTTTTTTGTGTGGAGTATGTCTCAATCCAACACATCTCCAGCCTTTAACATCTGTGATGGAAAGTGCGTTTTGCTCTACGACCCCCACAAGTGTCAAGGGATTCGTCTGAAGGTAACCCATGGTAACCCATAGAAATGAATGGAGGTATGGAGGTATATATAGATATTAAACCTTCATCTGAAGGTAACCCATACAAATGAATGGAAGTATGGAGGTCGTTTTGGGCCAACAAAAATGGGGGTTAAATATGTGTCCAAAAAACAAAAATGTTTCCTGTTTTCTTATATCTCCTAGATACAGGACAGACACTACTATACTTTATGATAATTTTTTTGACTGTCTTATTTGCCATTTATTAATGTGTTATTCAATGTGTTTCTTTGTGCTATAGTCGTAAAGGCCAAATTCAATAGTTTATCAAATAAATAAATCTCATTTGGCGCATGTTACAAAATTTTATTTGTCACATGCGCCAAATACAACAGGCCTTACTGTAACGTCTGCTTCCAACTCTCAAACACATAGATCCCCTGAACGCAGTTCACTTTCCAGATCCCAATCACATGAATTCTGATCACCTGTTCACACACCTGTATGTCGTTATCACACACTATTTAGTTCAGTTCTTTGCATCACGGTATTGTTTGTTTTGTGACACACTTCTTTTCGGAACTCTGTTTTTCCCATATTTCAATCCTCCCGTGTATGATAGTTTTCGCCTGCCTCACTAACGACACCTTTTGACTATTCTCTGCCTGTACTTTAGTCGGATTTCCTGTTATCTCCCTATTGCCTGATCTCCCGGTCTACGTTACTAGTCTTTTCCCTGCCTGTACTGTTGCCTTTTTGGACCCCCTGTGTATGACCTTCTGCCTGCCCCTGGACCCAGCTACCTGCCTCCTCCTGTGGTCCTTTTCAATAAACACCTACTGCGCCCTGCGCTTGAAACCAGCTCTCTGTCGCCCATCGTGTTCATTAAACTTACAGTGAAATGCTTATTTACAAGCCCTTAACCAACAATTCAGTTTTAAGAAAAATACCTGTAAAGTAAAAAAAATAGATAAGTAATAAATAAAAGTAACAAATAATTAAAGAGCAGCAGTAAATAACAATATTGAGGCTATATACAGAGGGTAACGGTACAGAGTCAATGTGCGGGGGCACCGGTTAGTCTACGTAATTGAGGTAATATCTACAGGGTAGAGTTACAGTGACTTAGATAGATGATAAACAGAGAGTAGCAGCAGCGTAAAAGAGGGGGGGGGGGGGTTCAATGAAAACAGTCTGGGTAGCCATTTGATTGGTTGTTATTTCCAAAAAATTATACAGACAGGGGCCCTAAAATTGAAAATGAAATAGCTTAATGAGTCATGGAAACCCATTTCATGAAGCTCCTGACGAACAGTTCTTGTGCTCACGTTGCTTCCAGAGGCAGTTTGGAACTCGGTAGTGAGTGATTTCATTTTACTTTATTTATTAGGAGACACCAATGGAGACAGCTAGTCTTTTTTATTTTAGCTTTTATTTAACCTTTATTTAACTAGGCAAGTCAATTTGGCTTCCTTGTAGCTCAGTTGGTAGAGCATGGTGTTTGCAATGCCAGGGTTGTGGGTTCGATTCCCACGGGGGCCAGTACGGAGAAGAAAAAATATATATATATATGAAATGTATGCATTCACTTACTGTAAGTCGCTCTGGATAAGAGCGTCTGCTAAATGACTAAAATGTAAATGTTATTTACAATGACGGCCTCCTGTGGGGACGGGGGCTGGGGTATAAAAATAAATAATTATAGGACAAAACACACATCACGACAAGAGAGACAACACTACATAAAGAGAGACCTAAGACAACAACACAGCATGGTAGCAACACATGACAACACTACATGGCAGCAGCACAACATGGTAGCAATACAAAACATGGTACAAACATTATTGGGCACAGACAACAGCACAAAGGGCAAGAAGGTCAAGACAACAATACATCACACAAAGCAGCCACAACTGTCAGTAAGTGTCCATGATTGAGTCTTTGAATGAAGAGATGGAGATAAAACTGTCCAGTTTGAGTGTTTGTTGCAACTCGTTCCAGTCACTAGCTGCAGAAAACTGAAAAGAGGAGCGACCCAGGGATGTGTTTGGGACCTTTAACAGAATGTGACTGATTGAGATCTAAGATAGTTTTATAAATAAGGATCTTGCGATAGCTATACAGAGATGACCAGTTTACAGAGGAGTATAGAGTGCAGTGATGTGTCCTATAAGGAGCATTGGTGGCAAATCTGATGGCCGAATGGTAAAGAACATCTAGCCGCTCATGAGCACCCTAACCTGCCGATCTATAAATTACTTCTCCGTAATCTTTTTTATTTTTTATTTTTTTATTTATTTCACCTTTATTTAACCAGGTAGGCAAGTTGAGAACAAGTTCTCATTTACAATTGCGACCTGGCCAAGATAAAGCAAAGCAGTTCGACAACATACAAAAACACAGAGTTACACATGGAGTAAAACAACATACAATCAATGATGCAGAAGAAAAAATAAGACTATATACAATGTGAGCAAATGATGTGAGATACGGGAGGTAAAGGCAAAAAAATGCCATGGTGGCAAAGTAAATAAAGTATGGCAAGAAAAACACTGGAATGGTAGATTTGTAGTTTGAGGAAAGTTAAAAGTTAAAATATAAATAATATGGTGCAAAGGAGCAAAATAAATAAAATAAATAAATACAGTAGGGGAAGAGGTAGTAGATTGGGCTAAATTAAGGATGGGCTATGTACAGGTGCAGAGATCTGTGAGCTGCTCTGACAGCTGGTGCTTAAAGCTAGTGAGGGAGATAAGTGTTTCCAATTTTAGAGATTTTTGTAGTTCGTTCCAGTCATTGGCAGCTGAGAAATGGAAGGAGAGACGACCAAAGGAGGAGTTGGCTTTAGGGGTGACCAGAGAGATATACCTGCTGGAGCGCGTGCTACAGGTGGGTGCTGCTATGGTGACCAGTGAGCGGAGATAAGGGGGGACTTTACCTAGCAGGGTCTTGTAGATGACCTGGAGCCAATGTGTTTGGCGACGATTATGAAGTGAAGACCAGCCAACGAGAGCATACAGATCGCAGTGGTGGGTTGTATATGGGGCTTTGGTGACAAAACGGATGGCACTGTGATAGACTGCATCCAGCTTGTTGAGTAGGGTATTGGAGGCTATTTTGTAAATGACATCGCCGAAGTCGAGGATTGGTAGGATGGTCAGTTTTACGAGGGTATGTTTGGCAGCATGAGTGAAGGATGCTTTGTTGCGAAATAGGAAGCCAATTCTAGATTTCACTTTGGATTGGAGATGATTGATGTGAGTCTGGAAGGAGAGATTACAGTCTAGCCAGACACCTAGGTATTTGTAGTTGTCCACAAATTCTAAGTTAGAACCGTCCAGAGAAGTTATGTTGGATGGGCGGGCAGGTGCAGGCAGCGATCGGTTGAAGAGCATGCATTTAGTTTTACTTGTGTTTAGGAGCAGTTGGAGACCACGGAAGGAGAGTTGAATGGCATTGAAGCTCGTCTGGAGGGTTGTTAACACAGTGTCCAAAGAAGGGCCAGAAGTATACAGAATGGTGTCGTCTGCGTAGAGGTGGATCAGAGATTCACCAGCAGCAAGAGCGACATCATTTATGTATACAGAGAAAAGAGTTGGCCCAAGAATTGAACCCTGTGGTACCCCCATAGAGACTGCCAGAGGTCCAGACAGTAGGCCCTCCGATTTGACACACTGAACTCTGTCAGAGAAGTAGTTGGTGAACCAGGCGACGCAATCGTTTGAGAAACCAAGGCTACTGAGTCTGCCGATGAGGATGTGGTGATTAACAGAGTCAAAAGCTTTGGCCAGGTCAATGAATACGGCAGCACAGTATTGTTTCTTATCGATGGCGGTTATGATGTCGTTTAGGACCTTGAGCGTGGCTGAGGTGCACCCATGACCAGCTCTGAAACCAGATTGCATAGCGGAGAGGGTGCGGTGGGATTCTAAATAGTCGGTAATCTGTTTGTTGGCTTGGCTTTCGAAGACCTTAGAAAGGCAGGGTAGGATGGATATAGGTCTGTAGCAATTTGGGTCAAGAGTGTCACCTCCTTTGAAGAGGGGGATGACAGCAGCTGCTTTCCAATCTATGGGAATCTCAGACGACACGAAAGAGAGGTTGAACAGGCTAGTAATAGGGGTTGCAATAATTTCGGCAGATAATTTTAGAAAGAAAGGGTCCAGATTGTCAAGCCCAGCTGATTTGTAGGGGTCCAGATTTTGCAGCTCTTTCAGAACATCAGCTGAATGGATTTGGGAGAAGGAGAAATGGGGGAGGCTTGGGCGAGTAGCTGTGGGGGGTGCAGTGCTGTTGAATGCAGTAGGGGTAGTTAGGTGGAAAGCATGGCCAGCCGTAGAAAAATGCTTATTGAAATTCTCAATTATAGTGGGCTTATCGGTGGTGACAGAGTTTCCTATCCTCAGTGCAGTGGGCAGTTGGGAGGAGGTGTTCTTATTCTCCATGGACTTTACAATGTCCCAGAACTTTTTAGAGTTGGAGTTGCACGAAGCAAATTTCTGTTTGAAAAAGCTAGCCTTGGCGTTTCTAACTGCCTGTGTGTATTGGTTTCTAACTTCCCTAAAAAGTTGCATATCGCGGGGGCAGTTCGATGCTAATGCAGAACGCCACAGGATATTTTTGTGTTGGTTAAGGGCAGTCAGGTCTGGGGAGAACCAAGGGCTATATCTGTTCCTGGTTCTAAATTTCTTGAAAGGGGCATGCTTATTTAAGATGGAGAGGATGGCATTTAAAAAAAATAACCAGGCATCCTCTACTGACGGGATGAGGTCAATATCCTTCCAGGATACCAGGGCCAGGTCGATTAGAAAGGCTTGCTCGTTGAAATGTTTCAGGGAGCGTTTGACAGTGATGAGTGGAGGTCGTTTGACCGCTGACCCGTTACGGGTGCAGGCAATGAGGCAGTGATCGCTGAGATCTTGGTTGAAAACAGCAGAGGTGTAATTAGAGGGCACATTGGTTAGGATGATATCTATGAGGGTGCCAGTGTTTGCGGCTTTGGGGTTGTACCTGGTGGGTTCATTAATAATTTGTGTGAGATTGAGGGCATCAAGCTTGGATTGTAGAATGGCTGGGGTGTTAAGCATGTCCCAGTTTAGGTCGCCTAGTAGCACGAGCTCTGAAGATAGATGGGGGGCAATCAGTTCACATATGGTGTCCAGAGAACAGCTAGGGGCCGAGGGGGGTCTATAGCAGGCGGCAATGGTGAGAGACTTGTTTTTGGAGAGGTGGATTTTTAAAAGTAGAAGTTCAAATTGTTTGGGTACAGACCTGGATAGCAGGACAGAACTCTGCAAGCTATCTCTGCAGTAGATTGCAACACCGCCCCCTTTGGTCGTTCTATCTTGTCTGAAAACGTTGTAGTTAGGGATGAAGATTTCACAGTTTTTGGTGGACTTCCTAAGCCAAGATTCAGACACAGCTAGGACATCCGGGTTGGCAGAGTGTGCTAAAGCAGTGAATAAAACAAACTTAGGGAGGAGGCTTCTAATGTTAACATGCATGAAACCAAGGCTATTACGTTTACAGAAGCCATCAAAAGAGAGCGCCTGGGGAGTAGGAGTGGAGCCAGGCACTGCAGGGCCTGGATTCACCTCTACATCCCCAGAGGAGCAGAGAAGCATAAGTATGAGGGTACGGCTAAAAGCTATAAGAATTGGTCGTCTGTGACGTCCAGAATAGAGAGAAAAAGGAGCAGGTTTCTGGGGGCGATAAAATAGCTTCAAGGTATAATGTACAGACAAAGGTATGGTGGGATGTGAGTACAGAGGAGGTAAACCTAGGCATTTAGTGATTATGAGAGAGATATTGTTTCTAGAAACATCATTGAAACCAGAAGATGTCATAGCATGTGTGGGTGGAGGAACTGAGAGGTTGGATAAGGTATAATGAGCAGGGCTAGAGGCTCTACAGTGAAATAAGCCAATAAACACTAACCAGAACAGCAATGGACAAGGCATATTGACATTAAGGAGAGGCATGCTTAGCCGAGTGATCAGAGGGTCCAGTGGGACCTGTCCAAGTTGGCAAAATAGTTAGTTATAGTGGCCCAAGAAAAGTGTCCGATAGACCTATTCAGATCTCAGCCGAAAAGACAGCTAACGATTAGCCGGCCGCAGATGGGCGATCAGGTTACGTCGCGACGGAGGGGCCAGTTGGACAACTCCCTCGGGCAGATAATGTCGGTGGTCCAGTCGTGAAGACCCGATGGGGCTCCGCATCGGCAGTAAAATCTAGCATGGGTAGGATGGTCATCTGAATCAGGGTTAGTTTGGCAGCTGTGGTGAAAGAGGAGCAATTACGATAGAGGAAACCAAGTCCAGATTTAACCTTAGTCTGCATGAGTTGATGTGATTACCTCAAGCTCTAAACTGACAGAGGTAGTAATCACGCCTGTTCTGTTCACCTCTTCTTACCAAACCACATCACCTTTGTTTTGGAGGTGTTCATAACAAGTTAGGATCAGCTTGATCTCCCCCTTTAATTAAAGGATGAACCGTGGATGCCTTCCAAGCAATGGGAACCTCCCCAGAAAGGAGAGACCGGTTAAAAAGGTAAGAGAACTTGTTTGGGGCAGCAATATTAAAGAAGAAAGGGTCTAAACCAACTGAACCAGATATTTTTTTATGGTCAAGTTTAAGGATCTCCTATAGCACCTCGGATTCAGTGACTTTGTAGCAGGGCAGGGGGAAAAGAGGGAGGAGCATCGGGGCTAGTAGCATTAGAAGGGAGGGAATGTTGGACATGAGGAGTCAAATAGACCTAATGAAGTGTTGATTAAACAGCTCAGCCATGTTGTTCTCTTCAGAAACAACCACATTATCAACATTAAGGGACATGAACAGCTGTGAGGAGGAGGGTTTATTCTCCAGGTCGTTAACTGTTTTCCAGAATTGATTGGGGTTAGACCCACAGAGAGAGAACTGCTCCTTAAAGTAACTACCTTTGGCCTTCCGTATCAAATCAAATCAAACTTTATTTGTAACCGTGAAATGCTTACTGATAAGCCCTTAACCAACAGTGCAGTTCAAGAAGAGTTAAGAAAATATTTAACAAATAAACTAAAGTAAAAAACAATAAAAGTAACACAATAAAATAACAATAACGAGGCTATATACAGGGGATACCGGTACTGAGTCAGTGTGTGGGGATACTTTGTACATGTAGGTAGGGGTGAAGTGACTATGCATAGATAATAAACAGCGAGTAGCAGCAGTGTACAAAACAAATGAATGGGGGGGTTCAATGTAAATAGTCTGGTAGTCATTTGATTAATTGTTCAGCAGTCTCATGGCTTGGGGGTGGAAGCTGTTAAGTAGCATTTTGGTCCTATAATTGGCGCTCCGGTACGACTTGCCGTGCGGTAGCAGAGAAAACTGTCTATGACTTGGGTGACTGGAGTCTCTGACAATTTTGTGGGCTTTCCTCTATGTCCTGGATGGCAGGAAGCTTGGCCCCAGTGATGTACTGGGCCGTACGCACTACCCTCTATGGTCAGATGCCGAGCAGTAGCCATACCAGGCGGTGATGCAACCGGTCAGGATACTCTCGATGGTGAAGCTGTAGAACGTTTTGAGGATCTGGGGACCCATGACAAATCTTTTCAGTCTCCTGAGGGGGAAAAGGTGTTGTCGTGCCCTCTTCATGACTGTGTTGGTGTGTTTGGACCATGATAGTTTGTTAGTGATGTCGACCCGCTCCACTACAGCCCCGTCAATGTTAATGGGGGCCTGTTCAGCACGCCTGTTCATGTAGTCCACAATCAGCTCCTTTGTCTTGCTCACATTGAGGGAGAGGTTGTTGTCCTGGCACCACACTGCCAGTTCTCTGACCTCCTCCCTATAGGCTGTCTCATCGTTGTCGGTGATCAGGCCTACCACTGTTGTGTCATTAGCAAACTTAATGATGGTGTTGGAGTTGTGTTTGGCCACGCAGTTGTGGGTGAACAGGGAGTACAGGAGGGGACTAAGTACACACCCCTGAGGGGCCCCTGTGATGAGGATCAGCGTGGCAGACGTGTTGTTGCCTACTCTTACCACCTGGGGCGGCCCGTCAGGAAGTCCAGGATCCAGTTGCAGAGGGAGCTGTTTAGTCACAGGGTCCTTAGCTTAGTGATGGGTTTTGTGGGCACTATGGTGTTGAACGCTGAGCTGTTGGGTGGTATGCGAATTGGAGTGGCTATAGGGTATCCGGGAGGATACTGTTGATGTGAGCCATGACCAGCCTTTCAAAGCACTTCATGGCTACCGACGTCAGTGCTACGGGCAGTAATCATTCAGGCAGGTTACCTTCACTTCCTTGGGCACAGGGACTATGGTGGTTTGCTTGAAACATGTAGGTATTACAGCATCAGTCAGGGAGAGGTTGAAAATGTCAGTGAAGACACTTAATTTTCTTTTAATTTCACCTTTATTTAACCAGGTAGGCTAGTTGAGAACAACTTCTCATTTGCAACTGGCCAAGATAAAGCATAGCAATTTGACACATTCAACACAGAGTTACACATGGAATAAACAAAACATAGTCAATAATACAGTAGAACAAAAGAAAACAAAAAGTCTATATACAGTGAGTGCAAATGAGGTAAGTTAAGGCAATAAATAGGCCATGGTGGCCAAGTAATTACAATATAGCAATTAAACACTGGGATGGTAGATGTGCAGAAGATGAATGTGCAAGTAGAGATAGTTGCCAGTTGCTTGCTTTAAGTACACGTCCTTTGGTTCCTTTGGTTCTCCATGATGTTTAGGTCAGAGCATGACTAGGGGGGTGTTCTAGTCATTTTGTTTCTATGTTTTGGGATTGAGTGTGGTTCCCAATTAGAGGCAGCTGATTATCGTTGTCTCTAATTGGGGATCATACTTTAGGGTTCCCTTTTCCCACCTGCTTTGTGGGATATTGTTTTGAGTTAGTGCATGTTGCACCACTGATGTCACGGTTCGTTGTTTGTTTCTTGTTTGTTTGAAAGTTTCACTAAAATAAAGATGTGGAACTATACTCGCGCTGCGCCTTGGTCCTATTGTTCATCTGACGAACCTGACAGTCCTGGTAATCCGTCTGGCCCCGCGGCCTTGTTAATATTGACCTGTTTAAAGGTCTTGCTCTCATCGGCTACCGAGAGTGCTCTCACAGTCATCCAGAGCAGCTGGTGCTCTCATGGATGCTCCAGTGTTGCTTGCCACGAAGCAAGCATAAAAGGCATTTAGCTCATCTGGTAGACTCGCGTCACTGGGCTGCTCGCATCTGCGTTTCCCTTTGTAGTTTCCCTCAGGATAGGCTGAGTGCACTTATTTCTCATTTGCCTGAACGAGAGCCAGTCAGTCTGAGTATGCGTGTGCCGAGCCTTTCGCCAAATGCAATTATTGAGGTGGAGTAAGTCTGCCAGATCACGGTCGAACCAGGGGCTGAACCTGTTTTTAATTCTCATTTTCTTTATGGGGGCGTGTTTGTTAACAATATCACTGAAAATATAAAAAAATAAGGTCCAAGCGTCTTCGACAGAGTGGGTCAATCTGATCTATACCATTTTACAGAGGCCAGGTCATGAAGGAAAGCTTGCTAATTAAAGTGTTTTAGCAAGTGTCTATGACAAATCAGGATAGGTTGTTTCACTGAGCAGCCATTACGAACACCGGCTGTAAAACAGTGATCACTAAGGTCATTACAGAAAACACCAGACACCAGACCGATACGTATCAGGATTATTTGTGAGGATTTCATCGAGGAGAGTAGCCTTTTCTGGGTGTTTGGAGTCATACCTTGTGCAATTGGTAATTGGTAATAATCTGAGAAAGATTTAGGGAGTCCCATTGCTTAATGTGCAGAAAACACAGGCTTTTACGAGAGCAGAAATCAGTGAAACAGGTATCAGAGACCAAGTCGGAATTGGGGCTAGCAACAGTAAATGGGCCAGAGTGTACATGCACATTTCCAGATATCATCAACAGTAATACTATCAAGGCATGGTAGAGGACAGGGAGAGCTATGCAAGTGTTGATTTATAACATTTGAATGTGCATTAGATGGTAACAAGATCATATTGTACAGCAATTTCATCAGGTAACATGGATATAAAGCCAGCGAGAGGTGGTTAGAATAGGATGGGAGGCCATGAGTCTGTGTAACCAATAGAGAGTCAGAGTCCAGAGCGTGGGAAAAACATAGACTCTTCCACAGTTGTTCAATGTCAACAAAGCACATAGGAGTCATGAGGCAATTAGCATAAAGCACAAGAGAAAAATATAACAACAGCTCAGAGTCACTCGACCCAACAGATCCACTCGACCCAACAGATCCTCCTCTCCACCCTCTCCGAGTTGGGTATCTCCAGCGCGGCTCACGCTCTTGGAATGCGTCCTACCTGACAGGTCGCTCCTACCAGGTGGCGTGGCGAGAATCCGTCTCCGCACCACGTGCTCTCACCACTGGTGTCCCCCAGGGCTCAGTTCTAGGCCCTCTCCTATTCTCGCTATACACCAAGTCACTTGGCTCTGTCATATCCTCATATGGTCTCTCCTATCATTGCTACGCAGACGACACACAATTAATCTTCTCCTTTCCCCCTTCTGATAACCAGGTGGCGAATCGCATCTCTGCATGTCTGGCAGACATATCAGTGTGGATGACGGATCACCACCTCAAGCTGAACCTCAGCAAGACAGAGCTGCTCTTCCTCCCGGGGAAGGACTGCCCTTTTCATGATCTTGCCATCACGGTGGACAACTCCATTGTGTCCTCCTCCCAGAGTGCTAAGACCCGGGACAACACCCTGTCGTTCTCCGCTAACATCAAGGCGGTGACCCGATCCTGTAGGTTCATGCTATACAACATTCGCAGAGTACGACCCACTGGATATCATAAGGTGAATGCACCAATTTGTAAGTCGCTCTGGATAAGAGCGTCTGCTAAATGACGTAAATGTAAAATGCAAATGTAACAGTACGTGTGTGCTGGAGGCAAGCGAAGGTTCTGGTGAGAGGGGGGAGTGTGGTGGTGGTACCTGTACCAGACAGGGTGAGACAGACCAGGGCAGAAGGTGAATAGATGGTTTCCAAGCAGCAATGCCCACCTGGGTGAAGCTTTTTTTTCAGGAGGCAGATTCCTTGTAGAAAATCCCAGCTAACGTAGATAGCAAGTCTCTGTCCGTCTATTCCACATTGAGAAGGAGGTCATTAGCTATAACTTTTTTCGGTGTGGTCCTTTTTCATGTCCAAAGAAAAATTTTGTTTGGAACTCGGTAGTGAGTGATTTGATATATTAGGATCCCCATTAGATGATGCAAGACGGAGCCAATTACGACAGTCTTACTGAAGTCTGACATATAATGAAAAAGACAGAAAAAAATTCACATCTATTAGTTACACAAACATGTCAGAATTGTGATACAGTGAATTATAAGTGAAAATAATCTGTCTGTAAACAATTGTTGGAAAAATTACTTGTGTCATGCACAAAGTATATGTCCTAACCGACTTGCCAAAACTACAGTGAGGGAAAAAAGTATTTGATCCCCTGCTGATTTTGTACGTTTGCCCACTGACAAAGAAATGATCAGTCTATAAATTTAATGGTAGGTCTATTTGAACAGCGAGAGACAGAATAACAACAAAAAAATCCAGAAAAACGCATGTCAAAAATGTTATAAAATTATTTGCATTTTAATGAGGGAAATAAGTATTTGACCCCCTCTCAATCAGAAATATTTCTGGCTCCCAGGTGTCTTTTATACAGGTAACGAGCTGAGATTAGGAGCACACTCTTAAAGGCTGGTCTTCGAACGTATAACCATTACAGTGAAATAAGTATTTGACCCCCTCTCACCTTGTGAAGATGCTGGAGGAAACAGGTACAAAAGTATCTATATCCACAGTAAAACGCGTCCTATATCGACATATCCTGAAAGGCCGCTCAGCAAGGAAAAAGCCACTGCTCCAAAACCGCCATAAAAAAGCCAGACTACGGTTTGCAAGTACACATGGGGACAAAGATCGTACTTTTTCGAGAAATGTCCTCTGGTCTGACGAAACAAAAATAGAACTGTTTGGCCATAATGACCATCGTTATGTTTGGAGGAATAAGGGGGAGGCTTGCAAGCCAAAGAACACCATCCCAACCGTGAAGCACGGGGTGGCAGCATCATGTTGTGGGGGTGCTTTGCGGAGGAGGGACTGGTGCACTTCACTCAATAGATGGCATCATGAGGGGGGGAAATTATGTGCATATATTGAAGCAACATCTCAAGACATCAGTCAGGAAGTTTAAGCTTGGTCGCAAATGGGACTTCCAAATGGACAATGACCCCAAGCATTACATTTACATTTTAGTCATTTAGCAGACGCTCTTATCCAGAGCAACTTACAGTAGTGAATACATTTAATTTCATGCATTTAAAAAAAAAAAAATTTACTGGCCCCCCATGGGAATCGAACCCACATCCCTGGCGTTGCACACACCATGCTGGCATGCTGGCATTGCAAACACCATGCTCTACCAACTGAGCCACAACTTCCAAAGTTGTTGCAAAAAGTCAATATATTTCAGTGACCATCACAAAGCCCTGACCTCAATACTGTTGAACATTTGTGGGCAGAACTGAAAAAGTGGGTGCGAGCCAGGAGGCCTACAAACCTGACTCAGTTACACCAGCTCTGTCAGAAGGAATGGGCCCAAATTCACCCAACATATTGTGGGAAGCCTGTGGAAGGCGACTCGAAACGTTTAACCCAAGTTAGACAATTTAAAGGCAATGCTACCAAATACTAATTGAGTGTAAACTTCTGACCCACTGGGAATGTGATGAAAGAAATAAAAGCTGAAATAAATCATTCTCTACTATTATTCTGACATTTCACATTCTAAAAAAAAAGTGGTGATCCTAACTGACCTAAGACAGGGAATTTTTACTAGGATTAAATGTCAGGAATTGTGAAAAATTGAGTTTAAATGTATTTGGCTAAGGTGTATGTAAACTTCCGACTTCAACTGTATATTAAACCAGACAGATATTAAACCATACAGATATTAAACTACTGTAAATAGCAAATCAACTTTTCAGATCTTAAACTTTACAGATTTTAAGCAATGTAGATATTAAACTATATAGATTTGAAACCATACAGATATTAAACTATATATATATTAAACTATATAGATATTAAACCATATAGATATTAAACTATATGGATTTGAAACCATACATATATTAAACCGTACAGATATTAAACTATACAGATATTAAGCTATATCGATGACAAACCATACAGATTTTAAACTATACAGATAATAAACCAAATATATAAACTAAAATATGTAGATATTAACTAATATAGATATTTAACAATATCGATATTAAACCATACAGAAAATAAACCATAAAGATACAGAAAATAAACCATAAAATACAGAAAATAAACCATAAAGATATGAAAATATACAGATATTTAACCATACAGATATTAAACCATAGAGCTATTAAACAATACAGATATTAAACCACACAGATATTAAACCATACTGATATGAAATTATACAGAAAATAAACCATAAAGATATGAAAATATACAGATATTAAATCATACAGACAGTAAACAATACAGCTATTAAACAATACAGATATTAAACTATATAGATTTTAAACCATACAGATATTAAACAATACAGATATTAAACCATACAGCTATTAAACAATATGGATATTAAACTACACAGATAGTAAACCATACAGATAGTAAACCATACAGATATTAAACAATACAGATATTAAACCATATAGATATTAAACCATACAGATATTAAACCATACAGATATTAAACCATACAGATATTAAACCACATAGATATTAAACCACATAGATATTAAACCATATAGATATTAAACCATATAGATATTAAACTATATAGATATTAAACCATATAGATATTAAACCATATAGATATTAAACTATATAGATTTTAAACCATATAGATATTAAACCATACAGATATTAAACTATATATATATTAAACCATATAGATATTAAACCATATAGATAATAAACTATATATATATTAAACCATATAGGTATTAAACCATATAGATGTTAAGCTATATAGATATTAACACACACAGAAAAAGAAAGTGTACTTACAGAGCTGCCAGCAGAGTGGTGTGAGTTCCATCTTGTCTTGATGCTGAGTGAGACTCTGTGATCTCCAGTTATAGATGTATAGACCCTCCTCCTACTTCCTGTTTTGACCACACACACAAGGCCCTGCTGACGACGTGATGAAACAGAGGAAGAGAGAGTAGATTATGTATACTAGCTCTACCACTGTTTATTTCTTCATTACCACCCCTCCCACCCTGGGTCATGTCCGTTAAACTGTGTTATTCTGAGAGGATTGACCTCTAACCCCTACTATCAGTCACTACTGTAGATCTGAGAGGATTGGGGGAGAATTGTAGTAATATTTTCATCTTGCCTTCTTTTTTATTTAATTGTTTTATTTATGGTTTATTTAAAGCAAGGCAAGTCAGATAAATTCTTGTTTACAATGACTGCCTACCCCGGTGTAACGGCTGTCTGTGGAAGCGCAGCGGAGTTAGTGTTCATCTTGAGTTTTAATTCACGAACGAACACGATACAACAAAACAAGAAAACCGACAGCCAAACAGTACTGTCAGGTGCAAGACACTAAACAGAAACAATCCCCCACAAAACCCAAAGGAAAAACAGGCTCCATATGTGTGACTCCCGATCAGCAACAACGAACTACAGCTGTGCCTGATTGGGAGCCACACAGTACCCCCAAAAAAAGAAATACAAAAACATAGAAAAATTAAAATAGAACGCCCCCCCAATGTAACACCCTGGCCTAACCAAAATAAAGAACAAAAACCCCTCTCTATGGCCAGGGCGTTACACCCGGCCAAACCCGGACGACGCTGGGCCAGTTGTGCGCCGCCCTATGGGACTCCCAATCACGGCCGGATGTGATACAACCTGGACTTGAACCAGGTACTGCAGTGACGCCTCTTGATGCGGTGTCTTATACCGCTGCCCCACTCGGGAGCCATCTACTTCTGATTGGCTTGGTGGAAATGCTGCCATATTCAAATCTAGACCCTACTCTCTACTCCCTAGCCCCTACTCTCGACTATATAGCCACTACTCTCTAGCCCCTACTCTCTACTCTCTAGCCCCTACTTTCTATCACATACTCTCTACTTTCTGTCCTCTACTCTCTACTCCCTACTCTCTTGCCCCTACTCTCCAGCCCCTACTTTCTATCACCTACTCTCTACTCACTGTCCTCTACTCTCTACTCCCTACTCTCTATCCCCTACTCTCTATTCCCTACTCTCTATCCCCTACTCTCTATCCCCTACTCTCTAGCCCCTACTTTCTATCACCTACTCTCTACTCTCTAGCCCCTACTCTCTATAACCTACTCTCTACTCTCTATCCCCTACTCTCTAGCCACTACTCTCTAGCCCCTACTCTCTAGCCACTACTCTCTAGCCACTACTCTCTAGCCCCTACTCTCTAGCCACTACTATCTACCCCCTACTCTCTACTGTCTATCCCCTACTCTCTACCCCCTACTCTCTACTCTCTAGCCCCTACTCTCTACCCCCTACTCTCTACTCTCTATCCCCTACTCTCTACCCCCTACTCTCTACTCTCTAGCCCCTACTCTCTATCACCTACTCTCTACTCTCTATCCCCTACTCTCTAGCCCCTACTCTCTAGCCACTACTCTCTAGCCCCTACTCTCTAGCCCCTACTCTCTAGCCACCACTCTCTAGCCCCTACTCTCTATCCCCTACTCTCTATCCCCTACTCTCTATTCCCTACTCTCTAGCCCCTACTCTCTAGCCCCTACTCTCCAGCCCCTACTCTATATTCCCTACTCTCTATCCCCTACTCTCTATTCCCTACTCTCTATCCCCTACTCTCTATCCCCTACTCTCTATTCCCTACTCTCTATTCCCTACTCTCTATCCCCTACTCTCTATCCCCTACTCTCTATTCCCTACTCTCTATTCCCTACTCTCTATCCCCTACTCTCTACTCTCTAGCCCCTACTCTCTATCACCTACTCTCTACTCTCTATCCCCTACTCTCTAGCCCCTACTCTCTAGCCCCTACTCTCTAGCCCCTACTCTCTAGCCCCTACTCTCTACTCCCTACTCTCTACTCTCTATCCCCTACTCTCTATCCCCTACTCTCTATCCCCTAATCTATAGCCCCTACTCTCTACTCCCTACTCTCTACTCTCTATCCCCTACTCTCCAGCCACTACTCTCTAGCCCCTAATCTATAGCCCCTACTCTCTATCCCCTACTCTCTACTCCCTACTCTCTACTCTCTATCCCCTACTCTCTAGCCCCTACTCTATAGCCCCTAATCTATAGCCCCTACTCTCTATCCCCTACTCTCTACTCCCTACTCTCTACTCTCTAGTCCCTACTCTCAATCCCCTACTCTCTATCCCCTACTCTCTACCCCCTACTCTCTAGCCACTACTCTCTATCCCCTACTCTCTACTCCCTACTCTCTAGCCCCTACTCACTATTCCCTACTCTCTTGCCTCTCTCTCTCTCTGTCATCTCTGTCTCGGTGACGTCACCAATTGGAACGCTATTAGCGCGCACCACCGCTAACTAACTCGCCATTTCACATCGGTTACACTAACACCATCAGACAGTGGAGTGTACTGGTGTGAGTCTGGGTCTGGAGAACACAGCAATGCTGTCAACATCACAGTACCTGGTATGTCCACAAACACCATCTACTAACATTATAGTGTTAAGTGGTTCATCTGGTTTCAGAGAGCTGATGTTATGTTTATATATGATGTATATATATTATATACAGCTGGAGCTGTGATCCTGGAGAGACCTGTTTATATATGATGTTTATATATTATATACAGCTGGAGCTGTCATCCTGGAGAGACCTGTTTATATATGATGTTTCTGGAGAGACCTGTTTATATATGATGTTTATATATTAAATACAGCTGGTGCTGTGATCCTGGAGAGACCTGTTTATATATGATGTTTATATATTATATACAGCTGGAGCTGTGATCCTGGAGAGACCTGTTTATATATGATGTTTATATATTAAATACAGCTGGTGCTGTGATCCTGGAGAGACCTGTTTATATATGATGTTTATATATTATATACAGCTGGAGCTGTGATCCTGGAGAGACCTGTTTATATATGATGTTTATATATTAAATACAGCTGGTGCTGTGATCCTGGAGAGACCTGTTGATATATGATGTTTATATATTATATACAGCTGGTGCTGTGATCCTGGAGAGACCTGTTTATATATGATGTTTATATATTATATACAGCTGGAGCTGTGATCCTGGAGAGACCTTGAGGCTCCAATTACATTGGTAGCCGGTTTATAATAGCAATAAAGCACCTCTGAGGTGTGTGGTAAATGACCAATATACCACAGCTAAGGGTCCAGTCTGCTATATAGCAGCCTAAGCCGATATTTGAATTTATTGGGCCTTGGGCCTTAATACATGTCTTACAGTTGTGCTGTGACATTTATTAGCATAATTCTAAATCTGTGTTTTGTGTGTTTGTGTGTGTGTGTGTGTGTGTGTGTGTGTGTGTGTGTGTGTGTGTGTGTGTGTGTGTGTGTGTTAATATAAAAGGTCTTGTCATTTCCATGTCTCTCTCCAGCACAATCTCCAGGTGTCATTCTTCCTCCATCTGCAGGTCCATCTCCAACTGCAGTTCCAACTCCCATTCCATCTCCAGCAGTCCCAGTGTTGTCCATGTCTCTACCCAGGCTGCTGTGTAGTCTACTGGTGGGGTTTCCCTACCTATAAATGTGCTCATAATACAGGTCTCATTCTTTCTCCAGATGCAGGTCCATCTCCCATTCCATCTCCAGCAGTCCCAGTGTTGTCCATGTCTCTACCCAGGCTGTTGTGTAGTCTACTGGTGGGGTCTCCCTACCCATAAATAGGCTCATAATACAGGTCTCATTCTTTCTCCAGATGCAGTTCCATCTCCCATTCCATCTCCAGCAGTCCCAGTGTTGTCCATGTCTCTACCCAGGCTGCTGTGTTGTCTACTGGTGGGGTCTCCCTACCTGCTGGTGACCATCATACTGCTGGTGAAATGCTGCAGGAGCAGGGCTCAAGGTGAGACCCTGAGTTTATACAGGATCACCTCATTCCAATAAAATACCTGTTGTAAATCAGAATTATATCACAACTACTCACAATAATGAAGTAACTCTGATTCATGTTGTAAAGTGTTGATAACTGTATCTCTGATTGAACCATGTTGTAAAGTGTTGATAACTGTATCTCTGATTGAACCATGTTTAAAGTGTTGATAACTGTATCTCTGATTGAACCATGTTGTAAAGTGTTGATAACTGTAGCTCTGATTGAACCATGTTGTAAAGTGTTGATAACTGTATCTCTGATTGAACCATGTTTAAAGTGTTGATAACTGTATCTCTGATTGAACCATGTTGTAAAGTGTTGATAACTGTATCTCTGATTGAACCATGTTGTAAAGTGTTGATAACTGTAGCTCTGATTAAACCATGTTTTGAAGTGTTGATCATTTGCTTTGATTGAACCATATTGTAAAGTAATCATAACTAGCTCTGTTTAAAGTCTTGCTAGATAGCTCTGATTGAACCCTAGTATAAAGTGTTGATAACTAGATCTGATTGAACCATTTTTATAAGTGTTGAACACTTTAGCTCTGATTTCACCATGTTGTAAAGTGTGATAACTCATTTTGATTGAACCATGTTTTAAAGTGTTCAAAACTGTAACTGTAATTTAACCCTGTTTTAAATTCCTGATAATAGGCTCTGATTGAATTATGTTGTAAAGTGTTGATAAGTGTATCTCTGATTGAACCATGTTTAAAGTGTTGATAACTGTCTGTTTAGGGGAAACCAGGGAACCCAGGAAGACCCACCAAGACCAATTAGGTGAGTTTCTACTTTACAGCACAACAGCTGCAGTGGCACAATATGGTATTTTGAACACAGTGTGTACTATATTATGTTACCTCTTAGTAGAAGTAGATAGTAGGAAGGATTAGAGTGAACAAACAAAACATGTATGTAACGGATATGAATTCATGAATTTAGGAGTAAATAGCCCTGGTATTGATGAGGAGTAAATAGCCCTGGTATTGATGAGGGAGAGCTGGACATAAGGAGTAAAAAGCCCTGGTATTGATAAGGAGTAAATAACCCTGGTATTGATAATTACCCAGCCCTTCCCTGTGGCTCAGTTGGTAGAACATGGTGTTTGCAACGCCAGCATGGTGTGTGCAACGCCAGGGTTGTGGGTTTGATTCCCACGGGGGGCCAGTACCAAAAAAAATTCATGAAATGTATACATGTAAGTCGCTCTGGATATGATGATAAGATTTGTATTTCGTGATATGTTATTCCACTGGCTGTTGACTAGGGTGGGATGCAAGTGTCCCAGGTTCCCAGACTGGCCACTAGGAGTGCCATTGGATGAGCATCTTCCTGTTTAATTATGACCGTACACAGTTCATTGTGTGTGGTCTTAGTGCCAGCATCGGTCTGTGTCGGAATATAAACAGCTATGAAAAATACAGGTGAAAACTCTCTAGGTTAATAGTGTGGTCTACAGCTTATCATGAGATACTCTACCTCAGGTGAGCAAAACCTTGAGACTTCCTTAGATATCGTACACCAGCTGTTTACAAATATACATAGTCCGGCCCCCCTTGTCTTACCAGACGCCGCTGTTCTATCCTGCTGATACAGTGTATAACCATCCAGCTGTATGTTGGTAATGTCGTCGTTCGGCCACGACTCAGTGAAGCATAAGATATTACAGTTTTTAATGTCCCGTTGATAGTTTAATCTTCCTTGTAGGTCGTCAATTTTATTTTCCAATGATTGCATGTTTGCCAATAGAATGGATGGCAGAGGGGGTTTACTTGCTCGCCTCAGAGGGTAGCCCGACCTAGGCCCCCTTTTCCTCTGTCTTCTCTTTACTGTTTCCTAAAACACTCAGCAGACATGGTTCCTTGACAAAACTGTTTCCACTAACACTGGAAAGACACTGGTCCCTTGACAACACTGTTTTAAAAACACTGAGCAGACATGGGTCCCTGACAACACTGTTTCCAAAAACACTGAGAATACATGTGTCCTTGACAACACTGTTTGCAAAAACAATGGGCAGATGCGGGTCCTTGACAACACTGTTTCCAAAAACACTGAGAATACATGTGTCCTTGACAACACTGTTTGCAAAAACAATGGGCAGATGCGGGTCCTTGACAACACTGTTTCCAAAAACACTGAGAATACATGTGTCCTTGACAACACTGTTTGCAAAAACAATGGGCAGATGCGGGTCCTTGACAACACTGTTTCCAAAAACAATGGGCAGACACGGGTCCTTCACAACACGGTTTCCGAAAACACTGGGAAGACATGGATCCTTGACAACACTGTCTCCAAAAAACTGTTAGCAGACATGGGTCCTTCAGACATCAATTTTTCCAATAACCCTGAGCAGACGGCTTCTTTAATAAAACGGTTTCCAAAAACAATGGGCAGACATTGATCCTCAACACACTGTTCCATAGTACATTGGGTAGAAATTTGTCCTTGACAAAACTGTTTTCAAAAACACTGAAGAGACATGAGTCCTTGACAACACTGTTTCCATGTGTACATTTACGTCATTTAGCAGACGCTCTTATCCAGAGCGACTTACAGTAGTGAATGCATACATTTCATACATGGCTCCCCGTGGGAATCGAACCCACAACCCTGGCATTGCAAACACCATGCATTGCAAACACCATGCGCTACCAACTGAGCTACAGGGAAGGCACATGGGTCGTTGACACACCTGTTTCCAAAACCCTGATCAGACATGTGTCCTTGACAAAACTGTTTCCAAAAACAATGAGCAGAAATTCGTCCTTGACCTAACTGTTTTCAAAAACCCTGAGAACACATGGGTCCTTGACATTACTGTTTCCACTAACACAGACCTGGGTCCTTGACAACACTGTTTTCTAAAACAATGGACAGACATGGGTCCTTGACATCACTGCTTTCGAAGTCCCTGAGCAGACATTGTTCCTTGACAACAGCAAAAAATCCAAAACACTGAAGAGACATTGGTCCTTGACACACCTTTTCCAAAAACCATGAGGAGACGTGGTTCCTTGACAACACTGTTTCCAAAAACCACCAAGACTCTTCCTAGAGCTGGCCGCATGACCAAACTGAGCATTCAGGAGAGAAGGGCCTTGGTCAGGTAGGTGACTGAGAACCCGATTTTCACTCTGACAGAGCTCCAGAGTTTATCTCTGGGGATGGGAGAAACTTCCATGATAGAAGACACTCCTCAGTAAAAGGCAAATGACAGACCGCTTGGAGGTTATCAAAAAACCCCTAAAGGACTCTTCTCAGATTCTCTGGTCTGATGAAACCAAGATTGAATTCTTTGGCCTAAATGCCAGGCGTCACATCTGGAGGAAACCTGGCACCATCCCTACGGTGAAGCATGGTGGTAGCAGCATCATGCTGTGGGGATGTTTTCAGCGGCAAGAACTGGGAGATTAGTCAGGATCGAGGGAAAGATGAACGGAGCAAAATACAGAGAGATCATTGATGAAAGCCTGTTCCAGAGCATTCAGGACCTCAGACTGCGGTGAAGGTTCACCTTCCAACAGGACAACATCCCTAAGCATACAGCCATGACAACGCAGGAGTGGCTTCGGGACAAGTCTCTGAATGTCCTTGAGTGGCCCAGCCAGTGGCTCAACTTCAACCCGATCGAACATCTCTGGAGAGACCTGAAAATAGCTGTGAAGCGACGCTCCCCATCCAACCTGACAGAGCTTGTGAGGATCTGCAGAGAAGAATGAGAAAAATTGCCCAAATACAGGTATGCCAAGCTTGTAGAATCATACTCAAGAATACTCAAGGCTGTAATCGCTGCCAAAGGTGCTTCAACAAAGTATAGGTCTGAATACTATTTAATAATAATGTCTTATTAATATTTATTTTCTTTCTTTGGGGGGTTCTAAAATCTGTTCTTGCTTTGCATTATGGGTTATTGTATTGACAAAAAACTATTTAATACATTTTAGAACAAGACTGTACCATATCAAAATGTGGAAAAGTCAAGGGGTCTTGAAAACTTTCCGAATGCACTGTATATATATATATATATATATATATATATATATATATATATATATTTCCTGAGATTTCTTTATATCTCCTAGAACTTCAAAAGTTAGTTTTTTCTGATGTATTTTTTGACTATCCTGTCTGTATGTGCTTAAAACTCTAAAGAATTAAAGAAGGATTTTTAATTGAGACATGCATTGTGTATGTGTGCAAAAGGACATCCGGCCAGTGGTCAAAAACAAGTCCTTGATGAAAGAGGACAAAGGAGGCTGACACGAACTGTGCAGAGCAACAGACGGCTACATTTAGTCAACTGACAGTCCAGTACAACATTGATGCCCAAAGACACATAAAATAATGTACAGCTCATCATACCTGCTTCTTTCAGATAACAAAAAACAACGGTTGCAGTGGGCTAAGGAATGAAAGCACTGGACACTGGTCTGATGAATCCTGGTTCCTGCTGTTTCACGCTGATGGGAGGGCATGGGTATGGAGAAAACCAATATATACATCCATCATGCCGTGTGTCAACAGTGCATCTAGGTGGTGGTGGTGTGATGATGGGGTGTGTTTTCATGGCCGCTTTGATAAAAGTAGAGCAATGTTTCAAAAACAATTCAGCAGGATAATTCCGCTTGGTTTCGTATTTTAGTTTATACATGTTTTTGTGATTGGAATGGCACAGTTATACTATGGCGTCATCTCAATGCCAATTATAACATCAAAGTCACTCCCAAACATTGTTGGTTAAGGGCTTGTAATTAAGCATTTCACTGTAAGGTCAACATCTATGGTATCCGGCGCATGTGACAAATACAATTTGATTTGATTATAGCGTCTTCTACAACATCTCATGATGACCTGCTGCCCCCTGAAATCTTTTCAATAATGAGTCAAATAAAGCCAGGTATATAATGAGTCAGATACAACATTTTTTTTTTTTTTGTACCATCATCTTTGAAATGCAAGAGAAAGGCCATAATGTATTATTCCAGCCCAGGTGCAATTTAGTGTAGTGTATGTGCAAAGTTTTAGACTGATCCAATGAAGCATTGCATACTGCCCAAATGTGCCTAATTCGTTTATTAATAACTTTTCAAGTTCATAACTGTGCACTCTCCTCAAACAACAGCATGGCATTATTTCACTGTAATAGCTACTGTAAATTGGACAGTGCAGTTAAATGAACAGGAATTTAAGCTTTCTGCCAATATCAGATATGTCTATGTCCTGGGAAATATTATTGTACTTACAACCTCATGCTAATCGCATTAGCCTACATTAGCTCAACCGTCCTGATCTGTAGAGATCCTTAAGAGGTTTAAGGTTTCAGTGACACATCTATAACCTGAGTGGAAACCAGATTGCATACCAGGTCAATATCGAATATCGAATCTCTCATTCCTCTAAACAACAAAAAAACCAGTTGGGCAGCAATTCACTGCCTTCCTGAAGACAAACAATGTACACGAATTGCTTCAGACTGGTTTTAGACCCCATCATAGCACTGAGACTGCACTTGTGAAGGTGGTAAATTACCTTTTAATGGCGTCAGACCAAGGCCCTGCATCTGTCCTCGTGCTCCTACACCTTAGTGCTGCTTTTGATACCATCAATCACCACATTCTTTTGGAGAGATTGGAAACCAAAACTGGTCTGCAAGGACAAGTTCTGGCCTGGTTTAGATCTTATCTGTCGGAAATATATCAGTTTGTCTCTGTGGATGGTTTGTCCCCTGACAAATCAACTGTAAACTACGGTGTTCCTCAAGGTTCCGTTTCTAGGACCACTATTGATTTCACAAAGGCTAGCTTTTTCAAGCAGAAATTTGCATCTTGTAGCACAAACTCAAAAAAGTTCTGGGACACAGTAAAGTCCATGGAGAATAAGAGCTCTTCCTCCCAGCTGCCCAATGCACTGAGGCTAGGAAACACTGTCACCACCGATAAATCCACTATAATTGAGAATTTCAATAAGCATTTTTCTACAGCTGCCCATGCTTCCACCTGGCTACCCCTACCCCGATCAACAGCCCTCCACCCCCCACAGCAACTCGCCCAAGCCTCCCCCATTTCTCCTTCACCCAAATCCAGATAGCTGATGTTCTGAAAGAGCAGCAAAATCTGGACCCCTACAAAATCAGCCGGGTTGGACAATCTGGATAATCTCTTTCTAAAAATATCTGCCGAAATTGTTGCAACCCCTATTACTAGCCTGTTCAACCTCTCTTTCGTATCGTCTGAGATTCCCATAGATTGGAAAGCTGCCGCAGTCATCCCCCTCTTCAAAGGGGGAGACACTTTAGACCCAAACTGCTACAGACCTATATCTATCCTACCCTGCCTTTCTAAGGTCTTTGAAAGCCAAGTTAACAAACAGATTACCGACCATTTCGAATCCCATCGTACCTTCAGCGCTAGGCAATCTGGTTTCAGAGCTGGTCACGGGTGCAACTCAGCCACGCTCAAGGTCCTAAACGATATCATAACCGCCATCGATAAGAGACATTACTGTGTAACCGTATTCATCGATCTGTCTAAGGCTTTCGACTCTGTCAATCACCACATTCTTATCGGCAGACTCAACAGCCTTGGTTTCTCAAATGATTGCCTCGCCTGGTTCACCAACTACTTCTCTGATAGAGTTCAGTGTGTCAAATCGGAGGGCCTGTTCTCTGGACCTCTGGCAGTCTTTTTGGGGGTGCCACAGGGTTTAATTCAATTCAATTCTTGGGCCGACTCTCTTGTCTTTATACATCAATGATGTTGCTCTTGCTGCTGGTGATTCTTTGATCCACTTCTACGCAGATGACACCGTTCTGTATACCCCTGGCACTTCTTTGGACACTGTTAACTAACCTCCAGATGAGCTTCAATGGCATACTACTCTCCTTCCGTGGCCTCCAGCTGCTCTTAAATGCAAGTAAAACTAAATGCATGCTCTTCAACCGATCGCTGACCGCAACCACCCTGGCTTAGAATATGTGGACAACTACAAATACCTAGGCATCTGGTTAGACTGTAAACTCTCCTTCCAGACTCACATTAAACATCTCCAATCCAAAATTAAATCTAGAATTGGCTTCCTATTTTGCAACAAAGCATCCTTTACTCATGCTGCCAAACATACCCTTGTAAAACTGACTATCCTACCGATCCTCGACTTCGGCGATGTCATTTACAAAATAGCCTCCAACACACTACTCAACAAATTGGATGCAGTCTATCACAGTGCCATCTGTTTTGTCACCATAGCCCCATATACTACCCACCACTGCGACCTGTACGCTCTCGTTGGCTGGCCCTTGCTTTATACTCGTCGCCAAACCCACTGGCTCCAGGTCATCTACAAGTCTCTGCTAGGTAAAGCCCCACCTTATCTCAGCTCACTGGTCACCATAGCAGCACCCACCCGTAGCACGCGCTCCAGCAGGTATATCTCACTGGTCACCCCCAAAGCCAATTCTTCCTTTGGCCGCCTCTCCTTCCAGTTCTCTGCTGCCTATGACTGGAACGAACTGCAAAAATCACTAAAGCTCGAGACTCATCTTCCTCACTAGCTTTAAACACCAGCTGTCAGAGCAGCTCACAGATCACTGCACCTGTACATAGCCCATCTGTAAATAGCCCATTCAACTATCTCATCCCCATACTGTATTTATGTATTTATCTTGCTCCTTAGCACCCCAGCATCTCTACTTGCACATTCATCTTCTGCACATTCTACCATTCCAGTGTTTAACCTGTCTGGGCTAGGGGGCAGTATTGAGAATTTTGGAAAAATATGTTCCCATTTTTAACTGCCTCCTACACCAACTCAGAAGCTAGAATATGCATATTATTGTTCAGGTTTGGATAGAAAACACTCTGAATTTTCTAAAACTGTTTGAATGGTGTCTGTGAGTATAACAGAACTCCTATGGCAGGCAAAAACCTGACAAGGTTTCAAGCAGGAAGTACCCTGTCTGACAAGGAGTCGTGCGTCTTGCATCTTTTTATTGAAAAGTAAGGATCTTAGCTGTAACGTGACAATTCCCAGGGCTCCAATAGGCTCTCAGAGCCCGCGAAATAACTGAAGGTTTACGAGGGAACCTCAGGTTGAAACATATTATCGCCTTTTGTAAGTGGATGCTCGGAGGACCTTTCAATGATGCGCGTGCATGAGTCGCTTCTGAGGAGAAATTTTATTCGGCTGTTTAGGCTCAATGCATACTCCCGGTCGGAATATTAACACTTCTCTACGACATAAATGGCATAAAAATTGGTTTTAAACAGCGGTTGACATGCTTCGAAGTACGGTAATGGAATATTTAGACATTTTTGACACGCCAATGCGCCATGCGCGACACCGCGAAGAAGCATTCTAGAACTCACGAACAAAACGTCGCTGTTTGGATATAACGATGGATTATTTGGGACCAAACCTACATTTGTTATTGAAGTAGAAGTCCTGGCAGTGTATTCTGATGAAGAACAAGCAAGGTAAGAACATTTTTCTTATAGGAAATGTGATTTTGGTGGAGGCTGAACTGGGTGGGTATCTAAATAGCTAGCCCTGTAATGCCGGGCTATGTACTTAGATTATTGCAAAATGTGCTTCATCCGAAAAGCTATTTTAAAATCGGACATATCGAGTGCATAGAGGGGTAATGTATCTATAATTCTTAAAATAATTGTTATGCTTTTTGTGAACGTTTATCGTGAGTAATTTAGTAAAATCACCGGAAGTGTTCGGTGGGAATGCTAGTTCTGAACGTCATATGCTAATGTAAAAAGCTGGTTTTTGATATAAATATGAACTTGATTGAACAGACATGCATGTATTGTATAACACAATGTCCTAGGTGTGTCATCTGATGAAGATCATCAAAGGTTAGTGCTGCATTTAGATATGGTTTGGGTTTATGTGACATGATATGCTAGCTTGAAAAATGGCTGTGTGATTATTTCTGGCTGGGTACTCTGCTGACATAATCTAATGTTTTGCTTTTGTTGTAAAGCCTTTTTGAAATCGGACAGTGGGGTTAGATTAACGAGATTCTTGTCTTTAAATAGCTGTGAAATAGTCATATGTTTGAGAAATTGAAGTTATAGCATTTCTAACGATTCAAAAATCGCGCCACTGGATTGAAGTGGCTGTTACGTAGGTGGGACGAAATCGTCCCACATAGCCCAGACAGGTTAATTGCTATATTGTAAATACTTTGCCACCATGGCCTATTTATTGCCTTACCTCCCTTATCCTACCTCATTTGCACATGCTGTTGTCATGACGTTGGCCTGTTGGGGGAGGTTTATGACCCCCATAAATACCTTTCCCCTTTTCTCTCTCTCTACTTTATAGAGTTGACTCTTGTAAAGCCTTTGTAACATAGATAGTCTGGTAACATCAAAAGGTGGGAAATGGAACCATATTTCGGTAATCCAACCAGTTGAAAATATTCGTTGGTACTTAATGAATATGATCTCAGATCAGTTGTTGTCTGAGACATTACTACTAATGATAGTATGACATAAACTGTATCTTGGAAAATCTACACATTCTAGTTATCAGATTCACATGGAATTGTTGTGCAATTGAAATGTTTAAATACGAAACTATTTGTGAAAAGATTAAATGTAATTTAGCTTCTTAATGAGAGAACGGTTTGTCATAAAGTAAACTATGCTCACTTAGAGACCCCGCCCAAGTGAACAGACATTGGTTGTAAACTATGAAACTTCTTTCACCACTATATAAACCCGTTGATGAAAATTCAACTTCCTGTTCCAAGGACGTGAGGACTTGAGGTTAGAAGGACAAGGATAGAACTAAGCCAACCTCAGCGTGAACTCTGGACAGGAACCTAACAAAATTAGCATCGACTCTCAACGTGAAGGTGACGACCTACATGCTGGAAGGATGAATTTCGACTATACCAGCCAGAATATAGCATGAGCATATAGCATGGCAACTTGGTATGAACTTTGAACTCTTATTCACTAAAGAAGTGATACCTCCTAGCCGATTGAGTTAGCCACAGCAACTGTAAATGTGGGCTAGGAGAGGATGGACACAGTATCCATTCTACCATGCTCCAGTGCACCACTAGACATTCTTCAGATGACCAGAGATCCACGTTGGACCACCCAGCCTTCTATCTACGACCATTCTACCGAAGCGCAGCTCATAGTAAATATTTATTGCATTTTCCTTTTCCAAATGGGCAGTTATTTAGAATGCATAAGATACTGTATTTATGCATAGCTTCCAACAGCCCAATAGAGACACAAAATCTTTTGTTCCTCAGTCTTCCCGCTCTTTCATTCAAAACCCCTCTCTTTGTGTAACCAGCCGTCATATCTGTTCCGTCCACTAGGGACGTTTTCCTTTATGACATAATTAGTAATCAATGTATGATCCATTCTGTGTAGATGTAATTCTGTGTAATTATTTAGGTATTTAGTAAATAAATAATTAAACCAAATTTTGTATTGCTGATTCAACTTGTTAGCCAGGGTTCGTGAAGATAATCAAGAATTTACAAATTTCAGATGAGACTGAATAAAGTGACGATTAATATTGACTGCTATTGATGTAAAATATTACCAGGTCTTTAAGAGTTTATTCGGAAGATAACAGCTCTATAAACACTCTTTCGTGGTGCCCCGACTTTCTAGTTAATTACATTTATATGATTAGTTCAATCAGGTAATATTAATTACAGAGAAATGATTTTACGAATAGCATGTCATATCACTTAATCTGGCATAGCCAAAGACACAACACTGTATATAGACTTTTTCTACTGTATTATTGATTGTATGTTTGTTTATTCCATGTGTAACTCTGTGTTGTTTGTGTTGAACTGCTTTGCTTTATCTTGGCCAGGTTGCAGTTGCACATGAGAACTTGTTCTCAACTAGCTTACCTGGTTAAATAAAGGTGAAATAAAAAAATAAATAAACAATATATTTTACCTCTTGGTGATGTCATTCGGAAACATAATGTACATTTTCACTGCTATCGCGACGACACACAGCTGTACATTTTGATAAAACATGGTGAAGTCCCAAAATTGCCCTCCCTGGAAGCCTGTGTTTGAGAGATAAGGATGTGGATGGCAGCAAAAGTTTTACTTTTAAACTCGGACAAAACAGAGATAATAGTTCTAGGTCCCAAGAAACAAAGAGATCTTCTGTTAGATCTGACAATTAATCTTGATGGTTGTACAGTTGTCTCATATGAAACTGTGAAGAACCTCTGGACCCTGATCTCTCTTTTGACGAACATATCAAGATTGTTTCAAGGACAGCTGTTTTCCATCTACATCCAAAAATGATGCAGAAAAATGTATCCATGCTTTTGTCACTTCTAGATTAGACTACTGCAATGCTCTACTTTCCGGCTAACGGAAGGTGAACGGAAAGGCACCGGAGCGACGAATTGCTGTTTCCCCTCTCTCCCCTGGGATTCTCTGCCTCTAACCCTATTACGGGGGCTGAGTCACTGGCTTACTGGTGCTCTTTCATGCCGTCCCTAGGAGGGGTGCGTCACGTGTGTCACTTGAGTGGGATGAGTCACTGACGTGATCTTCCTGTCCGGTTTGGCGCCCCCCTCGGGTTCGTGCCGTGAGGGAGATCTTCGTGGGCTATACTCGGCCTTGTCTCAGGATGGTAAGTTGGTGGTTGAAGATATCCCTCTAGTGGTGTGGGGGCTGTGCTTTGGCAAAGTGGGTGGGGCCACAGTGTCAGGGTAGTGTCGTGGAAATATTCGGTCAATTATATTTCACAAATACCGGAGCGGTGAGTTCAAATAGACTTTTATTACCACAAAACGTAACAACTTAACAAAAGCCAATCATGAATACAACTCCCTTCCAGTCTTGGAAACAAATAATTGCCACATACGTACAGGATAATTCACAATAGTAGCACATTGGTGGTTGAAGATATCCCTCTAGTGGTGTGGGTGCTGTGCTTTGGCAAAGTGGGTGGGGTTATATCCTGCCTGGTTGGCCCTGTCAGGGGGTATCGTCGGACGGGGCCATAGTGTCTCCCGACCCCTCCTGTCTCAGCCTCCAGTATTTATGCTGCAATAGTTTGTGTTGGGGGGCTAGAGTCAGTCTGTTATATCTGGAGTATTTTTTCTCCTGTCTTATCCAGTGTCCTGTGTGAATGTAAGTATGCTCCCTCTAATTCTCTCTCTCGTTCTCTCTCACGTTCTCTCTCTCGTTCTCTCGGAGAACCTGAGACCTAGGACCATGCCTCAGGACTACCTGGCCTGATGACTCCTTGCCTTCCCCAGTCCACCTGGTTGTGCTGCTGCTCCAGTTTCAACTGTTCTGCCTGCGGCTATGGAACACTGACCTGTTCACCCGGACGTGCTACCTGTCCCGGATCTGCTGTTTTCGACTCTCTATCTACCGCACCTGCTGTCTCTAACTCGGAATGATCAGTTATGGAAAGCCAACTGACATTTACTCCTGAGGTGCTGACCTTTACAACCACTGGGATTATTATTATTTGACCCTTCTGGTCATCTATGAACGTTTGAACATCTTAGCCATGTATTGTTCTAATCTCCACCCGGCACAGCCAGAAGAGGACTGGCCACGCCTCAGAACCTGGTTCCTCTCTAGGTTTCTTCCTAGGTTCTGGCCTTTCTAGGGAGTTTTTCCTAGCCACCGTGCCTCTACACCTGCATTGCTTGTTGTTTGGGGTTTTAGACTGGGTTTCTGTACAGCACTTTGTGACATCAGCTGATGTAAGAAGGGCTTTATAAATACATTTGATTGATTGATTGATTTGATGGGCAGCTGTGAGGAGGAGTGTTTATTCTCCAGGTCCTTAACCATTTTCCAGAACTTCTTGGTGAGAGAACTGCTCCTTAAAGTCACTAACTTTGTCCTTCCGGATAGCCTGAGTGCACTTATTTCTCAATTGCCTGAACGAGAGCCAGTCAGTCTGAGTATGCGTGTGCCGAGCCTTTCACCAAATGCAATTATTGAGGTGGAGTAACTCTGCCAGATCACGGTCGAACCAGGGGCTGAACCTGTTTTTAATTCTCATTTTCTTTATGGGGGCGTGTTTGTTAACAATATCACTGAAAATATAAAAAAATAAGGTCCAAGCGTCTTCGACAGAAGGGGTCAATCTGATCTATACCATTTTACAGAGGTCAGGTCATGAAGGAAGGCTTGCTAATTAAAGTGTTTTAGCAAGCGTCTATGACAAATCAGGATAGGTAATTTCACTGAGCAGCCATTACGAACACAGGCTGTAAAACAGTGATCACTAAGGTCATTACAGAAAACACCAGACACCAGTCCGATACGTATCAGGATTATTTGTGAGGATTTCATCGAGGAGAGTAGCCTTTTCTGGGTGTTTGGAGTCATACCTTGTGCAATTGGTAATTGGTAATAATCTGAGAAAGATTTAGGGAGTCCCATTGCTTTAGGACTTGGTCAGGTGGTTTAAGCATGTCCCAGTTTAGGTCACCTAGCACTAGCAGGGCAAATTCAGACTTAGTGAAAGGGGCCAGGAGAGAGCTTAGGGCAGGTAGGGTACAGGTCGGTGCTGATGGAGGACGATAGTACCCAGCAACAGTCAACAAAGAGCTATTTGAAAGTTTAATACTTAAAACCAGCAAATCAAATTGTTTGGGGACAGACTTGGTGGAGACAACCGAGCACTGAAGGTGATACTTGGTAAAGATTGCCACTCCACCACCTTTGGTAGATCTGTCTTGCCGAAAAAGGTTATAACCAGAAAGGTTAACATCGGTGTTCAAAATACTTTTCTTCACCACGTCTCAGTAATGATCAACACATCTGGATTGGAGCTGTGAACCCACACTTTCAATTGATCCATTTTAGGTAATAAGCTTCTAGTGTTAACATGCAGAAAATCCAGGCTTTTATGAGAGTAGAAATCAGTGAAGCAAATATCAGAGCACCAGTCAGAATTGGGGCTAGTAACTGTAGATGAGCCAGGGTGTAAATGTACATTTCCAGATATCATCAACAGTAATACAATCAGGGCACGGCAAAGTACAGGGAGAGCTCTGCAGTGTTGATTTATAACATTTGAATGTTCATTAGATGGCAACAAGATCATATTGTACAGCAATTTCATCAGGTAACATGAATACAAAGCCGGCGAGAGGTGGTTAGAATAGGATGGGAGGCCAAGAGTCTGTGTAACCAATAGAGAGTCATAGTCCCGGGTGTGGGAACAAACAGACAGTCCCACAGTTGGGTAAACTAGCAAGTTGATATTAAACAAAACCTGCAGGAGTCATGAAGCAAATAGCATAAAGCACAAGAGAAAAGTATTACAACTTGGCCATTGTAAGTTCAGTCAACAGCGCATGTGTGCTGGAGGCGAGCGAAAGCTCGGAAGAGAGGGGTTAGTGTGGTGGGGGTACCTGTATCAGATGTTGGGAGACAAGCCAGACGGTGAACAGATTGCCAGGTGGAATCCAAGCAGTAGTGCAGCAGGGAATAGGTGTCACACCCACTCTGGAGAAGCTTTGATTTAGCATAGAATGAGTGAAATAGTCAAATAAGTGAAAAAGTATTTGCACACTTTCTGATTCTCTATTTTTGCATATTTTTTATCCAGAATTTTATTAGATCAAGTGAACCTGCATTTATAAATACCCTCCAAAAATGATAGGTATTTTGTTTATTTAATTAACAAAGTTATGCAACATCCAATTCCCCTGAAGTAATTGTCACCTTATAACTGGTTGTGCCACTTTTAACTGCAATGACTTTTTTGGACAAAATGAGTAGACTAAATGGAGAGAAGAGGAGCAAGACAACATTTCAAAATACAATCATGTGAAAAACAATAGTCTGCTGTTGTGTTTTGGTTTCAAGTTCCCCCTTCCTCAGTTTTTATCCCCTAGTTAATTAGACTATGTGATAGTCTATATGTACACACAAAATCTAAGCAAATATATCTATATTGAACAAAATAAATCAGCTATTTTATATTATATTTTATTAAAGGATTTTCTTTTGCAATTTAGTAAAAAACAAAAGTTCACAAGAAAAAAACAGAAAAAAAACAGCTGCTAGACATATGAACTGAAGTATTGCTTAGGCAAGACAAGGGACAAGAATAGAGCACCAGTGACAGTTACAACATCAATAAGTGTTCCTAGTCAGTGTTCCTAGTCAGTGTTTTTTGTCAGTTTTCACAGTCAGTCTCTGTCCAGATGGTCCTGAAACGGACCCCAAACCTTGAGAAATCTGCTGGAGGAGTTGGTCCTAAAAAATAATTTATCCTAGCCATCTACTGAAGCAAGTGGGGCTGTCTGACTTCCATTCTGTGAGGATCATTGTTTTTTGCAGCCATCATACCAAACATCAGAGCCTGTTGTTCCTCATAGGATGATCTTAGAAAAGACTCTGAGCAGCCAAAGAGAGCGAGTTCTGCGTCAGGCTCAATGGCCTTCCCATATACCTTTGAGTACCAATAAAAAATGTTTCTCCAATAATTATTGAGTAGTAGGGGCAGAGTTAATGAACACTCTGTGGTTTTACACTTGCCACAGAGTGGGGAGACCTGGGGGTAAATTCTATGTCATTTGTTTTGGAGTAATGAAGTCTATGCATGACTTTGTTTTTGTATCAATTGATATCTGGCATTGAAGGGACAGGAGTAGATTGTAGATGCTAATTGCTTATCTTTGTATACGTCTTCAATTGTGGCCAGTCCCTTCTCCCTCCATTCAACAAACACCTTATCAGAACGGGATGGAACAATAGAATGATTAAAGCATATCAGGGTGTATACAGAGGTATCAGGCACATTATAAACATGCTTAATCTGGTTTAAAATTATTACAGCATTTCTCAAAGCAAAGTTATTGCCTGTCAGTTTGCTTTGGAGAAAAACAAGGCTGGAAGAGAGGTATTTGTGACAGACTTGAGTTCCATATTTAGCCACAGGGGGGCAACAGTGTCCAACTTATATGGGAAACCCAGTTGCCACTTTCCTTGGGCTTTTGCAAGTGGGCTTCACGAATATGGTGGTTTTTGTAACATGAGACAAATTATAAGATTGTCTAGTCCAAAGTCTTAAAAAAATGATGAGTTAAAAAAAAGAAGAAGATTCTGGCAAAGATAAAGTAACCAAAAAACAATATTTACGGTATTAATGCGCCACATCATAGAAAGATGCAGTATTCCCCAGCTCTCTATGTTTTGTTTTAGCTCACTGTGGTTAAGCTTGAAGATGAGCTTTCGATTTCTAGGTGTTTTTTTAGTCCCAGGTAGATTAAGTGGTTTTGCACCACTTTAAACGGTATCCTCTCCAGCTCACTTGTTGTAAAATTATCTAAGATACACATGAGATCACTTTTTTCCCAATTTATTGAATAGCCAGAGACTTTGCCAAATGAATTGATCTAGTATGTTGGGGACAGAGTCTACTGGGTCAGAGAGGTATAAAAGTACATTGTCTGCATATAACGAAATGCAGCTTTTTATGTTTCCTACTTTAAGACCTTGGATATTAGGATGGTCCCTTATTTGTATCGCCAGGGGTTCAAGGGTGACAGCGATGAGCAGAGGATTGAGTGGGCAACCCAGATCTATGTAGTTCAAAGGGACTGTATTTATCGCTGTTGGTCAGAATAGAGGATGTTGGGCAGGCGTAGAGCATTTTGACCAAGGCGATAAATGAGTCGCCAAATCCAAATCTAGTGAGTGCTTCAAACATATATGACCATTCTATTTGGTAAAACGATTTTTGAGCATCTAGCCTGATTTGCATAAAGAATTTACAGCAGCCTGCGCACCTTGGAAAAAGAGAACCTGCCGGGGATAAACCCTGTCTGATCTGGGTGAATAATTGTTGTTACATGTTTGTTCAACCTATTAGCACTTTGGTGATAATTATTTTACCGAAATGAAGCACTCGGTCTATAATTTGCAGGATCTGTTACCTCTCTGCATTTTTTTCACAGAAGGCAAATATTGGCTTCATACAATGACTTCGGCAAAATATTACTTTCTGTTGAATCAGTGATCATCCTGAGTAAGAGGGGAGCGAGTGCTTCACTGAAGGTTTTATAAAATTCACAGCCAAAACCATCCAGGCCTGCAGGCTTTCTAGGTGGGAAAGCTTTTATTGCCTGAATTATTTCCTCTGTTGTGAAATTTGATTTTGGTGCTGTCATCAAGTTTTGGCAGGCTGATGGAATCAAAGAAGGCTTGATACATCAGAACCAGAAGCATCGGATCTGGAAGAACATGACTCTGAGTAAAATTCTTTGAAGCAGTTGTTTATCTCTTTAGGATCTGTCTAAGGTGCCCGCCTTAGACCGGAATGTACAGTATGTATTGCTCTGTTTGCCTGTGCATCCTTTAGTTGTCTAGCCAGCAACCTTTCTGGTTTGTCCCCTAGTTCAAATTGTTTTCGTCTCAGCTTTAGTAGGAGGTTACTGACTGAGGTTACTGTGAACCAAGAATAGAATTGAATACCTGGGATAGGATAAAGTAATCCTTCTAACCCCCCCCCCTTAAAAGATTTAGATGCACTATTGTAAAGTGGTTGTTCCACTGGATATCATAAGGTGAATGCACCAATTTGTAAGTCGCTCTGGATAAGAGCGTCTGCTAAATGACTTAAATGTAAATGTAATGAATTGTATTCATATTTTAATTTCAAAATATTGTTGTAGTCAACCTGAGAGAGTGAAGTTTTGTATGTCTCCTCCAAAACTGGGAGGGCATTTTCTATCTCCTCCAAACACCTGCGATTCCCTTTTGTTATGGCAGACTGAAATAATATGACCTCTCATAAACACTTTAAAAGTTTCCAATAGTGTAGAATCAGATACCACTCCTGTGTCATTAGTCTTGAGGAACTCATTCAACTTGGCTGTCATGCAGTCAATGAATGCTTGGTCTGTGAGCAAGGTGGTATTAAAATGCCAACTGCAATTCTGTTTTTGTAAAGAAAGATTGAAGGACAACATAATTGGAATGTGGTCGCTTATTAAGATGCTATGGTATTTCGAATTAAGCACAGTATGGGTATCAGTTTGGAACCTATTAGGAAGTAGTTGATTCTAGAATAAGACTTGTGAACATGAGAGTAGAATGAGTTGTCTTTGTCTGTGGGATGTTGCAGTCTCCAGATGTCCTCTAGATTCCTGTGGGATGTTGAAGTCTCCAGATGTTGCAGTCCCCAGATGTCCTCTAGATTCCTGTGGGATGTTGCAGTCTCCAGATGTCCACTAGATTCCTCTGGGATGTTGCAGTCTCCAGATGTCCACTAGATTCCTGTGCGATGTTGCAGTCTCCAGATGTCCACTAGATTCCTGTGGGATGTTGCAGTCTCTAGATGTCCACTAGATTCCTGTGGGATGTTGCAGTCTCCAGGTGTTGCAGTCTCCAGATGTTGCAGTCTCCAGGTGTTGCAGTCTCCAGATGTTGCAGTCCCCAGGTGTTGCAGTCTCTAGATGTCCACTAGATTCCTGTGGGATGTTGCAGTCTCCAAGTGTCCACTAGATTCCTGGATTTGATTAGATTATTTAGAACCTGGACAGAGGTGATATTTGAAGGAGTACATGTAGACAGTCTGTCAAGATAAGGATCAAGGTAACAATTAAAATAGCCTCCAATTAGATTAGTGGTACTAAGATCTGGGAGCAAATCAAAAACATTATGAAAGAAATGTGAGTTGTCAATGTTAGGGCCATAGATGTTCAACAGGGAAGTAATTCATGTTCCCTGATACTGTGACGTACCTACCGTGTGGGTCTGTAGACATGGAGGAGAGTTGAAAATGGATTTTTTTTTCGAAAGAGAATAGGAACACCTCTAGCTATGGAGGAGAAGGGTGATTGATAAACTTGAGAATTCTAGTTGGATCTCAGATGCCGCTGAACCATGGCTTTTATGTGCGTTTCTTGCAGGAAACTTATGCCAGCACCAAATGATTGCAAGTGCTTAAATACCATTCCCCTTTTGCGCGCATGCCTGAGACCGTGCACATTCCACGAGACTAATGTGACGCCTTTAACATCTGACTGATCATTTCCTGACTTTTATATCCAAGACCATTTCAAATAAAACATCTTAAGCATGTACCAATTAAAATAAAACTTGTCTGGTAGCAGAAAAAAAATGAATACAGTAACAGACCCCAGAGAAACCCGCCCTCCCCACTGCTTCCCAAATAAAGCACTGTTCTCCCACGTAAATGAGGACCGCAGTGCATGATGGCTAGAACAGACCCAATACTAAGCTAGTAAACAGTCAGACTTAACAGCCCTCTCTGCGGATGTTGGAAAAGAAATGAATACATTACCGTTTATTAACAAACATAAAATCCACTGTTTGCTCAGTCAATATCCCAGAATTTTGTGGCGAGTGATCTCACTCAGAGGGCTTGCTGTAGTTTAGATTAGTAGGTTGCAGCCTCTTCGGGCTTGGTGAAGACTCTTGTTATGCCGTTGGGATGCACATGTAGCTTGGCTGGAAAACGCAGGCTGTAATTCACCTCTGCCTATCTCATGGTCTGCATCACATCTCAGGACGCACGCCGTTGCTCCATCACCTCCATGGTGTAGTCGGGGAAGATGAGAACCTTCCATAGCTCGCTGTCGTCCAAGTCATAGTATGGTCTCCTTTTCCTGAAAGTAATGTACTCTTGCGATTATGGTGCATGGCTTGGCACCTGGTGAGGGCATCGCCTGTAGAGAGCGGTGGGTACGGTCAATGATGAGGGGCTTTGGGAAGTTGTCATCGCCCAGAATCTTGAGAATGAGACATGAACTCTGTGGGTTTACCTTTTTCTTTGGCCTCGTTCTTCTTTATAAGCGCAGGTGGTTTCCAGGCCTCTGATCCAGGTGTCGTGGTCAGACAGGGCCTCATCGCTGTGTACATGCGGCTCTTCATTGGAGACTCAAACTTTGTTTCGAGCCTGTCAAAATGATCGTTGATAGTTTTTATTACAGCCTCTTTCATTTGTTGACACATTGCCGTGGCAGAATCTTGCTGCTGGGTATCTGGAGAATTGTCATCTTCAGTACTCAAAATTGAGCTAGCTGCTGCTTGTTGGGCCTTTGTAAGCATCATGCATTAGCTGTTCTGTTGGTTTTCACTGCCTTATTTCACTTTTTTGCTGCTAGTTAGTGCCTGGGGAATATACAAAACAACGTGTACACATATTTTTGAAAACTTGGAAATAAAACAGTAATAATTCAAGATTTCAAAATAAGTGAAGAGGAGATCTGAAAAACACTTCTACTCCATGCACTAGAGCCCCCTGGAGACCTATTTAGAAAGGAAACATTAAAGCAGCAAATTCATCAATCAAATCACTGGTTGATGTATGAACAACAAAATATGCATCATGCATTCTTGCTTGCATTACATGAAACAACTTACTTTTTTGATAAATCTGTCTGTACTGTTAAACATGGGTTCATGGTAGGGTTAGTGTTTTTTACATGGGTTCATGGTAGGGTTAGTGTTTTTTACATGGGTTCATGGTAGGGTTAGGGCTTTTAACATGGGTTCATGGTAGAGTTAGGGTTTTTAACATGGTAGAGTTAGGGTTTTTAACATTGGTTCATGGTAGGTTTAGGGATTTTTATATGGTACTTAGAAGGTTTGTAACATGAGTTCATGGTAGGGTTATCAACATATGTTCATTATTGCCTGCACCTGAGCAGTCATGAGACACGAGACATTTTTCAAAACCACAGGTGAGGTCGGGTTGAAACATTACTGATGTTTCACGTTAAAAATGGCTCTAAAGATTGATGCTAAACAACGTTTGACATGTTTGAACAAACGTAAATAGATTATTTTTGTAACTTTTTTAACTTTTCACCGTGACTTCACACCCCCACCCCGCGCTACTTTTTAGTAGCCACCGAAGCGCTAACAACATGGAACAACTTAGAGTTATTTGGACATCAATTATGAACTTTGTCAAAAGAAACCACATTTGTTGTGGACCTGGGATTCCTGGAAGTGCCAATGGATGAAGATAATCAAAGGAAATGGATTATTGACAATAGTATTATTGATATTACATGGTTACAAGATGATGCTAACATGTTTAGCCTACCCTTTTGTTCTTAGCACAGCACCCGGTTTATTGCAACTTGTGATTTCCCAGTAAAGTTATTTTGAAATCTGGCAAGACAGTAGCATTTACGAAATGTTAAACTATAATTATTTGAATGACAATATTATAATTTACCAATGTTTTCGAATAGTAATTTTGAAAATTGTAACGTTGTTCACCGGAAGCATTTCAGAGAAGAAAAAAATCTGAATTTCACCCCTACTGTAAAATGCTGTTTTTGGATATAAATATGAACTTGATGGAACAAAAAATGCATGTATTGTATAACATAATGTCCTAGGAGTGTCATCTGATGGAGATTGTCAAAGGGTGTGCATAATTTTAGCTGGTTTCTGCTTTTGGTGATGCCTGACCTTGAATTGAAAATGGATGTTTGTACTTTTGTGGCTATGTACTGTCCTAACATAATCTAACTTTATGCTTTTGCCGTAAAGCCTCTTTGAAAATCGAACAATGTGGTTAGATTAAGGAGATGTTTATCTTTTAAATGGTGTAAAATAGTTGATTGTTTGAGAAATTGAAATTATTAGATTTTTGATGTTTTGAATTTCCAGCCTTGCTAGCAATCCCGTCTCAGGGTTCATTGCTAACCGGTAGCCTCAACAGGATAAACCATAATAAAAACATAAAACACGTAGTTACATTCTAGCTGCGGGTCCAGCTCTGACATTATGTGTAGGCCTATGTGAGGCGATCCCGAATCCCAAGTTTCGGCTCGATAGGTCATTCGGTGCCCGAGCAATGACCTTAATTGGTGCTGAAAATATACTTTTTCCAGGCGTTGCTTGAATGAGCTATCGGACAGAAACGTTGGGGTCCGTCTCTATGGGCCGAGGTGGTTTCAATGCACCTAGTCTTGCGACTCTGTGACATTTCTAAATGTCACCATTTTCGTGGTGTCAAAATGAATAGAACATATTGCAAATGTACAAGGCTGTTTCTCGGTCTGAGAACTGTCTAGAGCCACATAACTCATCGTGCAATATTGACTTGAGCTCTAGAACAGGTTTCAAAGTTTCAGAGCTCTAGGTCTGACGGTACTTTGATAGTTCGAACGAAGGTAACTATTGCAGGCTATGTATGTCTCTAAGCCCCACACTGTGTCCCTAGCTGTGTGTGTGTGTTATTTTGGGGGGAAATCTGATGGGATAAATGACTGATTTACAGTTCATGAGGGTTACCTTGTCACACATATGAAGTTTTGAAATGATCTGACGTTTTTAACCCTTCGAAACAGCAACTTTGACCCATATTTAAGGCACTTCCGGTTGGCACAGGGAGCTATAAGTCAACACATATCCTGAGTGGGGTATTCTCTTACAGAATCCTGAGTTTAAAGTCTTTACGTTAAGAATTGACTGATCTACATAGGGTTGAATGCAGTGATTTTCACAATCTGCAGGCTGGTTATAGAAAAACACCTCTAGGGTGTTTTTAATCACTTCCGGTTGCTCCAGGAAGCTTAGAATTTACACAGGTAGACCTCATAGTAGCCTGATGGTATGTCATCGAAGACAGGTTCATAAGGCATTCATAACCCACATAGGCTTCAGGTTGAATTTAGGGGAATAGTCAATGTATTCCTATGGGGTGAAAAGTCATTGCAAACATTTTGATGTAAACACCTTCTTTTAACTGTTAAGGGTCAATGCCACATGGTCAATGTTAGGCTTTCACAGATCGGGAGGACGCCAGGAACATTCCTGAAGTCGAATTGTGTTCCTAACCCTAACGGTTCTCTCGCTGTCACCCAAAAGCACTTGAAATTTAGGGCCAGGCTTAATTTTGGACCTACTTTTTCTCACGGTCGCTGCGCTTAGACCGAGCAAGCTACGGTCAAGTGGGGCATCTCGTTGAACTCGGCACAGCCTAGAGATTATGGTAATGCCATTGCAGGCTCTGTGTGTCTTTAAGCACCGCACTCTGTCACTCCATCCTTGCTGTGTGTGTGTGTGTGTGTGTGTGTGTGTGTGTGTGTGTGTGTGTGTGTGTGTGTGTGTGTGTGTGTGTGTGTGTGTGTGTGTGTGTGTGTGTGTGTGTGTGTGTGTGTGTGTGTGTGTGTGTGTGTGCGAGCTTTTCTTTGACATCTGTTGGGAGAAATGACTGATTTACAGTTCATGAGGGTTGCCTAATCACACATATGAAGTTGTGGAAAGATCAGACCTTTTTAATCCTTGGAAACAGCCCCTATCACACCATTTTAAGGCACTTCTGGTTGACACAGGAAGCTGAAAGTGAACACATATCCTCCGTGGGTTAGGCTCCTATAGAATATTTAGTTTTAAGTCTTAACGTTAAGTGTCACGTCCTGACCAGCAGATGGAGCTAGTGTTTTAGTTTTGGGGTCAGGACGTGGCAGGTTTGTGTTTGTTAAATGTTGGGTTGATGATTGGGACTTCCAATTGAAGGCAGGTGTCTATAGTTGCCTTTGATTGGTTGCCGGACTGCCCAGACTGTCCCGAGTTGCCAGACTGTCCCGAGTTGCCGGACTGCCCAGACTGTCCCGAGCTGCCAGACTGCCCCGAGCTGCCAGACTGCCCGCCAGTCAACAGTCGTCAGAGCTGCCCGCCAGTCAACAGTCGTCGGAGCTGCCCGCCAGTCAACAGTCGTCAGAGCTGCCCACCAGTCAACAGTCGTCGGAACAGCCCGCCAGTCAACAGTCGTCGGAGCTGCCCGCCAGTCAACAGTCGTCGGAGCTGCCCGCCAGTCAACCATCACCAGAGCTGCCCGCCAATCAACAGTCGTCGGAGCTGCCCGCCAGTCAACAGTCGTCGGAGCTCCCCGCCAGTCAACAGTCGTCGGAGCTGCCCGCCAGTCAACAGTCGTCGGAGCTGCCCGCCAGTCAACAGTCGTCGGAGCTGCCCGCCAGTCAACAGTCGTCGGAGCTGCCCGCCAGTCAACAGTCGTCGGAGCTGCCCGCCAGTCAACAGTCGTCGGAGCTGCCCACCAGTCAACAGTCGTCGGAGCTGCCCGCCAGTCAACAGTCGTCGGAGCTGCCCGCCAGTCAACAGTCGCCGGAGTGGCCAGACTGCGCTGAACTGCCGGAGTGGCCAGACTGCGCTGAACTGCCGGAGTGGCCAGACTGCGCTGAACTGCCGGAGTGGCCAGACTGCGCCGAACTGCCGGAGTGGCCAGACTGCCCCGAACTGCCGGAGTGGCCAGACTGCCCTGAACTGCCGGAGTGGCCAGACTGCCCCGAACTGCCGGAGTGGCCAGACTGCCCCGAACTGCCAGAGTGGCCAGACTGCCCCGAACTGCCAGAGTGGCCAGACTGCCCCGAACTGCCGGAGTGGCCAGACTGCCCCGAACTGCCGGAGTGGCCAGACTGCCCCGAGTTGCCGGACTGCCCAGACTGTCCCGAGTTGCCAGACTGTCCCGAGTTGCCGGACTGCCCAGACTGTCCCGAGCTGCCAGACTGCCCCGAGCTGCCAGACTGCCCCGAGCTGCCAGACTGGCCAGACTGCCCCGAACTGCCAGAGTGGCCCGACTGCCTAGAATGGCCAGAACCGGAGCCACCTCCAGGATAGGTGAGTTGGGGAGGGAGGGTGTAGCACAGTGCCGTCGATGATGGCAGCCACCCTCCCTTCCCTCCCTTATTGTTTAGGGGTTATTGTTTATGGGTTTTTTGTTGATGTTTTTCTGTTTGTAGGTGCATTCCGGGGACTGCACCTTGAGGGGGGGGGGGGGGGTACTGTCACGTCCTGACCAGCAGATGGAGCTAGTGTTTTAGTTTTGGGGTCAGAACGTGGCAGCGTTGTGTTTGTTAAATGTTGGGTTGATGATTGGGACTTCCAATTGAAGGCAGGTGTGTATAGTTGCCTTTGATTAGAAGTCCTATATAGGTGTGTGTGTTTGTCTTTGGGGTTGTGGGGAATTGTTTTGCACTGTGTTTTTTAAGCCTGCAAACTGTTGCTGCTGCTGTCGTGGTTTTTTGTTTTCCGGTGGATGCTTTACTCCTTTTGTTGGGGAAATAAAATATGAGTATCCACACTTCCACTGCGCCTTGGTCCTCCATTACAGACGACAACCGTGACATTAAGATCTGACTTATTTACAGAGGGTTGAATGAGTTTGTGTTATTTCAGAAAATCACAGAAATCTCACATTGCTCCGAAACCCGCCTTAACGGATTCATCTGAACACGCAGCAACTGGATCTGTAGGTTTTTTTTTAAACTCATTTTTTTGAATATCACCAATTTGACATTGTATGATTTCTCTTAAATTACAATAGATAAATGTCTGGTTCTTTTTTTTCCTGACACCGTAGGTTAATGTACGTTGACGTGAAGTGGTCAATTTAGCGCTCTATTTTCGTTTTTGACCTTTAATCCCATGAAAATGGCCTTATCTCAAAAAGCGTTGAGGCCTCAACTCCATCTTGTTTGGGGCCAACTGCCCATTATGCCAAACCTATGCTCACCAAGTTTCGTCTCCGAAGTCTTTTCCGTTTTGGAGAAAAGGCCACATCGTGAATCGTGATGTTTTGTGCATTTGCAATATGATTCCATTTGCCCTCTTGTGGTATCATCCGTGACAGGTGAAAAATGGCCAAAATTTGAAAATGTTATAAAACGGAAACCGAATGGCCGAGAGACTCCGTTCGATGACTTCCAGAAGATCCAATCCCGGTGCACGGCCCGACGCCATCTGCGAATTTTACAAACTTTCACAGACGTCTAGTAAGGGACCGTACATTTGCAATATGGACTTTCTCATCAACCATACAGCAAATGCCAAATTGTTCCCTTCATGTATGTTAGGGTTTTTGTCATGGGTTCATGGTAGGGTTAGGGTTTTTAACATTTGTTCATGTTAGGGTTTTTAACATGGGTTCTTAGTAGGGTTAGCATTTTTAACATGGGTTCTTGATATTGTTAGGGTTTTGAATTTGGTTTATATGTTGGGTTAGCATTTTTAACATGGGTTCATGGTAGGGTTAGGGTTTTTAATATGTGCTTCCTGTTTTCTTGGCCTTCGTCAGAGCTTTTAAACTAAATACTGAATAATCTTTTGATTTCTGAATGTGCACCGGGGTCTCTGGATGTGGATGCGTTGTTGACGTCATGTAATGTTTTTATTTGAACAGATGGATTGATTTTAGTTTTGTCGGCTTGGCTACCTATTTAATTAATTCATGGACCTATCTTAGCAGTCGTTCTTATCTCGTTCTCAATGATCAGTGATTTACTTTATTATGTTGCTGTCCAGCGGTTCTGAATTTATGATTCACCTGACTGTCCACATTTTTTCTGTGCAACAGCCTTGATTTAAACATTTTAAATATTTTGGTACACTAGACTATTTGACTTAATTTTCCCACATTTTATTGTATTACTGTCACGTCCTGACCAGTATAGGGGTTATTTGTATTTGTAGGTTGGTCAGGACGTGGCAGAGGGTATTTGTTTCATGTGGTTCGGGGGTTATGTGTAGGGGTGTTTGATTTATTATTTCCGGGTTTTGGTTTATGTTCTATGTTTCGTATTTCTAGTTTTATTCTAGTTCTTTGTATTTCTATGTCTAGGTAATTTGGTGTTGGACTCTCAATTGGAGGCAGGTGTTTTCTATTGCCTCTGATTGAGAGTCCTATATATAGGTATGTGTTTTGTTTGTAGTTTGTGGGTAGTTGTATTTCGCACTGCTGTAAGTATTAGCCTGTGAAACTGCCAGTCTGTCGTTCTTTGTTTTCCTGTGTTCACATTTATTTAATAAATTATAATGATGAACATGCAACCCGCTGCGCCTTGGTCCTCTCTACCCATTGACAGCCATTACAATTACAGCCTGAATTTGAAATGGATTACATTGGTCTATTGTGTCACTGGCCTACACGCATACATATTAATTAAAAATGAAAAGATTAAATGTCTTGAGTCAAGTATTATTCAACCCCTTTGTTATTCAAGCCTAAATAAGTTCAGGAGTAAAAATGAGCTTAACAGTCACATAAGATGCATGGACTCACTCTGTGTGCAATAATAGTGTTTAACATGATTTTGGAATGACTACTTAATCTCTGTAACCCACATATAAAATTATCTGTAAGGTCCCTCAGTCGAGCAGTACATTTCAAACACAAATTCAACCACAGATATTAAAAATCGCTTTGAACATGGCAAAGTTATTTAATTACACTTTGGATGGCGTATCAATACACCCAGTCACTGCAAAGATACAGGCATCCTTCCTAACTCAGTTGCGGGGGGGAAGGAAACTGCTCACGATATTCACCATGAGGACAAAACAAAACAAAACTGAGGATGGATCAACAACATTGTAGTTACTCCACAATACTAACATAAATAACAGAGTAAAAAGAAGGAAACCTGTGTAGAATTCAAATATTCCAAAACATGCATCCTGTTTGCAATAAGGCACTGAAGTAAAACTGGTGGCTGCATCATGTTGGTCTATTGTACTTCAAACAATGTGTTGGCAGGTTGCTTAGGATTCAAACCTTCTCTGTTGGTGCTAATACCCACCAGACATTTCTAAACCCAGAGGCACAATATCACCACACTTCGGGGAATGCTTGGGAAACAGACCAATCAGACCAGGCTGGGGTTTGGGGTTAGAGAAGTCACAAAGAGAAGTGAAACACACTTCCTGAGTTGTTCATTTTCTAGAAATCTGAAGGCCCAACCTAGATTAGAGCCAATGTCTTCTGTAGTGGAACATGTTATTACTCCACTAGATTAGAGCCAATGTCTTCAGTAGTGGAACATGTTATTACTCCAACCTAGATTAGAGACAATGTCTTCAGTAGTGGAACATGTTTTTACTCCAAACTCATGAAAGTGACAAATTGACACATTTTCTGACAAGTTTTAATTTCTGTCAAAAACACAGGAAGGAGTGCCTTTGATTTGTCGCCCTGCACATGCGCAGTTCGACACGAGACAACCATTAGACCCGATGCGCAGGAGCTTAGCTAGCCAACGTCACCATTACATTGACTACAATCAGTGGCAACCAGGGCAGGTGGGGCTGAGCCCCATCTTTGGAGATAAAAAAAATAACTAAAAAATACATTTCTTGAGGGGGAGTTTCTCTGTAGCTGATGTGAGCAAGACCTTTAAACAGGGCCAGACGGATTACCAGGGTGTGTACTCAGAACATGTGCGGACCAACTGGTAAGTGTCTTCACTGACATTTTCAACCTCTGCTTGACCGTGTCTGTGCTACCTACATGTTTCAAGCAGACCACCATGTTCCCTGTGCCCAAGAAAGTGAAGGTAATCTGCCTACTGCCTAGTAGCACTCATGTCGGTAGCCATAAAGTGCTTTGGTCATGGCTCACATCAAAACCATAATCCTGGAAACCCTAGACCCACTCCAATTCGAATACCGCCAAAACAGATCCACAGATGATGCAATCTCAATCACTGCCCTTTCCCACCTGGACAAAAGGAAAGTCTACAGTATGTGAGAATGCTGGTCATTGACTACAGTTCAGCGTTCAACATCATAGTGTTGCCCACAACAAGTAGCCCACAAAGCTCATCTCTAAGCTCTCTGGGACTAAACAATAGCCTCTGCTACTGGATCCTGGACTTGTTGATGAGCAGGTGATCCTCAAAAAAGTTAAACAGCTGCACATTCGAGAGGGTAGTGCATATAGCCCAGTACATCACTGGGGCCAAGCTTCCTGCCATACAGGACCTATATACTAGATGATGTCAGAGGAAGGCCCAAAAATTGCCAAAGACTCCAGTCACCCAAGTCAGACTGTTCTCTCTGCTACCGGAGCGAAAAGTCTAGGACCGAAAGGCTCCTTAACAGCTTTTACCCCCCTAAGATTAACATTAAAAATGTATAAAATGTAACCCGGTCCTTTTTCACTTTGTTTTTACACTGCTGCTACTCGCTGTTTATTATCTATGCTTAGTCACTTTATCCCTACCTAGAGTTGAAGTCGGAAGTTTACATACACCTTAACCAAATACATTTCAACTCAGTTTCACAATTCCTGACATTTAATCCTAGTAAAAATTCCCTGTCTTAGGTCAGTGAGGATCACCACTTTATTTTAAGAATGTGAAATGTCAGAATAATAGAAGAGAGAATGATTTATTTCAGCTTTAATTTCTTTCATCACATTCCCAGTGGGTCAGAAGTTTACATACTAATTGAGTGTATTTGGTAGCATTGCCTTTAAATTGTTTAACTTGGGTCAAACGTTTCGGGTAGCCTTCCGCAAGCTTCCCACAATAAGTTGGGTGAATGTTGGCCCATTCCTCCTGACAGAGCTGGTGTAACTGAGTCAGGTTTGTAGGCCTCCTTGCACGCACACACTTTTTCAGTTCTGCCCACACTTTCTATAGGATTGAGGTCAGAGATTGGTGACGGCCACTCCAATTCCTTGAATTTGTTACCCTTAATTAAGCCATTTTGCCACAACTTTGGAAGTATGCTTGGGGTCATTGTCCATTTGGAAGACCCATTAGCGACCAAGCTTTAACTTCCTGACTGATGTCTTGAAATGTTGCATCAATATATCCACACATTTTTCCTCCCTCAAGATGCCAACTATTTTGTGAAGTGCACCGGAACCTCCTGCCGCAAAGCACCCCCACAACATGATGCTGCCAGCCGCGTGCTTCATGGTTGGGATGGTATTCTTCAGCTTGCAAGCCTCCCCTTTTTTCCTCCAAACATAACGATGGTCATTATGGCCAAACAGTTCTATTTTTGTTTCATCAGACCAGAGGACATTTCTCCAAAAAGTACAATCTCTGTCCCCATGTGCAGTTGCAAGTCTGGCTTTTTTTATGGCGGTTTTGGAGCATTGGCTTCTTCCTTGCTGAGGGGCCTTTCAGGTCATGTCAATATAGAACTTGTTTTACTGTGGATATAGATACTTTTGTACCTGTTTCCTCCAGCATCGTCACAATGTCCTTTGCTGTTGTTCTGGGATTGATTTGCACTTTTCGCACCAAAGTACGTTCATCTCTAGGTGACAGAACACTTCTCCTTCCTGAGCGGTATGACGGCCGCGTGGTCCCATGGTGTTTATACTTGAGTACTATTGTTTGTACAGATGAACGTGGTACGTTCAGGCGTTTGAAAATTGCTCCCAAGGATGAACCAGACTTGTGGAGGTCTACAATTTTGTTTCTGAGGTCTTGGCTGATTTTCTTTAGATTTTCCCATGATGTCAAGCAAAGAGGCACTGAGATTGAAGATAGGCATTGAAATACATCCACAGGTACACCTCCAATTGACACAAATGATGTCAATTAGCCTATCAGAATCTTCTAAAGCCACAACATTATTTTTGGGAATTTTACAAGCTGTTTAACTTATCTAGGGTAGGGGGCAGTATTTTCACGGCCGGATGAAAAACGTACCTAAATTAAACAGCCTACTACTCGGGCCCAGGAACTGGAATATGCATATTATTAGTAGATTTGGATAGGAAACACTCTGAAGTTTCTAAAACCGTTTGAATGATGTCTGTGAGTATAACAGAACTCATATTACAGGCAAAAATGACCCATAAAATGACATGACGCACATTTACGTGAGGAGGTAGCTGTGTTCCATAACGTTTTTCAAGACATTGCAATCGTCTGGTTGGAATATTATTGAAGTTTTAAGTTAAAATGGCCCTAAAGATTGATGCTATACAACATAACTTGAACGAACGTAAATATAACTTTTTTTAAACTTTTCGTCTTGAAACTTTCGGGCGCTTTCTACATTTGGAGTACCTTTCTGAAAGCACAAACAACAGGGAGGTATTTGCACCTAAATTATGAACTTTATGGAACAAAACAACATTTATTGTGGACCTGGGATACCTGGAAGTGCCTTCTGATGAAGATCATCAAAGGTAAGTGAATATTTCTAATGCTATTTATGATTTTAGATGACTCCAAAATGGCGGGTATCTGAATTGATGAGCTACTCAGATTATTGCTTTCCCCGTGTAGTTATTTTGAAATTTGTCAAAGCGTCACAGCGTTAGCATTCAGGAGATGTTAATCTATAATTCTTTGAATAACAGATTCATATTTTATCAACGTTTATGATGAGTATTTTTGTAAATTGTTGTGCTGATTCACCGATGGTATTGGAGGCAAAACATTTTCTGAACATCACGCGCCAATATAAAATGCTGTTTTTGGATATAAATATCAACTTGATCGAACAAAAAATGCATGTATTGTGTAACATGATGTCCTAGGAGTGTCATCTGATAAAGATCGTCAAAGGTTAGTGCATCATTTTAGCTGGTTTTCTGTTTTTTTTTTACCCCTGTCCTTGCTAGGAAAATGGCTGTGTGGTTAATCTTGTGTTGTACCTGTCCTAACAGAATCTAACTTTATGCTTTCGCCATAAAGCCTTTTTGAAATCAGACAATGTGGTTACATTAACCTGTTATGGATAGGGGGCAGTATTTTCACGGCCGGATAAAAAACGTACCCGATTTAATCTGTTTATTACCCCTGCCCAGTAACTAGAATATGCATAAAATTGTTTGATTTGGATAGAAAACACCCTAAAGTTTATAAAACTGTTTGAATGGTGTCTGTGAGTATAACAGAACTCATATGGCAGGCCAAAACCTGAGAAGATTCCAAACAGGAAGTGCCCTCTCTGACCATTTCTTGGCCTTCTTTAGCCTCTTTATTGAAAACAGAGGATCTCTGCTGTAACGTGACACTTTCTAAGGCTCCCATAGGCTCTCAGAAAGCGCCAGAACGTTGAATGATGACTCGGCAGTCCCTGGCTGAAAAACAGTAGCGCATTTGGATAGTGGTCGATCTGAGAACAATGAGACGGGCGTGCGCATGCACGTGAAGAGTCCATTTTACATTTTCAGTCTTTGAACAAAAACGACGTCTCCCGGTCGGAATATTATCGCTATTTTACGAGAAAAATCGCATAAAAATTGATTTTAAACAGCGTTTGACATGCTTCGAAGTACGGTAATGGAATATTTTGAAATTTTTTGTCACGATATGCGCCGGCGCGTCACCCTTCGTTACCCTTCGGATAGTGTCTTGAACGCACGAACAAAACGCCGCTATTTGGATATAACTATGGATTATTTGGAACCAAACCAACATTTGTTGTTGAAGTAGAAGTCCTGGGAGTGCATTCTGACGAAGAACAGCAAAGGTAATCCAATTATTCTTATAGTAAATCTGAGTTTGGTGAGTACCAAACTTGGTGGGTGTCAAAATAGCTAGCCTGTGATGGCCGGGCTATCTACTCAGAATATTGCAAAATGTGCTTTCACCGAAAAGCTATTTTAAAATCGGACACCGCGATTGCATAAAGGAGTTCTGTATCTATAATTCTTAAAATAATTGTTATGTTTTTTGTGAACGTTTATCGTGAGTAATTTAGTAAATTCACCGGAAGTGTTCGGTGGGAATGCTAGTTCTGAATGTCACATGCTAATGTAAAAAGCTGTTTTTTGATATAAATATAAACTTGATTGGACAAAACATGCATGTATTGTATAACATAATGTCCTAGGAGTGTCATCTGATGAAGATCATCAAAGGTTAGTGCTGCATTTAGCTGTGGTTTTGGTTTTTGTGACATTATATGCTAGCTATTATTATTTTGTGACATTACATGCTAGCTTCCCTATAACTGGAACTCCCGTAAGGAGCTAGCCAGCTAACTAGCTACTAGTCTTTGTTAGCCACGGCTAGCAGTCTTCACCTTTTAGCTCGGACACCACCAGCTTTAGCTCAGAAAATACATGCCAGTCTCTACGGCGAGATATCAATCAGCGTATCGGACTGCTTCTCCCGACCACATCATCAGATTCCTGCCGCTCTGGATCATTACACCGGATCATCACAGCTAGCTAGCTGCTACCGAGTGGCTACTGTTAGCTAACGCCTCTGTCCTAAAGCAAGCACCAGTTAGCCTTGAGCTAGCCGCGAGCTCGGCCCATACAACGTAAATTCACTCACTTTTGTACATCGCGCTGGTCCGTACAATTGACCTTATTTTTGCACATTAAAAAACATAATACTTCCAGATCAACTGTAATATCAAAACCATTGTAAAGCACAATTTCTCCCCTTTCCTACAAAATCAGTTTCGAGACCGTCACGATGCCTAATTCAAGAAGGCAATGAGCTCCGTCGGGTCTTTTTTAAAAATGGCTAAACCTATTGCGTGATAGTGAGAAGGAGAGATGTCGTGTGGGGAAACTGCTTTTTTCACTCGATCTGTCAACCTTATCCCCTCTAAAATGCAAATAAAACACTATAAAGAGTTTACATAATGTGTCATTACAAATTGACTAGGTATCCCCCCCTGTCCCTGTCCCTTTCTTGTTTTTAAACAGTGAGAGAAGTGCTACACCTGGTGGAGAGGCTGTAAGACAGAATTAGCTTTATGCGTGCTGTACGTTAGGCACATCACGATGTAACGGACAGCATCAGATACATTTTTTCAACTTTTCAATTTTTTCAACTGGTCCATTTTTTCTACTTTTCTCCAATATTATCGGGCCATTACCATGTCAATCAACGCTTGAATAGAAACGTAGTTCACACCCCAGATTTTGATGTCAACACAGTCGCTACAGTCCTATTAGTTTTCTTTTGCAGCCTCATTTGAATATCACTGTTGCGCACATTTGTACGGAATGAGGTTAGCCTACGTTACCAGCTAATTGTAGGGCTACAATACCTATTTTGCCAATTGGCCTGGACCCTTTGTTGTCGACGCGGAGCCCCCCCGATCCATCACGACTGGTCTGCCAACGTAGTGGTCTCAACGGGCTTTTCTTTTGGGATGCCGCCGAAGACCCATCTTCTTGCCCCGGCCCGCTAGCTTTCTAAGCGCTGTGTCTCCCACTTGCCTAGCATAGTACTGACTACTGAACTCACCTATTACTGTTCTTTGGACCCTGTGATCACTCGGCTACACAGTTGATGCCCCCTGGACTGTTTCAATAACACGGTACCTCATTTTTTTACCTGTTGGCCCCAGCCTCAAACTCAGGTCCTGTATGTACCTAACTGACCCACTCTGCCCATTCATCGCCATTTACCCGTTATTGTCTTAGCTCTCCCGATCAACATCTGTGATTGCTTTATGCCTCTCTCTAATGTCAATATTCCTCTCTCTAATGTCAATATGCCTTGTCTACTTCTGTCTCGGCTAGTCCTTATTGTTAAATTTCACTGTAGAACCCTCAGTCCCGCTCACCTTGACTTAGTCACTTTTGTCCCCCACACATGCAGAGACCTCACCTGGCTTAACTGGTTCCTTCAGCCATATCCAGATAGCTGATGTTCTGAATGAGCTGCAAAATCTGGACCCCTACAAATCAGCTGGGCTAGACAATCTGGACCATCTCTTTCTAAAATTATCCACCGCAATTGTTGCAACCCCTATTACTAGCCTGTTCAACCTCTCTTTTGTATCATCTGAGATCCCCAAAGATTGGAAAGCTGCCATGGTCATCCTCTTATTCAAAAGGGGGAGAGACTCTAGACCCAAACTGTTATAGACCTATATCCATCCTGCCCTGCCTTTCTAAAGTCTTCGAAAGCCAAGCCAACAAACAGATCACCGACCATTTCGAATCCCACCGTACCTTCTCCGCTATGCAATCTGATATCCGAGCTGGTCATGAGTGCACCTCAGCCACACTCTAGGTCCTAAACGATATCATAACCGCCATCGATAAAAGAAAGTACTGTGCAGCCATCTTCATCGACCCGGCCAAGGTTTTTGACTCTGTCAATCACCGCAATTCTTATCGGTAGACTGAACAGCCTTGATTTCTCAAATGACTGCCTCGCCTGATTCACCAACTACTTCTCAGATAGAATTCAGTGAGTCAAATCAGAGGGCCTGTTGTCCGGACCTCTGGTAATCTCTATGGGGGTGCCACAGGGTTCAATTCTCGGGCCGACTCTTTTCTCTGTATATATCAATGATGTCGCTCTTGCTGCTGGTGATTCTCTGATTCACCTCTACGCAGATGACACCATTGTGTATACTTCTGGCCCTTCTTTGGACACTGTTAACTAACCTCCAGACGAGCTTCAATGCCATACAACTCTCCTTCCGTGGCCTCCAACTGCTCTTAAATGCTAGTAAAACCAAATGCATGCTTTTCAACTGTTCGTTGCCCGCACCCACCCCACCCCACCCGACCAGCATCACTACTCTGGACGGTTCTGACTTAGAATATGTGGACAACTACAAATACCTAGGTGTCTGGTTAGACTGTAAACTCTCCTTCCAGACTCACATTAAGCATCTCCAATCCAAAATTAAATCTAGAGTCAGCTTCCTATTTTGCAACAAAGCCTCCTTCACTCATGTTGCCAAACATACCCTCGTAAAACTGACCATCCTAACGATCCTTGACTTCAGCGATGTCATTTACAAAGTAGCCTCCAACACTCTACTCAGCAAATTAGATGTAGTCAATCACAGTGGCATCCGTTTTGTCACCAAAGCCCCATATACTACCCACCACTGAGAACTGTATGCTCTTGTTGGCTGGCCCTCGCTTCATATTTGTCGCCAAACCTACTGGCTACAGGTCATCTATAAGTCTTTGCTAGGTAAAGCCCCGCCTTATCTCAGCTCACTGGTCACCATAGCAGCATCCACCCGTAGCACACGCTCCAGCAGGTATATTTCACTGGTCACCCCCAAAGCCAATTCCTCCTTCGGCCGCCTTTCCTTCCAGTTCTCTGCTGCCAATGATTGGAATGAATTGCAAAAATCACTAAAACTGGAAACACATCATATATCCCTCACTAACTTTAAGCACCAGCTGTCAGAGCAGCTCACAGATCACTGGACCTGTACATAGCCCATCCAACTACCTCATCCCCATATTGTATTTATTTTTTGCTCTTTTGCATCCCAGTATCTCTACTTGCACATCATCATCTGCACACCTATCACTCCAGTGTTAATGGTAAATTGTAATTATTTCATATGGCCTATTTATTGCCTACCTCCCTAATCTTACTTCATTTGCTGTATATAGACTTTTTCTATTGTGTTATTGACTCTACGTTTGATTATCCCATGTGTAACTCTGTTGTTTTTGTCGCACTGCTTTGCTTTATCTTAGCCAGGTCACAGTTGTAAATGAGAACTTGTTCTCAACTGGCCTACCTGGTTATATAAAGGTGAATTTTATTTTTTTATTTAATCAAAACTTACTAACCCTGTTGATGGAGGTCTAGGCTGCTGTGTCTTAAGTATTAATGTGGGGCGGCAGGTAGCCTAGTGGTTAGAGCATTGGACTTGTAACCGTAAGGTTGCAAGATCGAATCCCTGAGCTGACGAGGAAAAAATCTGTCGTTCTGCCCCTGACCAAGGCAGTTAACCCACTATACCTAGACTGTCATTGAAAATATGAATGTTCTAAACTGACTTGTTAAATAAAGGTAAATGAGCTTCTAAAGAGAAATACATGATAAACTGACTCTAACTCTGTTGTGGAAACTTCACACCTCTCTGTTGCTGATACTGTTGATATCGGTCAATGCTGCAGCATCTAAAGATAAGTGTGTTGGTGTGAAAAGGGAAGAAGGGAGAGAGAAGATATGAGAAGTAAAGAGATGGACTGACAGGGTTGTGGTTATTCGCTGCTGAAGAGAGCATCTTGTTCCACCCACCATGACGTTCTGATGAACAGGGTCACTAGGTAAAGAGAGAGATGAGTGAGGGACAGAGGAGCTGATCCAGTCTACTACAGTGAAGACCTCCAACACCACTGGAACAGTTATACACCCCAACAGGTCTCAGTGTTTAATGTGTAGTTAGATACATTTATACACCCCTAAAGGTCTCAGTGTTTAATGTGTAGTTAGATACATTTATAGACCCCAAAATACAGCCCAATTATAATAACTGATTCAGACTGGTGTTTAAGTGTTTAGAACTCTGAATGTACATCATACAGAATACGTAGGTTGCCATGCAGACTAAAATAGACCCTGCTGCAGGGGGGTGGGGGGGAAGGGGGAAAGAACAAGAAGCTGCAGCAGACAACAAAGAGGAGGGGGGAGGGGAGGCAGAAAGAAGGAGGTACATGAATACATGTCTGTACAACCTCAAACAGACACAGCCACAGATCTACTGTTCTGATAAGATTATTTTTGTGTGTACTGGTGGTGTGAATGTCGAATGCTTTTCACATCCTTCAGTCAGCCTTCTCTCTCCATCTCAATTCAATTCAATTTCAAAGAGCTTTATTAAGCTTAGGGAAACATGTTTGCGTTGCCAAAATAGGACTATTTAAATGTCATATGTATATACACACACACTTTTGTAATGATGTGCAAATAGTTAAAGTATAAAAGGGAAAAAAAAGAAACATACATGGGTTGTATTTACAATGGTGTTTGTTCTTCACTGGTTAACCTTTTCTTGTGGCAACAGGTCACAAAATCTTGCTGCGGTGATGTCACACTGTGGTTTTTCCCCTAGTAGACATGGGAGTTTATCAAAAATTTGATTTGTTTTTTTTTTTCAAATTCTTTGTAGATCTGTGTAATTTGAGAGAAATGTGTCTCTAATATGGTCATACATTTGGCAGGAGGTTAGGAAGTGCAGCTCAGTTTCCACCTCATTTTGTGGGCAGTGTGCACATAGCCTGTCTTCTCTTGAGCGCCAGGTCTGCCTACGGCGGTCTTTATGAATAGCAAGGCTATGGTCTCTGCCACTGTGTACTCTCTGTTTAGGGCCAAATACCATACTAGTTTGCTCTGTTTTTTTGTTAATTCTTTCTAATGTATCAAGTAATTCTCTTTTTGTTTTCTCATGATTTGGTTGGGTGTAATTGTGTTGCTGTCCTGGGGCTCTGTGGGGTGTGTTTGTGAACAGAGCCCCAGGACCAGCTTGCTTAGGGGACTCTTCTCCAGGTTAATCTCTCTGTAGGTGATGGTTTTGTTATGGAAGGTTTGGGAATCGCTTCCTTTTAGGTGGTTGTAGAATTTAACTGCTCTTTTCTGGATTTTGATAATTAGTATCGGCCTAATTATGCTCTGCATGCATTATTTGGTGTTTTACATTGTACACAGAGGATATTTTTGCAGAATTCCTCTCAGATCATTCACAGCTTTGTGGAAGTTACCTGATGTTCAGAAAAAAGGAGTCATGGGCGTCCGCGTGTGTCTGAGAGTGCGCCTGTCTCTTTAGGAGACGCTGTGAGTGTGTTTGCGTTTGTCATGATTTTGGTGGCTTTGGGTATTTTGAGCATCATGCTATACTGTTTCAATCTCAGCCACCAGTGCATCATGCGGGACGGCAGGTAGCCTAGTGGTTAGTGTAACGAGTGTCGTGCGTGGAGGACCAAGACGCAACAAGGAAGTGTATACTCATCTTCTCTTTTTAATATAAGTAGAAACAAAATAAACACGTATACAATGAACAGAAACGGCACTAACAGTTCTGTCAGGTGACAAGCACAAAACAGAATACAACTACCCACAATACAAACACACCCCAAATTATAGGACCTTCAGAGACAACGATAGACAGCTGCCTCCAACTGAAGGCCCCAACACCAATTAACTAAACATAGAAATACAAATGACTAGACAGAACATAGAAATAAACTAACATAGAACAATAACCAAAACCCTGGACTAATAAATCAAATACCCCTCTCTACATGGACACATACACACAACCACCCTGAACCACATAAAACAAATACTCCCTGCCACGTCCTGACCAAACTAAACACTAACAAATAACACCTTTACAGGTCAGAACGTGACAGTACCCCCCCCCCCCCAAAGGTGCAAACCCCGGATGCACCTAAAAAAAAGAAAATACAAAAATAAACGCCAAAACAAAAAAATTCCCAGCTTATATGGGAAGGAAGGGCGGCCACCGTCACCGACAATGCCTCTGCAACGCTCCCAAATCAGACTCAGGAAGCGGGATTCCTGACATTGTTGAGTAGGGTGTTGGAGGCTATTTTGTAAATGACAATCGCCGAAGTCGAGGATCGGTAGGATGGTCAGTTTTACGAGGGTATGTTTGGCAGCATGAGTGAAGGAGGCTTTGTTGCGAAATAGGAAGCCAATTCTAGATTTAACTTTGGATTGGAGATGTTTGATGTGATTATGGAAGGAGAGTTTACAGTCTAACCAGACACCTAGGTATTTGTAGTTGTCCACATATTCTAAGTCAGAACCGTCCAGAGTAGTGATGCTGGACAGGTGGGCAAGTGTAGGCAGCGATCGGTTGAAGAGCATACATTTAGTTTTACTTGTATTTAAGAGCAGTTGGAGGCCACGGAAGGAGAGTTGTATGGCACTGAAGCTCGTCTGGAGGTTAGTTAGCACAGTGTCCAAAGAAGGGCCAGAAGTATACAGAATGGTGTCATCTGCGTAGAGGTGGATCAGAGACTCACCAGCAGCAAGAGCGACATCATTGATGTATACAGAGAAGAGAGTCGGCCCAAGAATTCAACCCTCTGGCACCCCCATAGAGACTGCCAGAGTCCCAGACAACAGGCCCTCCGATATGACACACTGAACTCTATCAGAGAAGTAGTTGGTGAACCAGGTGAGGCAATCATTTGAGAAACCAAGGCTGTTCAGTCTTCTAATGAGGGTGTGGTGATTGACAGAGTCAAAAGCCTTGGCCAGGGTAGGATAGATATTGGTCTGTAGCAGTTTGGGTCAAAAGTGTCCCCCACCTTTGAAGAGGGGGATGACCGCAGCCTCTTTCCAATCTTTGGGAATCTCAGATGACACGAAAGAGAGGTTGAACAGGCTAGAAATAGGGGTTGCAACAATTTTGGCAGATAATTTTAGAAAGAAAGTGTCCAGATTGTCTAGCCTGGCTGATTTGTAGGAGTCCAGATTTTGCAGCTCTTTCAGAACATCAGCTGACTGGATTTGGGAGAAGGAGAAATGGGGAAGGCTTGGGCAAGTTGCTGTGGGGGGGTGCAGTGCTGTTGACCGGGGTAGCCAGGTGGAAAGCATGGCCAGCCGTAGAAAAAATGCTTATTGAAGTTCTCAATTATAGTGGATTTATCAGTGGTGACAGTGTTTCCTAGCCTCAGTGCAGTGGGCAGCTGGGAGGAGGTGCTCTTATTCTCCATGGACTTTACAGTTTCCCAGAACTTTGAGTTTGTGTTGCAGGAAGCTAATTTCTGCTTGAAAAAGCAACCCTGCCTGTGTATATTGGTTTCTAACTTCCCTGAAAAGTTGCATATCCTGGGGGCTGTTCGATGCTAATGCAGAACGCCACAGGATGTTTGTGTTGGTTAAGGGCAGTCAGGTCTGGAGAGAACCAAGGGCTATATCTGTTCCTGGTTCTAAATTTCTTAGATGGGGCATGCTTATTTAAGTTGGTGAGGTATTTAAAAAAACTAACCAGGCATCTACTGATGGGATGAGGTCAATATCCTTCCAGGATACCAGGGCCAGGTCGATTAGAAAGGCTTGCTCGTTGAAATGTTTCAGGGAGCGTTTGACAGTGATGAGTGGAGGTCGTTTGATCATTGACCCATTACGGATGCAGGCAATGAGGCACTGAGATCTTGGTTGAAAACAGCAGAGATGTATTTAGAGGGCACGTTGGTTAGGATGATATCTATGAGGGTGCCAGTGTTTACGGCTTTGGGGTTGTACCTGGTAGGTTCATTGATAATTTGTGTGAGATTAAGGGCATCAAGCTTAGATTGTAGGATGGCCGGGGTGTCCCAGTTTTGGTCACCTAGCAGCACGAGCTCTGAAGATAGAAGGGGTGCAATCAGTTCTGGTGTCCAGAGCACAGCTGGGAGCAGAGTGGCAATCGTGAGAGACTTGTTTTTAAAAGTAGAAGTTCAAATTGTTTGGGTACAGACCTGGATAGTAGGACAGAACTCTGCAGGCTATCTCTGCAGTAGATTGCAACACCGCCCCCTTTGGGCGTTCTATCTTGTCTGAAAACGTTGTAGTTAGGGATGGAGATTTCAGAGTTTTTGATGGTTTTCCTAAGCCAGGATTCAGACACGGCTAGGACATCCAGGTTGGCAGAGTGTGCTAAAGCAGTGAATAAAACAAACTTAGAGAGGAGGCTTCTAATGTTAACATTCATGAAACCAAGGCTATTATGGTTACAGAAGTCATCAAAAGAGAGCGCCTGGGGAATAGGAGTGGAGCTAGGTACTGCAGGGCCTAATACATAATGAATGCAGAGGAGGAGTAGAATAAGGGTACAGCTAAAAGCTATGAGAATTGGTCGTCTAGGACGTCCGGAACAGAGTGTAAAAGGAGCAGGTTTCTCACAGACACCATTCAAACAGTTTTAGAAACTTTAGAGTGTTTTCTATCCAAATCTACTAATTATATGCATATTCTAGTTACTGGGCAGGAGTAGCAACCAGATTAAATCGGGTATGTTTTTTATCTGGCAGTGCAAATACTGCCCCCTAGCCCCATTAACAAAAAAACAGAGCAGACTAGAATGCTATTTGGCCCTAAACAGAGAGTACACAGTGGCAGAATACCTGACCACTGTGACTGACCCAAACTTAAGGAAATCTTTGACTTTGACTATGTACAGACTCAGTGAGCATAGCCTTGGTATTGAGAAAGGCCGCCGTAGGCAGACCTGGCTCTCAAGAGAAGACAGGCTATGTGCACACTGCCCACAAAATGAGGTGGAAACTGAGCTGCACTTCCTAACCTCCTGCCCAATGTATGACCATATTAGAGACAAATATTTCCCTCAGATTACACAGATCCACAAAGAATTCGAAAACAAACCCGATTTTGATAAACTCACATATGTACTGGGTGAAATACCACAGTGTGCCATCACACCAGCAAGATTTGTGACCTTTAGGTACATGAAAAGGTCAACCAGTGAAGAACAAACACCTCTGGTTCTCTGTGGTGTTACAGCTACAGAGGACAGGAACAAGGTAGTGTAGTGAACAACATTATATTGGTTCCTCTCTGGTTCTCCATGGTATTACAGCTACAGAGGACAGGAACAAGGTAGTGTAGTGAACAACATTATATTGGTTCCTCTCTGGTTCTCCATGGTATTACAGCTACAGAGGACAGGAACAAGGTAGTGTAGTGAACAACATTATATTGGTTCCTCTCTGGTTCTCCATGGTATTACAGCTACAGAGGACAGGAACAAGGTAGTGTAGTGAACAACATTATATTGGTTCCTCTCTGGTTCTCCATGGTATTACAGCTACAGAGGACAGGAACAAGGTAGTGTAGTGAACAACATTATATTGGTTCCTCTCTGGTTCTCCATGGTATTACAGCTACAGAGGACAGGAACAAGGTAGTGTAGTGAACAACATTATATTGGTTCCTCTCTGGTTCTCCATGGTATTACAGCTACAGAGGACAGGAACAAGGTAGTGTAGTGAACAACATTATATTGGTTCCTCTCTGGTTCTCCATGGTATTACAGCTACAGAGGACAGGAACAAGGTAGTGTAGTGAACAACATTATATTGGTTCCTCTCTGGTTCTCCATGGTATTACAGCTACAGAGGACAGGAACAAGGTAGTGTAGTGAACAACATTATATTGGTTCCTCTCTGGTTCTCCATGGTATTACAGCTACAGAGGACAGGAACAAGGTAGTGTAGTGAACAACATTATATTGGTTCCTCTCTGGTTCTCCATGGTATTACAGCTACAGAGGACAGGAACAAGGTAGTGTAGTGAACAACATTATATTGGTTCCTCTCTGGTTCTCCATGGTGTTACAGCTACAGAGGACAGGAACAAGGTAGTGTAGTGAACAACATTATATTGGTTCCTCTCTGGTTCTCCATGGTATTACAGCTACAGAGGACAGGAACAAGGTAGTGTAGTGAACAACATTATATTGGTTCCTCTCTGGTTCTCCATGGTATTACAGCTACAGAGGACAGGAACAAGGTAGTGTAGTGAACAACATTATATTGGTTCCTCTCTGGTTCTCCATGGTATTACAGCTACAGAGGACAGGAACAAGGTAGTGTAGTGAACCACATTGTACTGGTGCCTCTCTTTTACAGCTACAGATCAGGCTGATAACGAGTAAGATGTCAACAAGGCTCAACAGAAAAAAGAGCTTTGTCTGCTGAAAAAAGCACCCCTACTCTCTAATCCCTACTATTTACTAGCCCCTCTCTCGCCCCTACTCTCTTGCCCCTACTCTCTTGCCCCTACTCTCTTGCCCCTGCTCTCTTGCCCCTACTCTCTTGCCCCTACTCTCTGGTCCCTACTCTTTAGCCCCTACTCTCTAGCCCCTACTCTCTGGTCCCTACTCTCTAGCCCCTACTTTCTATCCCCTACTCTCTAGCCACTACTCTATAGTCCCTAATCTATAGCCACTACTCAATAGCCTCTACTCTATAGTCCCTAATCTATAGCCACTACTCAATAGCCTCTACTCAATAGCCTCTACTCAATAGCCCCTACTCTCTAGCCCCTACTCAATAGCCCCTACTCCCTATCCCCAACTCTCTAGCCCCTACTCTCGAATCCCTACTCTCTACTCTCTAGCCCCTACTCAATAGCCCTTACTCAATTGCCCCTACTCAATAGCCCCTTCTCTATAGCCCCTACTCAATAACCCCTACTCTCTAGCCCCTACTCTCTAGCCCCTACTCTATAGCCCCTACTCTCTAGTCCCTACTCTATAGCCACTACTCAATAGCCTCTACTCAATAGCCCCTACTCTCTAGCCCCTACTCAATAGCCCCTACTCTCTAGCCCCTACTCAATAGCCCCTACTCTCTAGCCCCTACTCTCTAGCCCCTACTCTCTAGCCCCTACTCTCTAGCCCCTAATCTCGATCCCCTACTCTATAGTCCCTAGTGACTAGCCCCGACTCTCTAGTCCCTACTCCCAAGCACCTACTCTTTAACCACTACACTCTAGCCCCTACTCCCTGCCCCTACTCCCAAGTCCCTACTCTATATCCCCTACTCTCTAGCCCCTATTCTCTAACCCCTACTCTCTAGTCCCTACCCCCCAGCTCCTTTTCCCTAGACCCTACTCTCTGGCCCCTACTCTGGAGGAATCCCAGAATGGTCACTCATTTCAGCTTGACTACGCAGCCAAGCTTGCAACCGGAGCTCGGTACACAACGGAGTGAAGACGAAAGAAGGTTTCGGACTTTGCCTCTCTCAGATGTCCCTCAGTCATCTCCTCTTGGCCATTCAGCACAGAGTAATATGGTGCCTCTTGCCAACAAAGCCAAAGCTTGGCTTCTCCTCTTGGCCTTTCGTCCCATAATTCCCCACAGGATGAAGCCAACCCTCTCTGTGCACTTGTCACGGAACGCCTTGACCAACTCGTTAAAATCTTCCGCACCTTTGACCCCATTCCAGCCAAACTACACTCAGACGTTCCTAGCTGACATAGAGGACGCCTTGGATGGCTATCTGAACGCTACGGGTTCTGACAGGGTTTACCTGTTGAAGCGAACATCGAATAGACACGTGACGAGGTTCATGCAAAACTCTAAACTTGCCATGGCTTTGAAAATAGAATTCAGTGGTTCTGTGACTCACAAACACAACAGTAAAACACGTTGACGTGTAGTAAAAGCACTCCAGGTCCCCATGGCATATGGCTTGATTTCGGCACTGACTCTTACTGACCTCCAGTCATTGACATGGAAATTACCTATGCAACAGGTCAGACTCATTCTGTACAGGTTGCAGCTAGGATACTTGTTTTTTTTTCCCTTGGCATGTGCGCTTGTGTAAGCATAAATGCACATGTACAACGGAACAGTTAACTTCTTTGGGATAGGGGCAGTATTTTCACGGCCGGTTGAAAAAACATACCCGATTTAAACTGGTTACTACTCTTGCCCAGAAACGAGAATATGCATATTATTAGTAGATTTGGATAGGAAACACTCTGAAGTTTCTAAAACTGTTTGAATGGTGTCTGTGAGTATAACATAACTCATATGGCAGGCAAAAACCTGAGAAAATCCCAAGCAGGAAGTGGCCTGTCTGCGAATTTGTAGTTCTCCATTTGCTTCTCTATCAAAACTACAGTGCTCATGGGGTTATGTAGCACTTTCCAAGGCTTCCATTGGCTCTCTAAAGCGTTCAGAAAGTGGATTGATGCGTATCCTGTCTCTGGGCAGAGTACAGTTTTTGCCATATGAGTTCTGTTGTAGGTATCACAATCTCTTTCAATAATGGCAGGGATGGAGGAGGTCTTTATTCTAGTGAGATTGCTAAGGCGAACACCGCCATCTTTAATTTTGCCCAACCTAGATCGAGGCACAGACACGGTCTCAATGAGGATAGCTGAGCTGACTACACTGACTGTGCTAGTGGCCGACTCCCCTAAGCTGGCAGGCTGGATAACAGCCTGCTGCCTGGCCTGCACCCTATTTCATTGTGGAGCTAGAGGAGTTAGAGCCCTGTCTATGTTCGTAGATAAGATGAGAGCACCCCTCCAGCTAGGATGGAGTCCATCACTCCTCAACAGGCCAGGCTTGACTCCTGTCATGTCGTGTGTATAGGTGGCAGGGAAGTCAGGCGCAGGAGAATCGAACTAGTATAAATGGAGTAGTTTAATAACGTAAAACAAAACTCCAAAACCAAAGGACATAATAAAAATAAAAGTGGGTACAAGAACCCGTCGCGCACCAATACATAAAACACGAGCATGAAAACAAACAATCTCTGACAAGGACATGACGGGAAACAGAGGGTTAAATATGCAACATGTAATGAATGGGATTGAAACCAGGTGTGTACGAAGACAAGACAAAACCAATGGAAAATGAAAAATTGATCAATGATGGCTGGAAGACCGGTGACGTCGACCGCCGAGCACCACCCGAACAAGGAGAGGCATCGACTTTGGTAGAAGTCGTGACAACTCCTTGCTGTCCCCAGTCCACCTGGTTGTGCTGCTGCTCCAGTTTCAACTGTTCTGCCTGTGGCTATGGAACCCTGACCTGTTCACCGAACGTGCTACCTTGTCCCGGACCTGCTATTTTCAACTCTCTCTCTGTACTGCACCTGGTGTCTCTAACTCTGAGTGATTGGCTATGAAAAGCCAACTGAGATGTACTCCTGAGGTGCTGACCTGTTGCACCCTCTACAACCACTGTGATTATTATTATTTGTTCCTGCTAGTCATCTGTGAACGTTTGAACATCTTGGCCATGTACTTTTATAATCTCCACCCGGCACAGCCAGAAGGATAGGCCACCCCTAAGAGCCTGGTTCCTCTCTAGGTTTCTTCCTAGGATCTGGTCTTTCTAGGGAGTTTTTCCTGGCCACCGTGCTTCTACACCTGCATTGCTTGCTGTTTGGGGTTTTAGGCTGGGTTTCTGTACAGCACTTTGAGATATCAGCTGATGTAAAAGGGCTTTATAAATACATTTGATTGATTGATTGATTGATGGTTAGGGGTCAATCCTCTCAGATCTACAGTAGTGACTGATAGTAGGGGTTAGAGGTCAATCCTCTCAGATCTATAGTAGTGACTGATAGTAGGGGTTAGAGGTCAATCCTCTCAGATCTACATTAGCAGGGGTTAGAGGTCAATCCTCTCAAAATAATACAGTTTAATGGACCCAGGGGTGGGAGGGTGGTAATGAAGAAATAAACAGTGGTAGAAGAAGTATAGACACGATAAGATGTTAATCAACTCTCTCTTCCTCTCTTTCATCACATCGTCAGCAGGGCCTTGTGTGTGTTCTTCAGAACAGGAAGTAGGAGGAGGGTCTATAAGTCTATAACTGGAGTTCACAGAGTCTCACTCAGCATCAAGACAGGATGGAACTCACACAACTCTGCTGGCAGCTCTGTAAGTACACTCTCTCACTGTGTGTGTGTGTGTGTGTGTGTGTGTGTGTGTGTGTGTGTGTGTGTGTGTGTGTGTGTGTGTGTGTGTGTGTGTGTGTGTGTGTGTGTGTGTGTGTGTGTGTGTGTGTGCGTGTGTGTGTGTGTGTGTGTGTGTCGCGGCAGGTGAGATGGAACATCTGTCTTATACTGTGTGATTATCTGTTTAAAATCAATATAGTTTCACATCTGTATGGTTTATTATCTATATAGTTGAATATCTGTACAGTTTAATATCTATATAGTTTAATATCTGTATGGTTTAATATCTGTATGGTTTAATATCTGTATGGTTGAATATCTATATGGTTTAATATCTATATAGTTTAATATCTGTATGGTTTATTATCTGTATGGTTTAATATCTATATAGTTTAATATCTGTATGGTTTAATATCGGTATGGTTTAATATATATATAGATATATATATATATATATATAGTTTAATATCTGTATAGGTTAATATCTATATAGTTTAATATCTATATAGTGTAATATCTATATAGTTTAATATCTGTATGGTTTAAAATCTATGTAGTTTAATATCTATATAGTTTAATATCTAAATAGTTTAATATCTATATGGTTTAATATCTACACTACTGGTCAAAAGTTTTAGAACACCTACTCCTTCAAGGATTTCTCTTTATTTTTACTATTTTCTACATTGTATAATGAAGACATCAAAACTATGAAATAACACATATGGAATCATATAGTAACCAAAAAGGTGTTAAACAAATCTAAATATATTTGATATTCTTCAAATAGCCAAACTTTTCCTTGATGACAGCTTTGCACACTCTTGACATTCTCTCAACCAGCTTCATGAGGTAGGTTTCCTAATTATTTAACAGGTGTGCCTTCTTAAAAGTTAATTTGTGGATTCTTTTTCCTTTTTAATGCGTTTGAGCCAATCAGTTGTGTTGTGACAAGGTAGGGGCGGTATACAGAAGATAGCCCTATTTGGTAAAAGACCAAGTCCATATTATGACAAGAACAGCTTAAATAAGCAAAGAGAAATGACAGTCCTTCATTACTTTAAGACATGAAGTGTATGTGTGTAGGGTCGAAAGCCTTGGCCAAGTCGATGAAGACGGCTGCACAGTATATATTTTATCGACGGCAGTTATGATATCATTTAGGACCTTGAGCATGGCTGAGGTGCACCCATGACCAGCTCGGAAACCAGATTTCATAGTGAAGAAGGTACGGTGGGATTCGAAATGGTCAGTAATCTGTTAACTTGGCTTTCGAAGATTTTAGAATGGCAGGATGGATATAGGTCAATAACAATTTGGGTCTAGAGTGTCTCCCCCTTTGAAGAGGGGGATGACCGTGGCAGCTTTCCAATCTTTGGGGATCTCAGAAAATACGAAAGAGAGGAGATTGAACAGGCTAGTAATAGAGGTTGCAACAATTTCAGCAGATTGTCTAGCCCAGCTGATTTGTAGGGATCCAGATTTTCAGCTCTTTCAGAACATCAACTGTCTGGATTTGGGTGAAGGAGAAGTGGGGGAGGGGGCTTGGGCAAGTTTCTGCGGGGGGTGCAGAGCTGTTGGCCGGGGTAGGGATAGCCAGGTGGAAAGTATGGCCAGCCGTAGAACAATTATTATTGAAATGATCGATTATTGTAGATTTATTGGTGGTGACAGTGTTTCCTAGCCTAGACTTAAACAGTGTAGCTTTCCTAACTGACTGAGTATATTGGTTTCTGACTTCTCTGAAAGGTTGCATATTGTGGGGGCTATTCGATGCTGATGCAGTATGCCACAGGATGTTTTTGTGCAGGTCAAGGGCAGTCAATACTGGGGTGAACCAAGGGCTATATCTGTTCTTAGTTTTTTGAATGGGGCATGCTTATTTAAGATGGTGAGGAAAGCACTTTTAAAGAGCAACCAGGCATCCTCTACTGACAGGATGAGGTCAATATCCTACCAGGACACCCGGGCCAGGTCGATTAGAAAGGCCTGCTCGCTGAAGTGTTTAAAGGAGCGTTTGACAGTGATGAGGGGTGGTTGTTTGACCTTGGACCCATTACGGATGCTGGCAATGAGGCAGTGATTGCTGAGATACTGGTTGAAGACAGCAGAGGTGTATTTAGAGGGCAAGTTGGTCAGGATGATATCTATGAGGTTGCCTATGATTACGGATTAAGGGTTGTACATGGTAGGTTCCTTGATAATTTGTGTGAGATTGAGGGCATCTAGCTTAGATTGTAGGACAGCCGGGGTGTTAATTAAGCATATCCCAGTTTAGGTCACGTAACAGTACGAACACTGAAGATAGATTGGGGGCAATCAATTCTCATACGGTGTCCAGGGCACAGCTGGGGCTGAGGGGACTGAGGGGGGTCTATAACAAGTGGCAACAGTGAGAGACTTGAAGAAGCTCAAATTGTTTTGGGTACAGACCTGGATAGTATGACAGATCTCTGCAGTAGATTGCAACTCCGCCCTCTTTGGCAGTTCTATCTTGTCAGAAAATGTTGCAGTTGGGGATGGAAATTTCAGAATTATTATTGGTGACCTTCCTAAGCCAGGATTCAGACGCGGCAAGGACATCGGGTTTGGCAGAGTGTGTTTTATTCACTGCTTTAGCAAACTTAGGGAGGATGGCTTCTGATGTAAACATGCATGAAACCAAGGCTTTTATGGTTACAGAAGACAAGAAATGAGCGCACCTTGGGAATAGGAGTGGAGCTGGGGCTACAGGGCCTGGATTAACCTCTACATCACCAGAGGAGCAGAGGAGGAGTAGGATAAGGGTACGGCTAAAGGCTAAAATAACTGGTCGTCTAGTGCGTTGGGAACAGAGAATAAAAGGAGCAGGTTTTTGGGCATGGTAGAATAGATTCAGGGCATAATGTACAGACAAGGGCATCGTAGGATGTGAGTACAGTGAAGGTAAACCTAGTTATTGAGTGACGATGAGAGCGGTTGCGTCTCTGGAGGCACCAGTTAAGCCAGGTGAGGTCTCCACATGTGTGTAGGGTGGGACAAAATAGCTATCTAAGGCATTTAGGGTGGGGTTGGGGGCTCTACACTGAAATAAAACAATAATAACTAACCTAAACAGCAGTAGACAAGGCATATTGACATTAGGTAGAGGCATGTGTAGCCGAGTGATCATAGGGTCCAATGAGCAGCAATAGGTCAGGGAGACGTTCGGGAAGTCGCTGCTACGCTAGGTGAGCTGAAGACACGGCAATTCAGACAGCTAGTGGACCGGGGCTAGCAGATGGGTCTTCGGCAACGTCGCAACGGAAAAGCCTGTTGAAACCACCTCGGACGATTACGTCTGCAAACCAGTCATGATGGATTGGTGGGGCTCCGTGTCGGCAATAAAGGGTCCAGGCCAATTGGCAAAATAGGTATTGTAGCCCAAGAATTAGCTGGTAACTTAGGCAAACCCCATTCCGGGAGATGGGCCTAGCTCAAGGCTTGCTCAAGGCAAACTGGTGCTTGCTTCGGGACAGAGGCATTAGCCAGGAGTGACAACTCGTTTGCAGCTAGCTAGCTGCGATGATCCGGTGTAATGGTCCAAAGCTTGCGGTAGGAATCCGGTGATTCGGTGGAGAAAAAGCAGTCCTATATATGCTCTGGGTTGATATCGCGCTGTGCAGACTGGCAGGAATTGACCAGGCTGAGGCTGGCTGATGACCTAGTTAACGGTGAAGACTGCTAGCAGTGGCTAACTGACTACTAGCTAGTAGCTAGTTAGCTGGCTAGCTGCTGATGGGGGTTCCGGTTCTAAAGTATAAAAATAGCAGATCCATACCACAATGGGTGAGGCGGATTGCAGGAAAGTATATTTAGTCTGTAGATGGAAAGTGAGATTAAAATATATACAAAATCTATACAAAACAACGAGGAAAACGATTATTTACAAGGGACAATACGGGACAAGACAAACCGACGTCCGACTGCTACGCCATCTTGGATAATGTGACCTACTTGTTGTGTGTCTGTACTTATATGTGACTTACTTGTTGTGTGTACTGTCATACATGAAGGGCAATTTTTGGCATTTGCTGTATGATCGATGAGAAACTCCATATTGCAAATATACGGTCTCTTACTAGACGGCCACGAATGTTAGTAAAATTCGCCAACGGCGGCGGGCCGTGCACCGGGGCCAGATCTTCTGGGAAGTCATCGAACGAAGTCTCTCGGACATTCGGTTTCCAAATTTTGGTCATTTTTCCGCTATCCCGGTAAATTCCACCAGATGGCGAATGGCATCTTATTGCAAATGTTCAAAGCATCACCAATCATGACATAGCCATTTCTTCTAAACGGAAAAGACTTCGAAGACGAAACTTGGTGAGCATAGGTCTGGACTAATGATCTGTTAGCCCTGAAAAAGATGGTGTCGAGGCCTCAACGCTTTTTGAGTTAAGACCATTTTTCTGGGATAAAAGGTCAAAAAAGAAAATAGAGCGCTAATTTGACCGATTCACTTCAAGGTTCTTGAACCTATGGTGTCAGGAAAAAAAGAACCAGCCATTTATCTATTGTAATTTAAGAGAAATCATACAATTGGTGATGCTCAAAGAAAGCAGTTGCGGCGTGTTCAGACAAATCCGTTAAGGTGGGTTTCGGAGCTCTGCGAGATTTCTGTGATTTTCTGAAATCACACACACTCATTCAACCCTCTGTAAATTAGTCAGTTCTTAACGTAAAGACTTAAAACTCAAAATTATGTAAGATCCTACCCCAAGGAGGACATTTATTCACTTTCAGCTTCCTGTGTCAACCGGAAGTGCCTTAAAGTTTTTATTTATTTTTAATTTCACCTTTATTTAACCAGGAAGGCAAGTTGAGAACAAGTTCTCATTTACAACTGCAACCTGGCCAAGATAAAGCAAAGCAGTGTGACACAGACAACAAGACAGAGTTACACATGGAGTAAACAATAAACAAGCCAATAACACAATAAACAAGTCAATGATACAGTATAAAAAATAAAGTCTATATACAGTGTGTGCAAAAGGCATGAGGAGGTAGGCAATAAATAGGCCATAGGAGTGAATAATTACAATTTAGCGGATTAACACTGGAGTGAAAAATGAGCATATGATGATGTGCATGTAGAGATACTGGTGTGCAAAAGAGCAGAAAAGTAAATAAAATAAAAACAGTATGGGGATGAGGTAGGTAGATTGGGTGGGCAATTTACAGATAGACTATGTACAGCTGCAGCGATCGGTTAGCTGCTTGGATAGCTGATGTTTAAAGTTGGTGAGGGAAATAAAAGTCTCCAACTTCAGCGATTTTTGCAATTCTTTCCAGTCACTGGCAGCAGAGGACTGGAAGGAAAGGTGGCCAAATGAGGTGTTGGCTTTGGGGATGATCAGTGAGATATACCTGCTGGAACGTGTGGTACGGGTGAGTGTTGTTATCGTGACCAGTGAACTGAGATATGGTGGAGCTTTACCAAGCATAGACTTATCTTCTTGAGGCTACCTGGGACGTTAGCGTGCCACCTGTGGCGCACCCTATCAACAGCAGGTGCATTTCAAGAGCGGCAAATTTGAAACCAAATAAATGTACAAATTCAAATTTCTCAAACATACAACTAACTTACAGCCTTTGAAAGATAAACATCTTCTTAATCTAACCACGTTTACCGATTTCAAAAAGGTTTTACGGGGAAAGCATAAAGTTAGGTTATGTTAGGAGAGTACATTGACAATAGCTGTGTGCAATGCATTGTCGATTCAAAGACATGCCTCACCAAAACCATACAATCAGCTAAAATTATGCACTAACCTTTTACAATCTCCATCAGATGACACTCCTAGGACATTTTGTTAGACAATGCATGCATTTTTAGTTCTATCAAGTTCATATTTATATCTAAAAACAGTGTTTTACTATGGCGTTGATGTTCAGGAAATCGTTTCCCTCCAATACCGGCAGTCAAGTCATGACGACAAAATAATTAATTAATATTAGAAAACATTGCTAAAATATTATATTGTCATTCAAAGAATTATAGATTTACATCTCTTGAACGCAATGGACTTGTCAGATTTTAAATTAACCTTACTGGGAGATCACACTTTGCAATAATCTGAGCACTGCGCCAGACAAATACGCATCGCGATACAGACTAACCGCCATGTTGGAGGAATCTAAAATCTAAAATACTATATAAATAATCCATTACCTTTGATTCTCTTCATCAGATGTCACTTCCAAAGAGTCCCAGGTCCATAACGAATGTAGTTTTGTTCAAAAAAGCTCATCATTTATGTCGAAAAACCTCCGTGTTGTAGCGCATGATCTAAGCCAGCCGGACTTCACTTCACTTCAAGAACGGAAAAAATATATTTCCGTTCGTTCAAACATGTCAAACGTTGTATCGCATAAATCATTAGGGCCTTTTTTAACCAGAACATGAATAAAATTCAAGGCGGACCATTGGGTTTTCTTTTAAAACGTTTCGGAATGAGAGTACCCACCATCAAATCGCGCGCCAGGGTGAATGATGGACCATCACGTTCCATGGCTCTTATTCGGTCAGATCTCACTGTAGAACACTCAAAACACTTTGTAAAGGCTGGGGACATCTTGTGGAAGCAATAGGAAGTGCCAGAATATAATTCACCCCCTTTGTTTTTCAATGGCATAGGCTCAAAGTCAATTCAACACATCAGGTATCCACTTCCTGTCAGAATCTGTCTCAGGGTTTTGCCTGCCAAATGAGTTCTGTTATACTCACAGACACCATTCAAACAGTTTTTGAAACTTTAGGGTGTTTTCTATCCATATATAATAAGTATATGCATATTGTAGTTACTGGGTAGGTGTAGGAGGCATTTAAAAATGGGCACATCTTTTTTCAAAAAATTCTCAATACTGCCCCCTATACCCTAACAGGTTATAGATGACCTGGAGCCAGTGGGTCTGTCGATGAATATGTAGCGAAGTCCAGCCGACTAGAGCATACAGGTCGCATAAGGTGATTTGGTAACAAAACGGATGGCACTGTGATAGCCTGCATCCAGTTTGCTGAGTGGAGTATTGGAAGCTATTTTGTAGATGACATCGCCGAAGTCGAGAATCGGTAAATGGTCAGTTTTACTAGGGCAAGTTTGGGATTTTGGATTGGAGATGTTTAATATGAGTCTGGAAAGAGAGTTTACAGTCTAACCAGACACCTAGGTATTTTTAGTTGTCCACATATTCTAGGTCGGAACCATCCAGGGTGGTGATGCTAGTCGGGCGGGCGGGTGCGGGCAGCGAACGGTTGAAAAGCATGCATTTAGTTTTACTAGTGTTTAAGAGCAGTTGGAGGCCACGGAAGGAGTGTTGTATGGCATTGAAGCTCGTCTGGAGGTTAGTTAGCACAGTGTCCAAGGAAGGGCCAGAAGTATACAGAATGGTGTCGTCTGCGTAGAGGTGGATCAGGGAATCGCCCGCAGCAAGAGTGACATCATTGATGTATACAGAGAAAAGAGTCGGCCCGAGAATTGAACCCTGTGGCACCCCCATAGAGACTGCCAGAGGTCTGGACAACATGCCCTCCGATTTAACACACTGAACTCTGTCTGCAAAGTAGTTGGTGAACCAGGCGAGGCAGTCGTTAGAAAAACCAAGGCTATTGAGTCTGCCGATAAGAATACGGTGATTGACAGAGTCGAAAGCCTTGGCCAGGTCGATGAAGATGGCTGTACAGTACAGTCTTTTATCGATGGCGGTTATGATATCATTTAGTACCTTGAGCGTGGCTGAGGTGCAACCGTGACCGGCTCGAAATCCGGATTGCACAGCGTAGAAGGTAAGGTGGGATTCGAAATGGTTAGTGATCTGTTTATTAACTTGGCTCTCGAAGACTTTAGAAAGGCAGGGCAGGATGGAAATAGGTCTGTAACAGTTTGGGTCTAGGGTGTCACCCCCTTTCAAGAGGGGGATGACCGCGGCAGCTTTCCAATCTTTAGGGATCTCGGATGATACGAAAGAGAGGTTGAACAGACTGGTAATAGGGGTTGCAACAATTTGGTTAGAACTCTCTGGGCTAGGCGGGACGAATTCGTCCCACCTACGCAACAGCCAGTCTAATCCAGTGGTGCGATTTTCAAATACCTTAGAAATGCTATTACTTCAATTTCTCAAACATATGACTATTTTACAGCATTTTAAAGACAAGACTCTCGTTAATCTAACCACACTGTCCGATTTCAAAAAGGCTTTACAACGAAAGCAAAACATTAGATTATGTCAGCAGAGTACCCAGCCAGAAATAATCAGACACCCATTTTTCAAGCTAGCATATAATGTCACAAAAACTCAGAAGACAGCTAAATGCAGGACTAACCTTTGATGATCTTCATCAGATGACACACCTAGGACATTATGTTATACAATACATGCATGTTTTGTTCAATCAAGTTCATATTTATATCAAAAACCAGCTTTTTACATTAGCATGTGACGTTCAGAACTAGCATACCCCCCGCAAACATCCGGCGAATTCACTAACAATTTACTAAATTACTCACAATAAACGTTCACAAAAAGCATAACAATTATTTTAAGAACAGTTTTAGAAACTTTAGCGTTTTTTCTATCCAAATCTACTAATTATATGCATATTCTCGTTTCTGGGCAAGAGTAGTAACCAGTTAAAATCGGGTACGTTTTTTAAAACTGTTTGAATGGTGTCTGTGAGTATAACAGAACTCATATGGCAGGCCAAAACCTGAGAAGATTATATATGGGAAGTGCCCTGTCAGACCATTTCTTGGCCTTCTGTAGCCTCTTTATCAAAAATACAGGATCTCTGCTATAATGTGACATTTTCTAAGGCTCCCATTGGCTCTCAGAAGGCGCCAGAACGTGGAATGATAAATCTGCAGTCCCTGGGCGAAAAACAGTAGGGGTTTTGGAGAGTGGTCCATCTGAGAACAATGACACTGGCGCGCATGTGCATGTGAAGACTCCATTTCCTTATTTCAGTATTTGAACGGATACAACATCTCCCGGGTTGGAATATTATCTCTATTTTACGAGAAAAATCGCATAAACATTTATTTTAAACAGCGTTTGACATGCTTCAAAATACGGTAATGGAATATTTAGAATTTTTTTGTCACGAAACGCGCCTTGAAAATGACTGTGAGATTATTTTTGGCAGGGTACACTCCTGACATAATCTAATGTTTTGCTTTCGCTGTAAAGCCTTTTTGAAATCGGACAATGTGGTTAGATTAACGAGAGTCTTATCTTTCAAATGGTGTAAAATAGTTTTGTTTGAGAACTTTGAATTATGACACTTTGTGGTTTTAAATTTGGCGGTCTGATTTGTCACTTGATGTTGTATAGTGTGGGATGATTTCGTCCCACCTACCCTAGAGAGGTTAAATTGACGGATTTTTTTATGGGGATTTTTGTATTATGTTAATTAGATTCACGCATGAATGCGTCAATAGACTCTTAAGGAAAGTCATATCTGTAGTACAGCTCAGTGTTTACATCATGTACCATAGTGATAGTTCTCTCTGTGTGTTTCGTCAATGGATTCAGAGCTGGTAATAGGTGCACCTACCGATCCTCGACTTCAGCGATGTCATCTATAAAATAGCCTCCAACACACCACTCAACAAATTGGATGCAGTCTATCACAGTGCCATCCTTTTTGTTACCAAAGCCCCATATACTACCCACCACTGCGACCTGTACGCTCTCGTAGTTTGGCCCTCGCTTCATACTCGTCGCCAAACCCACTGGCTACAGGTTATCTACAAGTCTCTCCTAGGTAAAGCCCCACCTTATCTCAGCTCACTGGTAACCATAGCAGCACCCACTCGTAGCACGCGCTCCAGCAGGTATATCTCACTGGTCACCCCCAAAGCCAATTCCTTCTTTGGTCGCCTTTTCTTCCAGTTCTCTGCTGCCAATGACTGGAACGAACTGCAAAAATCACTGAAGCTGGAGACTCATATCTCCCTCACTAGCTTTAACCACCAGCTGTCAGAGCAGCTCACAGATCACTGCACCTGTACATAGCCCATCTGTAAACAGCCCATCTACCTTATCCCCATACTGTATTTATTTATTTATCTTGCTCCTTTGCACCCCAGTATCTCTACTTGCACATTCATCTTCTGCACATCTACCATTCCAGTGTTTAATTGCTATATTGCAATTACTTCGCTACCATGGCCTATTTATTACCTTAACTCCCCCATCTTACCTCATTTGCACTCACTGTATATAGACTTTTTGTTTTCTTTTTTTGTACTGTATTATTAACTGTATGTTTTGTTTATTCCATGTGTAACTCTGTGTTGTTGTATGTGTCGACTTGCAATGCTTTATCTTGGCCAGGTCGCAGTTGAAAATGAGAACTTGTTCTCAACTAGCCTACCTGGTTAAATAAAGGTGAAATAAAAATGTTAAAAAAAAAGTTCTCTCTGTGTGTTTCAGTGCTATTGAGTACACTGGTATACTGTAGCCTTGGACAAAGTGGAGGTGAGTACATTTAACTATTTTCATCCCCTGTTCTATAATAGTAACATTTCTCTTTATTCATCTCCTACTCTATATTAATTCTCCTTCACTTTTCTCTCTCTTCTTTCTTTTTCTTACACATTCATTTTTACTTCATGTCAATCTGCAGACCTCGTTCTACGCTCTTAGAAAATAATGTTTCATCAGGAGACAATGGGCTGTGAGACAGGTTTAATCGTAGACACATGAGAAGTGGGATGAATGTGGAGCAACAGCAGACAAACAGCAGAGGGGCTAATGATCTTAGAGATGGGGAAAGGGCCGGTAAAGCGGGGCGAAAGTTTGCGAAAGTTTTCTCCTCCACCCAGAGGAGCAGGTCATGAGCGGACAGCCATACCCTCTGCACGAGACGATACGGTGGCGGTCCGCTTGTTGCCGATACCTGGAGGTGGTCTTAAGAAGAGCCGACAGGGCTCTCTTCCGGGTATGGCGACAGCGGCGGACAAACATCTGTGCCGAGAGTATGAGGGTATGCCGACCTCTTTCTCTTGCTCCGATGATACCCCGGAAAGGTGAGAGTCCAGTGGCAGAGCAGGGGAGGGTGTTGTGGGTGTATTCAAACCACACGAGATGCTGGCTCCAGGTTGGTGGAGACAAGGTAGCGAAGAGTCGTCTCCGGGTCTTGATTGGCTCACTCCGATTCGCTTTTGGACTGCGTGTGGAGAAGAATGAAGTGGGCTGATTTGGAAAACCTGTCCACTATTGTCAGGATGACGGTGTCATCAGATGGGGGAAGACCAGAAACGAAGACCAGGGATATGTGAGACGAGGGACGGTGAGGGACAGGCAGTGTTTGAAGAAGCCCAGCTGGAGCTTGCCGGGGAGTCTTGTTCTGAGGACAGACCGTGTAGGCGGTGACGAACGCGGAAACCTCTGGGATCATGATAGGCCACCAAAAGTGTTGTCGCAGAAAGGCCAGGGTTTGACGGGGGCCCAGGTGGCAGGCAAGCCTGGAGGAGTGGGCCCACTCCAGGACCGAGGGGTGGACAGTGTCAAGGACAAACATCCAGTTATCGGAACGCGGACCTGCTTCCCAATTCCCCAGCTGAGTGCCGTCGCCAGACACGAGGTGGGAAGGATGGTCTCGGGGTCCATGGGTGTAGCCATGGGGCTATAGCGGCGTGACAGCACATCCGGCTTGATGTTCTTGGATGGCTTGATGTTCTTGGATCTGTAGGAGAGGGAGGAGAGGGAGAAGTTAAACCGGGTGAAAAGCAAGGCTCATCTAGCTTGCCTGATATTGAGACGCTTGGCAGTGCAGCGATAATCCAGGTTCTTGTAGTCCATCCACACAATTCCGCCCCCTCCAACCAGTGTCTCCACTCCTCCAACGCCATGTGCACTGCGAGAAGCTCACAATTCCCCATATTGTAGTTCATCTTCCTCTCCGTGGCGTTGAGGCATGGGAGAAGAAGGTGCAGGGATGTAACTTGAGGTCCAGGGCAGAATGCTGGGACCGGTCAGCCCCCACTCCAACATTTGAAGAATCTGATCTGAGGGGATGGGTCAGGATGAACCAATATAGGAGCAGTGGTGAAGCGGTGTTTGAGGTCCCGGAACACCCGGTCAGCAGCTGTGGACAATGTGAATGGAACCTTGGAAGAGGTTACTGCAGACAGGGGGGATGCCAGTGTGCTGTAACCCTGGATAAAGTCCCAGGAAACATTGCAGCTACACCCTGGACAGAGGTTGGGGCCAATCCACCGCCACTCTCACCTTCCCGGGATCCATCTGAACATTCCCTGAAGCGATGATGTAACCAAGGAAGGGAATGGTGGAGAGAAAACGTGGATGCAGGGTTTTGTCCTTCTTCTCCACAAAGAACCCTGCGCCGGCAGGGGAGGCAGAAGGATGGATACACCCTGCAGCTAGGGAGTCCTCAATGTAGGTCTCCATAGCCTTGGTCTCCTGACCCGACAGAGAGTACAGTCGTCCCGGGCGGTGTGGTGGGAGAAGGTCAATCCTGCAGTCATAGGGTCGGTGCGGAGGAAGTGAAGTGGAAAACCTCCCGGAGGTCCTGGTACTCTGCGGGAATGGAGGAGAGGTCCGGGAAAACTTCCGAGCCCCCAGGAAGACGTCCCGGGGCAGGCTGCGCTGACTTCAGACAATGGGCGTAGAAGATCCAGCCCATAATGGAACCAGCAGTCCAGTTTATGATGGGATGATGTTGCTGGAGCCAAGATAATCAGAATACCACAGGAACCTGAGGAGACTTAATCAGCATAAATTGGATTGCCTCGCTGTGGTTCCCTGACACTCGTAGTTTGATGGGAGTGGTATTGTGAGTGACCCGGCCTATAGAGCGCCAGTCCAGCACTCTAACATCCATGGGAATGGAGAGGGGCTGAGTGGGGATGACTAGCTAGGATAGCATCCAAAAAACTCTCATCGGCCCCAGAGTCGATGAGTACCCGGAGAGATTTTGACTGGTTCCCCCACAGCAGGATGGCATGGAAAGGGGTGTGAATAAGGGGGAAGGAAAAGTTCTTCATAAAGCCCACCAGAGTACTCTGCCCTTCTTGATTAGCCTGGGTTTTAAATGGGCAGGTAGCTACGAAATGTCCCATAGCTCCACAATATATACAACTCTGGGTCGGAGTAAGCCCTCAGCCGGAGTCAATTTAGCCATGCCCAGGTGCATGGACTCAGAAGGAGGTGAGTCAGCAGCCCTCATGAATCCCAAGAGAACTCGGGTGACGTAGAGTTCACTCGGACATGTAGATTTCGGAAGGTCTCCGGGTTTCTTAAGAGGTGAGGTGGGAATCGTGGGCGAACAAGGGTGACACGGCACTGATTTCCTACGTTCTCAAAGATCCGGATGGTCAAGGCTATGAAACAGTCAAGGTCCATGGGCAGCTGCGAGTTTATCTTTGATCACCTCCGATAATCCGTGAAAGAACATGTCGAACAATGCTTCTGGGTTCCAAGCACTCTCAGCCGCCAACGTGAGAAAATGTCTGCAACATTGAAGGTCCCCAGGAACACAGTGGCCTCCATTATTTTAAAATGGAAGAAGTTTGGAACCAACAAGACTCCTCTTATAGCTGGTCGCCGGCCCAACTCAGCAATCGGGAGAGAAGGGCCTTGTTCAGGCAGGTGACCAAGAACCAGATCGTCACTCTGACAGAGTTCTAGTGTTTGTCTCTGGAGATGGGAGAATCTTCCAGAAGGACAACCACCTCTGCAGCACTCCACCAATCAAGCCTTTATGATAGAGTGGCCAGATGGAAGACACTCCTCAGTAAAAGGCACATGACAGCCCACTCGGAGTTTGCCAAAAGGCACCTAAAGGACTCTCAGACCATGAAAACAAAATTATCTGGTCTGATGACACCAATATTGAACTCTTTGGCCTGAATACCAAGCGTCACGTCTGGAGGAAACCTGGCCCCATCCCTACAGTGAAGCTTGGTGGTGGCAGCATCATGATATGGGGAGGTTTTTCAGTGGCAGGGACTGGGAGACTAGTCAGGATCGAGGGAAAGATGAACAGAGCATAGAGAGAACCTTTGTATAAACCTGCTCCAGAGCGCTCAGGACCTCAGACTGGGGCAAAAGTTCACCTTCCAACAGGACAACGACCCTTAGCACACATAGTCAAGACAACACAGGAGTGGCTTTGGGACAAGTTTCTGAATGTCCTTGAGTGGTCCAGCCAGACTTGAACCCGATCGAACATCTCTGGAGAGACGAGAAAATCGCTGTGCTGCGATGCTCCCCATCCAACCTGACAGAGCTTGAGAGGATGTGCTGAGAAGAATGGGAGAAACTCCCCAAATACAGGTATGCCAAGCTTGTAGCGTCATACCCAAGAAGACTCGAGGCTGTAATCACAACCAAAGGCGCTTCAAGAAAGTACTGTGATATTTACATTTTACATTTTTAACACATTTGCAAACATTTCTAAAAACTTTTTTTATGTTTTTGTGTTTAGATTGACTGTAACGTAACAACATTTGAAAAAAAGTCTGATTACTTTCCGATATATATGATATATATATGGACCTGTATACACAGAGATCACTAATTATGTCATTAAAGAAAATGTCCCAAGTGGACTAAACCGATATGACGGTTGGTTACACAAAGAAAGGGGGTTGGGTTTGTATGAAAGAGCGGGAAGACTGACGAACAAAAGGATTGGGTCTCTATCGGACCTTATGAAGCTATGCTATCGTAAATACAGAATCTTATGCATTCTAAATAGCCGAAAGTTAATTTCATTAGGTTGTAGTTGATATTAGCCCTTTTAAACGTATGGACGTCAGTCCTCACATCATCAGGAACACGGTTTGACTTCCGTCAATGGGCTTTTGTAGTGGGGGAGAGAAGGGCGTGTTCCATAGTTCTCAACCAATGCCTGTTCACTAGGGCGTGGCCACTGAGTGATCATAGTTTACTTTATGAAAACAATTCTCTCATTTAGAAGCAACAATTAAATTTAATCTTTTCACAAATAGTTTCATATTTAAACATTTCAATTGCACAACAATTCCATGTGAATCTGATGTGTAGAAACTAGAATGTGTAGAATTTCCAAGATACAGTTTATGTCATCCTATCATCAGATGTAATGTCCCAGACAACAACTGATCTGACATCATATTCTTGAAGTACCAACAGACTCTTTTAACTGGTTGGATTACCGAAATATTGTTCCGTTCCCAACCTTTTGATTTTACTCTCTCTATGTTAACAAGGGCTTTCCAAGAGTCCAGTCTGTAGAGTGGAGAGAAAATCTAATTAAATCAAATCAAAGTTTATCTGTCACCTGCGCCAAATACAAGCAGGCTCTAACCAACAGTGCATTTGTTAAGTAAAAAAAAGGTATTAGGTGAACAATAGATAAGTAAAGTAATAAAAACAACAGTAAAAAAGTAAAAAAGTCAGTGAAAAATAACAGTAGAAACAATAGCGAGGCTATAACAGTAGCAGTAGGCTATTTACAGGCACCGGTAAGTTGGGCTGATTGAGTGGTATGTACATGTAGGTATGATTAAAGTGACTATGCATATATGATAAACAGAGAGTAGCGGCAGCGTAAAAGAGGGGTTGGGGGGTGGCACACAATGAAAATAGTCCGGGTAGCCATTTGATTACCTGTTCAGGAGTTTTATGGCTTGGGGGTAAAAACTTTTGAGAAACCTTTTGGTCCTAGACTTGACGCTCTGGTACCGCTTACCATGCGGTAGTAGAGAGAACAGTCTATGACTGGGGTGGCTGGTGTCTTTGACAATTTGTAGGGTCTTCCTCTGACACCGCCTGGTGTAGAGGTCCTGGATGGCAGGCTGTGATGTACTGGGCCGTACGCACTACCCTCTGTAGTGCCTTGTAGGCCGAGCAGTTACCGTACCAGGCAGTGATGCAACCAGTCAGGATGCTCTCAATGTTGCAGCTGTAGAACCTTTTGAGGATCTGAGCACCCATGCCAAATCGTTTTAGTTTCCTGAGGGGGAATAGGCTTTGTCGTGCCCTCTTCATGGCTGTCTTGGTGTGTTTAGACCGTTCTAGTTTGTTGGTGATGTGGACACCACAGAACTTGAAGCTCTCAACCTGCTCCACTACAGCCATCAATGAGAATGGGGGTGTACTCGGTCCTCCTTTTCCTGTAGTCCACAATGATCTACTTAGTCTTCGTTACGTTGAGGGATAGGTTGTTATTCTGGCACCAACCAGCCAGGTCTCTGACCTCCTCCCTATAGGCTGTCCCGTCGTTATCGGTTATCAGACCTACGACTGTTGTGTCGTCTGCAGACTTAATGATGGTGTTGGAGTCATGCCTGGCCACCCAATCTTGGGTGAACAGGGAGTACAGGAGGGGTCTGAGCACGCACCCCTGAGGGGCTCCAGTGTTGAGGATCAGCGTGGCAGATGTGTTGCTACCTACCCTCACCACCTGGGGGCGGCTCGTCAGGAAGTCCAGGATCCAGTTGCAGAGGGAGGTGTTTAGTCCCAGGATCCTTAGTTTAGAGATGAGCTTTGAGGGTACTATGGTGTTGAACGCTGAGCTGTAGTCAATGAATAGCATTCTCACGTAGGTGTTCCTTTTGTCCAGGTGGGAGAAGGCAGTGAGGAGTGCAATATTTATTTATTATTTTATTTATTTATTTCACCTTTATTTAACCAGGTAGGCAAGTTGAGAACAAGTTCTCATTTACAATTGCGACCTGGCCAAGATAAAGCAAAGCAGTTCGACAACATACAAAAACACAGAGTTACACATGGAGTAAAACAACATACAATCAATGATACAGTAGACAAAAATAAGACTATATACAATGTGAGAAAATGATGTGAGATAAGGGAGGTAAAGGCAAAAAAGCCATGGTGGCAAAGTAAATAAAGTATAGCAAGTAAAACACTGGAAAGGTAGATTTATAATTTGAAGAAAGTTCAAAGTTAAAATATAAATAATATGGTGCAAAGGAGCAAAATAATAAATGAAATAAATAAAAACAGTAGGGGAAGAGGTAGTAGTTTGGGCTAAATTATAGATGGGCTATGTACAGGTGCAGTGATCTGGGAATTGCTCTGATAGCTGGTGCTTAAAGCTAGTGAGGGAGATAAGTGTTTCCAGTTTCAGAGATTTTTGTTGTTCGTTCCAGTCATTGGCAGCAGGGAACTGGAAGGAGAGACGACCAAAGGAGGAGTTGGCTTTAGGGGTGACCAGAGAGATATACCTGCTGGAGCGCGTGCTACAGGTGGGTGCTGCTATGGTGACCAGTGAGCGGAGATAAGGGGGGACTTTACCTAGCAGGGTCTTGTAGATGACCTGGAGCCAATGTGTTTGGCGACGATTATAAAGCGAAGGCCAGCCAACGAGAGCGTACAGGTCGCAGTGGTGGGTAGTATATGGGGCTTTGGTGACAAAACGGATGGCACTGTGATAGACTGCATCCAGCTTGTTGAGTAGAGTATTGGAGGCTATTTTGTAAATGACATCGCCGAAGTCGAGGATTGGTAGGATGGTCAGTTTTGCGAGGGTATGTTTGGCAGCATGAGTGAAGGATGCTTTGTTGCGAAATAGGAAGCCAATTCTAGATTTAACTTTGGATTGGAGATGATTGATGTGAATCTGGAAGGAGAGTTTACAGTCTAACCAGACACCTAGGTATTTGTAGTTGTCCACAAATTCTAAGTCAGAACCGTCCAGAGAAGTGATGCTGGACAGGAGGGCAGGTGCAGGCAGCGATCGGTTGAAGAGCATGCATTTAGTTTTACTTGTATTTAGGAGCAGTTGGAGACCACGGAAGGAGAGTTGTATGGCATTGAAGCTCGTCTGGAGGGTTGTTAACACAGTGTCCAAAAAAGGGCCAGAAGTATACAGAATGGTGTCGTCTGCGTAGAGGTGGATCAGAGACTCACCAGCAGCAAGAGCGACATCATTGATGTATACAGAGAAAAGAGTTGGCCCAGGAATTGAACCCTGTGGTACCCCCATAGAGACTGCCAGAGGTCCGGACAGCAGGCCCTCCGATTTGACATACTGAACTCTATCAGAGAAGTAGTTGGTGAACCAGGCTACACAATCGTTTGAGAAACCAAGGCTACTGAGTCTGCCGATGAGGATGTGGTGATTAACAGAGTCAAAAGCTTTGGCCAGGTCAATGAATACGGCAGCACAGTATTGTTTCTTATCGATGGCGGTTACGATGTCATTTAGGACCTTGAGCGTGGCTGAGGTGCACCCATGACCAGCTCTGAAACCAGATTGCATAGCGGAGAGGGTGCGGTGGGATTCGAAATGGTCGGTAATCTGTTTGTTGACTTGGCTTTCGAAGACCTTAGAAAGGCAGGGTAGGATGGATATAGGTCTGTAGCAATTTGGGTCAAGAGTGTCACCTCCTATGAAGAGGGGGATGACAGCAGCTGCTTTCCAATCTATGGGAATCTCAGACAACACGAAAGAGAGGTTGAACAGGCTAGTAATAGGGGTTGCAATAATTTTGGCAGATAATTTTAGAAAGAAAGGGTCCAGATTGTCAAGCCCAGCTGATTTGTAGTGGTCCAGATTTTGCAGCTCTTTCAGAACATCAGCTGAATGGATTTGGGAGAAGGAGAAATGGGGGAGGCTTGGGCGAGTTGCTGTGGGGGGTGCAGTGCTGTTGAATGCAGTAGGGGTAGTTAGGTGGAAAGCATGGCCAGCCGTAGAAAAATCCTTATTGAAATTCTCAATTATATTGGGCTTATCGGTGGTGACAGAGTTTCCTATCCTCAGTGCAGTGGGCAGTTGGGAGGAGGTGTTCTTATTCTCCATGGACTTTACAGTGTCCCAGAACTTTTTAGAGTTTGAGTTGCAGGAAGCAAATTTCTGTTTGAAAAAGCTAGCCTTGGCGTTTCTAACTGCCTGTGTGTATTGGTTTCTAACTTCTCTGAAATGTTGCATATCGCGAGGGCAGTTCGATGCTAATGTAGAACGCCACAGGATATTTTTGTGTTGGTTAAGGGCAGTCAGGTCTGGGGAGAACCAAGGGCTATATCTGTTCATGGTTCTAAATTTCTTGAAAGGGGCATGCTTATTTAAGATGGTGAGGAAGGCATTAAAAAAAATAACCAGGCATCCTCTACTGACGGGATGAGGTCAATATCCTTCCAGGATACAAGGGCCAGGTCGATTAGAAAGGCTTGCTCGTTGAAATGTTTCAGGGAGCATTTGACAGTGATGAGTGGAGGTTGTTTGACCGCTGAACCATAACGGGTGCAGGCAATGATCGCTGAGATCTTGGTTGAAAACAGCAGGCAGTCATCGGTAGGCAGTGATCGCTGAGATCTTGGTTGAAAACAACAGAGGTGTATTTAGAGGGCACGATGGTTAGGATGATATTTATGAGGGTGCCAGTGTTTGCGGCTTTGGGGTTGTACCTGGTGGGTTCATTAATAATTTGTGTGAGATTGAGGGCATCAAGCTTGGATTGTAGGATGGCTGGCGTGTTAAGCATGTCCCAGTTTAGGTCACCTAGTAGCACGAGCTCTGAAGATAGATGGGGGCAATCAGTTCACATATGGTGTCCAGAGCACAGCTAGGGGCCGAGGGGGGTCTATAGCAGGCGGCGACGGTGAGAGACTTGTTTTTGGAGAGGTGGATTTTTAAAAGTAGAAGTTCAAATTGTTTGGGTACAGACCTGGATAGCAGGACAGAGCTCTGCAGGCTATCTCTGCAGGCTATCTGCAGTAGATTGCAACACTGCCCCCTTTGGTCGTTCTATCTTGTCTGAAAACGTTGTAGTTAGGGATGAAGATTTCAGAGTTTTTGGTGGACTTCCTAAGCCAAGATTCAGACACAGCTAGGACATCCGGGTTGGCAGAGTGTGCTAAAGCAGTGAATAAAACAAACTTAGGGAGGAGGATTCTAATGTCAACATGCATGAAACCAAGGCTATTACGGTTACAGAAGTCATCAAAAGAGAGCGCCTGGGGAGTAGGAGTGGAGCTAGGTACTGCAGGGCCTAATACATAATGAATGCAGAGGAGGAGTAGAATAAGGGTACAGCTAAAAGCTATGAGAATTGGTCGTCTAGGACGTCCGGAACAGAGTGTAAAAGGAGCAGGTTTCTCACAGACACCATTCAAACAGTTTTAGAAACTTTAGAGTGTTTTCTATCCAAATCTACTAATTATATGCAGTGAGTGGAGCCAGGCACTGCAGGGCCTGAGGAGCAGAGAAGAATGAGTATAAGGGTACGGCTAAAAGCTATAAGAATTGGTCGTCTGTGATGTCCAGAATAGAGAGAAAAAGGAGCAGGTTTCTGGGGGCGATAAAATAGCTTCAAGGTATAATGTACAGACAAAGGTATGGTGGGATGTGAATACAGAGGAGGTAAACCTAGGCATTTAGTGATGATGAGAGAGATATTGTCTCTAGAAACATCATTGAAACCAGAAGATGTCATAGCAGTGTGGGTGGAGGATCTGAGAGGTCGTATAAGGTATAAAGAGCAGGGCTAGAGGCTCTACAGTGAAATAAGCCAATAAACACTAACCAGAACAGCAATGGACATTGCATATTGACATTGAGGAGAGGCATGCTTAGCCGAGTGATCAAAGGGTCCAGTGAGATTCAGACAGCTAGCCGGGCCATAGGTAGCAAGCTGGTGGAAGATGGAGGGAGGTCTGTTTTTAGCCACCTCGTGCGTTTCCGTCTGTGGGTTAGTGGGGTTCCGTGTGGAAGGGGGGACCAGTCCAAGTTGGCAAAATAGTTAGTTATAGTGGCCCAAGAAAAGTGTCCGATAGACCTATTCAGATCTCAGCCGATAAGACAGCTAACGATTAACGATTAGTGGGCCGCAGATGGGCGATCAGGTTACATCGCGACGGAGGGGCCAGTTGGATAACTCATCTGGGGATCTGTTTGGGCAGTACGCAAATTGGAGTGGGTCTAAGGTTTCTGGGATAATGGTGTTGATGTGAGCCATTACCAGCCGTTCAAAGCAGTTCATGGCTACGGACGTGAGTGCTACAGGTCTGTAATCATTTAGGCAGGTCGCCTTAGTGTTCTTGGGCACAGTGGCTATGGTGGTCTGCTTGAAACATGTTGGTATTACAGACTCAATCAGGGATGTGTTGAAAATGTCAGTGAAGACACCTGCCAGCTGGTCAGCACATGCCCGGAGCACACGTCCTGGTAATCCGTCTGGCCCCGCAGCTTTGTGAATGTTGACCTTTTTAAAGGTCTTACTCACGTCGGCTTCAGAGAGCGTGATCACACAGTCGTCCGGAACAGCTGATGCTCTCATGCATGCCTCAGTGTTGCTTGCCTCGAAGCGAGCATAGAAGTGGTTTAGCTCATCTGGTAGGCTCATGTCACTGGGCAGCTCGCGGCTGTGCTTCCCTTTGTAGTCTGTAATAGTTTGCAAGGTGAGTCCGAGGTGAGAAATCGTTGTCCTGATATCCAGAAACTCTTTTTTGCCATAGCAGAAACATTATGTACAAAATAAGTTACAAATAACGCGAAAGAAACCCACATAATTGGATGGGCGCCCGTAAAACTCCTGCCATTTCTTCCGGGGGAAAAAGGGGGGATAGGTATTTATGGGGGGTCATAAACCTCCCCCAACAGGTCAACGTCATGACCACTAACAGAGATGTCTCATTCACTATGTTACAGAAAAACTTTACTATGTTACCACTAACAGAGATGCCTCGATAGTTACAGTGTCAAACATGCCAGAATTGTTTTTATCTAAGTGAGATAAAGCCTTGGCTCCAGATCTCAGGAAAGTAGCCTATCCTCATCAGTAGGTTAAAGAGCTTGAGAATAGCCTTTCAATTCAATTCAATTCAAGGGGCTTTATTGGCATGGGAAACATATGTTAACATTGCCAAAGCAAATGAAGTAGATAATACACAAAGTGAAATAAACAATAAAAATTAACAGTAAACATTACAGTTGTGGCCAAAAGTTTTGAGAATGACACAAATATTAATTTTCACTAAGTCTGATGCCTCAGTTTGTATGATGGCAATTTGCATATACTCCAGAATGTTGTGAAGAGTGATCAGATTAATTGCAATTAACTGCAAAGTCCCTCTTTGCCATGCAAATGAACTGAATCCCCCAAAAACATGTCCACTGCATTTCAGCCCTGCCACAAAAGGACCAGCTGACATCATGTCAGTGATTCTCTCGTTAACACAGGTGTGAGTGTTGACAAGGACAAGGCTGGAGATCACTCTGTCATGCTGATTGAGTTCAAATAACAGACTGGAAGCTTCAAAAGGAGGGTGGGGCTTGGAATCATTGTTCTTCCTCTGTCAACCATGGTTACCTGCAAGGAAACACGTGCCGTCATCATTGCTTTGCACAAAAAGGGCTTCACAGGCAAGGATATTGCTGCCAGTAAGATTGCACCTAAATCAACCATTTGTCTGATTATCAAGAACTTCAAGGAGAGCAGTTCAATTGTTGTGAAGAAGGCTTCAGGGTGCCTAAGAAAGTCCAGCAAGCGCCAGGAACGTCTCCTAAAGTTGACTCAGATGCGGGATCGGGGCACCACCAGTACAGAGCTTGCTCAGGAATGGCACCAGGCAGGTGTGAGTGCATCTGCACGCACAGTGAGGCGAAGACTTTTGGAGGATGGCCTGGTGTCAAGAAGGGCAGCAAAGAAGCCACTTCTCTCCAGGAAAAACATCAGGGACAAAAAAGCTTGTCTGGAGAAGACAAGGTGAGCGCTACCATCAGTCCTGTGTCATGCCAACAGTAAAGCATCCTGAGACCATTCATGTGTGGGGTTGCTTCTCAGCCAAGGGAGTGGGCTCACTCACAATTTTGCCTAAGAACACAGCCATGAATTAAGAATGGTACCAACACATCCTCCGAGACCACCTTCTCCCAACCATCCAGGAACAGTTTGGTGATGAACAATGCCTTTTCCAGCATGATGGAGCGCCTTGCCATAAGGCAAAAGTGATAACTAAGTGGCTCGGGGAATAAAACATAGATATTTTGGGTCCATGGCCAGGAAACTCCCCAGACCTTAATCCCATTGATAACTTGTGGTCAATCCTCAAGAAGTGAGTGGACAAACAAAACCCCACAAATTCTGACAAACTCCAAGCATTGATTATGCTAGAATGGGCTGCCATCTGTGAGGATGTGGCCCAGAAGTTAATTGACAGCATGCCGGGGCGGATTGCAGAGGTCTTGAAAAAGAAGGGTCAACACTGCAAATATTGACTCTTTGCATCAACTTCATGTAATTGTCAATAAAAGCCTTTGACACTCATGAAATGCTTGTAATTATACTTCAGTTTTCCATAGTAACATCTGACAAAAATATCTAAAGACACGGAAGCAGCAAACTTTGTGGAAATGAATATTTGTGTCATTCTCAAAACTTTTGGCCATGACTGTACACTCACAGAAGTTCCAAAAGAATAAAGACATTACAAATGTCATATTATGTTTATATACAGTTTGTAACGATGTGCAAATGGTTAATGTACAAAAGGGGAAAAAATTAACATAAATATGGGTTGTATTTACAATGGTGTTTGTTCTTCACTGGTTTCCCTTTTCTTGTGGCAACAGGTCACAAATCTTGCTTCTGTGATGCCACACTGTGGTATTTCACCCAGTTGACATGGGAGTTAAACAAAATCGGGGATGTTTACAAATTCTTTGTGGGTCTGTGTAATCGGAGGGAAATATGTGTCTCTACATTTATTTATTTTTTGCAGAGTCTCAGTTTTGTGTTTGTCCCATTTTGTGAATTCTTGGTTGGTGAGCGGATCCCAGACCTCACAACCATAAAGGGCAATGGGTTAAAACTGATTCAAGTATTTTAAACCAGTTTTTTTTAAATTGACATGTTGAATTTTATATTCCTTTTTATTATTTTTGTCTTACTGAGATTTGCTGGCCCAGGTCTGGCAGAATCTGTGCAGAATATCTAGGTGCTGCTGTAGGCCCTCCTTGGTTGGTGACAGAAGCACCAGATCATCAGCAAACAGTAGACATTTGACTTCAGATTCTAGTAGGGTGAGGCCGGGTGCTGCAGACTGTTCTAGTGCCCTCACCAATTCATTGATGTATATGTTGAAGAGGGTGGGGATCAAGCTGCATTCCTGTCTCACCCCAATGCTGTCTGGCCCACAGGCTTCATCACTCTTAAGGGCTTAATATTCAATAATTCACTTTAAACAATGCATCTCTCTCTCTCTCTCTCTCTCTTTCTCTTTCTCTCTCTCTCTCTCTCTCTCTCTCTCTCTCTCTCTCCTCCAGCCTCTCTAAGCATCAGTCCTGACAGATCTCAGTTTTTTAAATTAGAGTCTGTCGCTCTGAGCTGTGAGGTTCAGGGGAACTCTGCTGGATGGAGAGTGGTGAGGAACACATCGAGAGAAATCCTTTCAGAGTGTCATACTACCTGGGGAAAACAACAAGGGTCTTCATGCACCGTGTCACTAATACCATTAGACAGTGGAGTGTACTGGTGTGAGTCTGGGTCTGGAGAACACAGCAATGCTGTCATGATCACAGTACCTGGTATGTCCACAAACACCATCAACTAACATTATAGTGTTTAGTGGTTCATCTGGTTTCAGATAGCTGATGTTATGTTTATATATTATATAAAGCTGGTGCTGTGATCCTGGAGAGACCTGTTTATATATTATATACATATGGAGCTGTGATCCTGGAGAGACCTGTTTATATATGATGTTTATATATTATATACAGCTGGAGCTGTGATCCTGGAGAGACCTGTTTATATATGATGTTTATATATTATATACAGCTGGTGGTGTGATCCTGGAGAGACCTGTTTATTTATGATGTTTATATATTATATACAGCTGGAGCTGTGATCCTGGAGAGACCTGTTTATATATGATGTTTATATATTATATACAGCTGGAGCTATGATCCTGGAGAGACTTGTTTATACATGATGTTATATATTATATACAGCTGGTGGTGTGATCCTGGAGAGACCTGTTTATATATGATGTTTATATATTATATACAGCTGGTGCTGTGATCCTGGAGAGACCTGTTTATACATGATGTTATATATTATATACAGCTGGTGGTGTGATCCTGGAGAGACCTGTTTATTTATGATGTTTATATATTATATACAGCTGGAGCTGTGATCCTGGAGAGACCTGTTTATACATGATGTTATATATTATATACAGCTGGTGGTGTGATCCTGGAGAGACCTGTTTATATATGATGTTATATATTATATAAAGCTGGTGGTGTGATCCTGGAGATCCCTGTCCTTCCTGTGACTGAGGGAGATTCTGTGACTCTGCGCTGCAGATATCAGGGAACTCCCTCTAACCTCACAGCTGATTTCTACAAAGATGGATCCCTCATCAGGACTGAGACTACAGGAGAGATGACCATCCCTGCAGTATCCAAGTCATATGAAGGACTCTACAAGTGTAACAACTCTGAAGGAGAATCCCCAGAGAGCTGGATGACTGTGACAGGTGATAATATGAGAAACTTTGACATTCAGATTATCTGGTTCTTCTTTACACTGATAAGTGGTGCTAAAACCTGCATAATAAACAGGGTGGTTCCAGCCCTGAAACTGATTGGCTGGAAGCCATGGTATATGAGAAACATATACCACGTGTCATGTCTTTAGTATCATTAAAGTGAAGACTGTTATTTCATCAAATCAATTGTCTGTAATTATTATTACGTGATTAAACTAATCATGTAAACGTAATTACCTAGGAAGTCGGGGCACCAAGGAAAATCTTCAGATTACAAAGTTATAATTTTTCCTAATTTAACTCTTCAGATATTTTAATATCTGATCAATTAGTCTTCTAATTAATGAATTATTATTTACCTCACGTCAATCTCATTCCAAACGTTGTAGAATTCTTGGTTATCTGCACGAACCCAGTCTTCACTATGAATCATCCATACATCAATTGTCTTAATCATGTATTTACTAAATAATCACAGAAATGCATAAACAAACAAACAGTAGATATGTTTATAAGTAAACGATAGGGGAGGTTCCCTAGTGGGATAAGCCGATATGACGGCTTGGCGGACAAAGGGAAGTGGGTGTGGACTGAGAATGACGGGAAAGACAAAAACGAGTTGCTAATCCTTTGCACATGAACGCTCGCTCATTCGGGAATAATTGTATGTTGTTGTTGACTTCTCTGTTGGAATCGTCAGTCCATCAGCTGGAGAGTCAGTTCATCAGAGAGTCTCTGGTTACTTCCCTAGAAGTCACAATGTCTTTCGTGATTGTGGCTCTATCAGCGGCTCCGGATAGTGTCTGTTGTAATGGATATGTCAGGCGTCCATTCTTCTTAGAATAGATATTTCGGCGGTTGTCGGTATGCTAATCCTAATTATGTAATTTCATGCTGCAAACTAGTAATTTGTTTCTAAGATTCACACTCGTCATACATGTCCCTTAAGTAAGAAACTTGCTAGTTACAAGAACAGAGGCCGAACTGTCTGTAAACTTCTACAGCGGTCGTCCATTTGGTCACACAGCGACAGGGCTTCGTTTGTTGAACATTTCTAGTCTTCTGCAGATTGACGTGTTTTTAACGGTTACAGTTATGGATAGAGTAGATGAGAGATCGGGCCATCACAACAATAACGACTGCAGATTGCACTAACGACTAACGACGAGCCCACACTACGTTTACGTGTTGGAACGGATCCTGTGACGTCAAAGGCAGTTAGAGAGGGTGTCCTTGTTTCTCGTCGCTCGGCGAGTTGGGGTTAGGCGGTCAGGACCTAAGGAACGGTCCAAAAATGGCTCAAAATAGTTAACCAGCTTTTTACATTAGCATGTTTTGTTCAGAAATAGCATACCCACCTAATACTTCCGGTGAATTTACTAAATTACTCACGATAAAGGTTCACAAAAAACATAACAATTATTTTAAGAATTATAGATACAGAACTCCTTTATGCAATTGCGGTGTCCAATTTTAAAACAGCTTTTCAGTGAAAACACATTTTGCAATATTCTGAGTAGATAATACTTATTTTTCACCATAATTTGCAAATAAATTCATTAAAAATCCTACAATGTTATTTTCTGGATTCTTTTTTCTCATTTTGTCTGTCATAGTTGACGTGTACCTATGATGAAAATTACAGGCCTCTCTCATCTTTTTAAGTGGGAGAACTTGCACAATTGGTGGCTGACTAAATACTTTTTTTCCCCACTGTATGTGGTGGTAAAATTGTACCTTTGTTAAGTTTTAGCCAAATGTGGTTAGTACCTTTTTTCATTTCATTCAGTGCTGAGTCCTGCTTATGCGAAATGTTGATTCCACAGTCCCTGCCCCATTTAACATTTTTATGTTTGGCTGATGGTAGGAAACTTTCTCTTTAGCCTGAGGGACACTGAGTATCTATGTCTCCACGACACCATGTTCCCCGTAGGATTATGATGTCCTGTCCCTTGATGTTTTTAATCCATTCTGTATTTGTTGTTTTATAACAAAAATGTCAAGAGTATAGGTCCTGGATATTTGTAGAATTGATAGTTAATGATCTCATTTATAATAAGTGATATTCACTGGTTTGAGTAAAGTACATTTAAAAAAAACATTATACATATAAATATACACACATCATTACATAAATAATTATTATTATAATATCAGTGCCAATAAAATACATAATAGTTGTAAACAAATGAATAAGAATGGATAAGATTGCACTAAAAATAAGTACAATGCAATGGGGTCTAGTAGAGCTGTGTTGTGATGGGGTCTGGTAGAGCTGTGTTGTGATGGGGTTTGGTAGAGCTGTGCTGTGATGAGCAGGGGTTTGTAGAGAAGTGTTGTGATGGGGTCTGGTAGTGCTGTGTTGTAATGGGGTCTGGTAGAGCTGTGTTGTGATGGGGTCTAGTAGAGCTGTGTCGTGATGGGGTCTAGTAGAGCTGTGTCGTGATGGGGTCTAGTAGAGCTGTGTCATGATGGGGTCTAGTAGAGCTGTGTCGTGATGGGGTCTAGTAGAGCTGTGTCGTGATGGGGTCTAGTAGTGCTGTGTTGTGATGGGGTCTAGTAGTGCTGTGTTGTGATGGGGTCTAGTAGAGCTGTGTTGTGATGGGGTCTAGTAGAGCTGTGTTGTGATGGGGTCTAGTAGAGCTGTGTTGTGATGGGGTCTAGTAGAGCTGTGTTGTGATGGGGTCTAGTAGTGCTGTGTTGTGATGGGTCTAGTAGTGCTGTGTTGTGATGGGGTCTAGTAGTGCTGTGTTGTGATGGGGTCTAGTAGTGCTGTGTTGTGATGGGGTCTAGTAGTGCTGTGTTGGGATGGGGTCTAGTAGAGCTGTGTTGTGATGGGGTCTGGTAGAGCTGTGTTGTGATGGGGTCTAGTAGTGTTGTGATGGGGTCTAGTAGAGCTGTGTTGTGATGTGGTCTGGTAGAGCTGTGTTGTGATGGGGTCTAGTAGAGCTGTGTTGTGATGGGGTCTAGTGGTGCTGTGTTGTGATGAGGTCTAGTGGTGCTGTGTTGTGATAAGGTTTAGGGGTGCTGTGTTGTGATGGGGTCTATTAGTGCTGTGTTGTGATGGGGTCTAGTAGTGCTGTGTTGTGATGGGGTCTAGTAGAGCTGTGTTGTGATGGGGTCTAGTAGAGCTGTGTTGTGATGGGGTCTAGTAGAGCTGTGTTGTGATGGGAACACCTACATGAGAATGCTATCTTTTCAGTCTCCTGAGGGGGAATAGGCTTTGTCATGCCCTCTTCACGACTGTCTTGGTGTGCTTGAACCATGTTAGTTTGTTGGTGATGTGGACACCAAGGAACTTGAAGCTCTCAACCTGCTCCACAACTGCCCCCGTTGATGAGAATGGGGGCGTGCTCGGTCCTCCTTTTCCTGTTGTCCATAATCATCTCCTTTGTCTTGATCACGTTGAGTGAGAGGTTGTTGTCCTGGCACCACACGGTCAGGTCTCTGACCTCCTCCCTATAGAATGTCTCATCATTGTCGGTGATCAGGCCTATCACTGTTGTGTCATCAGCAAACTTAATGATGTTGTTGGAGTCATGCCTGGCTGTGCAGTCATGAGTGAACCGGGAGTACAGGAGGGGACTGAGCACGCACCCCTGATTGGCCCCTGTGTTGAGGATCAGCGTGGCGAATGTGTTGTTACCTACCCTTACCACCTGGGGGCGGCCCGTCAGGAAGTCTAGGATCCAGTTGCAAAGGGAGGTGTTTAGTCCCAGAGTCCTTAGCTTAGTGATGAGCTTTGAGGGAACTATGGTGTTGAACGTTGAGCTGTAGTCAATGAAAAGCATTCTCACGTAGGTGTTCCTTTTGTCCAGGTGTGAAAGGGCAGTGTGGAGTGCAATAGAGATTGCATCATCTGTGGATATGTTGGTACGGTATGCAAATTGGAGTGGGTCTAGGGTTTCTGGGATAATGGTGTTGATGTGAGCCATGACCAGCCTTTCAAAGAATTTCATGGCTACAGAAGTGAGTGCTATGGGTCTGTAGTCATTTAGGCAGGTTTCCTTAGTATTCTTGGGCACAGGAGCTATGGTGGTCTGCTTGAAACATGTTGGTATTACAGACTCAGGGACAGGTTGAAAATGTCGGTGAAGACACTTGCCAGTTGGTCAGCGCATGCTCAGAGTACACGTCCTGGTAATCCGTCTGGCCCAGCAGCCTTGTGAATGTTGAATTGTTTAAAGGGCTTACTCACATCGGCTGTGAATAATTTTGTTTATTGGAAATCTTTCTTCTGAAGCAGTGCTTGGTTGGTTCAATACCAGTTGACTGAGAGGGCTTCTGGGCTATTGTTGAACAAAAGTTACAGGTTCATCTCTCTGTAGGTGATGGCTTTGTTATGGAAGATTTGGGAATTACTTCCTTTTAGGTGGTTGTAGAACCTCTTACATCTACACGTTCCGCTAGCGGAACGTCTGCTCCAATATCCAATGATGGGCGGGGCGCGAAATTCAAACTCCTCTAAATCCGAAAACTTACACTTTTCAAACATATGACTATTTTACAGCTATTTAAAGACAAGGCTCTCCTTTATCTAACCAAACTGTCCGATTTCAAAAAGGCTTTACAGCGAAAGCAAAACATTAGATTATGTCAGCAGAGTACCCAGCCAGAAATAATCACACAGCCATTTTTCAAGCTAGCATATCATGTCACATAAACCCAAACCATATCTAAATGCAGCACTAACCTTTGATGATCTTCATCAGATGACACACCTAGGACATTGTGTTATACAATACATGCATGTCTGTTCAATCAAGTTCATATTTATATCAAAAACCAGCTTTTTACATTAGCATGTGACGTTCAGAACTAGCATTCCCACCGAACACTTCCGGTGATTTTACTAAATTACTCACGATAAACGTTCACAAAAAGCATAACAATTATTTTAAGAATTATAGATACAGAACTCCTCTATGCACTCGATATGTCCGATTTTAAAATAGCTTTTCGGATGAAGCACATTTTGCAATAATGTAAGTACATAGCCCGGCGTTACAGGGCTAGCTATTTAGACACCCTGCAAGTTTAGCCTTCACCAAAATCACATTTCCTATAAGAAAAATGTTCTTACCTTGCTTGTTCTTCATCAGAATACACTGCCAGGACTTCTACTTCAATAACAAATGTAGGTTTGGTCCCAAATAATCCATCGTTATATCCAAACAGCGACGTTTTGTTCGTGCGTTCTAGACACTATCTCAATGCTAAATCTCGGCCACGAGCATGATGCAAAATATGACAAAAAATTTCTAAATATTCCATTACCGTACTTCGAAGCATGTCAACCGCTGTTTAAAACCAATATTTATGCAATTTATCTCGTAGAGAAGCGATAATATTCCGACCGGGAATCTGCCTGTCTGTAAACTGAGGAAAAAACCGAAAGCCGGGGGCGGGGCGTGTCACGCGCCTAAGGCTTAGTCCATTGAGTGACCACTTAGCTTTTGCTCTCCTTTGTTTCAGCCAGGGCTTTGAATTACGTCATTCCTGTTTTTCCCGGGCTATGAGACCTCATTGGAGACGTGTGAAGTGTCACGTAAGAGCAGAGATCCTTTGTAAATGATAGAGATAATAAAGAAGGGCAAGAAATGTTCAGACAGGGTACTTCCTGAACAGAAGCATCTCAGGTTTTTGCCTGCCATAGGAGTTCTGTTATACTCACAGACACCATTCAAACAGTTTCAGAAACTTTGGAGTGTTTTCTCTCCAAAGCTAATAATTATATGCATATTCCAGTTTCTGGGCAGGACTAATAATCAGATTAAATCGGGTACGTTTTTTATCCAGCCGTGAAAATACTGCCCCCTAGCCATAACAGGTTAACGGCTCTTTTCTGGATTTGGATAATTACCGAGTATCGGCCTAATTTTGATCTGCATATTTGGTGTTTTACGTAGTACACAGAGGATATTTTGCAGAATTCTGCATGTCATTTACGATGTCATTTACAAAATAGCCCCCAAAACTCTACTCAGCAAACTGGATGTGGTCTATCACAGTGCAATCCGTTTTATCGCCAAAGGAGGAATTGGCTTTGGGGGTGACCAGTGAAAGATACCTGCTGGAGCGCGTGCTACGGGTGGGTGCTGCTATGGTGACCAGTGAGCTGAGATAAGGCGGGGCTTTACCTAGCAGGGTCTTGTAGATGACCTGGAGCCAGTGGGTTTGGCGACGAATATGTAGTGAGGGCCGGCCAATGAGAGCATACAGGTCGCAGTGGTGGGTACTATATGGGCCTTCAGTGACAAAACAGATGGCACTGTGATAGACTACATCTAATTTGCTGAGCAGAGTGTTGGAGGCTATTTTGTAAATGACATCGCTGAAGTCAAGGATCGGTAGGATGGTCAGTTTTACGAGGGTATGTTTGGCAGCATGAGTGAACAATGCTTTGTGGCGAAATAGGAAGCTGATTCTAGATTTAATTTTGGATTGGAGAGGCTTAATGTGAGTCTGGAAGGAGTTTGCATACATGAAGGGCACTTTTTCGCATTTGCTGTATGATCAATGAGAAACTCCACATTGCAAATGTACGGTCCATTACTAGACGTCCGCGAATGTTTGTAAATTTCGCCGATGGCGGTGGGCCGTGCACCAGGGCCAGATCTTCCATCAAACGAAGTCTCTCGGACATTCGATTTCCGTTTTATAAAATGTTCAAACTTTGGTAATTTTTCCGCTGTCCCGGTAAATTCCACAGATGGCGAATGGAATCTTATTGCAAATGTACAAAACATCACCAATCACGACATGACCATTTCTCCTTAACAGAAAAGACTTCGAAGACGAAACTTGGTGAGCATAGGTTTGGACTAATGGGCTGTTAGCCCAGAAACAAGATGGCGTCGAGGCCTCAACTCTTTGAGTTAAGGCCATTTTTCTGGGATAAAAGGTCAAAAACAAAAATAGAGTGCTAATTTGACCGCTTCACGTCAAAGTACATGAACCTACGGTGTCAGAAAAAAAAGAACCAGCCATTTACTTATTGTAATTTATGAGAAATCGTATAATGTGATGTTCAAAGAAATGTGTTTTTTTTTTCAAAAAAGTTACAGATCCAGTTGTGGCGTGTTCAGACGAATCCATTAGGTGGGTTTCAGAGCACTGCGAGATTTCTGTGAATTTCTGTGATTTTCTGAATCACACACACTCATTCAACTCTCTGTAAATCAGTCAGTTCTTAACGTAAAGACTTAAAACTCATAATTCTGTAAGAGCCTACCCCAAGGCAGACATGTATTCACTTTAAGCTTCCTGTGTCAACCGGAAGTGCCTTAAATTGGGGTCATAGGGGCTGTTTCGAAAGGTTAAAAAGGTCAGATCTTTCCAAAACTTAATTTGTGTGATTAAGCAACCCTCATGAACTGTAAATCAGTCATTGTTCCCAACAGATGTCAAAGAAAAAACTCTCACACACACACACACACACACACACACACACACACACACACACACACACACACACACACACACACACACACACACACACACACACACACACACACACACACACACACACACACAGCAAGGATGGAGTGACACAGTGCGGGGCTTAAAGACACACAGAGCCTGCAATGGCATTACCATTATCTCTAGGCTGTGCCGAGTTCAATGAGATACCCCTTTTGACCGTAGCTTGCTCGGTCTGAGCGCAGCGAACGTGAAAAAAAGTAGACCCATAAATCTCAGGTGCTTTTGGGTGACAGCGGGAGAACCGTTAACCTCTCTAGGGTCGGTGGGACAAAATCGTCCCACCTACGTAAAAGCCAGTGGAATCCTGTGGCGCATTATTCAAATACCTTAGAAATGCTATTACTTCAATTTCACAAACATATGACTATTTTACACCATTTTAAAGACAAGACTCTCGTTAATCTAACCACACTGTCCGATTTCAAAAAGGCTTTACAACGAAAGCAAAACGTTAGATTATGTCAGCAGAGTACCCAGCCAGAAATAATCAGACACCCATTTTTCAAACTAGCATATAAAGCCATAAATAATCAGACAAATAATCTATAGTTATATCCAAATAGCGGTGTTTTGTTCGTGCGTTCAAGACACTATCCGAAGGGTAAAGAAGGTTGATGCACCCGGCGCGTTTCGTGACAAGAAAATTCAAAATATTCCATTACCGTACTTCGAAGCATGTCAAACGCTGTTTAACCTCTTACATCTAGACATTCCGCTAGCGGAACACCTGCTCCAATAGCCAATGATGGGCGTGGCGCGAATTAAAAATTCCTCAAAAATACAAAAACTTCAATTTCTCAAACATATGACTATTTTACACCATTTTAAAGACAAGACTCTCGTTAATCTAACCACACTGTCCGATTTCAAAAAGGCTTTACAACGAAAGCAAAACATTAGATTATGTCAGCAGAGTACCCAGCCAGAAATAATCAGACACCCATTTTTCAAGCTAGCATATAATGTCACAAAAACCCAGAAGACAGCACTAACCTTTGATGATCTTATCAGATGACACACCAAGGACATTATGTTATACAATACATGCATGTTTTGTTCAATCAAGTTCATATTTATATCAAAAACCAGCTTTTTACATTAGCATGTGACGTTCAGAACTAGCACACCCCCCGCAAACTTCCGGTGAATTTACTAAATTACTCACGATAAACGTTCACAAAAAGCATAACAATTATTTTAAGAATTATAGATACAGAACTCCTCTATGCACTCGATATGTCCGATTTTAAAATAGCTTTTCGGTGAAAGCACATTTTGCAATATTCTAAGTAGATAGCCCGGCATCACAGGGCTAGCTATTTAGACACCCAGCAAGTTTAGCACTCACCAAAGTCAGATTTACTATAAGAAAAATGTTATTACCTTTGGTGTTCTTCGTCAGAATGCACTCCCAGGACTTCTACTTCAATAACAAATGTTGGTTTGGTCCCAAATAATCCATTGTTATATCCAAATAGCAGCGTTTTGTTCGTGCGTTCAAGACACTATCCGAAAGGGTAAAGAAGGGTGACAAGAATGGCGCATTTCGTGACAAAAAAATTCTAAATATTCCATTACCGTACTCAAAGCATGTCAACCGCTGTTTAAAATCCATTTTTATGCCATTTTTCTCGTAAAAAAGCGATAATATTCCGACCGGGAATCTGCATTTAGGTAAACAGACGAAAGAAAATAAAGCATGGGGTCGACTCGGGCACGCGCCGAGTGATCATAGGGTCGAGTGAGTAATACTATACGCGGGCTGGTATGCTCCAGACAGCTAGCGGGCCGCGGCTAGCAGATGAGCATTCAGGGGATGACGTGACGGATGAGCCTGATGATAAACCACCTCGGGCAGATTACGTCGGTAGTCCAGTCATAATGAATCGGCGGGGCTCCAGATCGGCAGTAAAAAGGGTCCAGGCCGGTTAGCAAAATAGGTATTGTAGCCCAAGGAGTGGCTGATGGACCTCTTCAGCTAGCCGGGAGATGGGCCTAGCTCGGAGCTAGCTCCAGGCTAACTGATGCTTGCTTCGGGACAGAGACGTTAGCAAGGAGTAGCCACTCAGATAGCAGCTAGCTAGCTGCGATGATCCAGGTGAAGAGGTTCAGAGCTTGCAGTAGGAATCCGGGGATATGGAGAAAAAGCAGTCTGGGTTGAATCGCGCTGTGCAGACAGGCAGGAGTTAACCGGGCTAAAGGTTAGCTGATGGCCGCTAGCAGTGGCTAACTGACTACTAGCTAGTAGCTAGTTAGCTGGCTAGCTTCTGTTGGGGGTTCTGGTTCTGAGGTAAAGAGAAAAGCAGTTCCATACCACATTGGGTGAGGCGGGTTGCAGGAGAGTATGTTGAAGTTGGGGTAAAGATTTATTTTTTTTATGCAAAGAAAAAAGATATAAAAAGATATAAACACGGGACACAACAAGACGAAGACAAAGACGCCGGACTGCTACGCCATCTTGGATTTAATGCACATTCAAAGGTTCAATAGTTGGCCATAACAGTTCCAGGAATAACCGACAGGTGCATGTCTAATGGTGTCCAATGACCCAGAGCACAAATAGAGTACTAGTTTTGCTGGCTCCTTCTGAAATAAATAATTGCCGTACTGAGAAATTCACAATTTATCCCTCCTCTGGGGCTAAATAGCCCCACACCTCAAAATCCAACTCAGTACAAGTCCCCTCACAGAGCTAGAAAGAAGTATAAGATCCCTTTTCAAGCCAATTATGCGTCAACATACAATGTAAAAGCATAGGCATGCATTTCTCAGCCTTGCCTGAGAGTTAGTTATTCACTAAACACACTCTTTACCAATAGGCAATCACCCCTTTGATACAATGCACATTCAAAGGTTCAATATGTTGATAATGTCCATCTCCTTCTCTTCAGTCTTTAAAACACCACTGACATTGGTTAAAACCTGCAATCAGGATTAGGATCCTCATTATCCTGACATAGTCTGGAACTGGATTAGGATCCTCATTATCCTGACATAGTCTGGAACTGGATTAGGATCCTCATTATCCTGACATAGTCTGGAACTGGATTAAGATCCTCATTATCCTGACATAGTCTGGAACTGGATTAGGATCCTCATTATCCTGACATAGTCTGGAACTGGATTAGGATCCTCATTATCCTGACATAGTCTGGAACTGGATTAGGACCCTCATTATCCTGACATAGTCTGGAACTGGATTAGGATCCTCATTATCCTGACATAGTCTGGAACTGGATTAGAATCCTCATTATCCTGACATAGTCTGGAACTGGATTAGGATCCTCATTATCCTGACATAGTCTGGAACTGGATTAGGACCCTCATTATCCTGACATAGTCTGGTATTGGTTAAAACCTGCGATCAGGATTAGGATCCTCATTATCCTGACATAGTCCGGAACTATATATATGTCAGGAAGTTCAACATCTACTACATTCTATAACAATTGATGTTGAGCTGACAAGGTAAAAATCTGTCGTTCTGCCCCTGAACAAGGCAGTTAACCCACTGTTCCTAGGCCATCATTGAAAATAAGAATTTGTTCTTAACTGACTTGCCTAGTTAAATAAAGGTAGAAAAATGTAATTAAATAAATAAAAAAATCTTGATAGGTACGACATTTTCCCAAGATTGAGTCCAACCGGTCCCAGGCATGGGAATCATGTCCAGCATTGTCCTTTACTTCCTGTCGTAGTCCTTTCAGCTTGGTCAGTGCCTTACTTGTTCACTCAAAGCGGTCAATGCAGAGTCTGTATAGTTAATGAATCTTTGTTGGTTATAGTAAATATAATTTATCCAGTCTATGTTTTTGTAAGGCGATATCCAAATAAATATTTACTGAAATCCAAATCCTGACTTAACCTCATCTCCTGCCTTGTATTCCTTGGGGATTCCTCTAGGTTGGCCTATTGCATCCAAATAGACCTTGGGGTCAGACTTATATTCTATGTTTTGTACTTTGTTGCTTAGCATCACTAGGATTCCATTCAATGACAGTTATCTGTTGAATCAACCTAACCCTTGCACAAAGGCCTGTCCATCCTTTTGTTGACCTTAATTTCTTCCCTTCACATATCCAGAAGACATCTGCCACTACCACTGTCTGTTCTTCATATGGTGCAATTAATGGTAGTGCTAGAGTTTGATTTCAACAACTATCAGGAGTAATTACTGTTCTTAATTTCCACTGTCTGTTCAGAAGTCAATGGTAGGGAAGTTTCCTTCCCATTCTCCATCCCCTTTGACAGCGCCTCCATCAGGGGTATCTGCCAGAGTAGGTATGTCATCAGGAGCAACAGGCATGTCACTCCTCCTCATCTCTGGACTCTCTGAATCTTCAGGCGAGTGTATCTGTTGGGATTTGTGCCGTGATCCTTTTCTCCTTCCATTTCCTCCAGGCTCCTGCCTGGTGTCCTCTGCTTCCTCATCTCTCGATGGTCACTTGCCGATCCCCTCTGGAACTCTGGTACAGTGGTTTACATGGTACCACGTAGTGCTTCCTGTCTCCTGGACGGCTGTTGGTGTTGCTAGGACCACTTCGTATGGACCCTCTCACCTTGGCTCGTTCCACTTCCTCTGGAACACTCAGACCTGGTCCCCTGGGATCACCGGACGTGAAACCTCTGCTCCTAGTTCAGGTTTTTGCCATCTTTCCGTGAGGTTTTCAAACACAGAGACTTGTGGCCTCTGTTCTATAATTACACCTTACACAATCGTATTTCCCATCTCTCATCACACCTCCACTTTCTCCTTCTGGTTCCTAAGAAAGTGATCGCACAAGACTTGGAAAGCAACGAAAAACAAAACTGTATTCACAATGTGATAAGTTATGCATATATGCATGAAAACCAAAGTCTGAGACCATGACAATTCCCACTCTCTCTTCCCCTGACTCTATGCTTCCAGGATACTTTTCTGCTGGACTCCACAAAAATGAAGGCCCTATAAAACCTCCTCATGCTTTTGCCCAGTCTTCCCCTTTCGGCCCCAGGTTCCGAGAGGTGTTCCCAAGTCATGTCATTTTCATTTTGTTCTCCTCCATTTGAACTGATAGGCACGTCACCTGATATGCAAGTGCGTATCCCTAATCAACGCTACATTCTCCTGCGGTAACTCAGCTTTTACATTGATGCCTCCAACATGTTGTTTAGAGTACAATTACCCTATCCTCTTTTATATGATGCATTATGTTAGGGCTAGGGGGCAGTATTGTCACGGCTGGATAAAGAACATACCCGATTTAATCTGGTTACTAATCCTACCCAGTAACTAGAATATGCATATACTTATTATATATGGATAGAAAACACCCTAAAGTTTCTAAAACTGTTTGAATGGTGTCTGTGAGTATAACAGAACTCAAATGGCAGGTCAAAACCTGAGAGATTCCTTTACAGGAAGTGGCCTGTCTGACCATTTCTGGAACTTCTTTGCCATCTCTATCTTTTACAAGGGATCTCTGCTCTAACGTGACACTTCCTACATCGTCCATAGGCGCTCAGAGCCCGGGAAAAAACAGAATGTCGTCATCCCAGCCCCAGGCTGAAGCACTTTATCGCCTTTCTCAAGTGGCCGATCAAGGGTAGTCTGGGCTTAGGCGCGTGACCCGGTCGCCCCCGTCTTTGTGATTTTTTTCCTCCGTTTGCCGAAAAGGAGATTCCCGGTCGGAACATTATCGCTTTTCTATGAGAAAAATGGCATAAAAATTGATTTTAAACAGCGGTTGACGTGCTTCGAAGTACGGTAAAGGAATATTTAGAAATTTTTTGTCACGAAATGCGCAATGCGCACGACCGTTATTTACCATTTCGGATAGTTTCTGGAACGCACGGACAAAACGACGCTATTCGGATATAACGATGGATTATTTTGGACCAAACCAACATTTGTTATTGAAGTAGAAGTCCTGGGAGTGCATTCTGACGAAGACAACAAAAGGTAATCAAACTTTTATAATAGTAAATCTGATATTGGTGAGTGCTAAACTTGCTGGGTGTCTAAATAGCTAGCCCTGTGATGCCGGGCTATGTACTTAGAATATTGCAAAATGTGCTTCATCCGAAAAGCTATTTTAAAATCGGACATATCGAGTGCATAGAGGAGTAATGTATCTATAATTCTTAAAATAATTGTTATGCTTTTTGTGAACGTTTATCGTGAGTAATTTAGCAAACTGTTAGTAAATTCCCCGGAAGTTTGCGGGGGGTATGCTTTTTCTGAACGTCCGGTGAATTTACTAAATTACTCATCATACACGTTGACAAAATACATAACAATTATTTTAACCTCTTACATCTAGACGTTCCGCTAGCGGAACACCTGCTCCAATATCCGATGATAGGCGTGGCGCGAATTACAAACTCCTCTAAAATACAAAAACTTCCATTTTTCAAACATATGACTATTTTACAGCACTTTAAAGACAAGACTCTCATTAATCTAACCACACTGTGCGATTTCAAAAAGGCTTTACAGCGAAAGCAAAACATTAGATTATGTCAGCAGAGTACCCAGCCAGAAATAATCAGACACCCATTTTTCAAGCTAGCATATAATGTCACAAAAAACAAAACCACAGCTAAATGCAGCACTAACCTTTGATGATCTTCATCAGATGACAACCCTAGGACATTATGTTATACAATGCATGCATGTTTTGTTCAATCAAGTTCATATTTATATCAAAAACCAGCTTTTTACGTTCAGAACTAGCATACCCCCCGCAAACCTCCGGGGAATTTACTAAATTTTCTCACGATAAACGTTCACAAAAAACATAACAATTATTTTAAGAATTATAGATACAGAACTCCTCTATGCACTCCATATGTCCGATTTTAAAATAGCTTTTCGGTGAAAGCACATTTTGCAATATTCTCGGCATCACAGGGCTAGCTATTTAGACACCCTGCAAGTTTAGCCTTCACCAAACTCCGATTTAATATTAGAAAAGTTTGATTAACTTTGGTGTTCTTCATCAGAATGCACTCCCAGGACTTCTACTTCAATAACAAATGTTGGTTTTGTCCAAAATAATCCATAGTTATATCCAAACAGCGGCGTTTTGTTAGTGCGTTCAAGACACTATCCGAAGTGTAAATAAGGGTCACGAGCATGGCGCATTTCGTGACAAAAGATTTCTAAATATTTCATTACCGTACTTCGAAGCATGTCAACCGCTGTTTAAAATCAATTTTTATGCCATTTTTCTCGTAAAAAAAGCGATAATATTCCGACCGGGAAAGCGTGTATACGTACAAAGAGAGAGAAAATAAAAACATGCTATCCCCTCATGCACGAGCCTGAGTCTCATAGTACTGTTACTGGCCACTATCCAAACGCGCTAATGTTTTTCAGCCAGAGCCTGCAAAGCCACGATTCAGCTTTTTGCCGCCTTCTGAGATCCCATGGGAGCCGTAGGAAGTGTCACGTAACAGCAGAGATCCCCTGTAATGGATAGAGATAATCAAGAAGAGCAAGAAATGGTCAGACAGGGTACTTCCTGTACAGAATCTTCTCAGGTTTTGGCCTGCCAAATGAGTTCTGTTATACTCACAGACACCATTCAAACAGTTTTAGAAACGTTGGAGTGTTTTCTATCAAAAGCTAATAATTATATGCATATTCTAGTTTCTGGGCAGGAGTAATAATCAAATTAAATCGGGTACGTTTTTTATCCGGCCGTGAAAATACTGCCCCCTACATTGTGTTGTTTAAGTGTTCCCTTTATTTTTTTGAGCAGTATATATTCCAGGATGAGATAGTAAAAGCTTTGTGTTCCATAGTGTCTAGTGTTGTTTTCATGTGGTTTAGGCATGGACCATCACAGTAGGCGTGAGCAGAGCGTGAGTAGAGCATGTTGATCATCTGATACATACCTCTTAGGTTGCAGGATAGGGCTTGGGCGGGTGTAATAATTGAGGTGGGGCCTGCTGCTCTGCTCACGGCCTGGGCATACATCCTGCTGTCATATTGATGTCCTTGCTGCAGGGGCGGGGGGCATGGGGGGGCAGAAGGGGCATAGGTCTGATATGGGGGGGCCTATATAGAGTGTGGCCAGGGTTTGTTTGGGGTGGTCTTAGCTGGATGGGGTGTGGCTGGTGATGCTTTGGTCTGGTTGAAGGTCCTCTTGGCGTAGGTTCTCTCAGTGCAGGTCCTTCAGGATGTGTTCTTGCAGGTCTGGGAGGGGGTTTTGCAGGTCTGGGAAGGGGTCTTGCAGGTCTTCCCTGTGGCTCAGTCGGTAGAGCATGGTGCTTGCAACGCCAGGGTTGTGGGTTCGATTCCCACGGGGGGCCAGTATGTTAAAAAAAATGTTTTGCAGGTCTGGGAGGGGGTCTTGCAGGTCTGGGAGGGAGTCTTGCAGGTCTGGAGGGGGTCTTGCTGGTCTGGGAGGGGGTATTGCAGCTCTGGGAGGGCGTCTTGCTGGTCTGGGAGGGGGTCTTGCAGCTCTGGGAGGGGTGTCCATTGCTCTTTTTCTCCTGTGTGAGGTGCTGGGGCTATGGTTCAGGTTGATGTCCTTCAGGGTCCTGGTAAAAGTTGGGATTTCTGCCTTGTAGAGGTGGACCTAGTCATAAAGGCTGTTCAAGTCCAGGGTGGAGTGGAGGGCCAGGTATTTATATATTTTGAGGCACAGTCCCGGGGAGGGCTTCTGTATGGTTGCAGGGTGAATGTATTTTAGTGGTAGCAGGGTGGAGATGACCACTTGTGCATTGGGGAAAGTGGAAGAAGCTTTTTCAATCACTCCCTTGAGTGCTGTGGCCACCCTTTCTTGCTGTGTTCTCAGGCTGTTTGTGCCCCTTTGTGCCCCAGAGCTTAGCCACTTTGTGTTTGGGAAAAAGTTTGAGTCAATGAGGAGCACAATCTCTGGCTTTTGTGTCAGTGGATATGTGGAGATTGTCAGCTGTTAGGAAGGGGTGGGTCCTGTGTTGTCTCTCCCATTGTGGTGTTGAGGTTCAGGTGGGCTGTTAGGAGGGTGTGAGGTCTGTTGGGTTGGTGGGTCTTGTGTTGTCTGTCCCCTGTTGGGTTGGTGTTGAGCTGGGATGTTGTGCTGGGTTCTCTGGGGGAGTGTCCTGCTCTCTGTCACACCTCAGTGTTCTCACTTCTTCAATCACTGCTGTGTGCCTCTTTAAGTTCTCTCACCTCAGTCCGTAGAGCAGCCAGCTCTCTCAGACAGCCGTCCATCTCCACCTTCTGCCCTCCGGGTCTTAATGGGGCGGTGTTGTTGTGATGGTCTATTTTGTGGGTTTGTTCTGTCTGTATTATGTGGACTAACTCTCTGAGCTCCACCATGTCTCTCTCCAGCTCTGTGAATGTATCCCCCTCAATGATGGAGGAGCAGTGCAGTTGTGGGACCTGGGTGTGTTCAGTGCTGGGGGGGGTGACTATCCTTGTCTGCAGGACAGTTTGAAGAGGTGTGATCAGACTGACTCAGGATGGGGGAGTCATCACAGAGAGAGATATTTCCCTGCTGCGCTCTCTCTCTTTGATCCCGTAAAAGTCCTGCCGGAACTGCTTGAGGATGCCCTGCACCATTACTGTCCCAGACTTGTACACGTTGACAGAGGTGGTTTCAATTTCCTCAATGTCTAGTATTCTGAGTTTCCACCCTGGGCCAATACCCTCTCTCTTGACATAGGGGTAGTGTGCCAGGGGATTGTGCCAGGGGATGGTCTGTCTTAATATAGCACTGTGCCATGCCAGGGGATGGTCTGGTTAATATAGCACTGTGCCATGTCAGGGGATGGTCTGTGTAATATAGCACTGTGCTATGCCAGGGGATGGTCTGGTTAATATAGCACTGTGCCATGCCAGGGGATGGTCTGGTTAATATAGCACTGTGCCATGTCAGGGGATGGTCTGGTTAATATAGCACTGTGCCATGCCAGGGGATGGTCTGGTTAATATAGCACTGTGCCATGTCAGGGGATGGTCTGGTTAATATAGCACTGTGCCATGTCAGGGGATGGTCTGTGTAATATAGCACTGTGCCATGCCAGGGGATGGTCTGGTTAATATAGCACTGTGCCATGCCAGGGGATGGTCTGGTTAATATAGCACTGTGCCATGTCAGGGGATGGTCTGGTTAATATAGCACTGTGCCATGCCAGGGGATGATCTGTGTAATATAGCACTGTGCTATGCCAGGGGATGGTCTGTGTAATATAGCACTGTGCTATGCCAGGGGATGGTCTGTGTAATATAGCACTGTGCCATGCCAGGGGATGATCTGTGTAATATAGCACTGTGCCATGCCAGGGGATGGTCTGTGTAATATAGCACTGTGCTATGCCAGGGGATGGTCTGTGTGGAAAATTAAGTTGCTTACGTTCCCCTCTTTGTAGCAGTCAAAAAATTGTCTCTGAATTGTCTTTGAGTTTAAAAAACTCCCTAGAAAGGCCAGAACCTAGGAAGAAACCTAGAGAGGAACCAGGCTATGAGGAGTGGCCAATCCTCTTCTGGCTGTGCTAGGTGGAGATTATAACAGAACATGGCCAAGATGTTCAAATGTTCATAGATGACCAGCAGGATCAGATAATAATAATCACAGGGGTTGTAGAGGGTGCAACAGGTCAGCACCTCAGGAGTAAATGTCAGATGGCTTTTCATAGCTGATCATTCAGAGTATCTCTACCACTCCTGCTGCCTCTACAGAGTTGAAAACAGCAGGTCTGGGACAGGTAGCACATCTGGTGAACAGGTCAGGGTTCCATAGCCACAGGCAGAACAGTTGAAACTGGAGCAGCAGCGCAACCAGGTAGACTGGGGACAGCAAGGAGTCATCAAGCCAGGTAGTCCTGAGGCATGGTCCTAGGGCTCAGGTCGAGGTCGAGAGAGAGAGGTCGAGAGAGAGAGATCGAGGTCGAGAGAGGTCGAGGTCGAGAGGTCGAGACTACAGCAGAAATACTGGAGGCATACCTCCGGACAGGGCCAAACAGGCAGGATATAACTCCACCCACTTTGCCAAAGCACAGCCCCCACACCATTAGAGGGAAATCAACCACCAACTTACCATCCTGAGACATGGCCGAGTATAGCCCACAAAGCACAACCCAAGGGGGAGCGCCAATCCGGACAGGAAGATCACGTCAGTGACTCAACCCACTCAAGTGACGCACCCCTCCCAGGGAAGAGCACCAGTAAGCCAGTGACTCAGCCCCTGTAATAGGATTTGTGGCAGAGAATCCCAGTGGAGAGAGGAACCGGCCAGGCAGAGACAGCAAGGGCGGTTCGTTGCTCCAGTACCTTTCTGTTCACCTTCACACTCCTGCGCAAGACTACACTCAATCATAGGACCTACTGAAGAGATGAGACTTAAAGGTTGAGACCAAGTCTGCGTCTCTCACATGGATAGGCTGAACATTCCATAGAAATGTATTTCTACAGGAGAAAGCCCTGCCTCCAGCTGTTTGCATAGAAATTCTAGGGACAGTAAGGAGGCCTGCATCTTGTGACCGTAGCGTACGTGTAGGTATGTACAGCGGGACCAAATCGGAGAGATAGGTAGGAGCAAGCCCATGTAATGCTTTGTAGGTTAGCAGTAAAACCTTGAAATCAGGCCTTGCCTTAACAGGAAGCCAGTAGAGAGGCTAGCACTGGAGTAATATGATCAAATGTTTTGGTTCTAGTCAGGATTCTAGCAGCCGTGTTTAGCACTAACTGAAGTTTATTTATTGCTTTATCCGGGTAGCCAGAAAGTAGAGCATTGCAGGAGTCTAACCTAGAAGTGACAAAAGCATGGATACATTTTTCTACATCATTTTTGGACAGAAAGTTTCAGATTTTTGCAATGTTACGTAGATGGAAAAAAGCTGTCCTTGAAACAGTCTTGATATGTTTGTCAAAAGAGAGATCAAGGTCCAGAGTAACGCCAAGGTCCTTCACAGTTTTATTTGAGACGACTGTACAACCATCCAGATTAATTGTCAGATTCAACAGAAGATCTCTTTGTTTCTTGGGACCTAGAACAAGCATCTCTGTTTAGTCTGAAAATTTGCCGCCATACACTTCCTTATGTCTGAAACACAGGCTTCCAGGGAGTAGCCTTATTTATTATATCAAAATTACCTAGATTATTGTCTTTAACTTTTTGCTATTAGAAGTAGATTCAGACTGAATATTACTCACTCAGTGTTGTGTTACATGGTATTTACCAGGTTCCGCTGTGTTTCTCCTGCAGGTATTGGTTTGTTAGAAGTTTTTTCTTGATAGTCCTTGGTAGTAATAGTCCATTCAGGTAATCTTTTTCCAAAATCCAGGTTTAGGTACGGAATTTTGATTTGTTTGAAGGTTTTGATGTAGAGTATCTTGTATACCCCCCCAAAAAATCCAAGTTGATCTTCCCTTTCAGATTATTTGGTCCTTCTTTACACTGTTAAGTGGTAACCTGCGTTATAAACTGGGTGGTTCCAGCCCTGAATGCTGATTGGCTGGTAGCCATGGTATATCAGACCGTATACCAAGGGTGTGACAAAACATTTATTTTACTGCTCTAATTATGTTGGTAACCAGTTTATATAGCAATAAGGCACCTCTGGGATTTGTGGTATATGGCCAATTTTCCACGGTTAAGGGCTGTATCCAGGCTGTATACTCCACATTGCATTGTGCTTAAGAGCAGCCCTTAGCCATTGTTTAATGGCCATATAACACACCTCCTCCAGTGTTGTCCATGTCTCTACCCATCACCATTTCCACCATCTCTGGTGTTGTCCATGTCTCTACCAAGGCTGCATGTCTCTACCAAGGCTGTGTAGTCTACTGGTGGGGTTTCCCTACCTATAAATGTGCTCATAATACAGGTTTCATCCTTTCTCCAGGTGCAGGTCCAACTCCCATTCCATCTCCAGCAGTCCCAGTGTTGTCCATGTCTCTACCCAGACTGCTGTGTAGTCTACTGGTGGGGTCTCCCTACCTGCTGGTGACCATCATACTGCTGGTGAAATGCTGCAGGAGCAGTACTCAAGGTGAGATCCTGAGTTTATACAGGGTCACCTCATTCCAACAAAATACATGCCCTCCACTACTATTGGGACCCTTTTTTTGTTGCCCAGTTCCCATAGTCATCCATCACTATGGGAAAGACCTGAGAATACAGTAATGATGACAAAAGGTTGTTGAGCTGCACAAATCAGGAAATGGCTATGAGAAAATAGCTCAACGGTTGAAAATGCCCATTTCCACTATAATAATTAAGAAGTTTAAAGCAACTGGAGATGTCAACAATAAGCCTATGAGGAAGATGTGAGTGAAAAATCTCAGATGGAGAATTGTAGACGTTAGTTGGGTCTTGGGGTCAGAATGTCTCCAAAACACCTACACAACCACAAGTTGTTTAGGAGGGTTGTCACAAAAAAAGCCTTTGCTGTTATCAAACAACAAACTCAACTGCCTACAGTTTGCCAAACATTATTGGAACTTTCTATGGTCAGATGAGACCAAAATAGAGCTTTTTGGAAACAAACACCAGAGGTGGGTTTGGCGTAGACAGAAAATGCAGAAAAGTACCTCATCCCCACTGTGAAGTGTGGTGGTGGATCTTTGATGTTGTGGGGCTGTTTTTCATCCAAAGGCCCTGGACAACTTGTTAGGATACATGGTATCATGGACTCCATCAAATACCAGATATTAAATCAAAACCTGACTGCCTTTGCTAGGAAGCTTAAACTGGGCCGTGGATGGATCTTCCAGCAGGATCTTCCAGCAGCACCTCAAAATCAATACAAAACTAGTTCACTGACCACAGAATCAAGGTTTTGCCATGTTTTTCCATCCCAGTCCCCTGATCTACACGCAAAAGAAAACCTGTGGGAGGAGCTGAAGAGGAGAGACCAGAAGCGTGGACCTCGAAATCTGAAGGATCTGGAGAGATTCTGTATGGAGGAAGGGTCTCAGATCCCTTGCCTTTCCAACCTCATTACGTATTATAGGAGAAGACTTAGAGCTGTTATCTTGCACAAAGTATTGAATGAAGGGGTGCCAATAACTGTGGCACACATATATTTGAGAAAAATATTTGTTTTATGATAAGAATTATTTTTTTCTTTCAATTATTTTACTTGAAATACAGGTTTGAATTTTATGAATAATTTGAATGAAAGACCAAGAGGATAAAAAATAAAGACATTTTTTTTCACAGTTTTGCTCATTTTTACCAAGGGTGCCAATATAAGTGAAGGGCCCTGTAAATCACAAAGATGAAGAGACTTGCTTGGGCCAAGAAACACAAGCAATGGATATTAGATTGGTGGTCTGATGAGTCCAAATTTGAGAGTTTTGGTTACAACCGCCATGTCTTTGTGAGACGCAGAGTAGGTGAACGGATGATCTCCGCATGTATGGTTCCCACCGTGAAGCATGGAGGAGGAGGTGTGATGGTGTGGGGGTGCTTTGCTGGTGACACTGTCTGTGATTTATTTAGAATTCAAGGCACACGTAACCAGCACGGCTACCACAGCATTCTGAAGCGATACGCCATCCCATCTGGTTTGCGCTTAGTGGGACTATCATTTGTTTTTCAACAGGACAATGACCCAAAACACAGCTCCAAGCTGTGTAAGGGCTATTTGACCAAGAAGAGTGGTGGAGTGCTGCATCAGATGACCTGGCCTCCACAATCACCCGACCTCAACCCAGTTGAGATGGTTTGGGATGAGTTGGACCGCAGAGTGAAGGAAAAGCAGCCAACAAGTGTTCAGCATATGTGGAACTCCTTCAAGACTTTTGGAATAGCAATCGTCATGAAGCTCGTTGAGAGAATGCCAAGAGTGTGCAAAGTTGTCATCAAGGCAATTTTTTGTTGAACCTTTATTTGACTTGGCAAGTCTGTTATTAACAAATTATTTTTTACAATGACTACCTACCCCGGCCAAACCCGGATGACGCTGGGCCAATTGTGCGCTGCCCTATGGTACTCCCAATCATGGCCGGATGTGATACAGCCTGGATTTGAACCAGGGACTGTAGTGATGCCTCTAAGATGCAGTGCCTTAGACCGCTGCGCCACTTGGGGCAAAGGGTGGCTACTTTGAAGAATCTAAAATCTAAATTATATTTGATTTGTTTAACACTTTTTGGTTACTAGATGATTCTTGGGACAATTTCACCTCAAACGTTGTAGATTGAAATATTTACTACAGCCTACGTGTTTTCAAGTTTATTTCAAGATTCACATTTGTTTTGTATGTGTTTTAGGACATTTGACATGAAGTTAATCCATATCAGAGCACTAGATGAAGCTGGAAGAAGCTAGATGGAGCTAGATGAAGCTAGATGGAGCTAGATGAAGCTAGATGGAGCTAGATGAAGCTAGATGGAGCTAGATGAAGCTAGATGGAGGTAGATGGAGCTAGATGAAGCTAGACGAAGATAGACGGAGCTAGATGAAGCTAGATGAAGCTAGATGGAGCTAGATGAAGCTAGATGAAGCTAGATGAAGCTAGATGGAGCTAGGTGAAGCTAGATGGAGCTAGATTAAGCTAGATGGAGCTAGATGAAGCTAGATGGAGCTAGGTGAAGCTAGATGAAGCTAGATGAAGCTAGATGGAGCTAGATGACATGAAGTTAATGTCGATATGCGCCGCAGGTGGATTCTGTTGGCGGTACACGTTCTCTGCATCTAGGCGGACATATATCCTCTGCTTGTGTACTCTGTTAGTTATAAGGAGTCCTGGATCGTCGCGGAGAACGATTCCTGTAGGGGGTCCGTTCGTGATTACATCTACTGGGTTGGTTTTGATCAGGGCGCATAGTGTCAGGATCAGCCAAAGGAACTCCATTTTACAGAAACGCATAATCAGAGATGTTGTTGGATTATTTCAGCTATTTGCTTTCGTAAACGAAAGTGTTTTGACAACAATTTTATGCTTTTCTTATTTTGAAACAGTACAGCACAGGACAATATCAATAGTGACAACAGACGTATATCTGGTAGCTTGGAAGAGAATTAAAAGGTTAAGTGCAATGTACTGATCTCATTTTTTACATTTACATTTTAGTCATTTAGCAGACGCTCTTATCCAGAGCGACTTACAGTAGTGAATGCATACATTTCATACAATTTCATACATTTTTTTCTGTGCTGGCCCCCCGTGGGAATCGAACCCACAACCCTGGCGTTGCAAACACCATGCTCTACCAACTGAGCTACAGGGAAGGCTGGAAGGGATCAGCTGAGGATACTTAAGAAATTTCTTAGTACCTCTGACTTTGCTAAGTTGATCTATTCAGTGCTGGCTAGCACCCCTTCTATTCCCATTGGGGGAGTGTACAACTTGATTTGGTTCCGGTGGACCCACTTTAATGTGGCGTTTTGTCGACCTTTGCTGATTTTGATCTGGTAAGCTACAGGTGACAGCTTCACCACAATCTCGTGTGGCCCCGTCCAGTGGGGCAGGAACTTTGTTGCGACGCCCGCGGGTTTGGTGTATATGTAGTACCACACCTTATCCCCGACCTCGAACACCTGGTGTGAGGCTTTTTTGTCGTAATAGGTTGTTGTGTCTTTGGGCCACCATTAAACTGAAGACATGTTTATCAAGATAACTCCCTGTTATTTTTATTACGCGATAAATCTGATTAATCGTTTAACTGTAATTAACTAGGAGATCGGGGCACCAAGGAAAATATTCAGATTACAAAGTTATAATTTTCCTAACATAACTTTCCTTTATTATGTTAAAGTATAGGCCGATTATCTTCTGGTTTAAATGGTGTATTTTACCTCGTCCAGTCTCATCGCAAACATAGTAAATTGTTGTATCTGCACAAATCCAGCCTTTACTAAAAGTCATCCATACATCAATTATCTTAAAATCATTTATTTACTAAACTAAGTAATTCACAGAAAGCATACAAACAGTTGGTTATCGTCACAAAGCATTGGTGGAGTAATGTGCCCTAGTGGGCTAAACAGGCATGGCGGCCTGTTAAACAAACAAGGGGGGTGGGGGCAGCGGAGAAGACACACAGAGTTGATAAATATTAACAATTGATATGCTAATCCTTTGCACATGAACGCTCACTCATTCGGAAACAATTGCAATCAATATATATATTTACGCTCAGTGTGTCGTCGATCTTCGTTGGAAAGGTCGTTCTGTTGGAGAGTTCTCTCTCTCTTTGTTAGAAAGGGTCTTTCAAAGCGACATTCATTAGTGACGTTATAGAATGGATGTTTCGTCGGTCTTCGCGTTTGATGATATCGAGTACTTAGCTGCAGACTAATAATTAATATCAAAGACTTGTTCTTATTCTGTCAGTATCGATAGTCTAAAGTTAACACGTTTGTCTTGGTCGTATTTTTGGTACAACCCAGCGCTAAGGCAGTGCTCTGAGAAACTGACTTCCAAAAATAATGTCTTGTCTTTGTTGGGGTATACCAGGCAGGGTGCCTCGCAAAGCAGGTTTTTCAAGGAAGCCACTGCTTCGTTGTGAGTGACATCCCAAACAAATGGGGTGTCTTTCTGAAGAAGAAGAGTCAACGGTTTTGACAAGTCGGTGTAGTTTTCGATGAATTGACGGGAGTAATTACATACTCCCAAGAAGCTGCGCACCTCGTGAAGGTTTGTAGGTGTTTTGATGTTGCGGACTGCTTGGATTCTGTTAGACTGTGGCAGGATGCCCTCGGCACCCACCAGAAGCCCAACGTAGTTTACCTTGGTCCTGCACCATTGTCCTTTCATGATGGCCAACTTAGCCCCTGCAGTCCCGAGTTGGGTAAGAACGTGGTCCATTTCATTGAGGTGATGTGACCAAGTCTCACTTCTCATGAGAACATCGTCCACGTAGATTATCGTCCCCCTAGAGGCTGCGTCTGGCATTGCCTTGTGCAGGAAGATGTTGAACTCTGAGGGGGAGTTCGCATACCCGAATGGGCAACGATTGAACGTGAAGAGCTTGTTCAAGAAAGAGAAAGCCAACTTGTGTTGGTCGCGAGGGTTGACTGTCATGGACCAGAAACCATTCACCACATCGACGGTGGAGAAGTACTTGACGTTTGCCACCTTTGGCAACTCTTGGTCGAGCTGTGTCATTGGCCAACGAGACAATGGAACCAGTTTGTTGAGTTCTCTATAGTCAACGGTAAGACGCCATTTACCCGTTGGTTTCAGAACGGGCCATACGGGAGCGCTGTACGTACTGTTACATTCCCTGATTATCCGTTTAGCTAATAAGGAATCGATAATCTCTTGTACCGCTGCGTATGCTGCGAGCGGGATTTTGTATTGTCTAACAAACGTAGGAGTTGCTCCGGGTGGCGTAGGAATACGCACCACATGGATACCCGTAACCCCGCAATCCAGCGAGTCTGTCGACCAGATCTCACTGTGTTTGTTAAACAATTCTCTCAACTGATGACGTTCAGTGTCATTGACAAGAGCATCAGCCTCCGAGAGTAGTTGTATTACCTGTGCATGGAAACCAGGATATGGTTCGGCGACATTGTACAGGTCTTCATCGGGTGGTGACGGCATGTCACTTTTGGAAGAGTCATCGGTTGTTACCTCAAGAGTGTACTTCGCATGCAGGAGGAGACGCAATATCATCCTCCGTGACGATGGAGTATATTAACAGAATCGACATCCAGCCTGAACGTTGATGTGTCATCAAGTGGCAAAACGGGCGTGCGATTGCTTTTGACGGACAAGTAAAGAGCGTACCTCCCTCACCATCTAGATCTAGGGAGGATGGAAGAGGCCCAATCACGGGAACAACCAGTTCAAAATCATGGAAAGAGTAATCGATCAATGTTCCTAGCTGAGTGTGCCGAGAAATGGAAATATCCGCTTGAGTCAGATTTTGTACCAGGAGGTAAGTGGATCTAGCGGTTAGTTCCAACAGTGGGTTGCCATTAATAGTTAGCCCCAAGTCGAATAATTGCGGAGAAGGTTGGAAGAACGCAGTGGTGCCTTCCATCCGGTATCTGGGCGCCAGGTTCAGTCTCACAGAAACCTCTGTGGTTCTTGCCAGAATCAACATAGCGGACTCAGTTATCACCTTGCAAGCTTCAGGAATAGTCTGTCCGGATGCCATCCATTCGCACCGGGTCGAAAGACAAGGCATTTTGGTTTGGCTGCGCCAAAGACCAAAGGACTTAGTGTATGGTATCGAGTTTAACACCCAATCTTACCAAAATGTCCGCTCCCACATAGACTGTACATGAGAGGTCTGCGACAACGAGTAGGTAGTGAGATACTTCCTTGGTTCCAATGTGGATCGATAGCGCACACACCCCTATTGCGGTGAGCGTCGTCTGGGGAGTCGTTCCCAGTGGAAATCTAAACGTTTTCGGCACAAGTGGATGGCAGTTAGCCGTTTTTGAAATTTCGTTGAACTGATTTTTCTGACCAGGTTGCCAGCCTGGTATCCTCAGCCATAGTGCCGTTTAGGCACACGCCCCCTATCAGAGGGGGGCGGTAAGTGTCGGCTGGTGAATCACCTCATGTCAAGCCGCACAGGAAAACCTCATGTTCGGTTAAGTTCCGAGTTAAACTCACCTTGTCATTTGTCACCAATGGCGGACTCATGACCAAGTTCACCGGGTTTGTGTCAGATGCTGACATCGAACCCACATCATTGCACAATGTATGGCAAGTAGACTTGGAAGAATTTGGTGAAGTCAAAAGAGTTGGCACAGGTATTTGTGACCAGATTTGGTTGGTTTCCAATCCATTAGTGGTACCAAACGGTCAATTAAATCTATTCCAATAGTAATATAATAATAATAATAATACGTTCAATGTCGGTGGCGAAGTAGCTTGGGTGAAACTTCGTGTCGCAACGTTCCGTTTTCAACCAACGTTTTGTTGGGTCCACTGCCTCTTTTAGTTCATCCAGCAAGGTTTCGGATATGAGGGAAATTGTCGAACCCGAATCTATCAGAGCGTGACAGGTCAGCGTGTTCTAAGGTATGGCCTGTTCAAGTTGGTTTTTCTCATCATATCCCCAACAAAATGGAGTGGGTTGTGAGTTCCCGAGCGGTTTGTAATCTGTGTCGATTTTCAAGACAGATAAATCACCTACGTGACCCAGTGGGTCCTCTATCGGAATGGGAGATGAATCATCTGTTGCAAAGCTGCTTATCTTGTGCATCTCCACATCCGTATCCAAGTCTGTAGACAAAACCTGTGGGCGTGTGTCTAGAATGAGCGGTTCCTGGACAGGGATTGGAGTGGGGGCGGGGCGGGGGTAATGGAAATGTTAACGTCCTCTCGAATTGCATGAGTTTCGGAGGACTTGGTTTCCAACAATTTTACGCCTAGTCATGCTGACTTATGCTTGTCCTCTTTCTCAAATTTCTTATGATGCAGTACATTTCTTATCAGAGCTTCTATATCGTTTCGTTTAGATCATTTGTTGAACATTTTTTTTGCCCTTGTTGCGCTTGTTACCCTTGTGTCCTGACCCTTAGAGGGTTAGGCGCAGGGACATATCGGCCAGGTTGATCTCTACGGGACCTGTTAGATTGGGGATGTTCATCATAGCTATTGTTACTGCGGTGGTTGTCTTTGATCATCATCTTTTACGGCACCTGTCCCTGATGCTGCACCTTCTAATTGAAGTGATGGTTCCCGTCTAAGCTCGAAAATTGAGGTGTCCGGGCTCTTAGCTTGCTTTTAATGCATCAAAAGCGGTGCTTGCAAGCTCTCCGAGCGTCGAGATTGGCAACCCAACGTAGGCAGTAGGGCCCAAGTAGTTGATGAAGTTGGGATACATGTTTGACAAACAGTTGTTTGAAACAGTCCTGTTTCAGTGAGCATGCCAAAGTAAGCTGAATGAAGAAAGAGAGAGAGAGAGACACAAGGCCGAGTATAGCCCACAAAGATCTCCACCATGGCACATCCCAAGGGGAAGCCAACCCGGACAGGAAGACCACGTCCGTGACTCAAGTGACGCACCCCTCCTAGGGACGGCACGGAAGAACACCAGTAAGCCAGTGACTCAGCCCCTGTAATAGGGTTAGAGGCAGAGAATCCCAGTGGAGAGAGGGGAACCAGCCAGGCAGAGACAGCAGGGGCGGTTCGTTGCTCCAGTGCCTTTCCGTTCACCCTCACACTCCTGGGCCAGACTACACTCAATCATAGGACCTACTGAAGACATGAGTCTTCAATAAAAACTTAAAGGTTGAGACCGAGTCTGTGTATCTCACATGGATAGGCAGACCATTCCATAAAAAATGGGGCTGTATAGGAGTAAGCCCTGCCTCCAGCTGTTTGCTTACAAATTCTAGGGACAGTAAGGAGGCCTGCATCTTGTGACCATAGCGTACGTGTAGGTATGTACGGCAGGACCAAATCGGAAAAGATAGGTTGGAGCAAGCCCATGTAATGCTTTGTAGGTTAGCAGTAAAACATTGAATTCAGCCCTAGCCTTAACAGTAAGCCAGTAGAGAGGCTAGCACTGGAGTAATATGATAAAGAATTTTGGTTCTAGTCAAGATTCTAGCAGCCGTGTTTAGCACTAACTGAAGTTTATTTATTGCTTTATCAGGGTAGCCAGAAAGTAAAGCATTACAGTAGTCTCATCTAGAAGTGACAAAAGCACAGATTCATTTTTCTGCATAATTTTTGGACAGAAAGTTTCAGATTTTGCAATGTTATGTAGATGGAAAAAAGCTGTCTTTGAAACAGTCTAGATATGTTTGTCAAAAGAGAGATCAGGGTCCAGAGTAACGCCAAGGTCCTTCACAGTTTTATTTGAGACGACTGTACAACCATCAAGATTAATTGTCAGAATCAACAGAAGATCTCTTTGTTTCTTGGGACCTAGAACAAGCATCTCTGTTTTGTCCGAGTTTAAAAGTAGAACATTTTCAGCCATCCACTTCCTTATGTCTGAAACACAGGCTTCCAGCGAGGGCAATTTTGGGGCTTCACCATGTTTCATCGAAATGTACAGCTGTGTGTCATCCGCATAGCAGTGAAAGTTATCATTATGTTTCTGAATGACATCACCAAGAGGTAAAATATATAGTAAAAACAATAGTGGTCCTAAAACGGAACCTTGAGGAACACCGAAATTTACAGTTGATTTGTCAAAGGACAAACCATTCACAGAGACAAACTGATATCTCTCTGACAGATAAGATCTAAAACAGGCCAGAACTTGTCCGTGTAGACCAATTTGGGTTTCCAATCTCTCCAAAAGAATGTGGTGATCTATGGTATCAAAAGCAGTACTAAGGTCTAGGAGCACAAGGACAGATGCAGAGCCCCGGTCTGACGCCATTAACTTCTTACATCTACACGTTCCGCTAGCGGAACGTCTGCTCCAATATCCAATTATGGGCGGGGCGCGAAATTCAAACTCCTCTAAATTCGAAAACTTCCATTTTTCAAACATATGACTATTTTACAGCTATTTAAAGACAAGACTCTCCTTTATCTAACCAAACTGTCCGATTTCAAAAAGGCTTTACAGGGAAAGCAAAACATTAGAATATGTCAGCAGAGTACCCAGCCAGAAATATTCAGACACCCATTTTTCAAGCTAGCATATCATGTCACATAAACCCAAACCATAGCTAAATGCAGCACTAACCTTTGATGATCTTCATCAGATGACACACCTAGGACATTATGTTATACAATACATGCATGTCTGTTCAATCAAGTTCATATTTATATCAAAAACCAGCTTGTTACATTAGCATGTGACGTTCAGAACTAGCATTCCCACCGAACACTTCCGGTGATTTTACTAAATTACTCACGATAAACGTTCACAAAAAGCATAACAATTATTTTAAGAATTATAGATACAGACCTCCTCTATGCACTCGATATGTCCGATTTTAAAATAGCTTTTCGGATGAAGCACATTTTGCAATAATCTAAGTACATAGCCCGGCATTACAGGGCTAGCTATTTAGACACCCTGCAAGTTTAGCCTTCACCAAAATCACATTTCCTATAAGAAAAATGTTCTTACCTTGCTTGTTCTTCATCAGAATACACTGCCAGGACTTCTACTTCAATAACAAATGTAGGTTTGGTCCCAAATAATCCATCGTTATGTTCCATCAAGACGTTTTGTTCGTGCGTTCTAGACACTATCCCAACGCTAAATCTCGGCCACGAGCTTGACGCAAAATATGACAAAAAATGTCTAAATATTCCATTACCGTACTTCGAAGCATGTCAACCGCTGTTTAAAACCAATTTTTATGCAATTTATCTCGTAGAGAAGCGATAATATTCCGACCGGGAATCTGCCTGTCTGTAAACTGAGGAAAAAACTGAAAGCCGGGGGCGGGGCGTGTCACGCGCCTAAGGCTTAGTCCATTTAGTGACCACTCAGCTCTTGCCTTCCTGTGCTTCAGCCAGGGCTTTGAATTACGTCATTCCTGTTTTTCGCGGGCCCTGAGACTCCATTGTTGACGTGCTAAGTGTCACGTAAGAGCAGAGATCATTTGTAAACGATAGAGATAATCAAGAAGGGCAAGAAATGTTCAGACAGGGTACTTCCTGAACAGAAGCATCTCAGGTTTTTGCCTGCCATAGGAGTTCTGTTATACTCACAGACACCATTCAAACAGTTTCAGAAACTTTGGAGTGTTTTCTCTCCAAAGCTAATAATTATATGCATATTCCAGTTTCTGGGCAGGACTAATAATCAGATTAAATCGGGTACGTTTTTTATCCAGCCGTGAAAATACTGCCCCCTAGATGTAACAGGTTAAAATGTAATTTACCACCTTCACAAGTGCAGTCTCAGTGCTATGATGGGGTCTAAAACCAGACTGAAGCGTTTCGTATACATTGTTTGCCTTCAGGAACGCAGTGCGTTGCTACGCAACAGCTTTTTCCAAAAAAATTTGAGAGGAATGGAAGATTCAATATAGGCCGATAGTTTTTTATATTTTCTGTGTCAAGGTTTGGCTTTTTTCAGGAGAGGCTTTATTACTGCCACTTTTAGTGAGTTTGGTACACATCCGGTGGATAGAGAGCCGTGTATTATGTTCAACATAGGAGGGCCAAGCACAGGAAGCAGCTCTTTCAGTAGTTTAGTTGGGATAGGGTCCAGTATGCAGCTTGAAGGTTTAGAGGCCATGATTATTTTCATCATTGTGTCAAGAGATATAGTACTAAAACACTTGAGTGTCTCCATTGATCCTAGGTCCTGGCAGAGTTGTGCAGACTCAGGACAACTGAGCTTTGGAGGAATACGCAGATTTAAGGAGGAGTCCGTAATTTGCTTTCTAATGATCATGATCTTTTTCCTCGAAGAAGTTCATGAATTTATCACTGCTGAAGTGAAAGCCATCCTCTCTTGGGGAATGCTGTTTTTTAGTTAGCTTTGCGACAGTATCAAAAATAAATTGTGGATTGTTCTTATTTTCCTCAATTAAGTTGGAAAAATAGGATGATCGAGCAGCAGTGAGGGCTTTTCGATACTGCACGGTACTGTCTTTCCAAGCTAGTCGGAAGACTTCCAGTTTGGTGTGGCGCCATTTCCGTTCCAATTTTTTGTAAGCTTCCTTCAGAGCTCAGGTATTTTTTGTATACCAGGGAGATAGTTTCTTATTACAAATGTTTTTTGTTTTTAGGGGTGCGACTGCATCTAGAGTATTGCGCAAGGTTTCATTGAGTTCCTCAGTTAGGTGGTTAACCTCTCTAGGGGGTGTGGTACGCTAGCGTCCCACCTGGCCAACATCCAGTGAAATTGCAGAGTGCCAAATTCAAAAACAGAAATACTTATTACAAAAGTGTTATACATTGGTTTAAAGATAAACTTCTTGTTAATCCAACCACTGTGTCAGATTTCAAAAGGCTTTACGGCGAAAGCATACCACGCGATTATCTGAGAACAGCGCCCAGCAGACAAATCATTACATACAGTAACAAGCCAAGTAGAGGAGTAACACAAGTCAGAAATAGTGATAAAATTAATCACTTACCTTTGATGATCTTCATATGTTTGCACTCACAAGACTCCCATTTACGCAATAAATGTTCGTTTTGTTCGATAAAGTCCTTCTTCATATCCAAAAACCTCAGTTTTGTTGGTGCGTTTTGTTCAGCAATCCATTGGAACAAAGCGCGGTCACACAAGACAGACAAAAAAATCAAAAAAGTACCATAAAAGTTCATAGAAACATGTCAAACGATGTTTAAAATCAATCCTCAGGTTGTTTTTGTCATAAATAATCAATAATATTTCAACCGGACAAAAGCATCGTCAATAGAAAAAGAGAAACAAGAAAGGCACGCTCCCGATCACGCGCTGGACTCATGTCTGGAAATGTCCACTGTCCTCTCATTGAAAGTGCTGTATCTCCCTCATTTTTCAGAGTAAAAGCCTGAAACAATGCCTACAGACTGGCCACATGTAGAGGAAGCCATAGAGATCGTGAACTGGGTCCTAAGTCTTTGTATGGTGGATAGGCTTTCAATGGAATGACAGACATTTCAAAATAAATGCACTTCCTGGATGGATTTTCCTCTGGTTTTCGCCTGCCATATCAGTTCTGTTATACTCACAGACATTATTTTTAACAGTTTTGGAAACTTTAGAGTGTTTTCTATCAAAATCTACTAATTATATGCATATCCTAGCTTCTGGGCCTGAGTAGCAGGCAGTTTAATTTGGGCACGCTTTTCATCCAAAATTCCGAATGCTGCCCCCTACCCTAGTGAAGTTAACTGATTTTTCTACTCTGACGTCCTTGGGTAGGCGAAGGGAGTCTGGAAGAGCATCTAGGAATCTTTGGGTTGTCTGAGTATTTACAGCACGACTTTTGACGATCCTTGGTTGGGGTTTGAGCAGATTATTTGTTGTGATTACCAACATTAAATGGTGGTCCGATAGTCCAGGATTATTTTCCACCCAACGTGCAATGTATAAACATCAAGCATATACTAGGAAAACTCTTAAAGTTACAATGTTTTCGTAATAACATCATCCTTTAAGCTGATACATTTTCATGTCCCAATTCGCTTTCAATAGCTGATCAAGGTCTCTTGTCACTACAATGTGAAGGCTTGTGAACTTGTCCATCACTGTTCTAAATGGGGCAGAAATTGCATATCCACAGGCGGTGATATCGGCATCAATTCGCTTTTTTGCCAGTTTATCTTGTAGCCAGAGAAGGAGCCGAATGTATTTATCAAGTTAAGTAAGGGAGGAATAGAAGTTTTAGGCTTGGATAAAAACAAAAGAACATCATCTGCATATAGGGACATTTTGTGCTGCGTGTCTTTTATTTTAATTAACTTCTATGGGCAACGTGGGACGCCACCGTCCCACCCGCGGTACCCACTATCAACAGCCAGTGAAATATCAGAGCGCCAAATTTGAAACAACAAAATGTCATAATTCAAATTTCTCAAACATACAACTATTTTACACCATTTTATAGATAAACATCTCCTTAATCCAACCACGTTGTCCGATTTCAAAAAGGCTTTACAGCGAAAGCATAAAGTTAGATTATGTTAGGACAGTACATAGACAAAACATTACACACAGCCATTTTCAATGCAAGAACAGGCGTCACCAAAAGCAGAAAACCAGCTAAAATTATGCCTTTGACAATCTATACCAGATGACACTCCTAGGACATGATACATTATGTTGAAAAGGCGTCTCAAATTGTAGTATATATGTCGGCCCGGCATTAAACCTGTCTGGTCAGGGTGTATGATGTCAGAAATATATTTTTCAATCGGTTTGCCAATATCTTTGTCAACACCTTATTTTCTATGGTGAGTAACGACACAGGGCGATAAGACGACATCTCCATGGAATCTGTATCTTTTTTCAAGATCAGTGCTATTGTAGCCTCATACAGTGTTTGCGGGAGTTTGGCATTTTCTTTGGATTGTTTAAACATTCGCAACATAAGTGGAGCTAGACTTGCGCTGTACTTCTTATAGAATTCTATGACATATCCAATGGACCCAGGGGCCTTGCTGTTTGGAAATTCTGCCATCACTGTCTTAATTTCCTCTAAAGTTATCCCAGCATCGAGTGCAGCAGCTGCCCCCCTGTCTAGTTTAGGAAGTTCACATTCAGTGAGAAAGCGTTCCATAGTTTGTGGATCAGTAGCATCGCATTTTGGTTGAGTAAAACTGCACAAAGCATTTATTAATATCCTGCGGATCTGTTACGATTTTACCCTTCTTGTCTTTTATCTAGATGCCTGTACATCCCTTATCTGTCTTGCTAATAATTTATGTGGTTTGTCACCCAGTTCAAAATAACTTTGTTGCGTTCTAGCAAGTAAAGAGCCCACCCGTTTCGAAAGGATATATTTCATATTTCAACTTTGTGATCTTCTCAAGGACTGTATTCGAGGAATTCGTCCGAAAAACGTTCTCCTGTTCCCCTAACTCTCTTTCAATTTCTCTCAGCCTAGTATTGGCTCGTTTCTTCCTCTCCGATGTATAATAAATAATGTAACCTCTAATCACAGCCTTTAGAGATTCCCAAAGGCTGGAGTCGTCAACATCACCCGTGCCGTTATCTCAGAGGAAAAAGGCAATCTGCTCCTTCACATACTGACAAAAAACCTCAGCTTTCAACAGGTATGCGTCTAAGCACCACGGTCGCCGACCTGTCGACATATTGTCGAGTTTCAGCACCATGGACAGAGGAGAGTGGTCCGTGATTAGAATAGGGTGATAGGTAAATCAAATCAAATCAAATGTTATTTGTCACATACACATGGTTAGCAGGTGTTAGTGCAAGTGTAGCGAAATGCTTGTGCTTCTAGTTCCGACCATGCAGTAATATCTAACAACTAATATAACCTAACAATTCACAACAACTACTTTATACACACAAGTGTAAAGGAATGAATACAAATATGTACATGAAAATATATAAATGAGTGATGGCCGAACGGCATAGGCAAGATGCAGTAGATGGTATAGAGTACAGTATATACATATGAGATGAGTAATGTAGGGTATGTAAACATTATATAAAGTGGCATTGTTTAAAGTGGCTAGTGATACATTACATCAAGATAGCAAGATGCAGTAGATGGTATAGAGTACAGTATATACAGTATATACATATGAGACGAGTAATGTAGGGTAATAGAATGGCTAGTGATAAATTGATTACAATTTATCACTAGCCATTTTCCATTATTAAAGTGGCTAGAGATGAGTCAGTATGTTGGTAACAGCCACTCAGTGTTAGTGATTGCTGTTTAACAGTCCAATGGCCTTGAGATAGAAGCTGTTTTTCAGTCTCTCGGTTCCAGCTTTGATGCACCTGTTCTGACCTCGTCTTCTGGATGATAGCGGGGTGAACAGGCAGGAGCTCGGGTGGTTGTTGTCCTTGATGATCTTTTTGGCCTTCCTGTGACATCGGGTGGTGTGGGTGTCCTGGAGGGCAGGTAGTTTGCACCCGGTGATGCGTTGTGCAGACCTCACTACCCTCTGGAGAGCCTTCCGGTTAACCGACGCAGCTGCTGAAATTAGTTTGGAGTCCAACAAAAAATAGTGAATTCTGGAATATGATTTATGAACTGATGAAAAGACAGAATAATCCCTCTGTTGGGTGTGTCAGTCTCCAAATATCAACCATGTTAAAGTTTGTCATCAATGTATTTAGACAGACACTGGCATTTGATTGTTGAAGTGACCTTAATAGCTGTTAACACACAAACCTTAGGGTGTCTAGACATACAGCTTGAGCTCCGCATATAAACTAATATTAAATAACACTTAACTCTCACGTTAGGGGGTGAGTGGCGCTAAAACATGATAAGTTAAACAATGCTATATAAGCCATAACATCTCACCCATCATATAAGTCCCAATTTCTGATCTTCTGATCGAAAAGACATAGGCAGGAAATTCAAACACATTCCTGGCCTGTATTTGGCCATTTAGCCGGTTGACACAGCCGTTCTGTATCCTCAGCCAGGGAATTTGCTTGACAAGAACAGATCGGCCTCTTTTGGGTTGTCAAACGTACGTGTTGACTGTCACCTTAAACCGGGCTTGGGAAGAGGAATCCATATCGGATGTTGGCCGCCCTGAATTTGTTGCATAACTCGCCATACTCTTTCCGTTGGTTCCTCACCTCCAAAGTAAGATCTGGGTAGAAAGACACCCTGGCTCTGTTGTAGATAAGGGGGAACCTTTGACTAGCCAGCTTGAGGATGAGATCCCTGGTCTGGGGATAGTGCAGCCGTACAATGAATGGCCTTGGTGGCGCGCCCTTGGCCGGCTTCGTTGCCTGATCTGTGTGCACGGTCCATCAGGATGGCCGTTTTGAAGGGTTCACTCCCCAGCAATGCTAGTATGCTCCGAGACAAATCCAATGGGTTTCCCTTTCTCAGTGTCCTCCTGGATGACAAATATTCAGATGTTCTGGCGTCTTGAATGCGACTCGAGCATTTCCAATCGGGCTTTCAGGGTTTTGTTGTCACTTTTTTAACGTTGTGCACTGTTTCTCTACGTCCTGTAGCCTGGCCTCGTGATCGACTGTCATCTGCTCAACCTCATGCCCTCAGTTGCCTTCACGGTTTCAGTCAAAGTCCCAATACTCTTTGAGATATCAGCCAACCTTGTGTCCACCTTCTTGCTTAGCGAGTTTATGGCAGCCAGTATGTCACGTTGAGTAGGATCTGTGGGGAACTTTTGAGAGCTAACATCTTGTGGTTCAGCCGAAATTGGTTCGTTGTCAATCAAATTATCTTGTTTAGCACCCCCTTTTTTGGTGCCTTTTCCCTTTGTCATATTGCCAGACAATGTTTGAAGTTATAGGTTGTGAGAGATACGCAAAAAGTAATGCAAAATAAGTAACACAAAAAAAAGGAGCACATAAAACTTCAGCCATCCCCTCCGGCGCCATTCTACTATTGATAACTAGCTCTGACTGAGTCACGTTTTAAAGTGTTGATAATTGTATCTCTGACTGAACCATGTTGTAAAGTGTTGATAACTGTAGCTCTGATTGAACCATGTTGTAAAGTATTGATAACTGTATCTCTGATTGAACCATGTTGTAAAGTGTTGATAACTGTCTGTTTAGGGGAAACCAGGGTACCCAGGAAGACCCACCAAGACCAATTAGGTGAGTTTCCACCTTACAACACAACAGCTGCAGGGGCACAATATGGTATTCTGAACACAGTGTGTACTATATTATGTTACCTCTTAGTAGTAGTAGAAAGTAGGATGGATTAGAGTCAACTACCACAATATGGTATTCTGAACACAGTGTGTACTATATTATGTTACCTCTTAGTAACTGATATGAATTCATGAATTTAGGAGTAAATAGTCTGGTTATTGATGAGGAGTAAATAGCCCTGGTATTGAGATAGGAGAGCTGGACATAAGCAAGATTCTAAGTAGCAGATATGATTTCAATTTCTAAGTGGCACAGTATTGATGAGGGGTAAATAGCCCACTGGTACTATAGCACAGTATTGACTAGTAAATCATCTGATATGATTTACATTTCTAAGTGGTTCTGTATTGGATAAGTAAATACATGGCCACACTGATGAACTACTTCTGTGTTGAACAGGTGATCATGTTGAAGAAGAGTGAGGCTGAGATCACCTGATCACCATAACAACCATCAGAATGGAACTCATGGAATTCTACTATAGAACTGTGAGTCACAATGCTGTATGTTGTTACATTGTAGCTCCACCTGCTGGAACAATAGTGGCATTTGATCAAATGTGATCTATTAACTGCTACAGTCATGGCAAAAAGTTTTCAGAATGACACAAATATTCATTTCCACAAAGTTTGCTGCTTCAGTGTCTTTAGATATTTTTGTCAGATGTTACTATGGAATACTGAAGTATAATTACAAGCAATTCATAAGTGTCATAGGCTTTTATTGACAATTACAATAAGTTGATGCAAAGAGTCAATATTTGCTGTGTTGACCCTTCTTTTTCAAGACCTCTGCAATTTGCCCAGGCATGCTGTCAATTAACTTCTGGGCCACATCCTGACTGATGGCAGCCCATTCTTGCATAATCAATGCTTGGAGTTTGTCAGAATTTGTGGGGTTTTGTTTGTCCACCCACCTCTTGAGGATTGACCACAAGTTCTCAATGGGATTAAGGTCTGGGGAGTTTCCTGGCCATGGACCCAAAATATTGATGTTTTGTTCCCAAAGCCACTTAGTTATCACTTTTGCCTTATGGCACGGTGATCCATCATGCTGGAAAAGGCATTGTTTGTCACCAAACTGTTCCTGGATGGTTGGGAGAAGTTGCTCTCGGAGGATGTGTTGGTACCATTCTTAATTCATGGCTGTGTTCTTAGGCAAAATTCTGAGTGAGCCCACTCCCTTGGCTGAAAAGGAACCCCACACATGAATGGTCTCAAGATGCTTTACTGTTGGCATGACACAGGACTGATGGTAGCGCTCACCTTGTCTTCTCTGGACAAGCTTTTTTCCGGATGCCCCAATCAATCGGAAAGGGGATTCTTTGCTGCCCTTCTTGACACCAGGCCATCTTCCAAAAGTCTTCGACTCACTGTGCGTGCAGATGCACTCACACCTGCCTGCTGCCATTCCTGAGCAAGCTCTGTACTGGTGGTGCCCCAATCCAGCAGCAGAATCAACTTTAGGAGACAGACCTGGCGTTTGCTGGACTTTCTTGGGTGCCCTGAAGCCTTCTTCACAACAATTGAACCGCTCTCCTTGAAGTTCTTGATGATCCGATAAATGGTTGATTTAGGTGCAATCTTACTGGCAGCAATATCCTTGCCTGTGAAGCCCTTTTTGTGCAAAGTAATGATGACGGCACGTGATTCCTTGTAGGTAACCATGGTTGACAGAGGAAGAACAATGATTCCAAGCACCACCCTCCTTTTGAAGCTTCCAGTCTGTTATTCAAACTCAATCAGCATGACAGAGTGATCTCCAGCCTTGTCCTTGTCAACACTCACACCTGTGTTAACGAGAGAATCACTGACATGATGTCAGCTGGTCCTTTTGTGGCAGGGTTGAAATGCAGTGGAAATGTTTTTTGGGGATTCAGTTCATTTGCATGGCAAAGAGGGACTTAGCAATTAATTGCAATTCATCTCATCACTCTTCATAACATTCTGGAGTATATGCAAATTGCCATCATACAAACTGAGGCAGCAAACTTTGTGAAAATTAATATTTGTGTCATTCTCAAAACTTTTGGCCACGACTGTACATGTATTATTCTGATTGGAATGTGTTTTAATATAATGTGTGTTGTATTATTCATTCAGCAGCTGTCCTTTGACATCAGTCATATACTGGTCATATACTGTATAGCATTATGGTTGATACATTGTAAATGCCTTCACTTTTCATGTCTATACAGATTAACTGATAGGTGTTGTGGTTCAGGCATTATTGTTACAGGTTCAGTATAATGTTATACCGTTACATGTTACAGAGATAGAAAACATACAGGAGAGGAGAATTCAATTATTATAATTATTTACTTTATTTTCCCATTTTGTTCTCTATAGTAGTTCATCATTATTTTATTTAAACATGAAACTAATGTAGTCCTTTTGTTTTATTGTGGTTGTTTTGTGCAAAACCATTATTTTTCAATGAATCATCCTGGTAAGATATTGCTTTTGTCTTTGTAGCATATATAATAAAATCAATGATTTTCCTCAATCATGTAGCCTGTTTTTAATCTGTTCTGAATGACATCACAAACACTTTTTTTTTTAAATTTCACTCACTTCCCTTTATGTATCTTCTAAATGCTCCATTCCAGGTTTCCCCTACAGCCCCCAGGGCCTTGAGTATCTTCTAAATGCTCCATTCCAGGTTCCCCTACAGCCCCCAGGGCCTTGAGTATCTTCTAAATACTCCATTCCAGGTTTCCCCTACAGCCCCCAGGGCCTTGAGTATCTTCTAAATGCTCCATTCCAGGTTCCCCCTACAGCCCCCAGGGCCTTGAGTATCTTCTAAATGCTCCATTCCAGGTTTCCCCTACAGCCCCCAGGTCCTTGAGTATCTTCTAAATACTCCATTCCAGGTTTCCCCTACAGCCCCCAGGGCCTTGAGTATCTTCTAAATACTCCATTCCAGGTTTCCCCTACAGCCCCCAGGGCCTTGAGTATCTTCTAAATGCTCCATTCCAGGTTTCCCCTACAGCCCCCAGGGCCTTGAGTATCTTCTAAAGGCTCCATTCCAGGTTTCCCCTACAGCCCCCAGGGCCTTGAGTATCTTCTAAATACTCCATTCCAGGTTCCCCCTACAGCCCCCAGGGCCTTCTAAATGCATGCCCAGGCGTTGTAGGGAGGTCATACAGGCCACACATGTGGAGGCCACACACACTAGTGAGCCTCATTTTGACTTGTTTTAAGGAAATTACATCAAAGTTGGATCAGCCTGTAGTGTGGTTTTCCACTTTAATTTTGAGTGTGACTCCAAATCCAGACCTCCATGGGTTGATAAATTGGATTTCCATTGATTATTTTTGTGTGATTTTGTTGTCAGCACATTCAACTATGTAAAGAAACAAGTATTTAATGAGATTATTTCATTCATTCAGATCTAGGATGTGTTGTTTTAGTGTTCCCTTTATTTTTTTGAGCAGTGTATTTTGATTTGTTTAACACTTCTTTGGTTACTAGATGATTCCATATGTGTTATTTCATAGTTTTGATGTCTTCACTATTATTCTAAAATGTAGAAAATAGTCAAAATAAAGAAAAACCCTTGAATGAGTAGTTTTGTCCAAACCTTTGACTGGTACTGTGTATATATAGTGTATCTCTAATAGTGAATTATTCCTGAATCATTAAATAAGTATATTGCAGCAACAAGGTGATAACTCTACCTTCCTCTCTGATTAAATTACTGTAATTTCTGCCATACTGCTCACACCTGTCAAGCTAGTCAACAACTGACAGTGAAAGTCACATTCATGTTATATGATCAATGTTCTTGGGTCATTTCACATCACCAGTTGTAAGTTAAAATATTTACTACAGCCTAGTTGTTGTCACATTTATTTCATGATTTACATTTGTGCTCGTATGTTTTTTAGGTTATTTGACATGAAGTTAAGGTCCATATCAGAACACTAGATGGAACTAGATATCGCGAGATGACATGAAGTTAATGTCCATATCAGAACACTAGATGGAGCTAGATATCGCGAGATGACAAGAAGTTAATGTCCATTTCAGAACACTAGATGAAGCTAGATATCGCGAGATGAAATGCAACTAGAAGTGCTGTTAGTGAAAGTGAAAGTAAAGTGTGAAACGCCACCGCCCTTTTCCCCCGTTATTTCTGGAACAGACGTCGTGTTACATTCTGTTCGTTGACAAATTAGCCTTTCGACTGTTTTGGTTTATTTTTCTAAACTCCTAATAGTTTTATTCACCAGTTACAAACAGCTTTACCTTGGAGTCAGACTTGTTTTGTAGTGAAATGAAGACCTTTCCGACCTCGGCGGTCTGGTGTTTAGGGATTCTGTTCATCAGTGTTTCATTGATAACGACAGGTAGGACACAACATTATTCCTTCATTATTTATCCTGTAGGCTATTTTATTATCTGAACATAATATTACCAAGAAAGAAACGGGGAGAATTCAAGTGCAGGAAATGTAGATGTCTTGTCGTCGCTGTGTTGTCTGATCAGACAGGACAGTTTGGGGTGTGGTGGAGCTGTAGGGTGTCTGATCAGACAGGACAGTTTGGGGTGTGGTGGTGCTGTAGGGTGTCTGATCAGACAGGACAGTTTGGGGTGTGGTGGTGCTGTAGGGTGTCTGATCAGACAGGACAGTTTGGGGTGTGGTGGTGCTGTAGGGTGTCTGGTAGACAAACACTATTTACACAATACTAACATACGGCAGTGACTGTTTCATAGCAGGTTAGGAGAATTTTTTAATTATTAGTTTAATTATTTTAAGGAAAAGTGTTAATGAAAATGCTCTCCTAAATTGTTACGAAAATCGAAGTGGTGCAAAAAGTAGAGAACGGCGAAAATTGTCTAAAGGAAGTGTCGCCATGTTTATGACTAGAAAGAGAAGTTTTACCATCTGAGTTGAAGAAATACTAATAATTCAGATCGTAAAACGTCTTCTCTTTAGTCATAAATATGGGTGAAGCCAAGGAAGAGTAGACTCACCAGGTCTAAATAATTAGGGTTTGGTTTGGGAACATGAGTTATGTTACGGTTAAGTATACTTTAGTGAGTGTTTAGAGGTAATGACTATAGAGATAGAGGACTCATCTTTATATCTGTGACATTATATCGTCTGGTCAACTGTAAAACATACAGAATGCTGCAGGGTACTGACCAAGACCAGACAGAGAACACATTATACCGGTTTTAAGGTCTCTGTACTGGCTGCCTGTGAGTTTTATAATTAAATAAAAGTTATGTACCCAGGTAGCACAAACGTCTGACTCACATCTGGTGTGAAAATCCCCCCCCCTTTGCGTGAACTCAATTCTTCATTGCTGAGACTTGGACTGGATCCGTCTGTCAGACCCTGGCCAGCAGTTTTAGATCTGGCATGCTGGTGTTGTGATGAAAATCCCCCTCACGTGAACACACTCAATTCTTCATTGCTGAGACTTGCTAGTTGAGATTTCTGCTCTTCTCTCCGTTGTCAGTTTAGCACATTTCACTGATCTTAGTAGCCTCTATGTTAACAAGCCTCTATGTTAACAAGCCTCTATGTTAACAAGCCTCTATGTTAACAAGCCTCTATGTTAACAAGCCTCTATGTTAACAAGCCTCTATGTTAACAAGCCTCTATGTTAACAAGCCTCTATGTTAACAAGCCTCTATGTTAACAAGCCTCTATGTTAACAAGCCTCTATGTTAACAAGCCTCTATGTTAACAAGCCTCTATGTTAACAAGCCTCTATGTTAACAAGCCTCTATGTTTAACGTGATGTGAAGTTTGTTCTATAGAAAGTATTTGACCCCCCTTCTAATTTCCTTAATTCTGTAGTTTAGAGTCAAATACTTTCTATAGAACAAACTTCACTTCAGGATAATAATAATATTAATGTATGTGTGTTATATTAAACATAGAGGAGGGAGTCAAATGTAGGCAAGAAATAAACATTTCAGAACAACTACTAGTCCAATAAGACATGGAAGAGATGACTAATTTTGGCGAGATTTATTTGTTGACTAATACACTTGAAACAAACTGAAAACCGAAAAACATTACAAGTCCCAGATCTTTTGGGGTGTATCCAGCGTAGCCTAGTGGTTAGAGCGTTGGCTAGTAACCGAAAGGTTGCAAGTTTGAATCCCTGAGCTGACAAGGTAAAAATCTGTCATTCTGCCCCTGAACAAGGCAGTTAACCCACTGTTCCCTGGTAGGCCGTCATTGTAAATAAGAATTTGTTCTTGACTGACTTGCCTAGTCAAATAAAGGTAAAATAGCTTTCTGCTACTGAGATCAATTAAATCTAGGTTAAACTGACAATGGAGGGAAGAGCAGAAATCTCAAAAAATAATTTGACTTCATTTGGCTTCAATGCACTATTGAGTCTTCACATAGGAATGAATGGGGTCATATGGACCAGAATCCATGGAACAACAGGAAGTTACCAGGTATCTTTAACTGTGTTTCATTCTGTTTTTCTCCAGGGTCGTCTGAGGTTCAGGTTGTTGGACCGGCTGACCGAGTCGTTGCCGTAGCTGGTGATGACGTCATTCTACCATGTTCCCTGAAACCCAGTGTCAATGCTGAGGACATGACAGTGGAGTGGACAAGGTTGAGCCTGAAAGCAGAAAATGTCCATCTTTACCGTCAAGATCGAGACTCCAATGAGGATCAGTTTCCATCCTACAAGGGAAGGACATCATTGTTTAATGAAGAACTGAAGAAAGGCAACGTCTCCTTAAAGCTGACCAGAGTTACTCTCTCTGATGCTGGAAGCTACAGGTGCTTCATTCCAACACTGACCAGCCAGGTGAAGGAAACCACCGTCCAACTCCTTGTTGGTGAGTCATGAATACTGGAGATGTGATCAGAGGTTGTATTGGTAAATCTGGCTAAATGATTGGCTGCTAAAATATCAACATGTCTTCCTCCCTCATCAGTCCTTCCTCTGTTATAGATCATGTATTCAGCTGGTCTTCCTTCCTCTGTTATAGATCATGTATTCAGCTGGTCTTCCTTCCTCTGTTATAGATCATGTATTCAGCTGGTCTTCCTCCCTCATCAGTCCTTCCTCTGTTATAGATCATGTATTCAGCTGGTCTTCCTCCCTCATCAGTCCTTCCTCTGTTATAGATCATGTATTCAGCTGGTCTTCCTTCCTCTGTTATAGATCATGTATTCAGCTGGTCTTCCTTCCTCTGTAATAGATCATGTATTCAGCTGCTCAGCACACAGCCTTTACAACACACTCCTCACACATCCAAACCTCCCACACTGTCACACTGTCTGTGTCCTAATATTCCTACTACCTGCTGTAGTGTCCTAATATTCCTACTACCTACTGTTGACTCACTGGTTGTGTCCCAATATTCCTACTACCTACTGTTGACTCAGTTACTCTGTGCTGATAGTGAAACCCTTCCATTGAGAAGGTATTGTATAGCCAACAGCATCGTGCTGCTTTGTTAATTGATTTGTCCAAGGCTTTTGACACAGTGAATTATTGATGTCATTCAAGTAAAGCTGTTGCTGGTTTAATGATTATCTCAGTGTTACATCACAATGTATTCAGGTTGATGGCATGACTTCTGACCATCTTTCTGTTAATACTGGAGTGCTGCAGGGTTCTGTTCATTATTTAAGTAATAACTTGTGTGAAAACATTGCTGAGGCAAAGGTCCATCTACAGTGGGGAGAACAAGTATTTGATACACTGCCGATTTTGCAGGTTTTCCTACTTACAAAGCATGTAGAGGTCTGTAATTTTTATCATAGGTACACTTCAACTGTGAGAGACGGAATCTAAAACAAAAATCCAGAAAATCACATTGTATGATTTTTAAGTAATTAATTTGCATTTTATTACATGACCTGCTCATCAACCCTGCCTCAGATAGTCACTTATCAAAACAAGCCACTAGAGGTGATGTCATCAAGTAGGGATGTACTTTAATCAACATTATAATACATGGAAATACACTACATGACCAAAAGTATGTGGACACCTGCTATTATCTAACATTAGGTAGAATCACTACATGACCAAAAGTATGTGGACACCTGCTATTATCTAACATTAGGTAGAAACACTACATGACCAAAAGTATGTGGACACCTGCTATTATCTAACATTAGGGAGAAACACTACATGACCAAAAGTATGTGGACACCTGCTATTATCTAACATTAGGTAGAAACACTACATGACCAAAAGTATGTGGACACCTGCTCATTGAACATCTCATTCCAAAATCATGGGCATTAATATGGAGTTGGTCCCCCTTTGCTGCTATAACAGCCTCCACTATTCTGGGAAGGCTTTCCACTAGATGATGGAACATTGCTGTGGGGACTTGCTTCCATTCAGCCACGAGCCTGGGTTCCCCACAGAAAGGCTGTGGGTTTCTGGAATATCATTACCCATGTGCCAGATGTGTTCCCCTTCCCCTGTAATCCTGTCTGTCACTGCTGTCACCCATGTATTATTAGTGAGGTTGGGTACTGATGTTGGGTGACTAGGCCTGGCTCGCTTTCAGCTTTCCAGTTCATAGCAAAGGTGTGAATAAAGAGAGGGGTGGACTCAGAGACATCAGACTAAACAAGACATGAATAAAGAGAGGGGTGGGCTCAGAGACATCAGACTAAACAAGACATGAATAAAGAGAGGGGTGGACTCAGAGACATCAGACTAAACAAGACATGAATAAAGAGAGGGGTGGATTTTAACACCAACATATATATGTATAACTGTGTATATCTGGTAACCAACACTAGACACTCTACCATGCTGCTGTTAGATTGGTAACCAACACTAGACACTCTACCATGCTGCTGTTAGACTGGTAACCAACACTAGACACTCTACCATGCTGCTGTTAGATTGGTAACCAACACTAGACACTCTACCATGCTGCTGTTAGATTGGTAACCAACACTAGATACTCTACCATGCTGCTGTTAGATTGGTAACCAACACTAGAACTCTACCATGCTGCTGTTAGACTGGTAACCAACACTAGACACTCTACCATGCTGCTGTTAGATTGGTAACCAACACTAGAACTCTACCATGCTGCTGTTAGATTGGTAACCAACACTAGACACTCTACCATGTTGCTGTTAGATTGGTAACCAACACTAGACACTCTACCATGCTGCTGTTAGATTGGTAACCAACACTAGACACTCTACCATGCTGCTGTTAGATTGGTAACCAACACTACACACTCTACCATGCTGCTGTTAGATCAACAGCTACAGGAAGTGTTTGGTTGGAGTCATTACAGATAAAGGTTGTTCAACCAGTTATTGAGTAGGGGAATTACTTTTTCACACAGGGCAATTGAGTGTTGCATAACTTTGTTAATTAAATAAGTACTTTTTTTTGTTATCTGTAAACTCAGGTTCCCTTTATCTAATATTATGTTTTGGTTGAAGATCTGATAACATTCAGAATCAAAAATATGCGAAAAATAGAGAAAATCAGAAAGAGGGCTACTATACTATATTACTATACTACTATACTTACTATACTTACTATACTACTATACTATACTACTATACTTACTATACTACTATACTATACTTACTATACTACTATACTTGTTTACTGTATTCACTCTCAGCTTTATCTTCACGGTTCTGGAATTTTTTTATGGTATTGTCCAGGCCTGGAAAAGTTTTTAAAATATAATAAAATCCTACAAGTTCTGGAAAAATCATGGAAATGTATTTATAATTTCTGTTAAATGTAATTTATTTAGACACAGGAGAGAGAAACAGTCAGAGATTGCAGCAGCAGGTGGGGGGGGGGGCAAAGTTAAATGTACTTCAATCCAGCCCGCGAGACATTATTTTATATTTAAATATTAATATATTATTATATTCGAGTTACGATTTTTTGCCTAAAATTACTCATTCCATGATATACAAACAACCTCCAATAGATGGCGCTGTAGCCTGGATCTTCAGTCAGATTCAGAATGCGCTCAGTCATCATAGCCACTTCATTGCTTAATGACTTTTGACGTGAATAATGACTGCGATAATGACAAAAGTGGACTCTGAATGTCGTGTGTTTAAAGAAGAATATGTACTAATATTGGACATAAGGCTGATATGCCAAGAAAGTGTTAATAAGGAATATAATCTCAATCGTCATTTTTCAAGCAAACAGTCTGCTTGGACAAATGAATCTACCGTTGAGCAAACGTCACAACAGATGGATCACCAGATCTTATGTTGTTCTCTAGACAAATGAGCAGCCGGTCTCTTGCTCATTTTCATTTTCCGACACTGGCTGCACTGAACGCGCCTACATTGCAGTGCCGCACTGAGCACTTAGATCGACCTGCATGCTGAGTTTTCTTGCTGCTTCTCAGAGTTCAGGATTGAGACTGAGCTGGAGCTTGTATCGTACCCCTGTCTTTCCACAGGGAGGAAGCACCACCTGCTAATCGACATCCAAGGTGACAGCGCTTTGAAGGAGGAGTACAACACAGCAACAATAGGCCAGTTCTATGCCTCACTGAATGAAATAACGTTTCCAAACATTTAAAAAGCACGCCCAAAGGATTCTTGTTTTATTCGGGTCCATATTATGTGTGTGAACAAACGTTCTCAGTCATGAATTACAACAAATCCCGTCACAGGTCAAATTTAACAAATTACCAATTGTCAAAATGTTCTGAGAATCTCTACATCAAAGATGACAGCAGACGTTGATGCCCTTGAGAGGTGACCAGACCCATTGTTCACATTAAGACTTGAACAAACCGTGACTGGGATTCTTCTTTTTCATGGTGATGGTTATGCAGTGAGAATTAGCCAGCAATTCACTTGGATACAGGTCGTTTGTCCCCATACATCTGACAATTAACACTTATTCAGTCAGATTTGGGCTGAGGTGATTGGATAACTGTAAATATGGCTCACAATGGAGATGAGAATTGTTCCTTATTTCAAAAACAGACCGTCCCAAATGAAACGGATGCTCTTACCATATGTTACACTCACATTTTAGAATTGTTTTTTTTTACCCACCTGCTGTTACATTTTGCATGTGTCCAGTCATATAATATACACTGCTCAAAAAAATAAAGGGAACACTTAAACAACACAATGTAACTCCAAGTCAATCACACTTCTGTGAAATCAAATTGTCCACTTAGGAAGCAACACTGATTGACAATAAATTTCACATGCTGTTGTGCAAATGGGATAGACAACAGGTGGAAATTATAGGCAATTAGCAAGACACCCCCAATAAAGGAGTGGTTCTGCAGGTGGGGACCACAGACCACTTCTCAGTTCCTATGCTTCCTGGCTGATGTTTTGGTCACTTTGAATGCTGGCAGTGCTTTCACTCTAGTGGTAGCATGAGACGGAGTCTACAACCCACACAAGTGGCTCAGGTAGTGCAGCTCATCCAGGATGGTACATCAATGCGAGCTGTGGCAAGAAGGTTTGCTGTGTCTGTCAGCGTAGTGTCCAGAGCATGGAGGCGCTCCCAGGAGACAGGCCAGTACATCAGGAGACGTGGAGGAGGCCGTAGGAGGGCAACAACCCAGCAGCAGGACCGCTACCTCCGCCTTTGTGCAAGGAGGAGCAGGAGAAGCACTGCCAGAGCCCTGCAAAATGACCTCCAGCAGGCCACAAATGTGAGTCAGAAACAGACTCCATGAGGGTGGTATGAGGGCCCGACGTCCACAGGTGGGGGTTGTGCTTACAGCCCAACACCGTGCAGGACGTTTGGCATTTGCCAGAGAACACCAAGATTGGCAAATTCGCCACTGGCGCCCTGTGCTCTTCACAGATGAAAGCAGGTTCACACTGAGCACATGTGACAGACGTGACAGAGTCTGGAGACGCCGTGGAGAACGTTCTGCTGCCTGCAACATCCTCCAGCATGACCGGTTTGGCGGTGGGTCAGTCATGGTGTGGGGTGGCATTTCTTTGGGGGGCCGCACAGCCCTCCATGTGCTCGCCAGAGGTAGCCTGACTGCCATTAGGTACCGAGATGAGATCCTCAGACCCCTTGTGAGACCATATGCTGGTGCGGTTGGCCCTGGGTTCCTCCTAATGCAAGACAATGCTAGACCTCATGTGGCTGGAGTGTGTCAGCAGTTCCTGCAAGAGGAAGGCATTGATGCTATGGACTGGCCCGTCCGTTCCCCAGACCTGAATCCAATTGAGCACATCTGGGACATCATGTCTTGCTCCATCCACCAACGCCACGTTGCACCACAGACTGTCCAGGAGTTGGCGGATGCTTTAGTCCAGGTCTGGGAGGAGATCCCTCAGGAGACCATCCGCCACCTCATCAGGAGCAGGCCCAGGCGTTGTAGGGAGGTCATATAGGCACGTAGAGGCCACACACACTACTGAGCCTCATTTTGACTTGTTTTAAGGACATTACATCAAAGTTGGATCAGCCTGTAGTGTGGTTTTCCACTTTAATTTTGAGTGTGACTCCAAATCCAGACCTCCATGGGTTGATAAATTGGATTTCCATTGATTATTTTTGTGTGATTTTGTTGTCAGCACATTCAACTATGTAAAGAAAAAAGTATTTAATAAGATTATTTCTTTCATTCAGATCTAGGATGTGTTGTTTAAGTGTTCCCTTTATTTTTTTGAGCAGTATATATCTATTTGTAAGTTTGCATATTGTGACTGTTTGATTGTACTTTACAAGGGTAGAGATGCAGGATCTGTGTGTGTGCTTGACTGTGTCTGAGATGTTATAAATTATATGCATTTTGTGAAAAAATTTTCGAATTGTTTTTTCTCCATAAACAAGGGTAGAATTGTTCTGCAAGCATATATACACCTACAGTGATTAATTGTATTATTCATTTATTTTCGACAAAACTAATGATTGACTTCATTGTATTCAGTTCAATTGAATCGAATCATGTGAATCAAAATAATAATTTGTGAATTGTGGACATTCATTTTTGGAAAAAAGATTGTGGCTTCAAAACTTGTTTTGTAGATACTTCCAGTTGATTTGGCCATCCAATGTATGGGACATTGCAACTCAATAGATGTTAGTCAGCCTGCAAAGTAAACTTCTTAGGCAGCTAAGATAAATGACTGAACTAGAAAAGGTTCATTCCATGAAGAACATGGACATGCTATAGTTGAATAAAACGATGTGTAGCCACCGTAGCCATTTGATCTTTGATATATTGAATGAGCAAATTATTTCTAAAGGCATAAAGTGTATTTGGTTGTAATGTTGCAATGTTTTACATCAACGGTGGTCCGCCGTCCTCCAGGAGAGATAATGGGTGGTCCACTGTCCTCCAGGATAGATAATGGGTGGTCCGCCGTCCTCCAGGATAGATAATGGGTGGTCCGCCGTCCTCCAGGATAGATAATGGGTGGTCCGCCGTCCTCCAGGAGAGATAATGGGTGGTCCACTGTCCTCCAGGATCGATAATGGGTGATCCACCGTCCTCCAGCAGAGATAATGGGTGGTCAGCCATCCTCCAGAAGAGATGATGGGTGGTCAGCCGTCCTCCGGGAGAGATACTGGGTGGTCAGCCGTCCTCCAGAAGAGATAATGGGTGGTCAGCCGTCCTCCAGGAGAGATAATGGGTGGTCAGCCGTCCTCCAGAAGAGATGATGGGTGGTCAGCCGTCCTCCAGGAGAGATGATGGGTGGTCAGCCGTCCTCCGGGAGAGATACTGGGTGGTCAGCCGTCCTCCGGGAGAGATACTGGGTGGTCAGCCGTCCTCCAGGAGAGATGATGGGTGGTCAACCGTCCTCCAGGAGAGATGATGGGTGTGCAGGCTTTTATTCCAGTCCCCCTCAAACAAACCACATTGATGTGTTTGAGCAGGGCTTGATCAAAAGCCTGCACACTCAGTATCTCTCCAGACTGAGGGTTGACCACCCAGTATCTCTCCTGGCTGAGGGTTGACCACCCAGTATCTCTCCTGGCTGAGGGTTGACCACCCAGTATCTCCCCAAACTGAGGGTTGACCACCCAGTATCTCTGCTGGCTGAGGGTTGACCACCCAGTATCTCTGCTGGCTGAGGGTTGACCACCCAGTATCTCTGCTGGCTGAGGGTTGACCACCCAGTATCTCCCCAAACTGAGGGTTGACCACCCAGTATCTCCCCAAACTGAGGGTTGACCACCCAGTATCTCTGCTGGCTGAGGGTTGACCACCCAGTATCTCTGCTGGCTGAGGGTTGACCACCCAGTATCTCCCCAAACTGAGGGTTGACCACCCAGTATCTCTGCTGGCTGAGGGTTGACCACCCAGTATCTCTGCTGGCTGAGGGTTGACCACCCAGTATCTCTGCTGGCTGAGGGTTGACCACCCAGTATCTCTCCAGACTGAGGGTTGACCAGCCAGTATCTCTCCAGACTGAGGGTTGACCACCCAGTATCTCTCCAGACTGAGGGTTGACCACATGTGTTTTATACAGTAGCCTAACAGGTCTTCTACTTTGGGGGGGTTAAGTGCCCTGATCAATGATAGGAGATGGTACATAAGATTAGAGAGCAGCTTTGATACCACATTACACTTACTTTTCTATATCTACATAGAGACTCCACCAACTGTTGAACATGGACATTTTGTTTAGTCATGGAGAAGTCATAAAATTCCATCTGTCAAAATGTGTTTGAACCCTGTATCTGGAGGTGCTGTATCTCAGCCAGTGATCTGTTTTATCTTGTATCTGTGTAGGTGCTGTATCTCAGCCAGTGATCTGTTTTATCTTGTATCTGTGTAGGTGCTGTATCTCAGCCAGTGATCTGTTTTATCTGGTATCTGTGTAGGTGCTGTATCTCAGCCAGTGATCTGTTTTATCTTGTATCTGTGTAGGTGCTGTATCTCAGCCAGTGATCTGTTTTATCTTGTATCTGTGTAGGTGCTGTATCTCAGCCAGTGATCTGTTTTATCTTGTATCTGTGTAGGTGCTGTATCTCAGCCAGTGATCTGTTTTATCTTGTATCTGTGTAGGTGCTGTATCTCAGCCAGTGATCTGTTTTATCTTGTATCTGTGTAGGTGCTGTATCCCAGCCAGTGATCTGTTTTATCTGGTATCTGTGTAGGTGCTGTATCCCAGCCAGTGATCTGTTTTATCTTGTATCTGTATAGGTGCTGTATCCCAGCCAGTGATCTGTTTTATCTTGTATCTGTATAGGTGCTGTATATCTGCCAGTGATCTCTATTGCTGGAACTAAAGGCTGGGGAGTGGTCCTGAAGTGTGAGTCTGGAGGCTGGTTTCCTGAACCTGAGATGGAGTGGCTGGACAGTTCTGGAACCATCCTCCCTGCTGATGGACCTCCAGAGAGACACAGGGACCCAGAGGGCCTCTACACTGTGAGACGACATGTCACCGTGAACCAGACTGACACCAACAACTTCACCTGTAGAGTTAAACAGCTGGAGATCAACCACCCGAAGGAGACAAAGATTCATGTCCCAGGTGAGGTCTTCATTGGTTAACCCAAATACCTGAGACCCCTAGTTAGTTAGACTAGTTAGTGGAGGACGGTTTCCTAAGGGATGATGCTTTACTTCCTGTACAGTATATATGTAGGTGTTGTTGTAATGGTTTGACATGGCTTCTCTGTTTCAGATTACTTGTTTCCTAAATTACAAGTAGGGTTGATTGTTGGTCTACTAACAGCAGCAGCTGTTGTAGTTCTTGCAGCTTCAGGTGGTGGTGTCTACTGGTCGAGAAAACGTACTGAAGGTGAGTTTAACCTTGATGTCTGACTGGTCCTTGATGTCTCATGTGTAGATGTATATAACACAAATCAATATACCAGGTTAACTTCAGACCAGAACTGTGTTAGAAAGATCAGGATATAACTAGGAATGATCCATATCCTGTCCATTAGACTCTATTCATTTATACCAGGTTACCTTCAGACCAGTCCTGTATTAGATCAGGATATAACTAGGAATGACCCATATCCTGTCCATTAGACATTCAACTTGTGGTCGTTGTAGATCAAAACATGTTCAGGAGAGTTTTACCTTTTTACTACGGGGTCTCAAACAGTTCGGATGGTACAGACATTAAATAGTAATTTGTACGCCGAGGTGTTCGATTCTGAAACAGCCAAACAGGACACTGCTGTGGAAGTAAAGTCTTAAAGTCACAGATTTTGTTTTAAGATTATGCTAATTAGAGGAATTAATTAGATTACATCGCGGGAGCAGACATCCAGGCTTTTAATGATTATTATTGTAATGCTTTTATACATTTGTTTTCTTTTGTCTACAGAGAAGAAGCTTAGAGAACTATTGGAAGAACGAGGTAAGTGGTCTGTTGTCTTGTTAGAGTTTCACATATAGAGATTATGATTATTACTATAATACTGATGGGTCAACTGTTAATCACAGACCTCATGGTTTATTACTATAATACTGATGGGTCAACTGTTAATCACAGACCTCATGGTTTATTACTATAATACTGATGGGTCAACTGTTAATCACAGACCTCATGGTTTTAATGGTTATAATGTATATTCATTTGTGTTTTAAAAGACTGTTTCCAGGCTTTTAATGATTATTATTGTAATGCTTTTATACATTTGTTTTCTTTTGTCTACAGAGAAGGAGCGTAGAGAACAAGGTAAGTGGGCTGTTGTCTTGTTAGAGTTTCACATATAGAGATTATGATTATTACTATAATACTGATGGGTCAACTGTTAATCACAGACCTCATGGTTTATTACTATAATACTGATGGGTCAACTGTTAATCACAGACCTCATGGTTTATTACTATAATACTGATGGGTCAACTGTTAATCACAGACCTCATGGTTTATTACTATAATACTGATGGGTCAACTGTTAATCACAGACCTCATGGTTTTAATGGTTGTACTGTATATTAATTTGTGTTTTTAATAGACCGTGTGTGTGTGTGTGTGTGTGTGTGTGTGTGTGTTTACAACCAGAAAACACAGAATATTAATCAATATTCATATTTCCAGACTTTTTAATGATTATTATTGTAATGCTTTTATACATTTGTTTTATTTTGTCTACAGAGAAGAAGATTAGAGAACTATTGGAAGAACGAGGTAAGTGGGCTGTTGTCTTGTTGGAGTTTCACATATAGAGATTATGATTATTACTATAATACTGATGGGTCAACTGTTAATCACAGACCTCATGGTTTATTACTATAATACTGATGGGTCAACTGTTAATCACAGACCTCATGGTTTATTACTATAATACTGATGGGTCAACTGTTAATCACAGACCTCATGGTTTATTACTATAATACTGATGGGTCAACTGTTAATCACAGACCTCATGGTTTATTACTATAATACTGATGGGTCAACTGTTAATCACAGACCTCATGGTTTATTACTATAATACTGATGGGTCAACTGTTAATCACAGACCTCATGGTTTATTACTATAATACTGATGGGTCAACTGTTAATCACAGACCTCATGGTTTATTACTATAATACTGATGGGTCAACTGTTAATCACAGACCTCATGGTTTATTACTATAATACTGATGGGTCAACTGTTAATCACAGACCTCATGGTTTATTACTATAATACTGATGGATCAACTGTTAATCACAGACCTCATGGTTTATTACTATAATACTGATGGGTCAACTGTTAATCACAGACCTCATGGTTTATTACTATAATACTGATGGATCAACTGTTAATCACAGACCTCATGGTTTTGTCTTGTTCTACAGTATATAACTCTACATCTAACCTGACTAGTAATGTCCTCTTGTTCTACAGTATATAACTCTACATCTAACCTGTCTAGGTCATGCCCAGATTGTGACCAGAAACAAGGATCACCTCATTCAGATGGTTTCCAAGGGGAAATCCATAGCATCTGAGCTGCACCAGAAGGACTTGATCCCTGATGAGATGAACTCTCAGATCAGTGCTGCCGGGACCAGCCAGGAACAGATGAGACTGTTGTACGAGGCCCTAGAAGAAGCAGAAGACTCAACAAGAGTGAAATCAGCATTTTACGGGATTCTACTGGATCTGGAACCTCACCTTGTCAAAGACCTGGGTAAGAACCTCTCTACATCTGGTTACATATCACTGGAATATAAACCTTATCTAGTCTATCACCTGGGTAAGAACCTCTCTACCTCTGGTTACATATCACTGGAATATAAACCTTATCTAGTCTATCACCTGGGTAAGAACCTCTCTACCTCTGGATACATATCACTGGAATATAAACCTTATCTAGTCTATCACCTGGGTAAGAACCTCTCTACCTCTGGTTACATATCACTGGAATATAAACCTTATCTAGTCTATCACCTGGGTAAGAACCTCTCTACCTCTGGTTACATATCACTGGAATATAAACCTTATCTAGTTTATCACCTGGGTAAGAACCTCTCTACCTCTGGATACATATCACTGGAATATAAACCTTATCTAGTCTATCACCTGGGTAAGAACCTCTCTACCTCTGGATACATATCACTGGAATATAAACCTTATCTAGTCTATCACCTGGGTAAGAACCTCTCTACCTCTGGTTACATATCACTGGAATATAAACCTTATCTAGTCTATCACCTGGGTAAGAACCTCTCTACCTCTGGATACATATCACTGGAATATAAACCTTATCTAGTCTATCACCTGGGTAAGAACCTCTCTACCTCTGGTTACATATCACTGGAATATAAACCTTATCTAGTCTATCACCTGGGTAAGAACCTCTCTACCTCTGGTTACATATCACTGGAATATAAACCTTATCTAGTTTATCACCTGGGTAAGAACCTCTCTACCTCTGGTTACATATCACTGGAATATAAACCTCTGAGGGGTGACCAGTCCTCTACTGGCTGTACTGGGTAGAGAGGAACCAGGCTCTGAGGGGTGACCAGTCCTCTACTGGCTGTACTGGGTAGAGAGGAACCAGGCTCTGAGGGGTGACCAGTCCTCTACTGGCTGTACTGGGTAGACCAGAGGAACGAGGAACCAGGCTCTGAGTGGTGACCAGTCCTCTACTGGCTGTACTGGGTAGACCAGAGGAACCAGGCTCTGAGGGGTGACCAGTCCTCTACTGGCTGTACTGGGTAGACCAGAGAATCCAGGCTCTGAGGGGTGACCAGTCCTCTACTTGCTGTACTGGGTAGACCAGAGAAACCAGGCTCTGAGGGGTGACCAGTCCTCTACTGGCTGTACTGGGTAGAGAGGAACCAGGCTCTGAGGGGTGACCAGTCCTCTACTGGCTGTACTGGGTAGACCAGAGGAACCAGGTTTTGAGGGGTGACCAGTCCTCTACTGGCTGTACTGGGTAGACCAGAGGAACCAGACTCTGAGGGGTGACCAGTCCTCTACTGGCTGTACTGGGTAGAGAGGAACCAGGCTCTGAGGGGTGACCAGTCCTCTACTGGCTGTACTGGGTAGACCAGAGGAACCAGGCTCTGAGGGGTGACCAGTCCTCTACTGGCTGTACTGGGTAGACCAGAGGAACCAGGCTCTGAGGGGTGACCAGTCCTCTACTGGCTGTACTGGGTAGACCAGAGGAACCAGGCTGTGAGGGGTGACCAGTCCTCTACTGGCTGTACTGGGTAGACCAGAGGAACCAGGCTCTGAGTGGTGACCAGTCCTCTACTGGCTGTACTGGGTAGAGAGGAACCAGGCTCTGAGGGGTGACCAGTCCTCTACTGGCTGTACTGAGTAGACCAGAGGAACCAGGCTCTGAGGGGTGACCAGTCCTCTACTGGCTGTACTGGGTAGACCAGAGGAACCAGGCTCTGAGGGGTGACCAGTCCTCTACTGGCTGTACTGGGTAGACCAGAGAAACCAGGCTCTGAGGGGTGACCAGTCCTCTACTGGCTGTACTGGGTAGAGAGGAACCAGGCTCTGAGGGGTGACCAGTCCTCTACTGGCTGTACTGGGTAGACCAGAGGAACCAGGCTCTGAGGGGTGACCAGTCCTCTACTGTATGTACTGGGTAGACCAGAGAAACCAGGCTCTGAGGGGTGACCAGTCCTCTACTGGCTGTACTGGGTAGAGAGGAACCAGGCTCTGAGGGGTGACCAGTCCTCTACTGGCTGTACTGGGTAGACCAGAGGAACCAGGTTTTGAGGGGTGACCAGTCCTCTACTGGCTGTACTGGGTAGACCAGAGGAACCAGACTCTGAGGGGTGACCAGTCCTCTACTGGCTGTACTGGGTAGAGAGGAACCAGGCTCTGAGGGGTGACCAGTCCTCTACTGGCTGTACTGGGTAGACCAGAGGAACCAGGCTCTGAGGGGTGACCAGTCCTCTACTGGCTGTACTGGGTAGACCAGAGGAACCAGGCTCTGAGGGGTGACCAGTCCTCTACTGGCTGTACTGGGTAGACCAGAGGAACCAGGCTGTGAGGGGTGACCAGTCCTCTACTGGCTGTACTGGGTAGACCAGAGGAACCAGGCTCTGAGGGGTGACCAGTCCTCTACTGGCTGTACTGGGTAGAGAGGAACCAGGCTCTGAGGGGTGGCCAGTCCTCTACTGGCTGTACTGGGTAAACCAGAGGAACCAGGCTCTGAGGGGTGACCAGTCCTCTACTGGCTGTACTGGGTAGACCAGAGGAACCAGGCTCTGAGGGGTGACCAGTCCTCTACTGGCTGTACTGGGTAGAGACGAACCAGGCTCTGAGGGGTGACCAGTCCTCTACTGGCTGTACTGGGTAGACCAGAGGAACCAGGCTCTGAGGGGTGACCAGTCGTCTACTGACTGTACTGGGTAAACCAGAGGAACCAGGCTCTGAGGGGTGACCAGTCCTCTACTGACTGTACTGGGTAGACCAGAGGAACCAGGCTCTGAGGGCTGACCAGTCCTCTACTGGCTGTATACTTTACATATTTATATATATTATGTAACTCAGCAAATAAAGAAACATCTCACTGTCAGCTGCGTTTATTAACGTGTAAATATTTGTATGAAGATTAGATTCAACAGCTGAGACATAAACTGAACAAGTTCCACTGACATCTGACTAACAGAAATGGAATAATGTGTCCCTGAACAAAGGGGGAAGGTCAAAATCAAAAGTAACAGTCAGTATCTGGTGTGGCCACCAGCTGCATTAAGTGCTGCAGTGCATCTCCTCCTCATGGACTGCACCAGATTTTCCAGTTCTTGCTTTGAGATGTTACCCCACTAATCCACCAAGGCACCTGCAAGTTCCCGGACATTTCTGGGGGGGAATGGCCCTAGCCCTCACCCTCCGATCCAACAGGTCCCAGATGTGCTCAATGGGATTGAGATCCGGGCTCTTCGCTGTCCATGGCAGAACACTGACATTCCTGTCTTGCAGGAAATCACGTACAGAACGAGCAGTATGGCTGGTGGCATTGTCCCACCAATGAGTTCGTACCACACCAATCTTAGTTGATTATTTATTTACTAGCAAGCTAAAATGATGATAAAAGATGCACAAAACACAGTCTAGGCTATTGATTAGGACTTTGTATAACGGGCCAACACACTATGGCGTGTGTTACCCAAAATGGGGATTTAAAAGAGAGAGAAAAAGAGAAAGTACACGAGAAATATACATTTGGGTGCATTCGTCAGCTATGCTTATTTAAACCTAGCCTTGCCCCGAACTGCCGCTCTTATGGGTCAGAATATAATTATTTAATTACGTGTTGGAGGTCTCCGGTGGGAAGCTCCACGTGAGTCGTTTAGGCTTCTCAATGACGCACTTCTCCGGCGCAACTCTCTGGTTGTCCTCACCATGTCAGTGTCCCTTTGGCTTAGTGGTCTGATTTCTCCCCCTTTCTCTGATAGTGTCGTCTGAAGACGGACAGCTCTGTAGCTCAGAGCTCACAGCTTAGGAATGGAACAGCGTAGATACCACGATTCGATGGGGAGTGTAGGCCAGGTGTTCCGGCTTGAATTCACCCGCTTAGACACGGCTACTCATCCATAGCATGGGTAGAAAAATATTTATTTGTCTTCAACCTTGTGTGGCGTTTTGGGTTCGTTGACCTTTTAGACCTTGGCTGCAGCTTGGGGTTACTTAGTCTGATCTGTTCATTCTTAACCCCATGTCTTATACCCTCGGGTCAGAAGTGGGTGTAACCGCCTTTAGGGCAATTCTCTGGGCGTACCAAGTTAAGAGGCAAGGTCTAGATTTTACTCAAATCCAATTTTAGACACTAACGTCACATTTCATCTTTACCAAAACATTCTCTTTGATTTGGATATTTTCCACACAACGTACATTGTATAAACATCAGGCATATACTGGGAAAACTCTTAAAGTTACAATGTTTTCATAATAACGTCATCTATTAACCTTTAATAACAAAACAAAAATGGCATACATTTTCATATTCCATCTATCGTCATGACCACCATTGTGGCTGATTGTTCCAAAGTCCCTTTATTGCATGTTTAATGTTCTGAGGCCAGTTCTCCATAGTGAGACGACAAAGGAATTTTGTCTGTGGCCTAAGATTTAACATGGGTGTGAGGGGTCATAAAACCCCCACATCTTCAGACCCCTAGATCTCTCCTCCTCTGTTGGGGGTTGAGAGATAATCTGTAGGGTTGTGGTCTCCTGTAACCTGACCTGATCAGGACAGTCATGACATCAAGCTCAGTCCGATGATGCTGTGACACACCGCCCCAGACCATGGCGGACCCTCCACCTCCAAATCGATCCCGGCGCAGAGTACCGGCTTCGGTGTAACGCTCATTCCTTCGACGATAAACGCAAATCCGACCATCACCCCTGGTGAGACAAAACTGCGACTCGTCAGTGAACAGCACTTTTTGCCAGTCCTGTCTGGTCCAGCGACAGGTAGGTTTGTGCCCATAGGCGACGTTGTTGCCGGTGATGTCTGGTGAGGACCTGCCTTACAACAGGCCTACAAGCCCTCAGTCAAGCCTCTCTCAGCCTATTGCGGACAGTCTGAGCACTGATGGAGGGATTGTGCGTTCCTGGTGTAACTCGGGCAGTTGTTGTTGCCATCCTGTACCTGTCCCGGAGGTGTGATGTTCGGATGTACTGATCCTGTGCAGGTGTTGTTACTTGTGGTCTGCCACTGTGTGGACAATCAGCTGTCCATCCTGTCTCCCTGTTGCGCTGTCTTAGGCGTCTCACAGTACGGACATTGCAAAAAAAATCCCTGGCCACATCTGCAGTCCTCATGCCTCCTTGCAACATGCCTAAGGCACGTTTACATATATGAGCAGGGACCCTGGGCATCTTTCTTTTGGTGTTTTTCAGAGTCAGTAGAAAGGCCTCTTTAGTGTCCTAAGTTTTCATTACTGTGATTTTAATTGCCTACCATCTGTAAGCTGTTAGTGTCTTAACGACCGTTCCACAGGTGCATGTTCATTAATTGTTTATGGTTCATTGAACAAGCATGGGAAACAGTGTTTAAACCCTTTACAATGAAGATCTGTGAAGATTTTTACAAATTATCTTTGAAAGACAGGGTCCTGAAAAAGGGACGTTTCTTTTTTTGCTGGGTTTAGGTTAGGGATGAACAGGTTTAGGTTAGGGATGAACAGGTTTAGGTTAGGGATGAACAGGTATGGGTTAGGGATGAACAGGTATGGGTCGGGGATGAACAGGTATGGGTTAGGGATGAACAGGTATGGGTTAGGGATGAACAGGTATGGGTTAGGGATGAACAGGTATGGGTTAGGGATGAACAGGTATGGGTTAGGGATGAACAGGTATGGGTCAGGGATGAACAGGTATGGGTTAGGGATGAACAGGTATGGGTTAGGGATGAACAGGTATGGGTTAGGGAGGAACAGGTATGGGTTAGGGATGAACAGGTATGGGTTAGGGATGAACAGGTATGGGTTAGGGATGAACAGACCAGTCCCAAATCCCTGTGATTCGCATAAAGAAAATAAGTATATAACTCTACATCTAACCTGACTAGTAATGTCCTCTTGTTCTACAGTATATAACTCTACATCTAACCTGACTAGTAATGTCCTCTTGTTCTACAGTATATAACTCTACATCTAACCTGACTAGTAATGTCCTCTTGTTCTACAGTATATAACTCTACATCTAACCTGACTAGTAATGTCCTCTTGTTCTACAGTATATAACTCTACATCTAACCTGACTAGTAATGTCCTCTTGTTCTACAGTATCTAACTCTACATCTAACCTGACTAGTAATGTCCTCTTGTTCTACAGTATATAACTCTACATCTAACCTGTCTAGTAATGTCCTCTTGTTCTACAGTATATAACTCTACATCTAACCTGACTAGTAATGTCCTCTTGTTCTACAGTATATAACTCTACATCTAACCTGACTAGTAATGTCCTCTTGTTCTACAGTATATAACTCTACATCTAACCTGACTAGTAATGTCCTCTTGTTCTACAGTATATAACTCTACATCTAACCTGACTAGTAATGTCCTCTTGTTCTACAGTATATAACTCTACATCTAACCTGACTAGTAATGTCCTCTTGTTCTACAGTATATAACTCTACATCTAACCTGACCAGTAATGTCCTCTTGTTCTACAGTATATAACTCTACATCTAACCTGTCTAGTAATGTCCTCTTGTTCTACAGTATATAACTCTACATCTAACCTGACTAGTAATGTCCTCTTGTTCTACAGTATATAACTCTACATCTAACCTGACTAGTAATGTCCTCTTGTTCTACAGTATATAACTCTACATCTAACCTGACTAGTAATGTCCTCTTGTTCTACAGTATATAACTCTACATCTAACCTGACTAGTAATGTCCTCTTGTTCTACAGTATATAACTCTACATCTAACCTGACTAGTAATGTCTTCTTGTTCTACAGTATATAACTCTACATCTAACCTGACTAGTAATGTCCTCTTGTTCTACAGTATCTAACTCTACATCTAACCTGACTAGTAATGTCCTCTAGTTCTACAGTATATAACTCTACATCTAACCTGACTAGTAATGTCCTCTTGTTCTACAGTATATAACTCTACATCTAACCTGACTAGTAATGTCCTCTTGTTCTACAGTATATAACTCTACATCTATCCTGTCTAGTAATGTCCTCTTGTTCTACAGTATATAACTCTACATCTAACCTGTCTAGTAATGTCCTCTAGTTCTACAGTATATAACTCTACATCTAACCTGACTAGTAATGTCCTCTTGTTCTACAGTATATAACTCTACATCTAACCTGACTAGTAATGTCCTCTTGTTCTACAGTATATAACTCTACATCTAACCTGACTAGTAATGTCCTCTTGTTCTACAGTATATAACTCTACATCTAACCTGTCTAGTAATGTCCTCTTGTTCTACAGTATATAACTCTACATCTAACCTGACTAGTAATGTCCTCTTGTTCTACAGTATATAACTCTACATCTAACCTGTCTAGTAATGTCCTCTTGTTCTACAGTATATAACTCTACATCTAACCTGACTAGTAATGTCCTCTTGTTCTACAGTATATAACTCTACATCTAACCTGACTAGTAATGTCTTCTTGTTCTACAGTATATAACTCTACATCTAACCTGACTAGTAATGTCCTCTTGTTCTACAGTATATAACTCTACATCTAACCTGACTAGTAATGTCCTCTTGTTCTACAGTATATAACTCTACATCTAACCTGACTAGTAATGTCCTCTTGTTCTACAGTATATAACTCTACATCTAACCTGTCTAGTAATGTCCTCTTGTTCTACAGTATATAACTCTACATCTAACCTGACTAGTAATGTCTTCTTGTTCTACAGTATATAACTCTACATCTAACCTGACTAGTAATGTCCTCTTGTTCTACAGTATCTAACTCTACATCTAACCTGACTAGTAATGTCCTCTAGTTCTACAGTATATAACTCTACATCTAACCTGACTAGTAATGTCCTCTTGTTCTACAGTATATAACTCTACATCTAACCTGTCTAGTAATGTCCTCTTGTTCTACAGTATATAACTCTACATCTAACCTGACTAGTAATGTCCTCTTGTTCTACAGTATATAACTCTACATCTAACCTGACTAGTAATGTCCTCTTGTTCTACAGTATATAACTCTACATCTAACCTGACTAGTAATGTCCTCTTGTTCTACAGTATATAACTCTACATCTAACCTGACTAGTAATGTCCTCTTGTTCTACAGTATATAACTCTACATCTAACCTGACTAGTAATGTCCTCTTGTTCTACAGTATATAACTCTACATCTATCCTGTCTAGTAATGTCCTCTTGTTCTACAGTATATAACTCTACATCTAACCTGTCTAGTAATGTCCTCTAGTTCTACAGTATATAACTCTACATCTAACCTGACTAGTAATGTCCTCTTGTTCTACAGTATATAACTCTACATCTAACCTGACTAGTAATGTCCTCTTGTTCTACAGTATATAACTCTACATCTAACCTGACTAGTAATGTCCTCTTGTTCTACAGTATATAACTCTACATCTAACCTGACTAGTAATGTCCTCTTGTTCTACAGTATATAACTCTACATCTAACCTGACTAGTAATGTCCTCTTGTTCTACAGTATATAACTCTACATCTAACCTGACTAGTAATGTCCTCTTGTTCTACAGTATATAACTCTACATCTAACCTGTCTAGTAATGTCCTCTTGTTCTACAGTATATAACTCTACATCTAACCTGACTAGTAATGTCCTCTTGTTCTACAGTATATAACTCTACATCTAACCTGACTAGTAATGTCCTCTTGTTCTACAGTATATAACTCTACATCTAACCTGACTAGTAATGTCCTCTTGTTCTACAGTATATAACTCTACATCTAACCTGACTAGTAATGTCCTCTTGTTCTACAGTATATAACTCTACATCTAACCTGACTAGTAATGTCCTCTTGTTCTACAGTATATAACTCTACATCTAACCTGACTAGTAATGTCCTCTTGTTCTACAGTATATAACTCTACATCTATCCTGTCTAGTAATGTCCTCTTGTTCTACAGTATATAACTCTACATCTAACCTGTCTAGTAATGTCCTCTAGTTCTACAGTATATAACTCTACATCTAACCTGACTAGTAATGTCCTCTTGTTCTACAGTATATAACTCTACATCTAACCTGACTAGTAATGTCCTCTTGTTCTACAGTATATAACTCTACATCTAACCTGACTAGTAATGTCCTCTTGTTCTACAGTATATAACTCTACATCTAACCTGACTAGTAATGTCCTCTTGTTCTACAGTATATAACTCTACATCTAACCTGACTAGTAATGTCCTCTTGTTCTACAGTATATAACTCTACATCTAACCTGACTAGTAATGTCCTCTTGTTCTACAGTATATAACTCTACATCTAACCTGTCTAGTAATGTCCTCTTGTTCTACAGTATATAACTCTACATCTAACCTGACTAGTAATGTCCTCTTGTTCTACAGTATATAACTCTACATCTAACCTGACTAGTAATGTCCTCTTGTTCTACAGTATATAACTCTACATCTAACCTGACTAGTAATGTCCTCTTGTTCTACAGTATATAACTCTACATCTAACCTGACTAGTAATGTCCTCTTGTTCTACAGTATATAACTCTACATCTAACCAGACTAGTAATGTCCTCTTGTTCTACAGTATATAACTCTACATCTAACCTGTCTAGTAATGTCCTCTTGTTCTACAGTATATAACTCTACATCTAACCTGACTAGTAATGTCTTCTTGTTCTACAGTATATAACTCTACATCTAACCTGACTAGTAATGTCCTCTTGTTCTACAGTATCTAACTCTACATCTAACCTGACTAGTAATGTCCTCTAGTTCTACAGTATATAACTCTACATCTAACCTGACTAGTAATGTCCTCTTGTTCTACAGTATATAACTCTACATCTAACCTGTCTAGTAATGTCCTCTTGTTCTACAGTATATAACTCTACATCTAACCTGACTAGTAATGTCCTCTTGTTCTACAGTATATAACTCTACATCTAACCTGACTAGTAATGTCCTCTTGTTCTACAGTATATAACTCTACATCTAACCTGTCTAGTAATGTCCTCTTGTTCTACAGTATATAACTCTACATCTAACCTGACTAGTAATGTCTTCTTGTTCTACAGTATATAACTCAACATCTAACCTGACTAGTAATGTCCTCTTGTTCTACAGTATCTAACTCTACATCTAACCTGACTAGTAATGTCCTCTAGTTCTACAGTATATAACTCTACATCTAACCTGACTAGTAATGTCCTCTTTTTCTACAGTATATAACTCTACATCTAACCTGACTAGTAATGTCCTCTTGTTCTACAGTATATAACTCTACATCTAACCTGACTAGTAATGTCCTCTTGTTCTACAGTATATAACTCTACATCTAACCTGACTAGTAATGTCCTCTTGTTCTACAGTATATAACTCTACATCTAACCTGACTAGTAATGTCCTCTTGTTCTACAGTATATAACTCTACATCTAACCTGACTAGTAATGTCCTCTTGTTCTACAGTATATAACTCTACATCTAACCTGACTAGTAATGTCCTCTTGTTCTACAGTATATAACTCTACATCTAACCTGACTAGTAATGTCTTCTTGTTCTACAGTATATAACTCTACATCTAACCTGACTAGTAATGTCCTCTTGTTCTACAGTATATAACTCTACATCTAACCTGACTAGTAATGTCCTCTTGTTCTACAGTATATAACTCTACATCTAACCTGTCTAGTAATGTCCTCTTGTTCTACAGTATATAACTCTACATCTAACCTGACTAGTAATGTCCTCTTGTTCTACAGTATATAACTCTACATCTAACCTGACTAGTAATGTCCTCTTGTTCTACAGTATATAACTCTACATCTAACCTGACTAGTAATGTCCTCTTGTTCTACAGTATATAACTCTACATCTAACCTGACTAGTAATGTCCTCTTGTTCTACAGTATATAACTCTACATCTAACCTGACTAGTAATGTCCTCTTGTTCTACAGTATATAACTCTACATCTAACCTGACTAGTAATGTCCTCTTGTTCTACAGTATATAACTCTACATCTAACCTGACTAGTAATGTCCTCTTGTTCTACAGTATATAACTCTACATCTAACCTGACTAGTAATGTCCTCTTGTTCTACAGTATATAACTCTACATCTAACCTGTCTAGTAATGTCCTCTTGTTCTACAGTATATAACTCTACATCTAACCTGACTAGTAATGTCCTCTTGTTCTACAGTATATAACTCTACATCTAACCTGACTAGTAATGTCCTCTTGTTCTACAGTATATAACTCTACATCTAACCTGACTAGTAATGTCCTCTTGTTCTACAGTATATAACTCTACATCTAACCTGACTAGTAATGTCCTCTTGTTCTACAGTATATAACTCTACATCTAACCTGACTAGTAATGTCCTCTTGTTCTACAGTATATAACTCTACATCTAACCTGTCTAGTAATGTCCTCTTGTTCTACAGTATATAACTCTACATCTAACCTGACTAGTAATGTCTTCTTGTTCTACAGTATATAACTCTACATCTAACCTGACTAGTAATGTCCTCTTGTTCTACAGTATATAACTCTACATCTAACCTGACTAGTAATGTCCTCTAGTTCTACAGAATATAACTCTACATCTAACCTGACTAGTAATGTCCTCTTGTTCTACAGTATATAACTCTACATCTAACCTGTCTAGTAATGTCCTCTTGTTCTACAGTATATAACTCTACATCTAACCTGACTAGTAATGTCCTCTTGTTCTACAGTATATAACTCTACATCTAACCTGACTAGTAATGTCCTCTTGTTCTACAGTATATAACTCTACATCTAACCTGACTAGTAATGTCCTCTTGTTCTACAGTATATAACTCTACATCTAACCTGACTAGTAATGTCCTCTTGTTCTACAGTATATAACTCTACATCTAACCTGACTAGTAATGTCCTCTTGTTCTACAGTATATAACTCTACATCTATCCTGTCTAGTAATGTCCTCTTGTTCTACAGTATATAACTCTACATCTAACCTGTCTAGTAATGTCCTCTAGTTCTACAGTATATAACTCTACATCTAACCTGACTAGTAATGTCCTCTTGTTCTACAGTATATAACTCTACATCTAACCTGACTAGTAATGTCCTCTTGTTCTACAGTATATAACTCTACATCTAACCTGACTAGTAATGTCCTCTTGTTCTACAGTATATAACTCTACATCTAACCTGACTAGTAATGTCCTCTTGTTCTACAGTATATAACTCTACATCTAACCTGACTAGTAATGTCCTCTTGTTCTACAGTATATAACTCTACATCTAACCTGACTAGTAATGTCCTCTTGTTCTACAGTATATAACTCTACATCTAACCTGTCTAGTAATGTCCTCTTGTTCTACAGTATATAACTCTACATCTAACCTGACTAGTAATGTCTTCTTGTTCTACAGTATATAACTCTACATCTAACCTGACTAGTAATGTCCTCTTGTTCTACAGTATCTAACTCTACATCTAACCTGACTAGTAATGTCCTCTAGTTCTACAGTATATAACTCTACATCTAACCTGACTAGTAATGTCCTCTTTTTCTACAGTATATAACTCTACATCTAACCTGACTAGTAATGTCCTCTTGTTCTACAGTATATAACTCTACATCTAACCTGACTAGTAATGTCCTCTTGTTCTACAGTATATAACTCTACATCTAACCTGACTAGTAATGTCCTCTTGTTCTACAGTATATAACTCTACATCTAACCTGACTAGTAATGTCCTCTTGTTCTACAGTATATAACTCTACATCTAACCTGACTAGTAATGTCCTCTTGTTCTACAGTATATAACTCTACATCTAACCTGACTAGTAATGTCCTCTTGTTCTACAGTATATAACTCTACATCTAACCTGACTAGTAATGTCCTCTTGTTCTACAGTATATAACTCTACATCTAACCTGACTAGTAATGTCTTCTTGTTCTACAGTATATAACTCTACATCTAACCTGACTAGTAATGTCCTCTTGTTCTACAGTATATACTCTACATCTAACCTGACTAGTAATGTCCTCTTGTTCTACAGTATATAACTCTACATCTAACCTGACTAGTAATGTCCTCTTGTTCTACAGTATATAACTCTACATCTAACCTGACTAGTAATGTCCTCTTGTTTCTACAGTATATAACTCTACATCTAACCTGACTAGTAATGTCCTCTTGTTCTACAGTATATAACTCTACATCTAACCTGACTAGTAATGTCCTCTTGTTCTACAGTATATAACTCTACATCTAACCTGACTAGTAATGTCCTCTTGTTCTACAGTATATAACTCTACATCTAACCTGACTAGTAATGTCCTCTTGTTCTACAGTATATAACTCTACATCTAACCTGACTAGTAATGTCCTCTTGTTCTACAGTATATAACTCTACATCTAACCTGACTAGTAATGTCCTCTTGTTCTACAGTATATAACTCTACATCTAACCTGACTAGTAATGTCCTCTTGTTCTACAGTATATAACTCTACATCTAACCTGACTAGTAATGTCCTCTTGTTCTACAGTATATAACTCTACATCTAACCTGTCTAGTAATGTCCTCTTGTTCTACAGTATATAACTCTACATCTAACCTGACTAGTAATGTCCTCTTGTTCTACAGTATATAACTCTACATCTAACCTGACTAGTAATGTCCTCTTGTTCTACAGTATATAACTCTACATCTAACCTGACTAGTAATGTCCTCTTGTTCTACAGTATATAACTCTACATCTAACCTGACTAGTAATGTCCTCTTGTTCTACAGTATATAACTCTACATCTAACCTGACTAGTAATGTCCTCTTGTTCTACAGTATATAACTCTACATCTAACCTGACTAGTAATGTCCTCTTGTTCTACAGTATATAACTCTACATCTAACCTGACTAGTAATGTCCTCTTGTTCTACAGTATATAACTCTACATCTAACCTGTCTAGTAATGTCCTCTTGTTCTACAGTATATAACTCTACATCTAACCTGACTAGTAATGTCCTCTTGTTCTACAGTATATAACTCTACATCTAACCTGTCTAGTAATGTCCTCTTGTTCTACAGTATATAACTCTACATCTAACCTGACTAGTAATGTCCTCTTGTTCTACAGTATATAACTCTACATCTAACCTGACTAGTAATGTCCTCTTGTTCTACAGTATATAACTCTACATCTAACCTGACTAGTAATGTCCTCTTGTTCTACAGTATATAACTCTACATCTAACCTGACTAGTAATGTCCTCTTGTTCTACAGTATATAACTCTACATCTAACCTGACTAGTAATGTCCTCTTGTTCTACAGTATATAACTCTACATCTAACCTGACTAGTAATGTCCTCTTGTTCTACAGTATATAACTCTACATCTAACCTGACTAGTAATGTCCTCTTGTTCTACAGTATCTAACTCTACATCTAACCTGACTAGTAATGTCCTCTAGTTCTACAGTATATAACTCTACATCTAACCTGACTAGTAATGTCCCCTTGTTCTACAGTATATAACTCTACATCTAACCTGACTAGTAATGTCCTCTTGTTCTACAGTATATAACTCTACATCTAACCTGACTAGTAATGTCCTCTTGTTCTACAGTATATAACTCTACATCTAACCTGACTAGTAATGTCCTCTTGTTCTACAGTATATAACTCTACATCTAACCTGTCTAGTAATGTCCTCTTGTTCTACAGTATATAACTCTACATCTAACCTGACTAGTAATGTCCTCTTGTTCTACAGTATATAACTCTACATCTAATCTGACTAGTAATGTCCTCTTGTTCTACAGTATATAACTCTACATCTAACCTGACTAGTAATGTCCTCTTGTTCTACAGTATATAACTCTACATCTAACCTGACTAGTAATGTCCTCTTGTTCTACAGTATATAACTCTACATCTAACCTGTCTAGTAATGACCTCTTGTTCTACAGTATATAACTCTACATCTAACCTGACTAGTAATGTCCTCTTGTTCTACAGTATATAACTCTACATCTAACCTGACTAGTAATGTCCTCTTGTTCTACAGTATATAACTCTACATCTAACCTGACTAGTAATGTCCTCTTGTTCTACAGTATATAACTCTACATCTAACCTGACTAGTAATGTCTTCTTGTTCTACAGTATATAACTCTACATCTAACCTGACTAGTAATGTCCTCTTGTTCTACAGTATCTAACTCTACATCTAACCTGACTAGTAATGTCCTCTAGTTCTACAGTATATAACTCTACATCTAACCTGACTAGTAATGTCCTCTTGTTCTACAGTATATAACTCTACATCTAACCTGACTAGTAATGTCCTCTTGTTCTACAGTATATAACTCTACATCTAACGTGACTAGTAATGTCCTCTTGTTCTACAGTATATAACTCTACATCTAACCTGACTAGTAATGTCCTCTTGTTCTACAGTATATAACTCTACATCTAACCTGTCTAGTAATGTCCTCTTGTTCTACAGTATATAACTCTACATCTAACCTGACTAGTAATGTCCTCTTGTTCTACAGTATATAACTCTACATCTAACCTGACTAGTAATGTCCTCTTGTTCTACAGTATATAACTCTACATCTAACCTGACTAGTAATGTCCTCTTGTTCTACAGTATATAACTCTACATCTAACCTGACTAGTAATGTCCTCTTGTTCTACAGTATATAACTCTACATCTAACCTGACTAGTAATGTCCTCTTGTTCTACAGTATATAACTCTACATCTAACCTGTCTAGTAATGTCCTCTTGTTCTACAGTATATAACTCTACATCTAACCTGACTAGTAATGTCCTCTTGTTCTACAGTATATAACTCTACATCTAACCTGACTAGTAATTTCCTCTTGTTCTACAGTATATAACTCTACATCTAACCTGACGAGTAATGTCCTCTTGTTCTACAGTATATAACTCTACATCTAACCTGACTAGTAATGTCCTCTTGTTCTACAGTATATAACTCTACATCTAACCTGACTAGTAATGTCCTCTTGTTCTACAGTATATAACTCTACATCTAACCTGTCTAGTAATGTCCTCTTGTTCTACAGTATATAACTCTACATCTAACCTGACTAGTAATGTCCTCTTGTTCTACAGTATCTAACTCTACATCTAACCTGACTAGTAATGTCCTCTAGTTCTACAGTATATAACTCTACATCTAACCTGACTAGTAATGTCCTCTTGTTCTACAGTATATAACTCTACATCTAACCTGACTAGTAATGTCCTCTTGTTCTACAGTATATAACTCTACATCTAACCTGACTAGTAATGTCCTCTTGTTCTACAGTATATAACTCTACATCTAACCTGACTAGTAATGTCCTCTTGTTCTACAGTATATAACTATACATCTAACCTGACTAGTAATGTCCTCTTGTTCTACAGTATATAACTCTACATCTAACCTGACTAGTAATGTCCTCTTGTTCTACAGTATATAACTCTACATCTAACCTGACTAGTAATGTCCTCTTGTTCTACAGTATATAACTCTACATCTAACCTGACTAGTAATGTCCTCTTGTTCTACAGTATATAACTCTACATCTAACCTGACTAGTAATGTCCTCTTGTTCTACAGTATATAACTCTACATCTAACCTGTCTAGTAATGTCCTCTTGTTCTACAGTATATAACTCTACATCTAACCTGTCTAGTAATGTCCTCTTGTTCTACAGTATATAACTCTACATCTAACCTGACTAGTAATGTCCTCTTGTTCTACAGTATATAACTCTACATCTAACCTGACTAGTAATGTCCTCTTGTTCTACAGTATATAACTCTACATCTAACCTGACTAGTAATGTCCTCTTGTTCTACAGTATATAACTCTACATCTAACCTGACTAGTAATGTCCTCTTGTTCTACATTATATAACTCTACATCTAACCTGACTAGTAATGTCATCTTGTTCTGCAGTATATAACTCTACATCTAACCTGTCTAGTAATGTCCTCTTGTTCTGCAGTATATAACTCTACATCTAACCTGACTAGTAATGTCCTCTTGTTCTACAGTATATAACTCTACATCTAACCTGACTAGTAATGTCCTCTTGTTCTACAGTATATAACTCTACATCTAACCTGACTAGTAATGTCCTCTTGTTCTACAGTATATAACTCTACATCTAACCTGACTAGTAATGTCCTCTTGTTCTACAGTATATAACTCTACATCTAACCTGACTAGTAATGTCCTCTTGTTCTACAGTATATAACTCTACATCTAACCTGACTAGTAATGTCCTCTTGTTCTACAGTATATAACTCTACATCTAACCTGTCTAGTAATGTCCTCTTGTTCTACAGTATATAACTCTTTATCTAACCTGACTAGTAATGTCCTCTTGTTCTACAGTATATAACTCTACATCTAACCTGACTAGTAATGTCCTCTTGTTCTACAGTATATAACTACATCTAACCTGTCTAGTAATGTCCTCTTGTTCTACAGTATATAACTCTACATCTAACCTGACTAGTAATGTCCTCTTGTTCTACAGTATATAACTCTACATCTAACCTGACTAGTAATGTCCTCTTGTTCTACAGTATATAACTCTACATCTAACCTGACTAGTAATGTCCTCTTGTTCTACAGTATCTAACTCTACATCTAACCTGACTAGTAATGTCCTCTAGTTCTACAGTATATAACTCTACATCTAACCTGACTAGTAATGTCCTCTTGTTCTACAGTATATAACTCTACATCTAACCTGACTAGTAATGTCCTCTTGTTCTACAGTATATAACTCTACATCTAACCTGACTAGTAATGTCCTCTTGTTCTACAGTATATAACTCTACATCTAACCTGACTAGTAATGTCCTCTTGTTCTACAGTATATAACTCTACATCTAACCTGACTAGTAATGTCCTCTTGTTCTACAGTATATAACTCTACATCTAACCTGACTAGTAATGTCCTCTTGTTCTACAGTATATAACTCTACATCTAACCTGACTAGTAATGTCCTCTTGTTCTACAGTATATAACTCTACATCTAACCTGACTAGTAATGTCCTCTTGTTCTACAGTATCTAACTCTACATCTAACCTGACTAGTAATGTCCTCTAGTTCTACAGTATATAACTCTACATCTAACCTGACTAGTAATGTCCTCTTGTTCTACAGTATATAACTCTACATCTAACCTGACTAGTAATGTCCTCTTGTTCTACAGTATATAACTCTACATCTAACCTGACTAGTAATGTCCTCTTGTTCTACAGTATCTAACTCTACATCTAACCTGACTAGTAATGTCCTCTTGTTCTACAGTATATAACTCTACATCTAACCTGACTAGTAATGTCCTCTTGTTCTACAGTATATAACTCTACATCTAACCTGACTAGTAATGTCCTCTTGTTCTACAGTATATAACTCTACATCTAACCTGACTAGTAATGTCCTCTTGTTCTACAGTATATAACTCTACATCTAACCTGACTAGTAATGTCCTCTTGTTCTACAGTATATAACTCTACATCTAACCTGACTAGTAATGTCCTCTTGTTCTACAGTATATAACTCTACATCTAACCTGACTAGTAATGTCCTCTTGTTCTACAGTATATAACTCTACATCTAACCTGTCTAGTAATGTCCTCTTGTTCTACAGTATATAACTCTACATCTAACCTGTCTAGTAATGTCCTCTTGTTCTACAGTATATAACTCTACATCTAACCTGACTAGTAATGTCCTCTTGTTCTGCAGTATATAACTCTACATCTAACCTGACTAGTAATGTCCTCTTGTTCTACAGTATATAACTCTACATCTAACCTGACTAGTAATGTCCTCTTGTTCTACAGTATATAACTCTACATCTAACCTGACTAGTAATGTCCTCTTGTTCTACAGTATATAACTCTACATCTAACCTGACTAGTAATGTCCTCTTGTTCTACAGTATCTAACTCTACATCTAACCTGACTAGTAATGTCCTCTAGTTCTACAGTATATAACTCTACATCTAACCTGACTAGTAATGTCCTCTTGTTCTACAGTATATAACTCTACATCTAACCTGACTAGTAATGTCCTCTTGTTCTACAGTATATAACTCTACATCTAACCTGACTAGTAATGTCCTCTTGTTCTACAGTATATAACTCTACATCTAACCTGACTAGTAATGTCCTCTTGTTCTACAGTATATAACTCTACATCTAACCTGACTAGTAATGTCCTCTTGTTCTACAGTATATAACTCTACATCTAACCTGACTAGTAATGTCCTCTTGTTCTACAGTATATAACTCTACATCTAACCTGTCTAGTAATGTCCTCTTGTTCTACAGTATATAACTCTACATCTAACCTGACTAGTAATGTCCTCTTGTTCTACAGTATATAACTCTACATCTAACCTGTCTAGTAATGTCCTCTTGTTCTACAGTATATAACTCTACATCTAACCTGACTAGTAATGTCCTCTTGTTCTACAGTATATAACTCTACATCTAACCTGACTAGTAATGTCCTCTTGTTCTACAGTATATAACTCTACATCTAACCTGACTAGTAATGTCCTCTTGTTCTACAGTATATAACTCTACATCTAACCTGACTAGTAATGTCCTCTTGTTCTACAGTATATAACTCTACATCTAACCTGTCTAGTAATGTCCTCTTGTTCTACAGTATATAACTCTACATCTAACCTGACTAGTAATGTCCTCTTGTTCTACAGTATATAACTCTACATCTAACCTGACTAGTAATGTCCTCTTGTTCTACAGTATCTAACTCTACATCTAACCTGACTAGTAATGTCCTCTAGTTCTACAGTATATAACTCTACATCTAACCTGACTAGTAATGTCCTCTTGTTCTACAGTATATAACTCTACATCTAACCTGTCTAGTAATGTCCTCTTGTTCTACAGTATATAACTCTACATCTAACCTGACTAGTAATGTCCTCTTGTTCTACAGTATATAACTCTACATCTAACCTGACTAGTAATGTCCTCTTGTTCTACAGTATATAACTCTACATCTAACCTGACTAGTAATGTCCTCTTGTTCTACAGTATATAACTCTACATCTAACCTGACTAGTAATGTCCTCTTGTTCTACAGTATATAACTCTACATCTAACCTGACTAGTAATGTCCTCTTGTTCTACAGTATATAACTCTACATCTAACCTGTCTAGTAATGTCCTCTTGTTTTACAGTATATAACTCTACATCTAACCTGACTAGTAATGTCCTCTTGTTCTACAGTATATAACTCTACATCTAACCTGACTAGTAATGTCCTCTTGTTCTACACTATATAACTCTACATCTAACCTGACTAGTAATGTCCTCTTGTTCTACAGTATATAACTCTACATCTATCCTGTCTAGTAATGTCCTCTTGTTCTACAGTATATAACTCTACATCTAACCTGACTAGTAATGTCCTCTTGTTCTATAGTATATAACTCTACATCTAACCTGACTAGTAATGTCCTCTTGTTCTACAGTATATAACTCTACATCTAACCTGTCTAGGTCATGCCCAGTTTGTGACCAGTCACAAGGATTACCTCATTAAGAAGGTTTCCAAGGGGAAATCCATAGCATCTGAGCTGCACCAGAAGGACTTGATCCCTGATGAGATTAACTCTCAGATCAGTGCTGCCGGGACCAGCCAGGAACAGATGAGACTGTTGTACGAGGCCCTAGAAGAAGCAGAAGACACAACAAGAGTGAAATCAGCATTTTACGGGATTCTACTGCATCTGGAATTTTCCGTTGTCAAAGACCTGGGTAAGAACCTCTCTACCTCTGGTTACATATCACTGGAATAAAAACCTTATCTAGTCTATCACCTGGGTAAGAACCTCTCTACCTCTGGTTACATATCACTGGAATATAAACCTGATCTAGTCTATCACCTGGGTAAGAACCTCTCTACCTCTGGTTACATATCACTGGAATATAAACCTTATCTAGTCTATCACCTGGGTAAGAACCTCTCTACCTCTGGTTACATATCACTGGAATATAAACCTGATCTAGTCTATCACCTGGGTAAGAACCGCTCTACCTCTGGTTACATATCACTGGAATATAAACCTGATCTAGTCTATCACCTGGGTAAGAACCTCTCTACCTCTGGTTACATATCACTGGAATATAAACCTGATCTAGTCTATCACCTGGGTAAGAACCTCTCTACCTCTGGTTACATATCACTGGAATATAAACCTTATCTAGTCTATCACCTGGGTAAGAACCTCTCTACCTCTGGTTACATATCACTGGAATATAAACCTGATCTAGTCTATCACCTGGGTAAGAACCTCTCTACCTCTGGTTACATATCACTGGAATATAAACCTTATCTAGTCTATCACCTGGGTAAGAACCTCTCTACCTCTGGTTACATATCACTGGAATATAAACCTGATCTAGTCTATCACCTGGGTAAGAACCTCTCTACCTCTGGTTACATATCACTGGAATATAAACCTTATCTAGTCTATCACCTGGGTAAGAACCTCTCTACCTCTGGTTACATATCACTGGAATATAAACCTGATCTAGTCTATCACCTGGGTAAGAACCTCTCTACCTCTGGTTACATATCACTGGAATATAAACCTTAACTAGTCTATCACCTGGGTAAGAACCTCTCTACCTCTGGTTACATATCACTGGAATATAAACCTTATCTAGTCTATCACCTGGGTAAGAACCTCTCTACCTCTGGTTACATATCACTGGAATATAAACCTTATCTAGTCTATCACCTGGGTAAGAACCTCTCTACCTCTGGTTACATATCACTGGAATATAAACCTTATCTAGTCTATCACCTGGGTAAGAACCTCTAGACAAGAGGAACCAGGCTCTGAGGGGTGACCAGTCCTCTACTGGCTGTACTGGGTAGACCAGAGGAACAAGGCTCTGAGGGGTGACCAGTCCTCTACTGGCTGTACTGGGTAGACCAGAGGAACCAGGCTATGAGGGGGGACCAGTCCTCTACTGGCTGTACTGGGTAGAGAGGAACCAGGCTCTGAGGGCTGACCAGTCCTCTACTGGCTGTACTGGGTAGACCAGAGGAACCAGGCTCTGAGGGGTGACCAGTCCTCTACTGGCTGTACTGGGTAGACCAGAGGAACCAGGCTATGAGGGGGGACCAGTCCTCTACTGGCTGTACTGGGTAGAGAGGAACCAGGCTCTGAGGGCTGACCAGTCCTCTACTGGCTGTACTGGGTAGACCAGAGGAACCAGGCTCTGAGGGGTGACCAGTCCTCTACTGGCTGTACTGGGTAGACCAGAGGAACCAGGCTCTGAGGGGTGACCAGTCCTCTACTGGCTGTACTGGGTAGACCAGAGGAACCAGGCTCTGAGGAGGTACCAGCAGGGTTAGATGATAACATGATGGGTTTATGTGTCAACATGTCTCCTAACTGACTTTCTTGTTCTTTTTCTTATCATCCACAGGTCTATTTAACACCATTGGTAAGTAGTGTGTTTGTGTCTGATGTTCCTACCTGTCTGTCTTTGTTCCTGTCCGTCTGTTTTGGTTGCAATATGAATTTATATACCTTCCCCCCATCCCTAAATATATACTGTATATTTTATATTCATATTTTTAACCTTTTTTAACTAGGAAAGTTAGTTCAGAACAAATTGTTATTGACATCGACGGCCTCCCAAAAGGCAAAATGTCTCCTGCTGAGACGGGGCCTGGGATTAAAAATAAAATAAAAATACAGAACAAAACACACATCACGACAAGAGACAACACAACACAACACTACATACAGAGATACCTAAGACAACAACACAGCATGGTAGAAACACAGCATGGTAGCAACACAGCATGGTAGCAACACATGACAACACAGCATGGTAGACACACATGACAACACAGCATGGTAGAAACACATGACAACACAGCATGGTAGAAACACAGCCTGGTAGCAACACATGACAACACAGCACAAAGGTCAAGAAGGTAGAGACACCACACAAAGCAGCCAATGATTATTTTATGGGTAAACCAGAGGAACCAGGCTCTGAGGGGTGACCAGTCCTCTACTGGCTGTACTGGGTAGACCAGAGGAACCAGGCTCTGAGGGGTGACCAGTCCTCTACTGGCTGTACTGGGTAGACCAGAGGAACCAGGCTCTGAGGGGTGACCAGTCCTCTAACCTGACTAGTAATGTCCTCTTGTTCTACAGTATATAACTCTACATCTAACCTAACTAGGTGATGCCCAGTTTGTGACCAGACACAAGGACCACCTCATTCAGATGGTTTCCAAGGGGAAATCCATAGCATCTGAGCTGCACAAGAAGAACTTGATCCCTGATGAGATGAACTCTCAGATCAGTGCTGCTGGGACCAGCCAGGACCAGATGAGACTGTTGTTCAAGGCCCTAGAAGAAGCAGAAGACTCAACAAGAGTGAAATCAGCATTTTACGGGATTCTACTGGATCTGGAACCTCACGTTGTCAATGACCCGGGTAAGAACCTCTCTACCTCTGGTTACATATCACTGGAATATAAACCTTATCTAGTCTATCACCTGGGTAAGAACCTCTCTAGTGGCTGTACTGGGTAGAGAGGAACTAGGCTCTGAGGGGTGATCAGTCCTCTACTGGACTGTACTTGGTAGACCTGAGGAACCAGGCTCTGAGGGGTGACCAGTCCTCTACTGGCTGTACTGGGTAAACCAGAGGAACCAGGCTCCGAGGGGTGACCAGTCCTCTACTGGCTGTACTGGGTAAACCAGAGGAACCAGGCTCCGAGGGGTGACCAGTCCTCTACTGGCTGTACTGGGTAAACCAGAGGAACCAGGCTCTGAGGGGTGATCAGTCCTCTACTGGCTGTACTGGGTAGACCACAGGAACCAAACTCTGAGGGGTGACCAGTCCTCTACTAGCTGTACTGGGTAGAGAGGAACCAGGCTCTGAGGGGTGACCAGTCTTCTACTGGCTGTACTGGGTAGACCAGAGGAACCAGGCTCTGAGAGGGTGACCAGTCCTCTACTGGCTGTACTGGGTAGACCAGAGGAACCAGGCTCTGAGGGGTGACCAGTCCTCTACTGGCTGTACTGGGTAGATCAGAGGAACCAGGCTCTGAGGGGTGACCAGTCCTCTACTGGCTGTACTGGGTAGATCAGAGGAACCAGGCTCTGAGGGGTGACCAGTCCTCTACTATCTGTACTGGGTAGACCAGAGGAACCAGGCTCTGAGGGGTGACCAGTCCCCTACTAGCTGTACTGGGTAGACCAGAGGAACCAGGCTCTGAGGGGTGACCAGTCCTCTACTGGCTGTACTGGGTAGAGAGGAACCAGGCTCTGAGGGGTGACCAGTCCTCTACTGGCTTTACTGGGTAGACCAGAGGAACCAGGCTCTGAGGGGTGACCAGTCCTCTACTGGCTGTACTGGGTAGACCAGAGGAACCAAACTCTGAGGGGTGACCAGTCCTCTACTAGCTGTACTGGGTAGAGAGGAACCAGGCTCTGAGGGGTGACCAGTCTTCTACTATCTGTACTGGGTAGACCAGAGGAACCAGGCTCTGAGGGGTGACCAGTCCCCTACTAGCTGTACTGGGTAGACCAGAGGAACCAGGCTCTGAGGGGTGACCAGTCCTCTACTGGCTGTACTGGGTAGACCAGAGGAACCAGGCTGTGAGGGGTGACCAGTCCTCTACTGGCTGTACTGGGTAAACCAGAGGAACCAGGCTCTGAGGGGTGACCAGTCCTCTACTGGCTGTACTGGGTAGAGAGGAACCAGGCTCTGAGGGGTGACCAGTCCTCTACTGGCTTTACTGGGTAGACCAGAGGAACCAGGCTCTGAGGGGTGACCAGTCCTCTACTGGCTGTACTGGGTAGACCAGAGGAACCAAACTCTGAGGGGTGACCAGTCCTCTACTAGCTGTACTGGGTAGAGAGGAACCAGGCTCTGAGGGGTGACCAGTCTTCTACTGGCTGTACTGGGTAGACCAGAGGAACCAGGCTCTGAGGGGTGACCAGTCCTCTACTGGCTGTACTGGGTAGAGAGGAACCAGGCTCTCTGAGTGGTGACCAGTCCTCTACTGGCTGTACTGGGTAGACCAGAGGAACCAGGCTCTGAGGGGTGACCAGTCCTCTACTGGCTGTACTGGGTAGAGAGGAACCAGGCTCTGAGGGGTGACCAGTCCTCTACTGGCTGTACTGGGTAGATCAGAGTAACCAGGCTCTGAGGGGTGACCAGTCCTCTACTGGCTGTACTGGGTAGATCAGAGGAACCAGGCTCTGAGGGGTGACCAGTCCTCTACTATCTGTACTGGGTAGACCAGAGGAACCAGGCTCTGAGGGGTGACCAGTCCCCTACTAGCTGTACTGGGTAGACCAGAGGAACCAGGCTCTGAGGGGTGACCAGTCCTCTACTGGCTGTACTGGGTAGACCAGAGGAACCAGGCTCTGAGGGGTGACCAGTCCTCTACTGGCTGTACTGGGTAGAGAGGAACCAGGCTCTGAGGGGTGACCAGTCCTCTACTGGCTTTACTGGGTAGACCAGAGGAACCAGGCTCTGAGGGGTGACCAGTCCTCTACTGGCTGTACTGGGTAGACCAGAGGAACCAAACTCTGAGGGGTGACCAGTCCTCTACTAGCTGTACTGGGTAGAGAGGAACCAGGCTCTGAGGGGTGACCAGTCCTCTACTGGCTGTGCTGGGTAGACCAGAGGAACCAGGCTCTGAGTTGTGACCAGTCCTCTACTGGCTGTACTGGGTAGAGAGGAACCAGGCTCTGAGGGGTGACCAGTCCTCTACTGGCTGTACTGGGTAGAGAGGAACCAGGCTCTGAGGGGTGACCAGTCCTCTACTGGCTGTACTGGGTAGACCAGAGGAACCAGGCTCTGAGGGGTGACCAGTCCTCTACTGGCTGTACTGGGTAGAGAGGAACCAGGCTCTCTGAGTGGTGACCAGTCCTCTACTGGCTGTACTGGGTAGACCAGAGGAACCAGGCTCTGAGGGGTGACCAGTCCTCTACTGGCTGTACTGGGTAGAGAGGAACCAGGCTCTGAGGGGTGACCAGTCCTCTACTGGCTGTACTGGGTAGATCAGAGTAACCAGGCTCTGAGGGGTGACCAGTCCTCTACTGGCTGTACTGGGTAGATCAGAGGAACCAGGCTCTGAGGGGTGACCAGTCCTCTACTATCTGTACTGGGTAGACCAGAGGAACCAGGCTCTGAGGGGTGACCAGTCCCCTACTAGCTGTACTGGGTAGACCAGAGGAACCAGGCTCTGAGGGGTGACCAGTCCTCTACTGGCTGTACTGGGTAGACCAGAGGAACCAGGCTCTGAGGGGTGACCAGTCCTCTACTGGCTGTACTGGGTAGAGAGGAACCAGGCTCTGAGGGGTGACCAGTCCTCTACTGGCTTTACTGGGTAGACCAGAGGAACCAGGCTCTGAGGGGTGACCAGTCCTCTACTGGCTGTACTGGGTAGAGAGGAACCAGGCTCTGAGGGGTGACCAGTCCTCTACTGGCTGTACTGGGTAGATCAGAGTAACCAGGCTCTGAGGGGTGACCAGTCCTCTACTGGCTGTACTGGGTAGATCAGAGGAACCAGGCTCTGAGGGGTGACCAGTCCTCTACTATCTGTACTGGGTAGACCAGAGGAACCAGGCTCTGAGGGGTGACCAGTCCCCTACTAGCTGTACTGGGTAGACCAGAGGAACCAGGCTCTGAGGGGTGACCAGTCCTCTACTGGCTGTACTGGGTAGACCAGAGGAACCAGGCTCTGAGGGGTGACCAGTCCTCTACTGGCTGTACTGGGTAGAGAGGAACCAGGCTCTGAGGGGTGACCAGTCCTCTACTGGCTTTACTGGGTAGACCAGAGGAACCAGGCTCTGAGGGGTGACCAGTCCTCTACTGGCTGTACTGGGTAGACCAGAGGAACCAAACTCTGAGGGGTGACCAGTCCTCTACTAGCTGTACTGGGTAGAGAGGAACCAGGCTCTGAGGGGTGACCAGTCCTCTACTGGCTGTGCTGGGTAGACCAGAGGAACCAGGCTCTGAGTGGTGACCAGTCCTCTACTGGCTGTACTGGGTAGAGAGGAACCAGGCTCTGAGGGGTGACCAGTCCTCTACTGGCTGTACTGGGTAGAGAGGAACCAGACTCTGAGGGGTGACCAGTCCTCTACTGGCTGTACTGGGTAGACCAGAGGAACCAGGCTCTGAGGGGTGACCAGTCCTCTACTGGCTGTACTGGGTAGACCAGAGGAACCAGGCTCTGAGGGGTGACCAGTCCTCTACTGGCTGTACTGGGTAGGTAGGAACCAGGCTCTGAGGGGTGACCAGTCCTCTACTGGCTGTACTGGGTAGACCAGAAGAACCAGGCTCTGAGGGGTGACTAGTCCTCTACTGGCTGTAGTCTTCTACTGGCTGTCCGGTGAACAGGTCTTGGTTCCATAGCCGCAGGCAGAACAGTTGAAACTGAAACAGCAGCACGACCAGGTGGACTGGGGACAGCAAGGAGTCATCAGGCCAGATCGTCCTGAGGCATGGTCCTAGGGCTCAGGTCCTCTGAGAGAAGAGAGAGAGGGAGACCTCACTAATGCTGTTGTGGCTGAATGGAAGCAAGTCCCCACAGCAATGTTCCATCTAGTGGAAAGCCTTCCCAGAATAGTGGAGGCTGTTATAGCAGCAAAGGGGGACCAACTCTATATTAATGCCCATGATTTTGGAATGAGATGTTCAATGAGCAAGTGTCCACATACTTTTGGTCATGTAGTGTTTCTACCTAATGTTAGATAAAAGCAGGTGTCCACATACTTTTGGTCATGTAGTGTTTCTACCTAATGTTAGATAATAGCAGCTGTCCACATACTTTTGGTCATGTAGTGTTTCTACCTAATGTTAGATAATAGCAGGTGTCCACATACTTTTGGTCATGTAGTGTTTCTACCTAATGTTAGATAATAGCAGGTGTCCACATACTTTTGGTCATGTAGTGTATACATCTCATGATTCAATGATTATTTAATTATCACTATCTCACTATCTTTATTTAATTTTTTCACCAGATGGACTCAAAGAACAGCTGAGTAAGTAGTGTGTGTCTGTCTGTCTGTCTGTGTTCATGTCTGTCTGTCTGTCTGTCTGTCTGTCGTATGTCTGTCTGTCTGTCTGTCTGTCTGTATGTGTTCCTGTCTGTCTGTCTGTCTGTCCTTGTTCCTGTCTGTCTGTCTGTCTGTCTGTGTTCCTGTCTGTCTGTCTGTCTGTCTGTCTGTCTGTCTGTCTGTCTGTCTGTATGTATGTGTTCCTGTCTGTCTGTCTGTCTGTCTGTCTGTCTGTCTGTCTGTGTTCCTGTCTGTCTGTCTGTATGTGTTCCTGTCTGTCTGTCTGTCTGTCTATGTACCTGTCTGTCTATTTGCCTGTCTGTCTGTCTATGTTAATTTCTGTCTGTCTATCTATGTTCCTGTCTGTCTATCTATGTTCCTGTCTGTCTGTCTGTCTATGTTCCTGTCTGTCTGTCTGTCTGTCTGTCTGTGTTCCTGTCTGTCTGTCTGTCTGTCTGTCTGTCTGTCTGTCTGTCTGTCTGTCTGTCTGTCTGTCTGTATGTGTTCCTGTCTGTCTGTCTGTCTGTCTGTCTGTCTGTCTGTCTGTCTGTCTGTCTGTCTGTCTGTCTGTGTTCCTGTCTGTCTGTCTGTATGTGTTCCTGTCTGTCTGTCTGTCTGTCTGTCTATGTACCTGTCTGTCTATTTGCCTGTCTGTCTGTCTATGTTAATTTCTGTCTGTCTATCTATGTTCCTGTCTGTCTATCTATGTTCCTGTCTGTCTGTCTGTCTATGTTCCTGTCTGTCTGTCTGTCTATGTTCCTGTCTGTCTGTCTGTCTGTCTATGTTCCTGTCTGTCTGTCTGTCTATGTTCCTGTCTGTCTGTCTGTCTGTCTATGTTCCTGTCTGTCTGTCTGTCTTTGTTCCTGTCTGTCTGTCTTTGTTCCTGTCTGTCTGTCTATGTTCCTGTCTGTCTGTCTGTCTGTCTGTCTGTCTGTCTGTCTGTCTGTCTGTCTGTCTGTCTGTCTGTCTGTCTTTGTTCCTGTCTGTCTGTCTGTCTATGTTCCTGTCTGTCTGTCTTTGTTCCTGTCTGTCTGTGTCTGTCTGTCTGTCTGTCTGTCTGTGTAGTCTGTCTTCATGTTCTAGTACCCATAATACATCATGTTTATCTTCTCTGTCTACAGAGGAGGTCACAAGAGAGAGGGGTGAGTTGCACAACTGCATGTATTTTATTGATTTAAGTGAAAACACTTTCCTTAAAAAATATCTACACTATATATTACACTATATATTACACTGATTAACTACACTATATATTACACTGGTTAACTACACTATATATTACACTGGTTAACTACACTATATATTACACTATATATTACACTGATTAACTACACTATATATTACACTGATTAACTACACTATATATTACACTGGTTAACTACACTATATATTACACTATATATTACACTGATTAACTACACTATATATTATACTGATTAACTACACTATATATTACACTATATATTACACTGATTAACTACACTATATATTATACTGGTTAACTACACTATATATATTACACTGATTAACTACACTATATAATACACTATACATTACTCTGGTTAACTACACTATATATATTACACTGATTAACTACACTATATAATACACTATATATTACACTGATTAACTACACTATATATTACACTGATTAACTACACTATATATATTACACTATATATTACACTGATTAACTACACTATATATTACACTGGTTAACTACACTATATGTTACACTGGTTAACTACACTATATATTATACTGATTAACTACACTATATAATACACTATATATTACACTGATTAACTACACTATATATTACACTATATATTACACTGATTAACTACACTATATATTACACTATATATTATACTGATTAACTACACTATATATTACACTGATTAACTACACTATATAATACACTATATATTACACTGATTAACTACACTATATATTACACTATATAATACACTATATATTACACTGATTAACTACACTATATATTTTACCATATATTACACTATATATTACACTGGTTAACGACACTAGATATTACACTGGTTAACTACACTATATATTACACTGATTAACTACACTATATATTACACTGGTTAACTACACTATATATTACACTGGTTAACTACACTATATATTACACTGGTTAACTACACTATATATTACACTATATATTACACTAATTAACTACACTATATATTACACTGATTAACTACACTATATATTACACTGGTTAACTACGCTATATATACTAAAGTATGTGGACAACTCTTTAATTAGTGGATTCTATTTCAGCCACACCCGTTGCTGACAGGTGTATAAAATCAACCACACCGCCATGCAATCTCCATAGACAAACATTGTCAGTAGAATGGCCTTACTGAAGAGCTCAGTGACTTTCAACGTGGCACCGTCTTAGGATGCCACCTTTCCAACAAGTCAGTTTGTCAAGTTTCTGCCCTGCTAGAGCTGCCCCGGTCAAGTGTAAGTGCTGTTATTGTTGAGTGGAAATATCTAGGAGCAAAATGTCTCAGCCGTTTAGTGGTAGGCCACAGAATCTCAGAGTGGGACCGCCAAGTGTTGAAGCGCGTAAAAATCGTCTGTCCTCGGTTGCAACTCTCACTACAGAGTTCCAAACTGCCTCTGGATGCAACGTCAACACAATAACTGTTTGTCTGGAGCTTCATGAAATGGGTTTCCATGGCCGAGCAGCCGCACACAAGCCTAAGATCACCATGCTCAATGCCAAGCGTCGGCTGGAGTGGTGTAAAGCTGGGCGCCATTGGACACTGGACTAGTAGAAATACGTTCTCAGGAGTGATGAATCACGCTTCACCATCTGGCAGTCTGACAGATGAATCTGGGTTTGGCGGATGCCAGGAAAACACTACCTGCCCCAATGCATAGTGCCAACTGTAAAGTTTGGTGGAGGAGGAAAAATGGTCTGGGGCTATTTTTCATGGTTCGGGCCCCTTAGTTCCAGGGAAGGGAAATCTTAACGCTACAGCATACAATGACATTCTAGATGATTCTGTGCTTCCAACTTTGTGGCAACAGTTTGGGGAAGGCCCTTTCCTGTTTCAGCATGACAATGCCCTCGTCCACAAAGCAAGGTCCATACAGAAATGGTTTGTCGAGATCGGTATGGAAGAACTTTTTTATTTTATTAATGTTTTTCACCTGTATTTAACCAGGTAGGCTAGTTGAGAAAAAGTCCTTTATTTAACCAGGTAGGCTAGTTGAGAATAAGTTCTCATTTACAACTGCGACCTGGCCAAGATAAAGAAAAGCAATTCGACACAAACAACAACACAGAGTTACACATGGAGTAAACAAACATACAGTCAATAATACAGTAGAACAAAAGAAAACAAAGTCTATATACAGTGAGTGCAAATGAGGTAAGTTAAGGCAATAAATAGGTCATGGTGGCGAAGTAATTACAATATAGCAATTAAACACTGGAATGGTAGATATGCAGAAGATGAATGTGCAAGTAGATACTGGGGTGCAAAGGAGCAAGATAAATAAATAAATTCAGTATGGGGATGAGGTAGATAGATGGGCTGTTTACAGATGGGCAATGTACAGGTGCACTTACAGCTGGTGCTTAAAGCTAGTGAGGGAGATATGAGTCTCCAGCTTCAGAGATTTTTGCAGTTTGTTCCAGTCATTGGCAGCAGAGAACTGGAAGGAAAGGCGACCAAAGGAGGAATTGGCTTTGGGGGTGACCAGTGAGATATACCTGCTGGAGCGCGTGCTACGAGTGGGTGCTGCTATGGTGATCAGTGAGCTGAGATAAGGGGGGGCTTTACCTAGCAGAGACTTGTAGATGACCTGTAGCCAGTGGGTTTGGCGATGAGTATGAAGCGAGGGCCAACCAACGAGAGTGTACAGGTCGCAGTGGTGGGTAGTGTATGGGGCTTTGGTGACAAAATGGATGGCACTGTGATAGACTGCATCCAGTTTGTTGAGTAGAGTGTTGGAGGAGATTTTATAGATGACATCGCCGAAGTTGAGGAACGGTAGGATGGTCAGTTTGGCAGCATGAGTGAAGGATGCTTTGTTGCGAAATAGGAAGCCGATTCTAGATTTAATTTTGGATTGGAGAAGCTTAATGTGAGTCTGGAAGGAGAGTTTACAGTCTAACCAGACACCTAGGTATTTGTAGTTGTCCACGTATTCTAAGTCAGAGCCGTCCAGAGTAGTGATGCTGGACGGGCGAGCAGGTGCAGGCAGTGATCAATTGAATAGCATGCATTTAGTTTTACTTGCATTTAAGAGCAGTTGGAGGCCACGGAAGGAGATTTGTATGGCATTGAAGCTTGTCTGGAGGTTAGTTAACACAGTGTCCAAAGAGGGGCCAGAAGTATACAGAATGGTGTCGTCTGTGTAGAGGTGGATCAGAGAATCACCAGCAGCAAGAGCAACATCATTGATGTATACAGAGAAGAGACTCGGCCCGAGAATTGAACCCTGTGGCACCCCCATAGAGACTGCCAGAGGTCCGGACAACAGGCCCTCCGATTTGACACACTGAACTCTATCAGAGAAGTAGTTGGTAAACCAGGCGAGGCAATCATTTGAGAAACCAAGGCTGTCGAGTCTGCCAATAAGAATGTGGTGATTGACAGAGTCAAAAGCCTTGGCCAAGTCGACGAAGATCGCTGCACAGTACTGTCTCTTATCGATGGCGGTTATGATGTCGTTTAGGACCTTGAGCGTGGCTGAGGTGCACCCATGACCAGCTCTGAAACCAGATTGCATAGCGGAGAAGGTACGGTGGGATTCGAAATGGTCGGTAATCTGTTTGTTGACTTGGCTTTCGAAGACCTTAGAAAGACAGGGTAGGATAGGTCTGTAGCAGTTTGGGTCTAGAGTGTCACCTTGTCATTTGTAGGGGTCCAGATTTTGCAGCTCTTTCAGAACATCCGCTATCTGGATTTGGGTGAAGGAGAAATGGTGGGGGCTTTGGCGGGATGCTGTGGAGGGTGCCGGGCAGTTGACCGGGGTATGGGTAGCCAGGTGGAAAGCATGGCCAGCCGTAGAGAAATGCTTGTTGAAATTCTCAATTATAGTGGATTTATTGGTGGTAACAGTGTTTCCTAGCCTCAGAGCAGTGGGCAGTTGGGAGGAGGTGCTCTTATTCTCCATGGACTTTACAGTGTCCCAGAACTTTTTTGAATTAGTACTACAGGATGCAAATTTCTGTTTGAAAAGGCTAGCCTTAGCTTTTCTAACTGCCTGTGTATATTTGTTCCTAAATTCCCTGAAAAGTTGCATATCACAGGGGCTATTCGATGCTAATGCAGAACGCCACAGGATGTTTTTGTGCTGGTCAAGGGCAGACAGGTCTGGAGTGAACCAAGGACTATATCTATTCCTAGTTCTACATTTTTTGAATGGGGCATGCTTATTTAAGATGGTGAGGAAGGCACCTTTAAAGAATAGCCAGGCATCCTCTACTGACGGGATGAGGTCAATGTCCTTCCAGGATACCCCGGCCAGGTCGATTAGAAAGGCCTGCTCGCAGAAGTGTTTTAGGGAGCGTTTGACTGTGATGAGGGGTGGTCGTTTGGTCGCAGACCCATTACGGATGCAGGCAATGAGGCAGTGATCGCTGAGATCTTGATTGAAAATGGAAGAGGTGTATTTAGAGGACAAGTTGGTCAGGATGATATCTAAGAGGGTGCCCATGGTTACAGATTTAGGGTTGTACCTGGTAGGTTCCTTAATAATTTGTGTGAGATTGAGGGCATCTAGCTTAGATTGTAGGAAGGCCGGGGTGTTAAGCATGTCCCAGTTTAGGTCACCTAGTAGCACAAGCTCAGAAGATAGATGGGGGGCAATCAATTCACATATGGTCTCGAGGGCACAGCTGGGGGCAGAGGGTGGTCTATAGCAAGCGGCAACAGTAGATACTTGTTTCTGGAAAGGTGAATTTTTTTAGAAGTAGAAGCTCGAATTGTTTGGGTACAGACTTGGATAGTAATACAGAACTCTGCAGGTTATTTTTGCAGTAGATTGCAACTCCGCCCCCTTTGGCAGTTCTATCTTGTCAGAAAATGTTGTAGTGTCACGAGTATTTCTAGTTCCAATTATATTAACTCAACACTCACTATAAGCTTTGACCAATTCCCCAGAGGTTGTAAGGCCCTGGTTAATAGACGAATTTGACAAAGTCCCAGAATTCTGCAAAAGGTTAGTTAGGGATGGTGGTTTTCCTAAGCCAGGATTCAGACACGGCTAGGACATCCGGCTTGGCAGAGTGTGCTAAAGCAGTGAATAAAACAAACTTAGGGAGAAGGCTTCTAATGTTAACATGCATGAAACCAAGGCTTTTACGGTTACAGAAGTCAACAAATGAGAGCGCCTGGGGAATGGGAGTGGAGCTAGGGGCTGCAGGGCCTGGATTCACCTCTACATCACCAGAGGAACAGAGGAGAAGGGTACGGCTAAAGGCTGTAAGAATTGGTCGTCTAGCACGTTCGGAACAGAGAGTAAAATGAGCAGGTTTCTGGGCACGGTAGAATAGATTCAAGGCATAATGTACAGACAAAGGTATGGTAGGATGTGAGTACATTGGAGGTAAACCTAGGCATTGAGTAATGATGAGAGAGATATAGTCTCTAGAGACGTTTAAACCAGGTGATGTCATCGCATATGTAGGAGGTGGAACAACATGGTTGGTTAAGGCATATTGAGCAGGGCTAGAGGCTCTACAGTGAAATAAGACAGTAATCACTAACCAGGACAGTAATGGACGAGGCATATTGATATTAGAGAGAAACATGTGTAGCCAAGTGAACATAAGGGTCCAGTGAGTGGTTGGCCTGGCTGGGGACACGGCGATTCAGACAGTTAGCAGGCTGATGCTAACAAGCTAGCAGATAGCGGGCCGGGGCAAGCAAGCTAGCAGTTAGCAGACCGGGGCAAGCAAGCTAGCAGTTAGCAGACCGGGGCAAGCAAGCTAGCAGTTAGCAGACCGGGGCAAGCAAGCTAGCAGTTAGCAGACCGGAATAGTGGAGGCTGTTATAGCAGCAAAGGGGGGGACCAACTCCATATTAATGCCCATGATTTTAGAATGAGATGTTCAATGAGCAGGTGTCCACATACTTTTGGTCATGTAGTGCTTCTACCTAATGTTAGATAATAGCAGGTGTCCACATACTTTTGGTCATGTAGTGTTTCTACCTAATGTTAGATAATAGCAGGTGTCCACATACTTTTGGTCATGTAGTGTTTAAATCTCATGATCTCATGATTCAATGATTATTTAATTATCACTATCTCACTATCTTTATTTAATTTTTACAGATGAACTCAAAGAACAGCTGAGTAAGTAGTGTGTGTGTGTGTGTGTGTGTGTGTGTGTGTGTGTGTGTGTGTGTGTGTGTGTGTGTGTGTGTGTGTGTGTGTGTGTGTGTGTGTGTGTGTTCACATGCGTCTGTGTCTGCATTGTCATGTTTTTAAGGTTTGCTCACCAGCATGTGTGTTCTGACTATCTGTTCTTGTCCTCAGGGAAAGCTAAAGAGACCATCCAATCCCTCTCCACCTCTCCAGATGGTCAACAGAAAACACAGACTCCTTCCCAAAGTAATCAGTCTTTATGATTCTAATGTTTCCTAGAATTACTGGTCAGTTTATTATCTCTATCTGTCTCTCTCTCTGTCTGGTCAGTTTATTATCTCTATCTGTCTCACTCTCTCTGTCTGGTCAGTTTATTATCTCTATCTGTCTCTCTCTCTGTCTGGTCAGTTTATTATCTCTATCTGTCTCTCTCTCTGTCTGGTCAGTTTATTATCTCTATCTCTCTCTCTCTGTCTGGTCAGTTTATTATCTCTATCTGTCTCTCTCTGTCTGGTCAGTTTATTATCTCTATCTGTCTCTATCTGTCTGGTCAGTTTATTATCTCTATCTGTCTCTCTCTGTCTGGTCAGTTTATTATCTCTATTTGTCTCTCTCTCTCTGTCTGGTCAGTTTATTATCTCTATCTGTCTCTCTCTCTGTCTGGTCTGTTTATTATATCTGTCTCTCTCTCTCTGTCTGGTCAGTTTATTATCTCTATCTGTCTCTCTCTCTCTGTCTGGTCAGTTTATTATCTCTATCTGTCTCTCTGGTCAGTTTATTATCTCTATGTGTCTCTCTGTCTGGTCAGTTTATTATCTCTATCTGTCTCTCTCTCTGTCTGGTCAGTTTATTATCTCTATCTGTCTCTCTGTCTGGTCAGTTTATTATCTCTATCTGTCTCTCTCTCTCTGTCTGGTCAGTTTATTATCTCTATCTGTCTCTCTGGTCAGTTTATTATCTCTATGTGTCTCTCTGTCTGGTCAGTTTATTATCTCTATCTGTCTCTCTCTCTGTCTGGTCAGTTTATTATCTCTATCTGTCTCTCTCTCTGTCTGATCAGTTTATTATCTCTATCTGTCTCTCTCTCTGGTCAGTTTATTATCTCTATCTGTCTCTCTCTCTGTCTGGTCAGTTTATTATCTCTATCTGTCTCTCTCTCTGTCTGGTCAGTTTATTATCTCTATCTTTCTCTCTCTCTGTCTGGTCAGTTTATTATCTCTATCTGTCTCTCTCTCTGTCTGGTCAGTTTATTATCTCTATCTGTCTCTCTCTCTGTCTGGTCAGTTTATTATCTCTATCTGTCTCTCTATCTGTCTGGTCAGTTTATTATCTCTATCTGTCTCTCTCTCTGTCTGGTCAGTTTATTATCTCTATCTTTCTCTCTCTCTGTCTGGTCAGTTTATTATCTCTATCTGTCTCTCTCTCTGTCTGGTCAGTTTATTATCTCTATCTGTCTCTCTCTCTGTCTGGTCAGTTTATTATCTCTATCTTTCTCTCTCTCTGTCTGGTCAGTTTATTATCTCTATCTGTCTCACTCTCTCTGTCTGGTCAGTTTATTATCTCTATCTGTCTCTCTCTCTCTCTGGTCAGTTTATTATCTCTATCTGTCTCTCTCTCTGTCTGGTCAGTTTATTATCTCTATCTGTCTCTCTCTCTGTCTGGTCAGTTTATTATCTCTATCTGTCTCTCTCTCTCTCTGGTCAGTTTATTATCTCTATCTGTCTCTCTCTCTCTGTCTGGTCAGTTTATTATCTCTATCTGTCTCTCTGGTCAGTTTATTATCTCTATGTGTCTCTCTGTCTGGTCAGTTTATTATCTCTATCTGTCTCTCTCTCTGTCTGGTCAGTTTATTATCTCTATCTGTCTCTCTGTCTGGTCAGTTTATTATCTCTATCTGTCTCTCTCTCTCTGTCTGGTCAGTTTATTATCTCTATCTGTCTCTCTGGTCAGTTTATTATCTCTATGTGTCTCTCTGTCTGGTCAGTTTATTATCTCTATCTGTCTCTCTCTCTGTCTGGTCAGTTTATTATCTCTATCTGTCTCTCTCTCTGTCTGATCAGTTTATTATCTCTATCTGTCTCTCTCTCTGGTCAGTTTATTATCTCTATCTGTCTCTCTCTCTGTCTGGTCAGTTTATTATCTCTATCTGTCTCTCTCTCTGTCTGGTCAGTTTATTATCTCTATCTTTCTCTCTCTCTGTCTGGTCAGTTTATTATCTCTATCTGTCTCTCTCTCTGTCTGGTCAGTTTATTATCTCTATCTGTCTCTCTCTCTGTCTGGTCAGTTTATTATCTCTATCTGTCTCTCTATCTGTCTGGTCAGTTTATTATCTCTATCTGTCTCTCTCTCTGTCTGGTCAGTTTATTATCTCTATCTTTCTCTCTCTCTGTCTGGTCAGTTTATTATCTCTATCTGTCTCTCTCTCTGTCTGGTCAGTTTATTATCTCTATCTGTCTCTCTCTCTGTCTGGTCAGTTTATTATCTCTATCTTTCTCTCTCTCTGTCTGGTCAGTTTATTATCTCTATCTGTCTCACTCTCTCTGTCTGGTCAGTTTATTATCTCTATCTGTCTCTCTCTCTCTCTGGTCAGTTTATTATCTCTATCTGTCTCTCTCTCTGTCTGGTCAGTTTATTATCTCTATCTGTCTCTCTCTCTGTCTGGTCAGTTTATTATCTCTATCTGTCTCTCTCTCTCTCTGGTCAGTTTATTATCTCTATCTGTCTCTCTCTCTGTCTGGTCAGTTTATTATCTCTATGTGTCTCTCTCTCTGTCTGGTCAGTTTATTATCTCTATGTGTCTCTCTCTCTCTGTCTGGTCAGTTTATTATCTCTATCTGTCTCTCTCTCTGTCTGGTCAGTTTATTCTGATGTTGTTCCATCATCCTCTCTGTCTTTAATAGAGTCTGAGGGGATTGAAGGGATGGAGATGGAGTCTTTACCAGGGAGGAAGTCTGGTCCTGGTCCAGGGAGGAAGTCTGCTCCTGAGATGAAGCCTTTACTGGCTGCTGGACCACAGAAGGATGATCTGGATGAGCTGGAGAGGGGAGGAAGAGTTTAGTTACTATAGACTATAACTATAGAGAGACAATACCTTTCTATAGAGCTGAGTTACTATAGAGAGACTATAACTATAGAGAGACTATAACTATAGAGCTGAGTTACTATAGAGAGACTATAACTATAGAGAGACTATAACTATAGAGCTGAGTTACTATAGAGAGACTATAACTATAGAGCTGAGTTACTATAGAGAGACTATAACTATGGAGCTGAGTTACTATAGAGAGACTATAACTATAGAGCTGAGTTACTATAGAGAGACTATAACTATAGAGCTGAGTTACTATAGAGAGACTATAACTTATAATACTTATAATATCCACCCGGCACAGCCAGAAGAGGACTGGCCACCCCTCATAGCCTGGTTCCTCTCTAGGTTTCTTCCTAGGTTTTTGGCCTTTCTAGGGAGTTTTTCCTAGGGAGTTTTTCCTAGCCACCGTGCTTCTTTCACGTGCATTGCTTGCTGTTTGGGGTTTTAGGCTGAGTTTCTGTACAGCACTTTGAGATTTCAGCTGATGTACAAAGGGCTATATAAATAAAATTTGATTGATTGATTTGATTGATAACTATAGAGCTGAGTTACTATAGAAACACTATAACTATAGAGCTGAGTTACTATAGAGAGACTATAACTATAGAGAGACTATAACTATAGAGAGACTATAACTATAGAGAGACTATAACTATAGAGCTGAGTTACTATAGAGAGACTATAACTATAGAGCTGAGTTACTATAGAGAGACTATAACTATAGAGCTGAGTTACTATAGAGAGACTATAACTATAGAGAGACTATAAATATAGAGAGACTATAACTATAGAGCTGAGTTACTATAGAGAGACTATAACTATAGAGAGACTATAAATATAGAGCTGAGTTACTATAGAGAGACTATAACTATAGAGACTATAAATATAGAGAGACTATAACTATAGAGCTGAGTTACTATAGAGAGACTATAACTATAGAGCTGAGTTACTATAGAGAGACTATAACTATAGAGCTGAGTTACTATAGAGAGACAGTAACTTTCTATAGAGACCTATCCCACCTAACAAAGCTGAGTTTCTGAGTATATAACTGAGTGATATGAATCTTGGTGAGACAGAGTCCTCTGATCAACGTGTTGGTCACTACTCTATAATCCACTTCCAGTAGTTAGTTCTTTACTTTTTGAAGTTTTACTACCCATGTTTGTATTATGGGTTTATATCCATTTCCTGGTTATTCTATATATGTGTTCCCCATAAACAATGTCTTTCTAATCCCCCTCAGGAATTGATAGTGTTGAATTGAATGGAATGATGGACTAAGGTCTCCTGTTAGAATCTGTTACAGACCCTCTTATGTCCAGTACCTGATAATCACAGGTATATCAACAGGACCACAGGAGGCTGGTGGCACCTTAATTAGGGAGGAGAGGCTCGTGGTAATGGCTGAAGAGGAATCAGTGGAATGGTATCAAATACATCAAACATGTGGTTTCCATGGTTTCCATGTTTGATGCCGTTCCATTGGCTCCGTTCCAGACGTTATAATGAGGCTCCTCCCCTCAGCAGCCTCCTGTGAACAAGACTGATAAAACCATTTGTTGAAATGTTTATATTTCGGTTTTAGCTTCTGTTTTATTCTCTATTTCGTTAGGTCAGGGTGTGATTTGGGTGGGCATATCTAGGTTTCTATTTCTTTGTTGGCCGGGTATGGTTCCCAATCAGAGGCAGCTGTTTGTCGTTGTCTCTGATTGGGGTTCATACTTAGGCAGCCCTTTTTCCCACCTGTGATTGTGGGATCTTGTTTGTGTGTAGTTGCTTTCTGCACTGCATATAGCTTTACGTTCGTTTTTGTATTTTGTTGTTTTTCCGGTGTCATTTTTAATGGTCTCATTCCAACAACCTGTCAGCTTCTATTGTAGCTTCAACCTGTCAGCTTCTATTGTAGCTTCAACCTGTCAGCTTCTATTGTAGCTTCAACCTGTCAGCTTCTATTGTAGCTTCATCCTGTCAGCTTCTATTGTAGCTTCAACCTGTCAGCTTCTATTGTAGCTTCAACCTGTCAGCTTCTATTGTAGCTTCAACCTGTCAGCTTCTATTGTAGCTTCAACCTGTCAGCTTCTATTGTAGCTTCAACCTGTCAGCTTCTATTGTAGCTTCAACCTGTCAGCTTCTATTGTAGCTTCAACCTGTCAGCTTCTATTGTAGCTTCAACCTGTCAGCTTCTATTGTAGCTTCAACCTGTCAGCTTCTATTGTAGCTTCATCCTGTCAGCTTCTATTGTAGCTTCAACCTGTCAGCTTCTATTGTAGCTTCAACCTGTCAGCTTCTATTGTAGCTTCGACCTGTCAGCTTCTATTGTAGCTTCGACCTGTCAGCTTCTATTGTAGCTTCGACCTGTCAGCTTCTATTGTAGCTTCAACCTGTCAGCTTCTATTGTAGCTTTAACCTGTCAGGTTCTATTGTAGCTTCGACCTGTCAGCTTCTATTGTAGCTTCAACCTGTCAGCTTCTATTGTAGCTTCGACCTGTCAGCTTCTATTGTAGCTTCGACCTGTCAGCTTCTATTGTAGCTTCAACCTGTCAGCTTCTATTGTAGCTTCAACCTGTCAGCTTCTATTGTAGCTTCAACCTGTCAGCTTCTATTGTAGCTTCGACCTGTCAGCTTCTATTGTAGCTTCGACCTGTCAGCTTCTATTGTAGCTTCGACCTGTCAGCTTCTATTGTAGCTTCAACCTGTCAGCTTCTATTGTAGCTTTAACCTGTCAGGTTCTATTGTAGCTTCGACCTGTCAGCTTCTGTTGTAGCTTCAACCTGTCAGCTTCTATTGTAGCTTCAACCTGTCAGCTTCTATTGTAGCTTCAACCTGTCAGCTTCTATTGTAGCTTTAACCTGTCAGGTTCTATTGTAGCTTCGACCTGTCAGCTTCTGTTGTAGCTTCAACCTGTCAGCTTCTATTGTAGCTTCAACCTGTCAGCTTCTATTGTAGCTTCAACCTGTCAGCTTCTATTGTAGCTTCAACCTGTCAGGTTCTATTGTAGCTTCGACCTGTCAGCTTCTATTGTAGCTTCAATGTGCCAGTTTTTTATTTGACTTTGTGAAGTGTTTATTTTTGCTTTACTTTTTTAATATTCGCCTTGAGAATATACAGAGGGGTCAGAAATTATTGACATCCTTGCTAAAGATTAGCAATAATGACTATATTAAATAAATCAAATACTGACCTATTGTGTGCTCAAAATAAATTATAGTATATTATTTTAAACTAATACAATTGCTCAGAGAATTGTTATTTTTTTGTCATGTATTTTTTTGTAAAGGTAGGGGTCAAAATGACAGCCAAAAATCTCCAGGAGTTTGATGATGTCATTACTATGAATATAGAACCAAATACTGACCTTCTGACTACTTTAATTACTAGAATCTATAGGGGGTCAATCATTTAGACCTTTAGAATCTATAGGGGGTCAATAATTTAGACCTTTAGAATCTATAGGGGGGTCAATAATTTAGACCTTTAGAATCTATAAGGGGTCAATAATTTAGACCTTTAGAATCTATAGGGGGGTCAATAATTTAGACCTTTAGAATCTATAGGGGGGTCAATAATTTAGAAAATAAATATTGTTAAAATAAATATTTTAATCAGATCAGTCGTATTAATATAAAATAATATAATTGACACATGTTGTTGAGCAGATGATAGAGCTCAGTATTATAATTATTTACTTATACAGTCATTATTATCTTTATCAAGGGTGTCAATAATTCCAGACCCACTGTATATTATATATTGATGTATTTTATACAGTCATTATTATCTTTATCAAGGGTGTCAATAATTCCAGACCCCACTGTATATTATATATTGGTCATGTATATGCAGTTGAATGGTATTTTCCATGTATTGATGATTTCTTGTTTTAATAAACTAAGACATCATTGTGTGAGAACGTGACTCCAGTGTAATATTTTAACATTATTGAATGTCAGTAGGTAGTGTTACCTTACTGTTTCCTTGGTGACCTGTGGTAGAGACAGGTATGGAGACAGGTCATCAGTCTGTTATATAGAGCTATGGAGACAGGTCATCAGTCTGTTATAAAGAGCTATGGAGACAGGTCATCAGTCTGTTATATAGAGCTATGGAGACAGGTCATCAGCCTGTTATATAGAGCTATGGAGACAGGTCATCAGTCTGTTATATAGAGCTATGGAGACAGGTCATCAGTCTGTTATATAGAGCTATGGAGACAGGTCATCAGTCTGTTATATAGAGCTATGGAGACAGGTCATCAGTCTGTTATATAGAGCTATGGAGACAGGTCATCAGTCTGTTATATAGAGCTATGGAGACAGGTCATCAGCCTGTTATATAGAGCTATGGAGACAGGTCATCAGTCTGTTATATAGAGCTATGGAGACAGGTCATCAGTCTGTTATATCGAGCTATGGAGACAGGTCATCAGTCTGTTATATAGAGCTATGGAGACAGGTCATCAGTCTGTTATATAGAGCTATGGAGACAGGTCATCAGTCTGTTATATAGAGCTATGGAGACAGGTCATCAGTCTGTTATATAGAGCTATGGAGACAGGTCATCAGCCTGTTATATAGAGCTATGGAGACAGGTCATCAGCCTGTTATATAGAGCTATGGAGACAGGTCATCAGTCTGTTATATAGAGCTATGGAGACAGGTCATCAGTCTGTTATATAGAACTATGGAGACAGGTCATCAGTCTGTTATAGAGAGCTATGGAGACAGGTCATCAGCCTGTTATATAGAGCTATGGAGACAGGTCATCAGTCTGTTATATAGAGCTATGGAGACAGGTCATCAGTCTGTTATATAGAGCTATGGAGACAGGTCATTAGTCTGTTATATAGAGCTATGGAGACAGGTCATCAGTCTGTTATAAAGAGCTATGGAGACAGGTCATCAGTCTGTTATATAGAGCTATGGAGACAGGTCATCAGTCTGTTATATAGAGCTATGGAGACAGGTCATCAGCCTGTTATATAGAGCTATGGAGACAGGTCATCAGTCTGTTATATAGAGCTATGGAGACAGGTCATCAGCCTGTTATATAGAGCTATGGAGACAGGTCATCAGTCTGTTATATAGAGCTATGGAGACAGGTCATCAGTCTGTTATATAGAGCTATGGAGACAGGCCATCAGTCTGTTACATAGATCTATGGAGACAGGTCATCAGGAGACAGGTCATCAGTCTGTTATATAGAGCTATGGAGACAGGTCATCAGGAGACAGGTCATCAGTCTGTTATATAGAGCTATGGAGACAGGTCATCAGTCTGTTATATAGAGCTATGGAGACAGGTCATCAGTCTGTTATATAGAGCTATGGAGACAGGTCGTCAGCCTGTTATGTAGAGCTATGGAGACAGGTCATCAGTCTGTTATATAGAGCTATGGAGACAGGTCATCAGTCTGTTACATAGAGCTATGGAGACAGGTCATCAGGAGACAGGTCATCAGGGGACAGGTCATCAGTCTGTTATATAGAGCTATGGAGACAGGTCATCAGGAGACAGGTCATCAGTCTGTTATATAGAGCTATGGAGACAGGTCATCAGTCTGTTATATAGAGCTATGGAGACAGGTCATCAGTCTGTTATATAGAGCTATGGAGACAGGTCATCAGTCTGTTATATAGAGCTATGGAGACAGGTCATCAGTCTGTTATATAGAGCTATGGAGACAGGTCATCAGCCTGTTATATAGAGCTATGGAGACAGGTCATCAGTCTGTTATATAGAGCTATGGAGACAGGTCATCAGTCTGTTATATAGAGCTATGGAGACAGACTGTAACGCCCTGGCCATAGAGAGGGGTTTTTGTTCTTTATTTTGGTTAGGCCAGGGTGTTACATTGGGTGGGCGTTCTATGTTCCTTTTTCTATGTTTTTGTATTTCTTTGTTTTGGGCCGTGTGTGTGGCTCCCAATCAGGCACAGCTGAAGCTCGTTGCTGCTGATTGGGAGTCACACATAAGGAGCATGTTTTTCCTTTGGGTTTGTGGGTAATTGTTTCTGTCAGTGTTTTGTACCAGACAGGACTGTTTGCTGTCTGTTTGCTCTTTTCTTGTTTTGTATAGTGTTCACGTTGTTTATATTAAATTCTAATAATGAACACTAACTCCGCTGCACCTTGGTCCACTTCTTCAGACGACAGCCGTTACAGAATTACCCACCACCAAGGGACCAAGCAGCGGAAGAGGGAGGTCCGGGCAATGGAGGAGACGCCGGCCAGCAGACGGGGTCGCTGGCGTCGGTCGAGGAAGCCCGGAAGACACCCCCAAGAAATTTTTTTGGGGGGGCTAATGGGGTGGTCCGGAAGGGCAGAGGAGGAGCCCAGACCACTGCTCTCGTGGGGGATGACGGCAGAGGAGGGACGGAGATGAGGTGGTTTATTGAGGACCTGCTGAAGGAAGATCTGGAGGAGGAGCCATGGGATGCGGAGTTGCGCGCTGTGTCGCAAGTGCGTCCGCACAGCCCGGTGCGTCCGGTGGACATGCCCAGCACATGCCGTGCTAGGAAGGGCATCCAGCCAGGACGAGTGGCAAAACCGGCTCCACGCTTCAGTTCACCAGTGCGTGTTCACAGTCCTGTCTGGCCCGTCCCTGCTCCCCGCACCAAGCCCAAGGTGCGTGTCCACAGTCCTGTCCGGCCCGTCTCTGCTCCCCGCACCAAGCCCAAGGTGCGTGTCCCCAGCCCTGCCAGTCAGCAGTCGTCAGAGCTGCCCGCCAGTCAACAGTCGTCGGAGCTGCCCGCCAGTCAACAGTCGTCGGAGCTGCCCGCCAGTCAACAGTCGTCGGAGCTGCCCGCCAGTCAACAGTCGTCGGAGCTGCCCGCCAGTCAACAGTCGTCGGAGCTGCCCGCCAGTCAACAGTCGTCAGAGCTGCCCGCCAGTCAACAGTCGTCTGAGCTGCCCGCCAGTCAACAGTCGTCAGAGCTGCCCGCCAGTCAACAGTCGTCAGAGCTGCCCGCCAGTCAACAGTCGTCAGAGCTGCCCGCCAGTCAACAGTCGTCAGAGCTGCTCGCCAGTCAACAGTCGCCAGAGAGGTCAGACTGCGCTGAACTGCCGGAGTGGCCAGACTGCGCTGAACTGCCGGAGTGGCCAGACCGCGCTGAACTGCCGGAGTGGCCAGACCGCGCTGAACTGCCGGAGTGGCCAGACCGCGCTGAACTGCCGGAGTGGCCAGACCGCGCTGAACTGCCGGAGTGGCCAGACCGCGCTGAACTGCCGGAGTGGCCAGACCGCGCTGAACTGCCGGAGTGGCCAGACCGCGCCGAACTGCCGGAGTGGCCAGACCGCCCCGAACTGCCGGAGTGGCCAGACTGCCCCGAACTGCCGGAGTGGCCAGACTGCCCCGAACTGCCGGAGTGGCCAGACTGCCCCGAACTGCCGGAGTGGCCAGGGACGCCCGCCAGCCCGGTGAGTCCTGTGCCTACGCCTAGGGACAGGCCTCTGTCATGTCTCCCCAGCCTGGTGAATCCTGGGTCAGTGCCGTCGGAGCAGCCAGGGTCGCCCGCCAGCCGGGCGCAACCATCGCCGCCCGCCAGCCGGGCGCAGCCAGGGTCGCCCGCCAGCCGGGCGCAACCATCGCCGGCCGCCAGCCGGGCGCAACCATCGCCGCCCGCCAGCCGGGCGCAGTCAGCGTCGCCCACCAGATCTTCGGCGCGGCCAGGTGCGCCACCTAAGAGGGCGACGTCAAGGGTGGAGCAGAGGCCACGTCCCGCACCTGAGCCGCCGCCGTAAGAAGGCCCACCCGGACCCTCCCCTTCAGAGTCAGGTTTTGCGGCCGGAGTCCGCACCTTTGGGGGGGGGGTACTGTAACGCCCTGGCCATAGAGAGGGGTTTTTGTTCTTTATTTTGGTTAGGCCAGGGTGTTACATTGGGTGGGCGTTCTATGTTCCTTTTTCTATGTTTTTGTATTTCTTTGTTTTGGGCCGTGTGTGTGGCTCCCAATCAGGCACAGCTGAAGCTCGTTGCTGCTGATTGGGAGTCACACATAAGGAGCATGTTTTTCCTTTGGGTTTGTGGGTAATTGTTTCTGTCAGTGTTTTGTACCAGACAGGACTGTTTGCTGTCGGTTTGCTCTTTTCTTGTTTTGTATAGTGTTCACGTTGTTTATATTAAATTCTAATAATGAACACTAACTCCGCTGCACCTTGGTCCACTTCTTCAGACGACAGCCGTTACACAGGTGCTATAAGCAGCAGGTAATGACCTGCTGACCCAGTTATAGATATTACACAAGGACTATAAGCAGCAAGGAAATTGATGGAAAGGCCAACCTTAGGTTCAGTGGATTGATGATGATTGGTCAACAGGTTCAGTGGATTGATGATGATTGGTCAACAGGTTCAGTGGATTGATGATGATTGGTAATCAGGTTCAGTGGATTGATGATGATTGGTCAACAGGTTCAGTGGATTGATGATGATTGGTAATCAGGTTCAGTGGATTGATGATGATTGGTCAACAGGTTCAGTGGATTGATGCATGTACTACTATTGGATAACTGACCTGGTTTTTAAATCAAATGCTACGGGGTCAATAATAAAATAACCCGTCAGTATATACAGTTCCAAGCAGTAGGCCTTGATGTATTTAATGCACTAATACTAACCATGTTCATTTAACAATAAAACATCTCTACATTTAGTATTTTGATCGTTGACAAGGTTTATTTGAGCTGTTGTCAGCTGGCATTATAAATCACCATAGTAACGACTGACGGCAGGAATCAGCAAAGTGTCTGGTGTTGAGTTTTCACCCGGAGAGTCAAAGAGGGTGATGCCAGTCTACACTAGATAGAGGGTGATGCCTGTCTACACTAGATAGAGGGTGATGCCTGTCTCCACTAGATAGAGGGTGATGCCTCCTCTACACTAGATAGAGGGTGATGCCTGGTCTACAAAAGATAGAGGGTGATGCCTGTCTCCACTAGATAGAGGGTGATGCCTGTCTCCACTAGATAGAGGGTGATGCCTGTCTACACTAGATAGAGGGTGATGCCTGTCTACACTAGATAGAGGGTGATGCCTGGTCTACACTAGATAGAGGGTGATGCCTCCTCTACACTAGATAGAGGGTGATGCCTGGTCTACACTAGATAGAGGGTGATGCCTGTCTACACTAGATAGAGGGTGATGCCTGGTCTACACTAGATAGAGGGTGATGCCTGTCTACACTAGATAGAGGGTGATGCCTGGTCTACACTAGATAGAGGGTGATGCCTCCTCTACACTAGATAGAGGGTGATGCCTGGTCCACACTAGATAGAGGGTGATGCCTGGTCCACACTAGATAGAGGGTGATGCCTGTCTACACTAGATAGAGGGTGATGCCTGTCTACACTAGATAGAGGGTGATGCCTGTCTACACTAGATAGCGGTAAATTGTGACTCGCTTGTGGGCTGCTAGCAGCATATGGCAGCATGTCCGTTTGTGAGTCAAGAATTCAGCATAGCAAGTTTGTATGAAGGACTGATTATTAAATGTGTAAATAGTTGAATCCATTCTCCATTTCATGAATGTATTCACGGGTAAATAGTCATTGAAGCTTTTTTAAATTATTAAAACCTATTTCAGATCATTGGGACGCTAGTGTCCCACCTCGACAACATCCGGTGAAATTGCAGGGTGCCAAATTCAAAATACAGAAATAGTAATAATAAACATTCATGAAAATACAAGTTTTAATCATCGGTTAAAAGATTAACTTCTTTTAATCAAGCCGCTTTGTCAGATTTCAAAAAGGCTTTACGGCAAAAGCATACCATGCGATTATCTGAAGACAGTGCCCTGCTTACAAAAGCATACAAACATTTTCCAACCAAGTAGAGGAGTCACGAAAGTCAGAAATAGCAATAGAATAAATCACTTTTCTTTGAAGATCTTCATCTGGTTGCAATCACAAGGGTCCCAGTTACACAATAAATGGTTGTTTTTTCGATAAAGTCCCTATTTATATCCCAAAAACTCAGTTTGCTGGCGCGTTTTGTTCAGTAATCCATTGGCTCAAAGGCGTTCAAAACACGCAGACGAATACATACTAATAGTACCGGTAAAGTTAGTCGAAATATGTCAAACGATGTTTATAATTAATCCTCAGGTTGTCAATTATCTAAATAATCGATAATATTTAAACCGGACAATAGCGTATTCAATAGAAATGAAAAACAACGAAGAGCGTGCACACAGTCACGCTTTCAATGGAAAACTACTCACATCAAAAATAATGGATTTTCCTCAGGTTTTTGCCTGCCATATCAGTTCTGTTATACTCACAGACATTATTGTAACAGTTTTAGAAACTTCAGAGTGTTTTCTATCCAAATCTACCAATTATATGCATATCCTAGCTTCTGGGCCTGAGTAACAGGCAGTTTACTCTGGACACGTTTGTCATCCAAACTTCAAAATACTGCCCCTAGCCCAAAGAAAAAAACAGTGTATAAAATCTGAAAATGTATTTAATTGTTTATTTGCATATAATAGGCAAATTTTTTAAAAGACAACATTATTGACACCTTGACACCGAATTAAATGTCTGCCCGCTAATATTTAGATTTTTGGAGGGAGTGTATTAGACTGTAAATGGTGATGTCATCTTCATACCTGTATTTCCATCATGAATTTCAAACTGTGGAAACTCTTGGCTATTGCGACGATCTATCAACGCAGCGACAGCGCTCCATGTGGGTTCACCCCGTCCTGATGACCCGCAGCCGGTATATAGAGAACCATCATCTGGTACAGGAGCTGTGGTTTGTGATGTTCCACAGCCGGTATATAGAGTACCATCATCTGGTACAGGAGCTGTGGTTTGTGATGTTCCACAGCCGGTATATAGAGTACCATCATCTGGTACAGGAGCTGTGGTTTGTGAAGTTATGCTTGGTAGCTATATTTGCTAGCTAAAAATAATTGTTATTCATGTCTTGTACACAGTATCTAACGGGGGAGTATCTGACAGGGGAGTATTTGACAGGGGAGTATCTGACAGGGGAGTATCTGACAGGGGACTATCTGATGGGGGAGATCACCCTGAGGGCTGCCTGTCACAGGTCCATGAGGAAGAGTGAAAATTAACAGGTTATTTGGTAAAGATCTGTTGATGCAGTGTTTGGTAATTGTGTTCACTGAGACACAATTTATTCCTGTATAGTTAAATGAGCCCCTAGTTAAGAAGACTAGAAACTACTACGTTTATTGTTATTTATGAGCCGCATCATTCTTGTTTCTCACTTCAGTCTTTCATCACACGTATCTTCACAGATGGTGTTAAAGCACCCCGTACCAGTGGCCGTGGTCCAAAGCCACTGCTCCTGTGTTGCAGGAAGTGCTCTGTGCAATCATCTAGTGGCCCTTCTTTACCAGACAGCGCACTACTCTCAACTAAACATTCCTGCTGCACCACCAGTTCACATCTGCACAGACACAGAACAGAGTTGGCACAAGCCAAGAACACTTTTGACTCTATCAATATCCATAAAAAAATGCACCTGAAAAGAATTCAGCCTATGTAACAGTAAATCCTTGTTAATTAGGGTGTGAAACCAGGTCCGGTTGATGGGATAGAGTTCTATAAACATACTAACTTAATTAGGGTGTGAAACCAAGTCCGGTTGATGGGATAGAGTTCTGTAAACATACTAACTTAATTAGGGTGTGAAGCCAGGTCTGGTTGATGGGATAGAATTCTGTAAACATACTAACTTAATTAGGGTGTGAAGTCAGGTCCGGTTGATATGTAAGAGTGCGTGCTGGTGGCAGGGAAGTCAGGCGCAGGAGATCGAACTTGGTATAAACGGAGCAGTTTAATAAGTGCTCAAAAACTCAGAAAACCAAAATATACAAAATAATACAATTGGGTACTGATAAGGAAATTATATGTTTAAGGTAATGACTAAAGTATTCCACCCTGTCACTGTATAATTGAGTGAAATGTATTAGAATCATAAGACTAGAATTCTCTAATGTGTGTGCATAGGAAAAGAGGAACTGTCAACAGACAACTTGTGATAGACAACTGTGAAACTGATAACAGGAAGGAGGTCTCCCCACCCAGGGAGGGGAGAAACCGTAAGGCTTGCAGTAGATTGTGCAGGATATGATAAGCAATGTATGTGTTGGAACATTCTTGTAAATAGCAAGAGGAGGGGCATTTATAAGGGGTACGGTATGACCAAATGTGAGGTATAAAAGGCTATGTGCGTTGTATGATTTTTAGAGCTCTCTGAATAAAGAACTAACCTTTTGCAGAAATTCTGGGACTTTGTCAAATTCTTCTATTAACCGGGGCCTTACAACCCCTTAAGTATTTAATGAAGTTGTCCCTTACTGGTTTTCTTCCAGTAACACTTGTTTCAGACTGATTGGTGCTTGTGACTCTTATAAACTTGGTCTCTGCTGCCCGCTCAATCAAGTGCCAGAAGGCCATCAGGTGGGTGTAGCTTGCAGATCTAAAGACTGACCCAGAGTATTTCAATACCAAAAAAGCTCATTACTATTATTGCCCATCTTCTCTAAGCATCAAGTAGCACTAGACATGACCTAGCTGCTATTGTTGCCTGTTTTCTTGTTACTGTGCAGCCTGTGTTGTCATACTGTATCTACCTCGTACCTCTGCACATTGCTCTGGTACCCTTAGTATAGAACTCCGTTTTTGTGTATTTTATTTTATTCCTCTTGTGTTTTTTTAATTGTGTATTATTATAACTATGCATCATTGGGAAAGTTTATTTCACAAGCATTGCGCAGTAAAGTCTACAACAGTTGTATTCGGCAAATGTGATAAATAGTAATTGACATTACTGTGAGTAAAGGGGGCCACTGTCAGTCCATAAACATCTCTGCCCACTGAGTACAGATGTAAATTCAATGTCTTTTCCAAGTTGGTTCAACGTAATATCATTGAAATGACGTGGAAACAACGTTGACTCGACTAGTGTTTGCCCAGTGGGTCCCGACCTGACATGGACAGCCAACACAAACCTACTGGGTGGAGGTACAGGACGGTCGGGCAGGCTGACTGTTTGGAGGAGGACAGGAGCACCTCCACTACCAGCATGACTCACACTCTTCATCGGTTTCTCTCTCTACTCTGCCACCGCTGCTATCCAGAGGGAGGTACAGGACGGTCGGGCAGGCTGACTGGGTGGAGGTACAGGACGGTAGGGCAGGCTGACTGGGTGGAGGAAGGACAGGAGCACCTCCACTACCAGCATGACTCACACTCTTCATCGGTTTCTCTCTCTACTCTGCCACCGCTGCTATCCAGAGGGAGGTACAGGACGGTCGGGCAGGCTGACTGGGTGGAGGTACAGGACGGTAGGGCAGGCTGACTGGGTGGAGGAAGGACAGGAGCACCTCCACTACCAGGTTCAAGAATAGCTTTTATCTGACTGCTGTTTTTAATACTTTAGCATTTATGACTACTGTTTTTAAAAAATAATATTACCACTCTGGGCGTATTGTTATATTCATGATATTTTCACATTTTCAATTTCTGACTTTTTTTTTACTGTATTCCTCGATGTGTGTTATGTACTTTATCTGAGAGAGCTACAACGTAAAATTCCAATGTATGTATTACTGTTAATAGGTATTTTGCAAATGGCAAATATAGTGTACTACTTAAATAAACTACTTAAATAAACTACTTGAATAAACTTCAAAAAGTATTCGATTGTGTTCGGAACTATCAGATCATTTCTGCACCACAGAAATATAACGATAGTATAATGTATATAATGATATTGTGTATATATGATGATATGATGATATTTAAGAAAAGGGAACGGAGGACACAGGGTTTGACGATGAAAAAGCGTCGTGCCTCCGACTAACAGTTGTAGTGGTGTCGGTCAGGAGGAGAACGGTTGGACTTTGAGCATATTGTGAGCACCCTGCCAGTGAAGCCGCTGAGCAGCTCTGCTATCTGGGGTGTAGCTCGTTTTGGCTCAGCGGCCGAGAGTCTTTCACTTCCTCAGTGTCAGAAGGCCGCCCCAACTACACGCGCACTATGCATCCGCCCCGACTACGCGCACTATGCATCCGCCCCGACTACACACACACTATGCATCCGCCCCGACTACACACACACTATGCATCCACCCCGACTACGCGCACTATGCATCCGCCCCGACTACACACACACTATGCATCCGCCCCAACTACACACACACTATGCATCCGCCCCGACTACACACACACTATGCATCCGCCCCGACTACACACACACTATGCATCCGCCCCAACTACACACACACTATGCATCCGCCCCGACTACACACACACTATGCATCCGCCCCGACTACACACACACTATGCATCCGCCCGACTACACACACACTATGCATCCGCCCCAACTACACGCACTATGCAACTGCCCCGAATACACACACACTATGCATCCGCCCCAACTACACGCACTATGCAACTGCCCCGAATACACACACACTATGCATCCGCCCCGAATACACACACACACACTATGCATCCGCCCCAACTACGCGCACTATGCATCCGCCCCGACTACACACACACTATGCATCCGCCCCGACTACGGTCACTATGCAACTGCCCCGAATACACACACACACACTATGCATCTGCCCCGACTACACACACACTATGCATCCGCCCCAACTACACACACACTATGCATCCGCCCCGACTACACACACACTATGCATCCGCCCCAACTACACACACTACGCATCCGCCCCGACTACACACACACTGTGCATCCGCCCCGACTACACACACACTATGCTTCCACCCCAACTACGCGCACTATGCAACTGCCCCGAATACACACACACACACTATGCATCCGCCCCAACTACACACACACTATGCATCCGCCCCGACTACACACACACTATGCATCCGCCCCGACTACACACACACTATGCATCCGCCCCGACTACACACACACTATGCATCCGCCCCGACTACACACACACTATGCATCCGCCCCGACTACACACACACACTATGCATCCGCCCCGACTACACACACACTATGCATCCGCCTCGACTACACACACACTGTGCATCCGCCCCGACTACACACACAGTATGCATCCGCCCCGACTACACACACACACTGTGCTGCAACAGTCGTGTCTCTGTACTCGGATACCAGCCACCATCATGACTCACCCACTTCAATGGGCACTGCGCTGCCACTCCCACCTCCACTGCCCACATTCAGCATCGACATGCACCTGATTTGTTGGCAGTCTATCATTTTCACTCTGTCTTGCCCCGCAACAGATCGAACAATGTCTTAAGGTCAGTGAGATTTCAGAGATCCATAAATTAATAGAATTTGTGTATGCGGCCTCTGAGCCGCGCGTTGAAATTGGATCCGGTGTGGGAGAGAACAACTTTGCTGAACAGAGGACACTGGTGCACTGTTCTCTGACTGGCAACAGACCAGTCTCTCTCACTGCCTCTCTATTGTCTAGCCTACAGGACCTTCGGGAACTACACAGGACCTGCTGTGTTACCAAGACCAAGAAAACATCCCCACAGGAACAATAGAGCACCAGCATGTCCTACAGCACCGTCCTGTCTCTCTCTACTCTCTACTCTCCTCCGTTACCAGCCACAAGCATGACTCACACTCTTCATCGCTTTCTCTCTCTACTTTGCCACCGCTGCCATCCAGAGGGAGGTACAGGACGGTCGGGCAGGCTGACTGGGTGGAGGTACAGGACGGTAGGGCAGGCTGACTGGGTGGAGGTACAGGACGGTAGGGCAGGCTGACTGGGTGGAGGTACAGGACGGTAGGGCAGGCTGACTGGGTGGAGGTACAGGACGGTCGGGCAGGCTGACTGGGTGGAGGAAGGACAGGAGCACCTATTCTGTTTAGGACTGTTTTACTATATACCTCTGTGTTCTTTGTAGTATATGTGAGAGATCTCCAACGAAGAATTCCAATGTATGTATAACTATTAATAATCGCAAATGGAAAATATACTACTTGAATAAAATTTGATTAAACTACATGAATAAACTTATAAACAGCTTCTGATTGAGTTTGGAAACTATCATATAATTTCTGTACCACAGGAATATAATGATAGAACAATGTATATAATGATATTGTGTATAATATATAATGATTTATAGGAAAGCGCACTGAGGTCACAGGGTCATGGTTGACATGGATAGTTCTGATACTAGCAGAATTAGTCCGCTGGTTTCACTTGTTGCAAAATCCTCCGTGTCTCTTCCTATCACTATAACAGTGATGTTGAATGACCCAGTTACCCCCCCCTGCTCTGGATCGTTCCATGGTGGCAGAAAGAAGAAGGGAAGGAAAGAACCATAGAATAAATGGAACATTCTGCTGTCACTCTGTGGATCCAAGACCAAGAAAACACATCCCCTCAGGAACAAACACTGGCATGTCATGCTCTACTCTGTAGTCGCTACCATTCACTGCTGAGATACTCTGCAGCCCAGCCCACTGAATTCGTAGGAGGATGTCTACATTCCACACGCCACATTGCATCAACCAATGGCTGTGTGCCATGTCATTGACAATAATAAAGTACATATTTTATGCAGAACGCTCCATTCTCAGTCTTTCAAATAATATGTTTAGATATTGAGGAGGCTGTTGGTTTGTATTATCATAGCACTATAATATAAGGGGTTCCTAGAAATCCATTGTGAGACTAATAACTTCATAGGGTTCTTTACTATCAATATCACTATCTATCACTATCACTGTCTATAGACAGACAATAAGTGCAACGTCTAACAGCGAGGTGCAGTGGAAACATCCTGGAGCTGAACACAAAGAAAAGAAAGGACATCATAGAGGATTTTAGGAAGAGATAATCACATTGCTGTCAGCAAAAGGTGGCCCTGAGGCAGAGTTGGTGACTGTTTTAATGCCACGTTCAGAACAACTGGGAACTCGAACATCTTGTTTGTGATTTACTGTTTTAAATTCCAGGCCAAAAACATCTCTCCCCGCTGGGTACAGAGGTCAATTCAACTTCTATTTCAAGTTGGCTCAATATAACTTAATTGAAATGACGTGGAAACGTGTGTAAAGCTTTTATCTGACTGTTGTTATTAGTATTGATGACTGTAGTGTTTTTATTGCTGTTCTACTTATATTTTGTATTTGTTCCATTTATGACTGTTTTACTGTATACCTCGGTGTGCTATGTAGGACTAATATATGGGAGAGAGCTCCAACGAAGAATTCCAATGTATTACCTGTAATACTTGCAAATGGAAAATACTACTTGAGTGAACTTATTTCATAAACTCCTTGAATAAATGTAGAATTTTTTGGATTTGAGTTTGGAACTGTCAGATAATTTATTTACCACAGAAATATAACGATAGTATAATGTATATAATGATATTGTGTATATATGATGATTTTTAAGGAAAGGGAACGGAGGACACAAGGACATCGTTATGGTAGTTGGATTAGTCTGCTGGTTTTGACGATGAAAAAGCGGCTTAACTCCGAGTAGCAGCTGTAGTGGTGTCGGTCAGGAGAACGACTGAGCGTTGAGCGTATCAGGAGCACTGCCAGTGAAGCCGCCGAACACCTCCGCTATATGGGCTTAAGCTATTTTAGGCTGGTCGGCCGAGAGTCTTTCACTTCCTCAGTGTCAGAAGGCAGCCCCAACTACACACACACTATGCATCCGCCCCGACTACACACGCATTATGCATCCGCCCCGACTAGACACACACTGTGCTGCAACAGTCGTGTCTCTCTACTCGGATACCAGAGAGAGAGAGAGAGACATAGTCTGGATCTACGCACTCTACAATACACCCACAGTACCAGCACTCTGCTACCACCCCAACTACACTACACTACACCCACAGTACCAGCACTCTGCTACCACCCCAACTACACTACACTACACCCACAGTACCAGCACTCTGCTACCACCCCAACTACACTACACTACACCCACAGTACCAGCACTCTGCTGCCACCCCAACTACACTATACTACACCCACAGTACCAGCACTCTGCTACCACCCCAACTACTCTACACTACACCCACAGTACCAGCACTCTGCTACCACCCCAACTACACTACACCACACCCACAGTACCAGCACTCTGCTGCCACACCAACTACACTACACTACACCCACAGTACCAGCACTCTGCTGCCACCCCAACTACACTACACTACACCCACAGTACCAGCACTCTGCTACCACCCCAACTACACACTCTACACTACACCCACAGTACCAGCACTCTGCTGCCACCCCAACTACTCTACACCCACAGTACCAGCACTCTGCTACCACCCCAACTACACACTCTACACTACACCCACAGTACCAGCACTCTGCTACCACCCCAACTACACTACACTACACCCACAGTACCAGCACTCTGCTACCACCCCAACTACACACTCTACACTACACCCACAGTACCAGCACTCTGCTACCACCCCAACTACACTACACTACACCCACAGTACCAGCACTCTGCTACCACCCCAACTACACACTCTACACTACACCCACAGTACCAGCACTCTGCTACCACCCCAACTACACTACACTACACCCACAGTACCAGCACTCTGCTGCCACACCAACTACACTACACTACACCCACAGTACCAGCACTCTGCTGCCACCCCAACTACACTACACTACACCCACAGTACCAGCACTCTGCTACCACCCCAACTACACTACACTACACCCACAGTACAAGCACTCTGCTACCACCCCAACTACACTAAACTACACCCACAGTACCAGCACTCTGCTGCCACCCCAACTACACACTCTACACTACACCCACAGTACCAGCACTCTGCTACCACCCCAACTACTCTACACTACACCCACAGTACCAGCACTCTGCTACCACCCCAACTACTCTACCCTACACCCACAGTACCAGGACTCTGCTGCCACACCAACTACACTACACTACACTACACCCACAGTACCAGCACTCTGCTGTCACCCCAACTACACACTCTACACTACACCCACAGAACCAGCACTCTGCTACCACCCCAACTACACTACACTACACCACACCCACAGTACCAGCACTCTGCTGCCACCCCAACTACACACTCTACACTACACCCACAGTACCAGCACTCTGCTGCCACCCCAACTACACACTCTACACTACACCCACAGTACCAGCACTCTGCTGCCACCCCAACTACACTACACTACACCCACAGTACCAGCACTCTGCTACCACCCCAACTACACACTCTACACCCACAGTACCAGCACTCTGCTACCACCCCAACTACACTATACTACACTACACCCACAGTACCAGCACTCTGCTACCACCCCAACTACACTACACTACACCCACAGTACCAGCACTCTGCTGCCACCCCAACTACACACTCTACACTACACCCACAGTACCAGCACTCTTCTACCACCCCAACTTCACTACACTACACCCACAGTACCAGCACTCTGCTACCACCCCAACTACACTATACTACACCCACAGTACCAGCACTCTGCTACCACCCCAACTACTCTACACTACACCCACAGTACCAGCACTCTGCTACCACCCCAACTACTCTACACTACACCCACAGTACCAGCACTCTGCTACCACCCCAACTACTCTACCCTACACCCACAGTACCAGGACTCTGCTGCCACACCAACTACACTACACTACACCCACAGTACCAGCACTCTGCTGTCACCCCAACTACACACTCTACACTACACCCACAGAACCAGCACTCTGCTACCACCCAAACTACACTACACTACACTACACCCACAGTACCAGCACTCTGCTGCCACCCCAACTACACACTCTACACTACACCCACAGTACCAGCACTCTGCTGCCACCCCAACTACACACTCTACACTACACCCACAGTAACAGCACTCTGCTGCCACCCCAACTACTCTACACTACACCCACAGTACCAGCACTCTGCTAACACCCCAACTACACTCTCTACACTACACCCACAGTACCAGCACTCTGCTGCCACCCCAACTACTCTACACTACACCCACAGCACCAGCACTCTGCTACCACCCCAACTACACTACACTACACCCACAGTACCAGCACTCTGCTACCACCCCAACTACACACTGTACACTACACCCACAGTACCAGCACTCTGCTGCCACCCCAACTACTCTACACCCACAGTACCAGCACTCTGCTACCACCCCAACTAAACACACTCTACACTATACCCACAGTACCAGCACGCTGCTACCTCCCCAACTACACTACACTACACCCACAGTACCAGCACTCTGCTACCACCCCAACTACACACTCTACACTACACCCACAGTACCAGCACTCTGCTGCCACCCCAACTACTCTACACCCACAGTACCAGCACTCTGCTACCACCCCAACTACACACTCTACACTATACCCACAGTACCAGCACTCTGCTACCACCCCAACTACACTACACTACACCCACAGTACCAGCACTCTGCTACCACCCCAACTACACTACACTACACCCACAGTACCAGCACTCTGCTGCCACCCCAACTACACTATACTATACCCACAGTACCAGCACTCTACTACCACCCCAACTACACTACACTACACCCACAGTACCAGCACTCTGCTACCACCCCAACTACACTATATTACACTACACCCACAGTACCAGCACTCTGCTACCACCCCAACTACTCTACACTACACCCACAGTACCAGCACTCTGCTACCACCCCAACTACACACTCTACACTAGAGCCACAGTACCAGCACTCTGCTACCACCCCAACTACACTACACTACACCCACAGTACCAGCACTCTGCTACCACCCCAACTACACTACACTACACCCACAGTACCAGCACTCTGCTACCACCCCAACTACTCTACACTACACCCACAGTACCAGCACTCTGCTACCACCCCAACTACTCTACACTACACCCACAGTACCAGCACTCTGCTACCACCCCAACTACTCTACCCTACACCCACAGTACCAGGACTCTGCTGCCACACCAACTACACTACACTACACTACACCCACAGTACCAGCACTCTGCTGTCACCCCAACTACACACTCTACACTACACCCACAGAACCAGCACTCTGCTACCACCCCAACTACACTACACTACACTACACCCACAGTACCAGCACTCTGCTGCCACCCCAACTACACACTCTACACTACACCCACAGTACCAGCACTCTGCTGCCACCCCAACTACACACTCTACACTACACCCACAGTACCAGCACTCTGCTGCCACCCCAACTACTCTACACTACACCCACAGTACCAGCACTCTACTAACACCCCAACTACACTCTCTACACTACACCCACAGTACCAGCACTCTGCTGCCACCCCAACTACTCTACACTACACCCACAGTACCAGCACTCTGCTACCACCCCAACTACACTACACTACACCCACAGTACCAGCACTCTGCTACCACCCCAACTACACACTCTACACTACACCCACAGTACCAGCACTCTGCTGCCACCCCAACTACTCTACACCCACAGTACCAGCACTCTGCTACCACCCCAACTACACACTCTACACTATACCCACAGTACCAGCACGCTGCTACCACCCCAACTACACTACACTACACCCACAGTACCAGCACTCTGCTACCACCCCAACTACACACTCTACACTACACCCACAGTACCAGCACTCTGCTGCCACCCTAACTACTCTACACCCACAGTACCAGCACTCTGCTACCACCCCAACTACACACTCTACACTATACCCACAGTACCAGCACTCTGCTACCACCCCAACTACACTACACTACACCCACAGTACCAGCACTCTGCTACCACCCCAACTACACTACACTACACCCACAGTACCAGCACTCTGCTGCCACCCCAACTACACTATACTACACCCACAGTACCAGCACGCTGCTACCACCCCAACTACTCTACACTACACCCACAGTACCAGCACTCTGCTACCACCCCAAATACACTACACTACACCCACAGTACCAGCACTCTGCTACCACCCCAACTACACACTCTACACCCACAGTACCAGCACTCTGCTACCACCCCAACTACACTATACTACACTACACCCACAGTACCAGCACTCTGCTACCACCCCAACTACTCTACACTACACCCACAGTACCAGCACTCTGCTACCACCCCAACTACACACTCTACACTAGAGCCAGAGTACCAGCACTCTGCTACCACCCCAACTACACTACACTACACCCACAGTACCAGCACTCTGCTACCACCCCAACTTCACTACACTACACCCACAGTACCAGCACTCTGCTACCACCCCAACTACACACTCTACACAACACCCACAGTACCAGCACTCTGCTACCACCCCAACTACACTACACTACACCCACAGTACCAGCACTCTGCTACCACCCCAACTTCACTACACTACACCCACAGTACCAGCACTCTGCTACCACCCCCACTACTCTACACTACACCCACAGTACCAGCACTCTGCTACCACCCCAACTACACACTCTACACTACAGCCACAGTACCAGCACTCTGCTACCACCCCAACTACACTACACTACACCCACAGTACCAGCACTCTGCTACCACCCCAACTACACTACACTACACCCACAGTACCAGCACTCTGCTACCACCCCAACTACACTACACTACACCCACAGTACCAGCACTCTGCTGCCACCCCAACTACACACTCTACACTACACCCACAGTACCAGCACTCTGCTACCACCCCAACTTCACTACACTACACCCACAGTACCAGCACTCTGCTACCACCCCCACTACTCTACACTACACCCACAGTACCAGCACTCTGCTACCACCCCAACTACTCTACACTACACCCACAGTACCAGCACTCTGCTACCACCCCAACTACACACTCTACACTACACCCACAGTACCAGCACTCTGCTGCCACCCAAACTACACACTCTACACTACACCCACAGTACCAGCACTCTGCTGCCACCCCAACTACACACTCTACACTACACCCACAGTACCAGCACTCTGCTGCCACCCCAACTACTCTACACTACACCCACAGTACCAGCACTCTGCTACCATCCCAACTACACTACACTACACCCACAGTACCAGCACTCTGCTACCACCCCAACTACACAATCTACACTACACCCACAGTACCAGCATTCTGCTGCCACCCCAACTACTCTACACCCACAGTACCAGCACTCTGCTACCACCCCAACTACACACTCTACACTATACCCACAGTACCAGCACTCTGCTACCACCCCAACTACACTACACTACACCCACAGTACCAGCACTCTGCTACCACCCCAACTACACACTCTACACTACACCCACAGTACCAGCACTCTGCTACCACCCCAACTACACTACACTACACCCACAGTACCAGCACTCTGCTACCACCCCAACTACACTACACTACACCCACAGTACCAGCACTCTGCTGCCACCCCAACTACACTATACTACACCCACAGTACCAGCACTCTGCTACCACCCCAACTACTCTACACTACACCCACAGTACCAGCACTCTGCTACCACCCCAACTACACTACACAACACCCACAGTACCAGCACTCTGCTGCCACACCAACTACACTACACTACACCCACAGTACCAGCACTCTGCTGCCACCCCAACTACACACTCTACACTACACCCACAGTACCAGCACTCTGCTGCCACCCCAACTACACACTCTACACTACACCCACAGTACCAGCACTCTGCTGCCACCCCAACTACTCTACACTACACCCACAGTACCAGCACTCTGCTACCACCCCAACTACACTACACTACACCCACAGTACCAGCACTCTGCTACCACCCCAACTACACAATCTACACTACACCCACAGTACCAGCATTCTGCTGCCACCCCAACTACTCTACACCCACAGTACCAGCACTCTGCTACCACCCCAACTACACACTCTACACTATACCCACAGTACCAGCACTCTGCTACCACCCCAACTACACTACACTACACCCACAGTACCAGCACTCTGCAACCACCCCAACTACACACTCTACACTACACCCACAGTACCAGCACTCTGCTACCACCCCAACTACACTACACTACACCCACAGTACCAGCACTCTGCTACCACCCCAACTACCCTACACTACACCCACAGTACCAGCACTCTGCTGCCACCCCAACTACACTATACTACACCCACAGTACCAGCACTCTGCTACCACCCCAACTACTCTACACTACACCCACAGTACCAGCACTCTGCTACCACCCCAACTACACTACACAACACCCACAGTACCAGCACTCTGCTGCCACACCAACTACACTACACTACACCCACAGTACCAGCACTCTGCTGCCACCCCAACTACACTACACTACACCCACAGTACCAGCACTCTGCTACCACCCCAACTACACTACACTACACCCACAGTACAAGCACTCTGCTACCACCCCAACTACACTAAACTACACCCACAGTACAAGCACTCTGCTACCAGCCCAACTACACTACACTACACCCACAGTACCAGCACTCTGCTGCCACCCCAACTACACTACACTACACCCACAGTACCAGCACTCTGCTACCACCCCAACTACACACTCTACACCCACAGTACCAGCACTCTGCTACCACCCCAACTACACTATACTACACTACACCCACAGTACCAGCACTCTGCTACCACCCCAACTACTCTACACTACACCCACAGTACCAGCACTCTGCTACCACCCCAACTACACACTCTACACTACAGCCACAGTACCAGCACTCTGCTACCACCCCAACTACACTACACTACACCCACAGTACCAGCACTCTGCTACCACCCCAACTACACTACACTACACGGACAGTACCAGCACTCTGCTGCCACCCCAACTACACACTCTACACTACACCCACAGTACCAGCACTCTGCTACCACCCCAACTTCACTACACTACACCCACAGTACCAGCACTCTGCTACCACCCCCACTACTCTACACTACACCCACAGTACCAGCACTCTGCTACCACCCCAACTACTCTACACTACACCCACAGTACCAGCACTCTGCTACCACCCCAACTACTCTACACTACACCCACTGTACCAGCACTCTGCTACCACCCCAACTACTCTACCCTACACCCACAGTACCAGGACTCTGCTGCCACACCAACTACACTACACTACACTACACCCACAGTACCAGCACTCTGCTGTCACCCCAACTACACACTCTACACTACACCCACAGAACCAGCACTCTGCTACCACCCCAACTACACTACACTACACTACACCCACAGTACCAGCACTCTGCTGCCACCCCAACTACACACTCTACACTACACCCACAGTACCAGCACTCTGCTGCCACCCCAACTACACACTCTACACTACACCCACAGTACCAGCACTCTGCTGCCACCCCAACTACTCTACACTACACCCACAGTACCAGCACTCTGCTAACACCCCAACTACACACTCTACACTATACCCACAGTACCAGCACTCTGCTGCCACCCCAACTACTCTACACTACACCCACAGTACCAGCACTCTGCTAACACCCCAACTACTCTACACTACACCCACAGTACCAGCACTCTGCTACCACCCCAACTGCACTACACTACACCCACAGAACCAGCACTCTGCAACCACCCCAACTACACTACACTACACCCACAGTACCAGCACTCTGCTACCACCCCAACTACACACTCTACACTACACCCACAGTACCAGCACTCTGCTGCCACCCCAACTACACACTCTACACCCACAGTACCAGCACTCCGCTGCCACCCCAACTACACACACTGCACTCCGCCGCCATCTAATTTGTTGACACTCTATCCTTTCACCCTGACTTACCCCGCTATTGGTTGGAAAGGACAGACACTCTTCATCGGTTTCTCTCTCTACTCTGCCACCGCTGCCATCCAGAGGGAGGTACAGGACGGTCGGGCAGGCTGACTGGGTGGAGGTACAGGACGGTAGGGCAGGCTGACTGGGTGGAGGTACAGGACAGTCGGGCAGGCTGACTGGGTGGAGGTACAGGACGGTAGGGCAGGCTGACTGGGTGGAGGTACAGGACAGTAGGGCAGGCTGACTGGGTGGAGGTACAGGACGGTCGGGCAGGCTGACTGGGTGGAGGTACAGGACGGTAGGGCAGGCTGACTGGGTGGAGGTACAGGACGGTCGGGCAGGCTGACTGGGTGGAGGTACAGGACAGTCGGGCAGGCTGACTGGGTGGAGGTACAGGACAGTCGGGCAGGCTGACTGGGTGGAGGTACAGGACGGTAGGGCAGGCTGACTGGGTGGAGGTACAGGACGGTAGGGCAGGCTGACTGGGTGGAGGTACAGGACAGTCGGGCAGGCTGACTGGGTGGAGGTACAGGACGGTAGGGCAGGCTGACTGGGTGGAGGTACAGGACGGTCGGGCAGGCTGACTGGGTGGAGGTACAGGACGGTAGGGCAGGCTGACTGGGTGGAGGTACAGGACGGTCGGGCAGGCTGACTGGGTGGAGGTACAGGACGGTAGGGCAGGCTGACTGGGTGGAGGTACAGGACGGTCGGGCAGGCTGACTGGGTGGAGGTACAGGACGGTAGGGCAGGCTGACTGGGTGGAGGTACAGGACGGTCGGGCAGGCTGACTGGGTGGAGGTACAGGACGGTCGGGCAGGCTGACTGGGTGGAGGTACAGGACGGTAGGGCAGGCTGACTGGGTGGAGGTACAGGACGGTCGGGCAGGCTGACTGGGTGGAGGTACAGGACGGTCGGGCAGGCTGACTGGGTGGAGGTACAGGACGGTCGGGCAGGCTGACTGGGTGGAGGTACAGGACAGTCGGGCAGGCTGACTGGGTGGAGGAAGGACAGGAGCACCTCCACTACCAGGTTCAAGAATAGCTTTTATCTGACTGCTGTTTTTAACACTTTAACATTTATGACTGTAGTGTTATAATTGTGTTACTATTAACACTCGGAAATTGGAAATATTCTACTTGAATAAAATTGAGTAAACCACTATAATAAACCACAATAATTAACTACTATAATAAACTACTATAATAAATTGCTATAATGAACTACAATAATAAACTACAATAATTAACTACTATAATAAACTACAATAATAGACTACTATAGTAAACTACTATAATAAACTACTATAATAAACTACCATAATAAACTACCATAATAAACTACTAAAATAAACTACTATAATAAACTACCATAATAAACTACTATAATGAACTACTATAATGAATAACTATAAAAAACTACTATAATTGTAATGGGCATCGTAAGGATTGGACCAAGGTGCAGCGGGAATGTGTATACTCATCTTCTTTAATACTCAAAAGAAGGAAAAAACAAACAAATCACGTATACAAAACAATGAACGACACTAACAGTCCTGTCAGGTGCACAGACACTAAACAGGAGACAACTAACCACAAATCCCATAGAAAAACACCCATCTTAAATAAGACCTTCAATTAGAATCAACAAGGAGCAGCTGCTTCCAATTGAAGGTCAACCCCATTAACTAAACATAGACATAGAAAGACTAGAACTAACATAGATATAAACTAACAAGAACATAGCCCAAAAACCCCGAAACACTCTAAACAAACACCCCTCCTACATAATACATAGCCCAACAAACCCCGAACCACATAAAACAAACACCCCCTGCCACGTCCTGACCAAACTACAATAACAAATAACCCCTTTACTGGTCAGAACGTGACAATAATAAACTACAATAATTAACTACTATAATAAACTACTATAATAAACTACCATAATAAACTACTATAATAAACCACTATAATTAACTACTGTAATAAACTACAATAATAAACTACAATAATAAACTACCATAATAAACTACTATAATAAACTACTATAATAAACTACAATAATAAACTACTATAATAAACTACAATAATAAACTACTATAATAAACTACAATAATAAACTACTATAATAAACTACAATAATAAACTACTATAATGAACTACTATGATGAACTACAATAATAAACTACTATAATGAACTACAATAATAAACTACTATAATAAACTACAATAATAAACTACTATAATAAACTACAATAATAAACTACTATAATGAACTACTATGATGAACTACAATAATAAACTACTATAATGAACTACAATAATAAACTACTATAATGAACTACTATAATTAATGAACTACAATAATAAACTACTATAATAAACTACTATAATAAACTACTATAATGAACTACTATAATGAACTACAATAATGAACTACAATAATAAACTACTATAATGAACTACTATAATAAACTACTATAATAAACCACTATAATAAACTACTATAATAAACTACTATAATAAACTACAATAATAAACTACCATAATAAACTACTATAATGAACTACTATAATAAACTACTATAATAAACTACTATAATAAACTACTATAATAAACTACTATAATAAACTACAATAATAAACTACAATAATAAACTACTATAATAAACTACTACGCCCCCAGAATGTACTTATTTGTTATATACATTGAATGTAGTCAGGTATTTTAATTACCGAAGGAAAATAATGATATAATGTGTAAATTATAGTGTAGGCAGTATATTATGATTTATAATAAATGACTCTGAGGACGTGGTTGATATGGGTAATGGTAGTAGGTTTAGTCTGCTGGTTTGACGCTGAAAAGACGAGCGTCTTTCACTTCCTTGTTTGACCCGTGCAGAAGGTTCTGCTCGTGGCACAGCTGATCAAAGCTCCTATCGCGGCTGGTTAGGCAGAATTCCATGTGCTGCAGTGGCTGTGGTATCTTCCGTCTTTGTTCTGGTATGAAATTGACTGTCTTCTGCATTGTCAGTGTCTCGGTTCTGACAATACTCTCGACTCCACAGTGCTCTAATAATCTACAGTCGTCTCTCAATATCTACAATAACACTCATTAGGTACGGCTATCTGAGTGAACTGGGGTTCGAAATGTACAGTCCAGTCAGTCACTATAAAATAAATCTGTTTTAGAAAATAGTAGACATCAAAGTTATCTAATCAGGACCAAGCATACCAAGCGAAATGTAGCCTACACATGCCTCTCTACCGTTGCCTCTCTACCGCTGAATCTCTACGAGACCAATCTATTACTATACTACTTTACCAGTTACATTTACACGTCCAATAAAAAAGTTAATTAACTACATTCGTTTACATTATATTTGTGAAACGTATTAGTGTGTAATGTAACACTCTTATAAAAAAAATAAAAATGCTTGCATCCAGAAGTCTGGAACAAAAACAGCAGCAGTATAAACCTCGGTAAGGGGAGGAGCATTCTAGGGATAATGGGGAGGAGCCACCATCTTCCCGAAAATCTTTCCTTTATAAACAACGTGTTTGCTGAGTGAAAAGAAATCAGAAGGAAGCTGCAACAACAAAGTACCCTGAAGCCAGATTGAGGGTTTGAGAACTGCCTTGATTATGAAGGGGAAAAGAGTCATCACCTTGGTCCTGCTTACACTTGTTGCAAAATCCTCCTTGTCTCATCCTATCAATGTAACAGTGATGTTGAATGACCCAGTTACACTCCCCTGCTCTGGATCATGGTGTTGTCATCGAGTTGAGGCGTTATCAGGAAGCAAAATCAGGGTCCATCATCACGATGGAGGCTCCTAAACTTGATGGAGATAATTTAACTACAGGTGAGGGATTTTTTAAGAAGTGGTTTGAAAATAGGGATGGAAAAATTCTCTCTAACCATCTCCTCAGCTGAGTACAATGACATGGGTGTGTACGAGTGTGTCTGTGGCGAGTACAAACAGCATGTAAATCTACAAGTTTTGGTCCCCACTGAAATATATTGTTTTGGTGATCATCCTAGTTGCTGTTGTTTTCTATTTTCTTGGAGGTAGATTGAAAGAAACCTCAGGTACCCTAATACGTAAATAAACTATAAAATTTAAGATGGAGAAAAGTATGTTCATTACCAGAGATAAATAACAAAGAACGCTCTTCCATCCACGTGCATGGCAATACTACAGCCAAAATGGGAGCCACTTAGAAAAACTACAACTTCTTGCTCAGTTTTCCAAACACCAGCCTGAAACTCTTTGTAAAGACTGTTGACAGCCTGGTTCCTCTCTAGGTTTCTTCCTAGGTTTTGGCCTTTCTAGGGAGTTTTTCCTAGCCATCGTGCTTCTACACCTGCATTGCTTGCTGTTTGGGGTTTTAGGCTGGGTTTCTGTACAGCATTTTGAGATATCAGCTGATGTAAGAAGGGCTATATAAATACATTTTATTTTATTTTATTTTATTTGATGATCTAGTGGAAGCCCTAGGAACTGCAATCTGGAAGGATTTCGCCTTATAATAAAAGTGACAGCCATTGAAAACAGTGGAATGCTGAATTTTTTTGGGGGGGTGGTTTGTCCTCGGGGTTTCGCCTGCAATATCAGTTCTGTTATACTCACAGACATTATTCTAACAGTTTTAGAAACTTTAGAGTGGTTTCTATCCAAACCTACCAATTATATGCATATCCTAGCTTCTGGGCCTGAGTAACAGGCAGTTTACTTTGGGCACGCTTTTCATCCGGACGTCAAAATACTGCCCCCTAGCCCCCTTCATATTCATTGTACATCCAAGTTTCATTTTAGATTAAATACTGAATTAACACGTCACAAAGGATAATTGGTAGTGTAGAATTCTATTCATGATTCATTTATGTTTCACATCAAATGACAGATACAAACCTTCAATGTTGTTCTACAAGATAACAGACACAAAACAACATAACAAAACATATAAGTACGTGGTTTACAATATGTGTTAGGATGGATGTTTGACAGAGTACAACAATACTAAAAATATTATGTAATATTTGAAAAAATCTTAATGCAAACATTTTTCTTTTACCTTTATTTACCTCGCCAAGTTAGTTTAGAACAAATTCTTATTTAAAATGACGGCCTACACCGGCCAAACCCGGACAACACTGGGCCAATTGTGTGCTGCCCATGGGACTCCCAATCAAATCAAATCAAATGTTATTTGTCACATACACATGGTTAGCAGGTGTTAATGCGAGTGTAGGGAAATGCTTGTGCTTCTAGTTCCGACCATGCAGTAATATCTAACAAGTAATCTACCAATTCCACAACAACTACCTTGTACACACAAGTGTAAAGGAATGAATATGAATATGTACATAAAAATATATAAATGAGTGATGGCTGAACGGCATAGGCAAGATGTAATAGATGGTATGGAGTACAGTATATACATATGAGATGAGTATTGTAGGGTATGAAAACATATAAAGCAGCATTGTTTAAGGTGGCTAGTGATACATTACGGCCGGTCACGGCCGGTTGTGATACAGCCTGGATTCAAACCAGGTGTCTGTAGTGACGCCTCTAGCACTGAGATGCAGTGCCTTAGTCCGCTGCGTCACTCGGGAGCCCAAATGTAGCATTGTAGGCCACAGATTCATAACATGGTCGTTTTCAATGCAACTAAGCTGCACACTCAGCTGAAAAAAAACTGATAAAATGCAGAAATAATATATATGAATTTGTCTTTTCTATCAAAGGCAACAATAAAGGTGCTACTCTGTAGTTCGTTTTGTACTTGACTTGGTGATGGAAGAGGGACAAACAACATTTCCCTTTTATATTACATTACCATGCAACTCTACACTAGCCTGATCCCAGAACAGTTTGTGCTCTTGTCAACTCCATTATGAAGATGTGACATCACAGTACCATTAAGGAGTTGGTAAGAGATCAGAAACAGACTGACACCCAGGAAAACTCTACACACTTTCTGTTGTATTTCAGTTTGTATCCACGCAACAGTTCTAGCCAGATTTGAGTTTGAGACATTCTCATATGACGTGTAGATGAAACAAACTTGAGTTATTAAAGTGTGAAAACAGTAAGAACTGGGGAAAACAGTCCAAGACTAAGGCCCTGATCCAAGTTGAGGCCCTGGGCACTAAATCAGGGTTGTCAAACTCATTCCATGGAGGACTGAGTGTACGCTGGTTTTTGTTATTTCCTTTTAATATGTGTCCAATTAAGACCTAGACAACAAGGTGAGGGGAGTTTCTAACTAATCAATGACCTTAATTGAGCAATCAAGTATAAGAGAGGGGTGAAAACCTGCAAACATTCTGCCCTCCATGGAATGAGTTTGACAATGTGCCCTATATTCTCAGATGGCAGGGATGCAAGCAGCGATGTTTAACCCCTGGCTCATCAGGCCATGCAGATGGAGATGGCAGCCTATATGTCCCTCCCACCTCACTTCCTATCTCGGTCAGCAGGGTTTGCCAGCCACCATACCCACCGTGTCTTCCCCAGGGACAGCAGCAGTAACCCTGCTGGTCATCCAGGACAGTAGCAGTAACCCTGCTGGTCATCCAGGACAGCAGCAGTAACCCTGCTGGACATCCAGGACAGTAGCAGTAACCCTGCTGGACATCCAGGACAGTAGCAGTAACCCTGCTGGGCATCCAGGACAGTAGCAGTAACCCTGCTGGACATCCAGGACAGTAGCAGTAGCCCTGCTGGGCATCCAGGACAGTAGCAGTAACCCTGCTGGGCATCCAGGACAGTAGCAGTAACCCTGCTGGACATCCAGGACAGCAGCAGTAACCCTGCTGAACCCTGCTGGGCATCCAGGACAGTAGCAGTAACCCTGCTGGACATCCAGGACAGTAGCAGTAACCCTGCTGGGCATCCAGGACAGTAGCAGTAGCCCTGCTGGGCATCCAGGACAGTAGCAGTAACCCTGCTGGGCATCCAGGACAGTAGCAGTAACCCTGCTGGGCATCCAGGACAGCAGCAGTAACCCTGCTGGTCATCCAGGACAGCAGCAGTAACCCTGCTGGGCATCCAGGACAGTAGCAGTAACCCTGCTGGGCATCCAGGACAGTAGCAGTAACCCTGCTGGACATCCAGGACAGTAGCAGTAACCCTGCTGGACATCCAGGACAGCAGCAGTAACCCTGCTGGGCATCCAGGACAGCAGCAGTAACCCTGCTGGACATCCAGGACAGTAGCAGTAACCCTGCTGGACATCCAGGACAGTAGCAGTAACCCTGCTGAACCCTGCTGGGCATCCAGGACAGTAGCAGTAACCCTGCTGGACATCCAGGACAGTAGCAGTAACCCTGCTGGTCATCCAGGACAATAGCAGTAGGCCTGCTGGTGAATCCAGGACAGGGTTGGGCTCAGGTCCCCTGGGTTTTCGTCCCAGAAATGTGTAATTTAGTGTATTTCATTCAGAATTAGCCCAGTAGCCAGAGTGTATTTTGCCTGGTAGTTTTCTGTAGCAATAGTAAAAGGATGAAAAAACTGCACCTGTTAACCAGACAGACCCCCCCCCCCCACCCCTAGATGTATGGTGAGAATAGAGAGACCTCGTCTCACATTCTCTCTGATTCTGGGTAACTAGCGCCACCCTGTGGAAAAGCAGGGTAGTTGAGACATTGGTTAAATTCAGGTTGGGTCTATATTTCCCAATCTGTTTGAGCAGACGAAGAGACTAGAGGGCTACATTCTAATTCTCTACTCTTCTCCTGAAATGTTCATTTATACACCTCCTCTCATGGATTTAAAATGAATGGAGTGGTTGTAGGAATATGGTGGGAAGTCTCTCCAGCCATGCTTGCTCCATAGTAGTAATATTATCTAACAAGAGGTCTCCATGTGTTGGAAGGTAACACTTGCAGGTCTTATCCATGGAAAGACAGAAAAACACAGAGAATTTAGATGATGATGGTACTGAGGAGGAGCCTCTGAGATCAGGAGAGAACTGAAAGGTGAATAATTATCTGACTGTAACCATCTCTAAACCTGAACAGGTGTCCCAGAGAGAAGAAGGGAAGGGATGAACCATGGAATAAACTCTGTGACAAGAAAACATCTCCTCGGGAACAATAGAGCACCAGCATGTCCTGAAGCACCGTCGTGTCTCTCTCAACTCTACTCTGCCAGTATCCAGCATGTCCTGAAGCACCGTCGTGTCTCTCTCTACTCTACTCTGCCAGTATCCAGCATGTCCTGAAGCACCGTCGTGTCTCTCTCAACTCTACTCTGCCAGTATCCAGCATGTCCTGAAGCACCGTCGTGTCTCTCTCTACTCTACTCTGCCTGTATCCAGCATGTCCTGAAGCACCGTCGTGTCTCTCTCTACTCTACTCTGCCTGTATCCAGCATGTCCTGAAGCACCGTCGTGTCTCTCTCAACTCTACTCTGCCAGTATCCAGCATGTCCTGAAGCACCGTCGTGTCTCTCTCTACTCTACTCTGCCAGTATCCAGCATGTCCTGAAGCACCGTCGTGTCTCTCTCTACTCTACTCTGCCTGTATCCAGCATGTCCTGAAGCACCGTCGTGTCTCTCTCTACTCTACTCTGCCTGTATCCAGCATGTCCTGAAGCACCGTCGTGTCTCTCTCTACTCTACTCTGCCTGTATCCAGCATGACTCACACACTTCATCTGTATCGCTCTCTACTCTACTCTGCCAGTATCCAGCATGACTCACACACTTCATCTGTGTCGCTCTCTACTTTGTAATTTCTTGCCTACGGGAGCAGTCCAAATCTCAGTAAGAGGGAAGAGCAGTTCAATATCCATAGGTAAGTGGGGTCAACAGTCCAACTCTCAGTAAGGGGGAGGAGCAGTTCAATATTTGTAGGTAAGGGGGAGGGGCAGTTCAATATCCATAGGTAAGGGTGAGGAGCAGTTCAATATTTGTAGGTAAGGGGGAGGAGCAGTTCAATATCCACAGGTAAGGGGGAGGAGCAGTTCAATATTCATAGGTAAGGGGGAGGAGCAGTTCAATATCCACAGGTAAGGGGGAGGAGCAGTTCAATATTCATAGGTAAGGGGGAGGAGCAGTTCAATATCCACAGGTAAGGGGGAGGAGCAGTTCAATATCCACAGGTAAGGGGGAGGTGCAGTTCAATATTTGTAGGTAAGGGGGAGGAGCAGTTCAATATTTGTAGGTAAGGGGGAGGAGCAGTTCAATATCCACAGGTAAGGGGGAGGTGCAGTTCAATATTTGTAGGTAAGGGGGAGGAGCAGTTCAATATTCGTAGGTAAGGGGGAGGAGCAGTTCAATATTAATAGGTAAGGGGGAGGAGCAGTTCAATATTTGTAGGTAAGGGGGAGGAGCAGATCAATATTCGTAGGTAAGGGGGAGGAGCAGTTCAATATTCATAGGTAAAGGGGAGGAGCAGTTCAATATTCGTAGGCAAGGGGGAGGAGCAGGCCAATATCCACAGGTAAGGGGGAGGAGCATTTCAATATTTGTAGGTAAGGGGGAGGAGCAGTTCAATATTCATAGGTAAGGGGGAGGAGCAGTTCAATATTCATAGGTAAGGGGGAGGGGCAGTTCAATATTCATAGGTAAGGGGGAGGGGCAGTTCAATATTCACAGGTAAGGGGGAGGAGCAGTTCAATATTTGTAGGTAAGGGTGAGGAGCAGTTCAATATCCACAGTTAAGGGGGAGGAGCAGTTCAATATTTGTAGGTAAGGGGGAGGAGCAGTTCAATATCCACAGGTAAGGGGGAGGAGCAGTTCAATATTTGTAGGTAAGGGGGAGGAGCAGTTCAATATTTGTAGGTAAGGGGGAGGAGCAGTTCAATATCCACAGGTAAGGGGGAGGAAAAGTTCAATATTCATAGGTAAGGGGGAGGAGCAGTTCAATATTCGTAGGTAAGGGGGAGGAGCAGTTCAATATTTGTAGGTAAGGGGGAGGAGCAGTTCAATATTCGTAGGTAAGGGGGAGGAGCAGTTCAATATTCATAGGTAAGGGGGAGGAGCAGTTCAATATTCACAGGTAAGGGGGAGGAGCAGTTCAATATTCACAGGTAAGGGGGAGGAGCAGTTCAATGTCCACAGGTAAGGGGGAGGAGCAGTTCAATATTCACAGGTAAGGGGGGGTCAACAGTCCAACTCTCAGTAAGAGGGGGGGAGGAGCAGTCCAACTCTCAGTAAGAGGGGGGGAGGAGCAGTTCAATATTCGTAGCTAAGGGGGAGGAGCAGTTCAATATTCGTAGGTAAGGGGGAGGAGCAGTTCAATATTCGGAGGTAAGGGGGAGGAGCCGTTCAATATTTGTAGGTAAGGGGGAGGAGCAGTTCAATATCCACAGGTAAGGGGGAGGAGCAGTTCAATATCCACAGGTAAAGGGGGGGTCAACAGTCCAACTCTCAGTAAGATGGGGAGGAGCAGTCTAACTCTCTATAAAGGGGGTTGAGAAGATTTAGATTAACTACAGCATGTGCTAAGTACAAAGAAGCCAGAAGGAAATTGTGACCAAATCACCAGAAGAAGAACAAAGCAGCCAGAAGTCAGTAACACTAAGATTGATGAAGGGGAAAAGTGTCATGACTGTTTTCCTACTTGCACTTGTTGCAAAATCCTCCGTGTCTCTTCCTATCACTATAACAGTGATGTTGAATGACCCAGTTACCCCCCCCTGCTCTGGATCGTTCCATGGTGGCAGAAATAAGAAGGGAAGGAAAGAACCATAGAATAAATGGAACATTCTGCTGTCACTCTGTGGATCCAAGACCAAGAAAACACATCCCCTCAGGAACAAACACGGGCATGTCAGTGTTTGTTCACACAAACTTCATCAGTGTCTCTCTACAGGCACTGTGGGATAGACTAGATCCCAACAGGGGCGGAAATCCTGGGGGGGACGGGGGGGACACGACCCCCCCATCCTGGGAAAAATATGATTTGTCCCCCCCAATATATCACTGAAACATAACTATGTAATTTAAATAATATTAATAATACGCAATGAAAGCAATTGTGCTGATTATAGACACTTAATAGCGCGTTTTTAAGTTTCAAAAGATTGCGACCCCCCCGCCCTTTGCCTCACAATGGTTTGATCCATTGCCAGTTCCTTAGTTTGCACGTAACTGCCGTGAGGTTCATCCAGTCAATAGCGCACACACACACTAGCTGAATATGCAGAGCTAGCGCGCAAATATTAACTATTAAGCTAGCTAGTACTTATTCCATTTATGTGGCGTCGTCAAAGATGGAATCTTTGCTATCGTCAATGTATTCCAAGATCAGCATGCAGACGATGTAAGTTAGTGCTTCAAAGTCCCTGTGATAAGGTTAGCGATAAACTGAAGTCCAAACTGAACAGAACTACACTCTGTTCTACCATTGTCTTAAATATATTTAATGGTCTCGTTGCAAAAGCTAAATTGTCGCAAGGGAACTTTTATTTATTTATTTTATTTCACCTTTATTTAACCCGGGTAGCAAAGATTATAGCAAACACCACTGAAACCGAATTGGTGCTCGCTAGCTTTTTAAATTCAGCTATTGTTGGAAGCCAGCCAATATGAAACAAACTATTAAAATTACAAAAGGTTGCAGCATATGTTGTGTAAATGGTGAACTCATACAGCTGTCAACTCTTGTCATTTTAATCCGTTTCACATTTGCTAGCTACCTTTTAGATCGAAGCCCCAATAGAATGATTGAAGATGATAGAAGCCCATCTCCTACTGTAAATAACCTACACACTGTGTGTGTGTGTAGCCAGCCAGCCAGCCAGGTAGAAAAATGGCAGAAAAATAAAAGACGGACATCAGAGTATTTTTCAATACACCAAAACGCATAGTAAGAACCCTAGTAGCCTAATATCTCAAAGACTAGTTGATAAAATGTTCATAAGAAAGAAATTAAATTCTAATGGAAATGTTTCACAATGATGTCATTAGGCAGAGCAGGCAACAGATGGCACACAGACAGCAGAGCTGGGGACAGATATGCAGGGACAGACTGGCAGAGACAGGGAGTCTCAGGTAATTTTGCTGAGTCTTTGTTTGGCAACATTATGAAAGGTTCTCAATTTTTTTGACTTGTAAAATAGGAACATAATTGGAAAATTCCATGGATACCCCCACTCTCAACTTAAACTGGTGACTGAACTAAGATTTGTTAAAGGCAATGGTATTGCTGTTGTGATTAGTTGTGTAGTTTTGGGTACCGGTAGTTAGGAGTACGGCAAACACCTTATTTCTTTGGTTCCTCAATATACATTTACCATATTACAACGTAGGCCATGTGTTACAGCACTACTTTTGGTGTCCCCCTCAGGAATTGCTCTTGAGAAAATGTAATGTAATTGTCCACTCCAAAGTTGATATCAGATTTTCGCCCCTGGATCCCAACTTCACCCCCTGCACATCTACATAGCTGACTGCTGTTTTTAGCACTTTATCATTTATGACTGGACTTTTATTCTCGTCTTTACCACTCTGCACTTTCAATTGTTGTTCTATTGATGATATTTATGAATGTTCTATTTGTGACTGTTTTTACTGTATACATCTGTGCACATTGTACTATATGTGAGAGAGCTCCAACGAAGAATTCCAATGTCTGTATTACTATGAATACTTGCAAATATGCTACTTGAATAAAATTAATTCAATTACTTGAATAAACTTAGAACTATCAGATCATTTCTGTACCACAGCAATATAATTATATAATGTCTACAATTATAGTGTGAGTTATGATATTATAAGAATGGGGCAATGAGGGCACAGGAACATGGTTGATATGGGTAATGATAGTGGGATTAGTCTGCTAGTTTAAGGTGAAAAAGGGTTTGATTTCGACAAGCAGCTGTAGTGTTCCTGGTTGGGCACAGGGACATGGTTGATATGGGTAATGATAGTAGGATTAGTCTGCTAGTTTAAGGTGAAAAGGGGTTTGATTTCGACAAGCAGCTGTAGTGTTCCTGGTTGGGAGAATAAAGGCTGGACGGTGTGAGGAAGACGGCAGTGTTCTTATTGCTAACACTAGGTGGCAGTATGTTACACCAACAAGAACCATAACCGTCCATGGACACGGATACCCTGCTCTCATACCCAGGACCACATGTAATTTCCCTGCCGTGACTTTAAGCACAGTCTGTCCATACTGCTATCAAGAACACTAGTGGTGATGAGTCGTTCAATCTTTCTTTGAGAGACATTCTTTTGGCTTCCTGATTTCCAAAGGCCTACTGGTCAAACCTCACCAGAAGGGGGCGAGCAGAGCCTGTGTCGTTCTATTTCAACCTGAGGAATAGTATCCTCTGGGGTGTGAATTCACCGTTGTGGGACTTGTTGAACCTTTACAACTTTGTAAAGTGTTTGTTTGTTGACTGATACTGTAATGCTTCATTTTAGTTTACTTGATTAGCCTTCCCTGTGGCTCAGTTGGTAGAGCATGGTGTGTGCAACGCCAGGGTTGTGGGTTCACACAGGGGCCAGTACAAAAAAATGCATGAAATGTATGCATTCATTACTGTAAGTCACTCTGGATAAGAGCGTCTGCTAAAATTTTGATTGTCACTATTGTGGTTGATTTCTAAGTAGCTTCTGAAAAGCCGTGTAGAGATATCTGCTGCTGTGATGACATCACAGAATTTCAACTCCAGAAGTCCCTTCACACTATTCACCTTTAAACAGCAGTTCTGTTGGAGGTGTACGTGTTTGGAGGTGAGCTGAGGGTAACGGGTAGCCTATGTAGGGCTTGGGTTTTGAACATATGAAACAGAAAACAAGATATTGTAACACAAAAATATCTTGTAAATACGAGGTATTTAACCAGATTTTCATATCTAGTTTCATGATGGGACACATGTAGCCTACATGATGGAGGGGGTTTTACGCACATCCTAAACGGGAGCTACTGTGAGGACAGACGCTGGGAGACGAGACGCAAGTACAGGGAGTGAATATTTAATAAATAACAGACATGAAACAAAACACGGACAGCGTCTATGGGACAAGGGAAACATAACAGTAATGCTGACACGGGGATCAAACTGAGGAACGGACAGATATAGAGAGAGCAAACAACAAAGTGATGGAGTCTAGGTGAGTCCAATGAAGCGCTGATGCGCGTAACGATGGTGACAGGTGTGAGTAATGATGGGCAGCCTGGTGCCCTCGGAGCACCAGAGAGGGGGAGCAGGCGCAGGCGTGACAGCTGCATGGTTAAAATAATGTAGGCCTGGACATGTAGCCTACATGATGGAGAGTGTTTAACTCACACCCAAAACCGGAGCTACATGATTAAAATAATGTTGGCCTGCCTACAATTTAAAACGGCAGCAAATGTCAGCTCACTATTTTACTCCTCTCAAACTTGATCTTTTAATAAAGCTTTGTTGATTAAGATTTATTTCCAGTCGGTTTCACGAACCAAACAAACCCTTTATCGACAGTCTTGAATCCTGGCACTTGCATTGGGCAGATTTATTTAACATGGCGTCCCCTCCTCTCAATAAAGGCCATGTTTGGTTTTTAATCACGCAAAACAAAACGGGAAAAACATTTTTTTTGTTTTTATTTATAAATATAGAGTAGCCTATACAGGCACCTAAAGCACATTACTGTTTTGCGCATATGGGCAGTGTGCATCAGGACTGGATAGGCTCCGCTTCCACTGTCATAATTCATGCCATAATTCTGCTAAAACCAGCTTCTGGTTGGTATTACATATCCCTACCAGCGCTGGCTGAAATCAGCACTTATCACGATTTTAAGAACACCTAAAATATTTCCACCCCTCCCATCTGAGCGCAAGCGAGCTGATATGAGACAGGTAAATGATCAATCCTTGAGCAAAAATGTGAAAACAGCAAAGTGCTGGCTTTAGTAGATCGAAGTTGTCCATGAACGTACATGCATTTCACACTAGTGCTGCCTCACCGCCAGCCGAAAACAGAGCCCCTGCTAAAATATATACAGTACCAGTCAAAATCTGGACACACCTACTCAGTGCTAGAGGCATCACTACAGATACCTGGTTTGAATCCAGGCTGTATCACATCCGGCCGTGATTGGGAGTCCCATGGGCGGCGCACAATTGGCCCAGTGTTGTCTGGGTTTGACCGGTGTAGGCCGTCATTGTAAATAAGAATTTGTTCTTAAAAGACTTGCCTATTTTTAGCAATGTTGTACTCTGTCAAACATCCACCTTCACACATATTGTAAACCACGTACTTAAATGTTTTGTTATGTTGTTTTGTGTCTGTTATCTTGTAGAACAACATTGAAGGTTTGTATCTGTCATTTGATGTGGAACATAAATTAATCATGAATAGAATTCTACACTACCAATTATCCTTGGTGACGTGTTAATTCAGAATATAATCCAACATGAAACGTGGATGTACAATGAATATAAATGCTAAATGGAATTGACAACTTTAATGCCTTTTGATTTATTTATTTTTTACAAATGAATGGAAGAAAAATCATTAGAACAGTTTAATTAAAACAAATATTTTATTCATAATAAACTACATTCCATTTTAAGATGCAAAATGAAACTTACAACTTAGTCTGAAAAGTGATCAAATAAAATACATTAACAACACATCATGAAATCCTTCACCGTGTTAATTTGATTCTTCTCACATCTGCAGGATGACCAGTAATCAGTTCCAGATATCAATAATATTACAAATACAGCAGGTACCAAACAGGCACATTATACATTGATAGTATTATGAATTCCAGAAGATGAAAGCAGGAGAAACTGAATCAATGACTAACTGACCAAAGTGCAAGATGTCTCTTATTGTTCCCAAATAACTCTCAAACTCTGATATTTTAATTCAATAATAATCTTAACAACTAGGCCTTCATCTAATGGCTTGGCTCCACACACACACACACACACACACACACACACACACACACACACACACACACACACACACACACACACACACACACACACACACACACACACACACACACACACACACACACACACACACACACACACAAATGACAAGAGCAACTGGGTTCCTGTGTCCTCAGAGCGGGTTTCTCTAGTAGTGACAGTGAGACAGACAGTCTGGGTTCCTGTGTCCTCAGAGCGGGTTTCTCTAGTAGTGACAGTGAGACAGACAGTCTGGGTTCCTGTGTCCTCAGAGCGGGTTTCTCTAGTAGTGACAGTGAGACAGACAGTCTGGGTTCCTGTGTCCTCAGAGCGGGTTTCTCTAGTAGTGACAGTGAGAGAGACAGTCTGGGTTCCTGTGTCCTCAGAGCGGGTTTCTCTAGTAGTGACAGTGAGACAGACAGTCTGGGTTCCTGTGTCCTCAGAGCGGGTTTCTCTAGTAGTGACAGTGAGAGAGACAGTCTGGGTTCCTGTGTCCTCAGAGCGGGTTTCTCTAGTAGTGACAGTGAGAGAGACAGTCTGGGTTCCTGTGTCCTCAGAGCGGGTTTCTCTAGTAGTGACAGTGAGACAGACAGTCTGGGTTCCTGTGTCCTCAGAGCGGGTTTCTCTAGTAGTGACAGTGAGACAGACAGTCTGGGTTCCTGTGTCCTCAGAGCGGGTTTCTCTAGTAGTGACAGTGAGACAGACAGTCTGGGTTCCTGTGTCCTCAGAGCGGGTTTCTCTAGTAGTGACAGTGAGACAGACAGTCTGGGTTCCTGTGTCCTCAGAGCGGGTTTCTCTAGTAGTGACAGTGAGACAGACAGTCTGGGTTCCTGTGTCCTCAGAGCGGGTTTCTCTAGTAGTGACAGTGAGACAGACAGTCTGGGTTCCTGTGTCCTCAGAGCGGGTTTCTCTAGTAGTGACAGTGAGACAGACAGTCTGGGTTCCTGTGTCCTCAGAGCGGGTTTCTCTAGTAGTGACAGTGAGACAGACAGTCTGGGTTCCTGTCTCCTCAGAGCGGGTTTCTCTAGTAGTGACAGTAAGACAGACAGTCTGGGTTCCTGTCTCCTCAGAGCGGGTTTCTCTAGTAGTGACAGTGAGACAGACAGTCTGGGTTCCTGTGTCCTCAGAGCGGGTTTCTCTAGTAGTGACAGTGAGACAGACAGTCTGGGTTCCTGTGTCCTCAGAGCGGGTTTCTCTAGTAGTGACAGTGAGAGAGACAGTCTGGGTTCCTGTGTCCTCAGAGCGGGTTTCTCTAGTAGTGACAGTGAGACAGACAGTCTGGGTTCCTGTGTCCTCAGAGCGGGTTTCTCTAGTAGTGACAGTAAGACAGACAGTCTGGGTTCCTGTGTCCTCAGAGCGGGTTTCTCTAGTAGTGACAGTGAGACAGACAGTCTGGGTTCCTGTGTCCTCAGAGCGGGTTTCTCTAGTAGTGACAGTGAGAGAGACAGTCTGGATTTCCTCTTATCTGTTTGTCAGGGCCAAAGAGGCATAGGTATTTCCCCTGATCAGAAAGGCTCCAGTCAGTGAGGGGGAGGGAAATGTGTCCCTGTCTGTAAGCATCGTTGGACCCAGAATCCCAGTTCTCAAACCGAGGGCCATAGATTATATTCCCTGCCATTCATTACGGTGTCTCCATCCTTTTCGCAGTAGACGTTTACCTCACTGTCAGCAGTTTGTTTTTTTAGTAAATCCATAGAAGCTGAGTTGAAAATGAGATCCAATGTAAGCAGGTTTGCCACAATGGGGGCTAAAAATACAACTTTTACATCTTCTTGAGTCTTACCACAGTGATACTCAAACCACCCGCGTTTAACCCTGTTCTCAAAGCCCACTCCGGGTGTGAAATCTCCTTGGTGCAGTGTAGCGACCGTGGTGTGTTTGACACCTGCTGATTCACTCTCATGGCGATGCTTCCATTCGATAATACCGTCACATGATCCAGAGAAACGGAGTGTGACAGTGTCATTCAAAACGACTGTAATTGTAGAAAAGCAGGGAGGATTCCGTAATGTAGACAAACACATGCTGGGAAAAAGAGATAAACACTGTCTTCCAAAAACAATTCATTGTAGATTGCTGGTCTTCAGGTGCGCAAAGCTTCATAACGTATGTTGTTGATAGCAGCTATAACTAGTGAAATGTCTGCAATCTATTCCAGATTTCCGTTCTGTGTTAAATAACCTGGGTTTGACTGACTATGCTGCTCAGCAGTAGCGGTCTTCAGGCAGGTAACAGCTTCCTTCTGGCTTCTCTGGATAGCTTAGTGTCAATGAGTAGAAAGGGAGTTGTAGCTGGTTTTTATAGAGACTTGTACTGCCCTTTTCTTAGTCTGGATACTCTCCTTTTGTGTTTTAGAATCAGGGTTAGTGGGAGTGTCTATGGCTCTCAGTTAAAGCACCAAAAGTGCAGCACAATCTCACATTCAATTCGTGCACATATGTACATAATTCATTTCAGCAAATTTGGTACGTTTTTGTGTGGTTTAATTCATGAGAAAAGACACGAATTTATGGGCTGCCAAAACATTGCCATCAGGGTAAGGGACGTTTCTGTGGCGGGAGTTTGTTTTATCAAACGTGGAGCGGCTGCACTTTTTGGTGCGTTTCTCTGAGAGGGCGCTCCCGCCATGGACATGTCTTCTTACTGTCTGGGCCTTTAGACATTACTTGTTAGATATTACTGCACTGTTGGAACTAGAAAACACAATTTTGCTACAGCCGTAATAACATCTGCTAAACACGTGGAAGTGACCAATAACATTTGATTTGATATTTCACGATCGCAAGGCATATGAATTAACAGGTTATAGAGCAAACAACGCAATTATCACAACACATATGTTGTAACATCGCTTATTTTTTGTTTGGGGCTTCACCAGTGATTTTACCCACGCAGCACTGCTACAGGTGAAGACAGCAGTCAGTGGCAGGAGCACGGTAGACCAGCTGTACTACGGCTTGGCAGTCAAGTCTTTCACTTCCTTGTTGTAGACCAGCTGTACTACGGCTTGGCAGTCAAGTCTTTCACTTCCTTGTTGTAGACCAGCTGTACTACAGGCTTGGCAGTCAAGTCTTTCACTTCCTTGTTGTAGACCAGCTGTACTACGGCTTGGCAGTCAAGTCTTTCACTTCCTTGTTGTAGACCAGCTGTACTACGGCTTGGCAGTCAAGTCTTTCACTTCCTTGTTGTAGACCAGCTGTACTACGGCTTGGCAGTCAAGTCTTTCACTTCCTTGTTTGAGCGCCAGCCTTATAAAAGCTCTTATAAATGGTTCTGCTGGTAGCAACATGGTGGTGTAATATAATACTATAATATAACATCATGCTATAATACATATCGGGAAAGATGGATGGACTTTTTTTACTCTGCCCTTTCAGAATAGTGAAGAGTGTTTTTGGCTTCCTGTCTAATTATGGTGGCATGGTTGCTTGTTTCCTCTCCAGCTTCCTGATGACTGAAACTGACATGGTGGGATGATTGAGTGACTGTCAGTGACATAACAGGAGGGAAATTGCTGATTTACAACCACGTTTCTAAATTGCTCTTTGTGTGTTGTACTATTCTAACTCTTAACAGCAAGTTGAGACCCCTGGCTCTATTTTAACAAACCTGATGCGATGGTACATCTCAGCGCTGCTGGTGGAGCTGTAGGTTAGGGGTTTTGTCAGAAATTGTTTTCTATTTTCACAACCAAGAATGATGGGTGAAGTGCTGGCGTGAAAGGGAAAGGTTTTGATGAAGAAACAAGTTGTCAGGGAAGCGGGTGGTGAATCACGATAGTGAATCATTCGAATGAGTTATTTTTTGTTTTATGAACGAAAAACAAGGAACCAGTATTTTGTTTTAACAACAACAATTAATACATGTAAAATGTAATGATATCATAAAACCGCCAGTATAGAAAAGACACAAGGCATTGCTGTTGAACCAGTCTAGGGTAAGGGGTAGCCTATGGAGGGCTTGTGTTTTGAACATATGAAATGGAAAACAAGATATTGTTACATGATCATAACTTCTAAATACGAGGTATTCACTGAGGTTCTCATATCTAGTTTCATGATGGGCCTGGACACATGTAGCCTACATGATGGAGAGGGTTTAACGCCCAAATCCGGAGCTACATGGTTAAAATAATGTAGACCTGGACACATGTAGCCTACATGATGGAGAGGGTTTTACGCCCAAATCCGGAGCTACATGGTCAAAATAATGTAGGCCTGGACACATGTAGCCTACATGATGGAGAGGGTTTTACGACCAAATCCGGAGCTACATGGTTAAAATAATGTAGGCCTGGACACATGCAGCCTACATGATGGAGAGTGTTTTACGCACGCCCAAATCCGGAGCTTCAAAACGTGATCTTTTAATAAAGCTTTGTTGATTAAGATGCATTTCCAGTCGGTTTCACGAGACAAACAAACCCTTTATCAACAGCCTTGACTACTAGATAGCTCCCGCCTCCGATTGAGAGGGGGTCAAATACTTATTTCCTAATCATTTTATAAAAAGGTTTACATGCGTTTTTCTGGATTTTTTTGTTGTTATTCTGTCTCTCACTGTTCAAATAAACCTACTATTAAAGATATACACTGATCCTTTATCAGTGGGCAAACGTACAAAATCAGTAGGGGATCAAATACTTTTTTCCCCCACTGTATATATACTGTATAGGTATATATAGTAACCGTCAAAAGTTTGGATACACCTACTCATTCAAGGGTTTTTCTTTATTTTTATTATTTCTACATTGTTGAATAGCAGTGAAGAAACTATGAAATAACTCATAAGGAACCATGTAGTAACCAAAAAAGTGTTGGTCGGTGGTTCCCATCGTGAAGCATGGAGTAGTTACTCTCAGTTGTATGAATGAATGTGAGTCTCTTTGTTTGGTCAACCTGTCATAAACAATATCCTAACTAACTGGCCTGTGGTGATGTCAGTGGGGGCTCTAAACACCACGGAAAGGAGTTATTTCCTTGTTTTTTATCTCCACCACCAGGAAATGGGCTTTGTGTGCAATGGATCTGGTAATTATGGTGGTGATGATAGATGTTATCCACCATTGCCAAGGGAGGGAGGGGGGGGGGGGAGGAGAGGGAGAGAGGGGAGGGAGGGAGGGGAGGGGAGGGGAGGGGAGGGGGGGGGGAGTAAGGGGAGGGGAGAGGGGAGGGGGGAGGGGGGGAAGTAAATATGTTATAATCCATTTAACAGCTTTCAACCTCAAGGTGACATGGTGAGAGAGAGGTGTTGCTGGTTGTGTTTAACTACAACCTCAAGGTGACGTGGTGAGAGAGAGGTGTTGCTGGTTGTGTTTAACTACAACCTCAAGGTGACATGGTGAGAGAGAGGTGTTGCTGGTTGTGTTTAACTACAACATTTGTTTTATTGCTTCTCTTCAGCTTGGACTTGATTTCTTCTAAATCTGTATCACCAGAACTAATAACCCTGAAGACAATGTTGTGGAACAGTCCAGTCAGGAGAAGGTCAGGAGATGCTTGGGTAATGGTCCTTTGTAGCTCAGTTGGTAAAACATGCCGCTTGTCAAGCCAGGGTAGTGGGTTTGATTCCTGGGACCACCCATTCCTAAAAATGTATGAGCACATGACTTTAAGTATTTTCTGGGAATATGACATTTATAGGAGTAATTTATATAGTTTATAATGGGCTAAATCAGGGTTTATATAGCATGAAATGAAGATATCCGATTAACCCTTTCTAGGTACGTGAGACAATGCATTTTTCCTATCAAATAAAACAAAATTGTATTTGTCACATGTGCCAAATACAAAAGGTGTAGTAGACCTTACCGTGAAATACTTACAAGCCCTTAACAAACAATACAATTAAAACAATAGAAAATATTTACTAAATACACTAAAGTAAAAAGTAAAGCAATAAATGAACAATAACGAGGCTATATATTTATTTATAATTTGACCTTTATTTAACCAGGTAAAACCCAATGAGGTTGAAAAACTTTTGTGAGCGTGACCTGGCAAGAAGGTAAAACAGGGAATAGCAGCGTGTCCATAAAATATTACAGAAAAATACAAAATACACACAATATACAAATTGTCACAAGTTACAATTGAAGATTTGAAACAACTGCAGTTATCACAAACAGTGTTGTCAATCAGAGTCTTAAAAACAGGCAAGGACACCAACTCCCCTAACTTAAAAATATTTTGAAGCGTGTTCCAGCATGAAGGGGCATTATGGGAAAAAGATTGTTTCCCCATCTCAGTTCTAGCCTTAGGAACATACAAGGACAGCAGCGACTGTGAACAAAGACTATATTGAGCGACTGATCTGGTCAGTAAGGAACAGAGATACAAAGGGAGTTGTCCCATCAATACTTTGGACAAAAAAGTGTACCAGTGATTTAGCCTCCTGGTGGAGGGAGAGGTCCATTGCACCATAGCATGCAGATCACAGTGATGGGGGAGTGATCTAGCGTTTGTAATACATCTTAAAGCACCATGATACACTGTGTCCTGAGTCATATATACAGGGGGTACCCATACCGAGTCAATGTGCGGGGGAAAAGGTTATTCGAGGTCATTTGTACATGTAGGTGGACCTAGACTTGGCGCTACGATACCGCTTGCCATGCGGTAGCAGATACAACAGTCTTTGACTTGGGTGACTGGAGTCTGACAATTTGTTGGGCTTTCCTCTCACACCGCCTAGCATATAGGTCCTGGATGGTAGGAAGCTTGGCCCCAGTGATGTACTGGGCAGTACGCAGCAGTAACACCTTACGGTCGGATGCCGAGCAGTTGCCATACCAGGCGGTGATGCAACCGGTCAGGATGCTCTCGATGGTGCAGCCGTATAACTTTCTGATGATCTGGGAACCCATGCCAAGTCTTTTCAGTCTCCTGAGGGGCAAAAGGTGTTGTCGGGCCCTCTTCACAACTGTCTTGGTGTGTTTGGACCATGACAGTTTGCTGGTGATGTGGTCATCTTGACTTTGACAGAGATCAGGGAACAACACCAGACTGTATCTCTCACACTTCTAAAATGAATATTATGTGGTTTCTACTCATTTTTGCAGAAAACCTCTATCATATTTAGTTTTTAAGGGATTGACCTGGATCTTTGGGGTGGCAGGTAGCAGAGGTGGGTCCAAGTCATTGTTTTACAAGTCACAAGTAAGTCTCAAGTCTAAGCACTCAAGTCCCAAGTTAAGTCCCAAGTCAAGACAGGCAAGTATCAAGTCAAGTCTCAAGTCCTTTGAGTTTCGAGTCCTAAACGAGTCATAATGTGCTCTTCACCAAATCAGGGGCGGTTCTGGGTAGGGGTCCAGGGGGGGCCAGTGCCCCTGTGACAACAATTTTGGACCCCCTTGTGGCCCCCCTAAATGTGGAGTATGAAATAATTTTTACATAACAAATTTTTGCTATCCTTCTTTTTTACGTCCGTTATTAGACAGTGGCAACGCGGAACACTAATGATTATGAACATGGTCTTTTGCCTGCTAATGCCTGCAATGCAGTGAAGAAAACGATATGACAACAATAACGTCTAATGTAACTGGCCCCTCTAACAGTACAACTGGCCCCTCTAACAGTACAACTGGCCCCAGCTTGGCCCCTCTAACAGAACAACTGGCCCCAGCTTGGCCCCCCCCCAGTTGAAATGGTCTACAACCGCCACTGCACCAAATGTAATACCATTTCAGATTTTTAACAAGAGTTATAGTTAGTATATTAAATTTACTCAAATCATGAATGCTTTTAAAAATATCTATATATTTATTACTTTCCAAATAAACGTTATATTTCCATGGAAATACATGGGTAGTTATGAGAAAGACCCCCCCCCCCCTCTCTCTCTCTGTGACAGCAGGAGAGGCGTGGTAGGCTGGGTCGGGTCGTGTGGGGTGGTTGCTCTCCTGTAGATGAATTAAGCAGCAGAGTATCTGCTGGCCATCCAACATGGCAACTCACATAGAAATACATCCCCTACAACAGCCTTTGCTGTGTAGAATAGAGAATCGAGTACAGATCTATAAATTGCAGTTCTATCTGGAGAACTGTATCGGAATGCGGTGCTTCAGATGAAATAAGCCGCCGTTCTTCATTCATTATCAATGGAGAAAAGCTCCAAACTGCAGGGGGCAGCAGAGAGAGGGGGATGGTGGGATTTGTGTGAAGCATAAACACAGAGGTTCAAGCACTCGCCGTAATCAGCAGGTTAGGAAGAGTACACAACCATTCTAGGAGGCACTCTGCCACAAATGTGCTCATTTGATCTTTTCCAGCTCCAAACAGCGTGGTGTCGAGTGAGACTGTAAGTCTAATCTAGGCAAGCAGTAAGGAGCTCACATAACAATACAGGCTCCAGGCATCACAAGCAAAAAGAAACGATGGATAGCTGTCGGCTATATTAGCCATGACTTACCGTTCTATATTAGCCACGACTTACCGTTCTATATTAGCCACGACTTACCGTTCTATATTAGCCACGACTTACCGTTCTATATTAGCCACGACTTACCGTTCTATATTAGCCACGACTTACCGTTCTATATTAGCCACGACTTACCGTTCTATATTAGCCACGACTCACCGTTCTTGGTGCAGCTTCAAATGTCGAACAAAGTTGGAAATTGTTGCGCCTCCGTCTGTAATTTTCTTCCTGCATGTTTTGCAAGTTGCAATCCGTGTTTTGTTGGCACAGCGTCGTCTTTATATCTGAAAATAATAATTTTGTGTATCATCTTTCCAAGGGCTCCTTCTGAATTCACCCGTCGACGTTCCTCTGCACTGACACGCACAATTTGATTGGCTGCTGTCCGATTCAAACTGTAATCCGTTAAATGAAGAGTTGATGCGCTGCACAGTTTTTTTAATAGCATAATTTTTAATATTTGGGCTTCCGGGAGGGTATCAAGTCAGATCGAGTCATTAGGCTCAAGTCCAAGTCAAGTCACGAGTCATTGGTGTTAAAGTCAAAGTCGAGTTGCAAGTCATCATTATTGTGACTCGAGTCTGACTCAAGTCCAAGTCATGTGACTAGAGTTCACACCTCTGGCAGGTAACCTAGTGGTTTGAGCGTTGGACTAGTAACCGAAAGGTTACAAGATCGAATCCCTGAGCTGACAAGGTAAAAACCTGTCCTTCTGCTGCTGAACAAGGCAATTAACCCACTGTTCCTAGGCTGTCATTGAAAATAAGAATTTGTTCTTAACTGGCTTGCCTAGTTAAATAAAGGTTAAAAATACAAATCTCAAGATTATATATGCACAGACAGGGGGTTTAAAGGTTAGAGGTCAACTGGGGAAATAGAATTAGACTAACCCTAAAAGCTTCCTGTAGCCCTCCTCATCCTCCACCTGCACAGACAGGGGGTTAAAGGTTAGAGGTCAACTGGGGAAACAAAATTTGACTAACCCTAAAAGCTTCCTGTAGCCCTCCTCATATTGTATGAATTGGATTTGTAACATACTGTAGGGTACAAATAAAAAATATACAAATTCAGGGACCTGTTTTGGCTCCTGGGCAGTTAAAAAAGAAATACTGGCTGAAATTATACAACACCTCTACCATGCATCTCTAAAGATAGTTGGAAAGGAGTCAAGTGGTTTTATAAGGACAGATTGACTACATGGTGGAACTGTATTTTCCAAAGGAATTAAACATTGAGGACTGAAGAAAAAGGTCAAGAAAAGGGTCAATAATTTAAAAAAGTACATTTTAAATGAACAGTTTCATGTTTTATCCTGGTTTGTTTTTGATGTTTTATCCCTGGCTGAAAAAACAGGTGTAACCTCTTCCTCTCTTTAGGAACCTGGGCTGAAGTCCCTCCAAAGGACCAGTATGGGTTGAAGGGAGGTTCAGTGTGTCTGGCTGTACCAGAACCACCTGAGGATCTGAAAGGATTTAGATGGAAGGTCATGAGTACTGTAATAGTTGATGATAAAGAGATCTCTCCTAAATACAAGGAGAAGGTGCATTATAATCTAGTGAACCACTCTCTGTGCATTAAGAATCTGAGTAAAAAAGACAGGGGAACTTACATGAGAGAAATTGGGAAGAGTCAACTACTATGTACAGACTAACAGTGCAGGGGGGGTTTGTGCAGTTTCATTTCTGGTACAATCTACTGCATGTTTCTGCTTACATGGGGGTGCCACAGGGTTTAATTCTTGGGCAAACTCTTTTCTCTGTATACATCAATGATGTCGCTCTTGCTGCTGGTGAGTCTCTGATCCACCTCTACGCAGACGACACCATTCTGTATACTTCTGGACCTTCTTTGGACACTTTGGACACAAAATGACAAATTAAGAAAGACTACAAAATGAAATGCTTCACCCACATATTAAACATATTCAAAGTACGTCTACAAGAACAAATAGAGCGATATACAGATAATGTTTGCTATTTCAGTTGTCATTGATTGTCATTTCCCTTCATCCCAATTCACGTCTACATCTGTAGAACCTTTCCATTTAACTGCATAGTGGGCCAGCCAACATGGGACAAGTGCTGGGGAAAAACCTTTCCAAGTCACTTGGCTCTGTCATATCCTCACATGGTCTCTCCTATCATTGCTATGCAGACGACACTCAATCTTCTCCTTTCCCCCTTCTGATAACCAGGTGGCGAATCGCATTTCTGCATGTCTGGCAGACATATCAGTGTGGATGACGGATCACCACCTCAAGCTGAACCTCGGCAAGACGGAGCTGCTTTTCCTCCCGGGGAAGGACTGCCCGTTCCATGATCTCGCCATCACGGTTGACAACTCCATTGTGTCCTCCTCCCAGAGTGCTAAGAACCTTGGCGTGACCCTGGACAACACCCTGTCGTTCTCCACTAACATCAAGGCGGTGACCCGATCCTGTAGGTTCATGCTCTACAACATTCGCAGAGTACGACCCTGCCTCACACAGGAAGCGGCGCAGGTCCTAATACAGGCACTTGTCATCTCCCGTCTGGATTACTGCAACTCGCTGTTGGCTGGGCTCCCTGCCTGTGCCATTAAACCCCTACAACTCATCCAGAACGCCGCAGCCCGTCTGGTGTTCAACCTTCCCAAGTTCTCTCACGTCACCCCGCTCCTCCGCTCTTTACACTGGCTTCCAGTTGAAGCTCGCATCCGCTACAAGACCATGGTGCTTGCCTACGGAGCTGTGAGGGGAACGGCACCTCCGTACCTTCAGGCTCTGATCAGGCCCTACACCCAAACGAGGGCACTGTGTTCATCCACCTCTGGCCTGCTCGCCTCCCTACCTCTGCGGAAGCACAGTTCCCGCTCAGCCCAGTCAAAACTGTTCGCTGCTCTGGCACCCCAATGGTGGAACAAGCTCCCGCACGACGCCAGGACAGCGGAGTCAATCACCACCTTCCGGAGATACCTGAAACCCCACCTCTTTAAGGAATACCTGGGATAGGATAAAGTAATCCTTCTAACCCCCCCACCCCCCAAAAAGACTTAGATGTACTATTGTAAAGTGGTTGTTCCACTGGATATCATAAGGTGTATGCACCAATTTGTAAGTCGCTCTGGATAAGAGCGTCTGCTAAATGACTTAAATGTAAATTTGTAGCTCAGTAATTCAGTCACAATTCACCCTTCGATCACAGTCTTGATGCTCTGGAACACGGCAATCTATGATTTCAAGCACTTATAACGAGCACCTAGACTACAGACACCTGTGTAGCACTGACAACACTTCAACTTGACCTAATGTGTGGTCAATTAGACATTAACGACCAGAAATGACTAGACACCTTGTAAATACTTGACTTAACCCTTGTGTAGTCTTAACAGTCTGTTTACTCCCATTGTCCCAAAGGTAAAAAATGACCCACCTTCACTAAACCCTGAAAATAAAGCAGCTTAATTGCATTTTAAAAGGCCAAATCTATTTTGCATGAAGAAACAACGTGTCATTCATCAAACACTTTGTGAATATCTGGGTTTTCCAGAAAGACTGCATTTAGTCAGTGGACACCACTCGTTTTTATTACAACACACCTGTCATAATTGTTTTCTTTACTAAAGTAGAGGTTTATTATTATTAATGCTAAAGGTACTGCATAGGTATGAACATGTTTTTTCCCAAGAGATAGCACTCGTTCCCCATTCCTAACCAGGAGTTCCCATCAAATAGAAGGAATGAAGTGACACCTTGTGTAGAATGTCCTTTTAATAGAGTTGTGATAACATATTATGTCGTGGAGTAACAATACAATCCTTGTCTGCAAAAGCCAACTTTTACCTGGGGGGCTTTGTAGACCCTTCAAAGGCGTTCCGATACCTGGTCCCCATGAAAAAAAACACATGTTATGACAGCTTATAGACAGTAGGAGGCAAATGAAGGGAAAAAGGTACAATAATAAGATGTTAATAGAAAATGACTCAAGTAAAAGTGAAAGTCCCCCAGTAAAATACTAAGTAAACGTCATTGCTAAAATATACTTAAGTATCAGTGGTAAAAGTATAAATGACTTGACCTTCCATATATTAAGCAAACCAGACAGCACGATTCTCTTGTTATTTAAGAAATAACCAGGGGAACACTCCAACAATCAGACATCATTTACAAATGAAGCATGTGTTTAGTGAGTCCTCCAGATCAGAGGCAGTAGGGATGACCAGGGATGTTCTCTGTTTAGTGAGTCCTCCAGATCAGAGGCAGTAGGGATGACCAGGGATGTTCTCTGTTTAGTGAGTCCTCCAGATCAGAGGCAGTAGGGATGACCAGGGATGTTCTCTGTTTAGTGAGTCCACCAGATCAGAGGCAGTAGGGATGACCAGGGATGTTCTCTGTTTAGTGAGTCCACCAGATCAGAGGCAGTAGGGATGACCAGGGATGTTCTCTGTTTAGTGAGTCCTCCAGATCAGAGGCAGTAGGGATGACCAGTGATGTTCTCTTGATAAGTGTGTGAATTGGACCATTTTCCTGTCCGGCTCCGCATTCGAAATTAAACAAGTACTTTTGTGTGCCAGGGAAAATGTATGGAGTAAAAAATACATTATTTTATTTAGAAATATAGTGAAGTAAAATATAAAGTTGTAAAGAAACAGAAAGAGTAAAAGTACAGATACAAAATAAACAGATATATAAACGGAATGTAGTGGAGTAGTTTAAATACATTTTTGTAATAATAATAATAATTAATACTAATACTAAGATTATATGCTAAGTACTAATTATACTATTAATAGTAATTTACACCACTGGACTTGAAAGGAACACCTCAATTACCTCGACTAACCGGTACCCCATGTATAGAGCCTCACTATTTTGATTTTACTGCTGCTCTTTAATTATTTTTTACTTTTATTTCTGATTTTTTACTTAACACATATTTTTCTTAAAACTAAATTGTTGGTTAACCTCTCTGGCGCATGTGGGACGAACTCGTCCCACCTACGTAACAGCCACTGAAATCCAGTGGCGCGATTTTTGAATCGTTAGAAATACTATTACTTCAATTTCTCAAACATATGACTATTTTACAGCTATTTAAAGACAAGAATCTCGTTAATCTAACCCCACTGTCCGATTTCAAAAAGGCTTTACAACGAAAGCAAAACATTAGATTATGTCAGCAGAGTGCCCAGCCAGAAAAAAATCAGACACCCATTTTTCAAGCTAGCATATCATGTCACATAGACCCAAACCACAGCTAAATGCAGCACTAACCTTTTATGATCTTCATCAGATGACACACCTAGGACATTGTGTTATACAATACATGCATGTCTGTTCAATCAAGTTCATATTTATATCAAAAAACAGCTTTTTACATTAGCATGTGACGTTCAGAAAAAGCATAACCCCCGCAAACTTCCGGGGAATTTACTAACAGTTTGCTAAATTACTCATGATAAACGTTCACAAAAAGCATAACAATTATTTTAAGAATTATAGATACATTACTCCTCTATGCACTCGATATGTCCGATTTTAAAATAGCTTTTCGGATGAAGCACATTTTGCAATAATCTAAGTACATAGCCCGGCATCACAGGGCTAGCTATTTAGATACCCACCCAGGTCAGCCTCCACCAAAATCACATTTCCTATAAGAAAAATGTTCTTACCTTGCTTGTTTTTCATCAGAATACACTGCCAGGACTTCTACTTCAATAACAAATGTTGGTTTGGTCCCAAATAATCCATCGTTATATCCAAACAGCGACGTTTTGTTCGTGAGTTCTAGACACTATCAGAATGCTTCATCGCGGTGTCGCGCATGGCGCATTGGCGTGACAAAAATGTCTAAATATTCCATTACCGTACTTCGAAGCATGTCAACCGCTGTTTAAAACCAATTTTTATGCCATTTATCTCGTAGATAAGTGATAATATTCCGACCGGGAATATGCATTGAGCCTAAACAGCCGAATAAAATATCTCCTCAGGAGCGAATCGTGCACGCGCCTCATTCAAAGGTCCTCTGAGCAGCCACTTACAAAAGGTGATAATGTGTTTCAGCCTGAGGCTCCCTCGTAAACCTTCAGGTTTTTCGCGGGTTCTGAGAGCCTATTGGAGCCCTGGGAATTGTCACGTTACAGCTAAGATCCTTACTTTTCAATAAAAAGATGCAAGACGCACGACTCCTTGTCAGACAGGGTACTTCCTGCTTGAAACCTTGTCAGGTTTCTGCCTGCCATAGGAGTTCTGTTATACTCACAGACACCATTCAAACAGTTTTAGAAAATTCAGAGTGTTTTCTATCCAAACCTGAACAATAATATGCATATTCTAGCTTCTGAGTTGGTGTAGGAGGCAGTTAAAAATGGGAACATATTTTTTCCAAAATTCTCAATACTGCCCCCTATCCCAAACAGGTTTTAAGGGCTTGTAAGTCAGCATTTCACTGTAAGGTCTACACATGTAGTATTCACAACATGAAAACATGATGTGAACCTGGTGTGACATTATTGAAGCTGTGCTGACACCTAGTGGATATCAAGAGGAACTACACCACTCAAACTATAACCTTAAAACAGATGGGATGCTTTACATACGTTGCTCTGTTTTATTAGACACTAATATATATGTCCAATAAACAGAATGTAGAGTCGGAATGTAGAGTCGGAATGTAGAGTCGGAATGTAAAGCAAAAACGACTGGAAAGTTCTTCAAAAGCAGCTGTAGTGAATCAAGCATCTTTAGGTTACCTGGAATAGGTCAAAGCTACCAGAACGAAGAGAGACATTTACGTGGTGGTTGAAAAACGTGGTGGTTGAAAAACGTTATTACATTGTTCACTTCATACCCGGTATCTCATTCTACCGTTATACGACTTTGTTTGCGTTGTTTGTTGGCAACCTGGATATTTACAAAGTTTTTGGAACGGATTCCTGTTGGAGCATATTATACCCACCCTCACGTCACCACCTATTTCACCCCCCCCATCTGGTCTCAGTCCTCTGATAACACACTGTCATGTCACCACCTATTTCACCCCCCATCTGGTCTCAGTCTTCTGATAACACACTGTCATGTCACCACCTATTACACCCCCCATCTGGTCTCAGTCCTCTGATAACACACTGTCATGTCACCACCTATTTCACCCCCCATCTGGTCTCAGTCTTCTGATAACACACTGTCATGTCACCACCTATTACACCCCCCATCTGGTCTCAGTCCTCTGATAACACACTGTCATGTCACCACCTATTTCACCCCCCATCTGGTCTCAGTCTTCTGATAACACACTGTCATGTCACCACCTATTTCACCCCCCCATCTGGTGATGATGTCATTAACAGCAGGAAGAAGAGAAGTAGGACAGGGTCTGCAGAGCTAGCTGGCTACTGAAGTAGAACAGGGTCTGCAGAGCTAGCTGGCTACTGAAGTAGAACAGGGTCTGCAGAGCTAGCTGGCTACTGAAGTAGAACAGGGTCTGCAGAGCTAGCTGGCTACTGAAGTAGAACAGGGTCTGCAGAGCTAGCTGGCTACTGAAGTAGAACAGGGTCTGCAGAGCTAGCTGGCTACTGAAGTAGAACAGGGTCTGCAGAGCTAGCTGGCTACTGAAGTAGAACAGGGTCTGAAGAGCTAGCTGGCTACTGAAGTAGAACAGGGTCTGCAGAGCTAGCTGGCTACTGAAGTAGAACAGGGTCTGCAGAGCTATCTGGCTACTGAAGTAGAACAGGGTCTGCAGAGCTATCTGGCTACTGAAGTAGAACAGGGTCTGCAGAGCTATCTGGCTACTGAAGTAGAACAGGGTCTGCAGAGCTAGCTGGCTACTGAAGTAGAACAGGGTCTGCAGAGCTAGCTGGCTACTGAAGTAGAACAGGGTCTGCAGAGCTAGCTGGCTACTGTAGTAGAACAGGGTCTGCAGAGCTAGCTGGCTACTGAACTAGAACAGGGTCTGCAGAGCTAGCTGGCTACTGAAGTAGAACAGGGTCTGCAGAGCTAGCTGGCTACTGAAGTAGAACAGGGTCTGCAGAGCTAGCTGGCTACTGAAGTAGAACAGGGTCTGCAGAGCTAGCTGGCTACTGAAGTAGAACAGGGTCTGCAGAGCTAGCTGGCTACTGAAGTAGAACAGGGTCTGCAGAGCTAGCTGGCTACTGAAGTAGAACAGGGTCTGCAGAGCTAGCTGGCTACTGAAGTAGAACAGGGTCTGCAGAGCTAGCTGGCTACTGAAGTAGAACAGGGTCTGCAGAGCTAGCTGGCTACTGAAGTAGAACAGGGTCTGCAGAGCTATCTGGCTACTGAAGTAGAACAGGGTCTGCAGAGCTATCTGGCTACTGAAGTAGAACAGGGTCTGCAGAGCTAGCTGGCTACTGAAGTAGAACAGGGTCTGCAGAGCTAGCTGGCTACTGTAGTAGAACAGGGTCTGCAGAGCTAGCTGGCTACTGAAGTAGAACAGGGTCTGCAGAGCTAGCTGGCTACTGAAGTAGAACAGGGTCTGCAGAGCTAGCTGGCTACTGAACTAGAACAGGGTCTGCAGAGCTAGCTGGCTACTGAAGTAGAACAGGGTCTGCAGAGCTAGCTGGCTACTGAAGTAGAACAGGGTCTGCAGAGCTAGCTGGCTACTGAAGTAGAACAGGGTCTGCAGAGCTAGCTGGCTACTGAACTAGAACAGGGTCTGCAGAGCTAGCTGGCTACTGAAGTAGAACAGGGTCTGCAGAGCTAGCTGGCTACTGAAGTAGAACAGGGTCTGCAGAGCTAGCTGGCTACTGAAGTAGAACAGGGTCTGCAGAGCTAGCTGGCTACTGAAGTAGAACAGGGTCTGCAGAGCTAGCTGGCTACTGAAGTAGAACAGGGTCTGCAGAGCTAGCTGGCTACTGAAGTAGAACAGGGTCTGCAGAGCTAGCTGGCTACTGAAGTAGAACAGGGTTTGCAGAGCTAGCTGGCTACTGAAGTAGAACAGGGTCTGCAGAGCTAGCTGGCTACTTAAGTAGAACAGGGTCTGCAGAGCTAGCTGGCTACTGAAGTAGAACAGGGTCTGCAGAGCTAGCTGGCTACTGAAGTAGAACAGGGTCTGCAGAGCTAGCTGGCTACTGAAGTAGAACAGGGTCTGCAGAGCTAGCTGGCTACTGAAGTAGAACAGGGTCTGCAGAGCTAGCTGGCTACTAAAGTAGAACAGGGTCTGCAGAGCTAGCTGGCTACTGAAGTAGAACAGGGTCTGCAGAGCTAGCTGGCTACTGAAGTAGAACAGGGTCTGCAGAGCTAGCTGGCTACTGAAGTAGAACAGGGTCTGCAGAGCTAGATGGCTACTGAAGCAGAACAGGGTCTGCAGAGCTAGCTGGCTACTGAAGTAGAACAGGGTATGCAGAGCTAGCTGGCTACTGAAGCAGAACAGGGTATGCAGAGCTAGCTGGCTACTGAAGTAGAACAGGGTCTGCAGAGCTAGCTGGCTACTGAAGTAGAACAGGGTCTGCAGAGCTAGCTGGCTACTGAAGTAGAACAGGGTCTGCAGAGCTAGCTGGCTACTGAAGTAGAACAGGGTCTGCAGAGCTAGCTGGCTACTGAAGTAGAACAGGGTCTGCAGAGCTAGCTGGCTACTGAAGTAGAACAGGGTCTGCAGAGCTAGCTGGCTACTGAAGCAGAACAGGGTCTGCAGAGCTAGCTGGCTACTGAAGTAGAACAGGGTCTGCAGAGCAGCCTGCTACTGTAGTAGAACAGGGTCTGCAGAGCTAGCTGGCTACTGAAGTAGAACAGGGTATGCAGAGCTAGCTGGCTACTGAAGTAGAACAGGGTCTGCAGAGCTAGCTGGCTATTGAAGTAGAACATGGTCTGCAGAGCTAGCTGGCTACTGAAGTAGAACAGGGTCTGCAGAGCTAGCTGGCTACTGTTTCACTGGAAATTGTCATTTTTTTAACCTTTGTTTAAGTAGACAAGTCAGTTAAGAACAAATTCTTATTTACAATGACGGCCTACACGGGCCAAACCCAGACGACGCTGGGCCAATTGTGCGCCGCCCTATGGGATTCCTAAACACGGCCAGATGTGATACAGCCTGGAATCGAACCAGGGTCTGTAGTGACGCACTGAAATGCAGTGCCTTAGACCGCTGCACCACTCAGGAGCCACAGTTGACCATAATGTCAACATTTCTAGTTAACGTAATTGCATGCTGACCTAGTTAACGTAATGACATGCTGACCTAGTTAACGTAATGACATGCTGACCCAGTTAACTAGTTAACTATAATGACATGCTGACCCAGTTAACTAGTTAACTATAATGACATGCTGACCCAGTTAACTAGTTAACTATAATGACATGCTGACCCAGTTAACTAGTTAACTATAATGACATGCTGACCCAGTTAACTAGTTAACTATAATGACATGCTGACCCAGTTAACTAGTTAACTATAATGACATGCTGACCCAGTTAACTAGTTAACTATAATGACATGCTGACCCAGTTAACTAGTTAACGTTAGCTACATAAACCTGCATCCGGATGATCTAAGATGATAGCAAGTTGAGAATAACACCATATAACTTCACATCGTATTGCTAACAACATTATATCACTTCAGGATGTATCTTTGCTAGCCAGCTTACATTTTGTTTACTAGCTAACTTAGCTAGCTAGGTAGCTGAGCTTTCTGAAGCTAGCTAAGCGATGGTGTGAACAACCCACCTTCGGATGTTGTAGAAAGACAGCAGAAGCAAAGCCAGCATGACTACAAACCATAACGAGAAATTATATCCATTTGACAAGCAATGTTACGTTTGATGCTGGTTGTTACTAGCGATTTTAGTTTCAAACACACTTTCCTTCCTCTTCAGTCTAAAGACGTACTTCCTTTTCCGTATAATTACATTTTTCCTCTTCCGTCTAATGACGTTCCCAACAATCTTCTTCTTCTGAGGTTTAACGGCGGTTGGCATCCAATTTGTTGCATTACAGCCATCTACTAGCCTGGAGTACAACTCCCTTATACTTTACTTGAAAAATAAACAAATGTACTGAATAAATACCCTACCATCTAACACTATACTCACTCATTTCAAAATTATATAAAATAAAAGTAACACCCCCCCTACTCCACTAATTACATTTATTTATTCCTACCTCATGCCATCACCCTGAAAGGATGGGACATCACCGCTTAACACACCCTGTTACTCTTTCTATTGTCAAGTCTCCCACACACCCAAATACCTCTCTGCAGCTGCCACCACAACCTCTATTTCCTGAGACTTCAGATCCATCCCTGCTGTACAGTTCATAACCATTGCTATAAATGCAAAAAATCCAATCTTACTGAAACGTATTTCACATTTTGCCCTATCCCTCTGTACTGGTATATCTCCACTACTCTCACCACTCCTCCCCTTAACCCATCCTCCTCTACTTTCTTCACTGCCTCAGCATATGACAACTTCTGCACTACTCTAACCCTGGAATCCTCAACCTGCCTCTCTCGCACGGGACATTTCTGATCCCCAGCTCCATGTGCACCCCTACAATTAACACATTCTACTACTTTCCCTGATGCTACACATTCCTTTGTCTCGTGCCCTTCTGCACATTTCTCACACCTTGGACCCTCCCTCCTACACACTGCTGCCACCTGCCCATCAGCTTGACACCTGTAACATCGTAATGTATTCAGAACATACGCTCGTACAGGATAACTTATATATCCTAACTTCACCTTGTCAGGCAAAGACTCAACTTCAAAACTCAAAAGAACAGACAATGACTTCTGTTTCCCCACTCTCGCCACCTTGTCTGCGTCGCATCAAACGACGAGCATCACATACATCGGACCTCTTCACCATCTCCCTTTTTCTACCATTTTTATCCGACTCAAGCTCCCCCTCTTCTTCCTTCCCTCTCTTTTTCCCTCTTTATCCGTTTTCCACGTTCACGTCTCCTTATGTTAATACTGCTGCTCCATCCCTGACACCCATCTTGGACTTGCTTTCTCTAGGGACTCCATTTTCCCCTTCCAGAGTTCTGTTCATGTCCCCAATGTGTATTGCCACCACCAATTTGACGGTTTGAAAACCCCAAATGTAAAATCCATGCGTAATAGTGAAACTAACTTAATCCATCCTAATAAAATAGTACATTGCCAAAACAAACAAACTCCCACTTCTTCCTTCCTGTAGTTCTCTATATGTCCCTTTTCAGGCTCTAGGACCTGAGAGGGTGGTATGGCTCTAGGACCTGAGAGGGTGGTTCGGATCTAGGACCTGAGGGTGGAACGCCTCTAGGATCTGAGAGGGTAGTCCGGCTCTAGGGCCTGAGAGGGTGGTACGGCTCTAGGACCTGAGAGGGTGGTCCGGCTCTAGGATCTGAGAGGGTGGTACGGCTCTAGGACCTGAGAGGGTGGTACGGCTCTAGGACCTGAGAGGGTGGTACGGCTCTAGGACCTGAGAGGGTGGTGCGGCTCTAGGACCTGAGAGGGTGGTGCGGCTCTAGGACCTGAGAGGGTGGTACGGCTCCAGGACCTGAGAGGGTGGTACGACTCTAGGACCTGAGAGGGTGGAACGGCTTGTGCCAATATTCCATGTAACTCCTTCGCTGAGAAATCTTTCAGCCCAAGGAACCGCTCTGCCGCATCCACTATGATTTCAATTTTCCTGGACCTTCTCTCCACCTTGGCAGTGCCATTAATCACCATAGCCATAAAAACCACAAAGTCCACCTTCTTAACCTTTAAAATGTCTGCATCCTGCAGTGTAGGCCTATCCACTACCATGGGCTCTTCTGATGCACCATTCAACCCCTCTACCCTTTTCCCAGCTGCTGAAATGCTCTGGACAGCCCTGGCTTTGGCCACCTCATTCTGTTTCCCCCTTGTGGGGTGTTAGGAAGACGTGGCTTCATGGTTCCCTCCACAATTACAACATGTCACATGTTCATCACTTTTATAACACATGATATGACCTTTTCCACAACTTGGACATCTCGGCTTCTCCCTTCTGCAAACACTTGATACATGACCAAAAGCTTTACAATGATCCCACTGCATTGGTCTTGGGATAAATGCTCTGACTCTGTAGTTAATATACCCTAACTGCACTGGAGAGACTCCATATCAAAAAACAGAAGAACTGATAAACTATTCATTTTTTCTTCATTCGCCATGTGATTCATCCGATGTGCATCAATCACTCCAGGAAATTTTTTAATCTCTTCAACATCGACTTCCCACTAGACTCCAGATATTACCCCCTTGAGAGGTGCCCTTTTCCTAAGAAACACGACACTTCAAACGTATCAAACTGGTGAGACGCAACACACATTTCTTCTGTTCCTCAGAAGCACAAAAAATCTAAACAAGACAGCCTCACTCTACCCAGAACTCTCTCCAACAGTTTGGATACCTCAAATGGATTCCTCCAGATTGGTAATTGGTTCAGCTGCTCCTCATTTACAAACCGCACTCCTACAAGATACGAAGTAACATTCTCTTCTCTGTCTTCTCTACTTTGCTCCTTTTTCCTTTGTTTTGGACTCCACTTCTCCTTGATTCTACCGCCATTAGATTCAGAATCCACCTCATCATCCGCTTCCGCCATCTTTTTCACCTGCGTGAATCTTCCCTCTTCTCCAGCCCAGACGGAGACAAATGTTTTGACCTACAATGCAACAATGATATGTGCATTCTGCCACCTACTGTACAGCTGGGTAATAAGGATTTAAAAAATAATCCATACAAACTATCAGTAACGAAATGTTAAATCATCTTTTCTGTTTTAATCAGGTCCCTACACAGGCTCAGAAGGATCATGTGATGGAGGGACAGTCCTTGCAGTACTTCTGCCATTAAGTCTTGGAGGCCCAAAAACTTCTCGGCTTCAGATATAATGATGTCCAGATTCTTGGACTTCTTGGACACTTGTCCTGTGCAATTAATCACTGTGGATATAAATACTACAAACTCCACCGTCACAATAAGTGTATCCAGATCACTTGATTGAAGTATAGCAACTAGTTGTGGTTCATTGTAACAAAACAAAACGGATGGCACTGTGATAGACTACATCTAGTTTGCTGAGTAGTGTTGGAGGCTATTTTGTAAATGACATCGCCAAAATCAAGTATCGGTAGGATAGCCAGTTTTACGAGGGTATGTTTTGCAGCATGAGTGAAGGATGCTTTGTTGCGAAATAGGAAGCCGATTCTAGATTTAATTTTGGATTGGAGATGCTTAATGTGAGTCTGGAAGGAGAGTTGACAGTCTAATCAGACACCTAGGTATTTGTAGTTGTCCACATATTCGAAGTCAGATCCTTCCAGAGTAGTGATGCTAGTTGGGCGGGCGGGTGGGGGCAGCAATCAGTTGAAGCGCATGCATTTTGTTTTACTAGCATTTAAGAGCAGTTGGAGGCCACGGAAGGAGTGTTGTATGGCATTGAAAATAGTCAACCCGAGAATTGAACCCTGTGGCACCCCCATAGAGACTGCCAGAGGACCAGACAACAGCCCCAACGATTTGACACACTGAACTCTATCTGAGAAGAACTTGGTGAACCAGGTGAGGCAATCATTTGAGAAGCCAAGGCTATGAGTCTACCGATAAGAATGCGGTGATTGACAGTCGAAAGCCTTGGCCAGGTCGATGAAGACGGCTGCACAGTACTGTCTTTTATTGATGGCGGTTATGATATCGTTTAGGACCTTGAGCGTGGCTGAGGTGCACCCATGACCAGCTCAGAAACCAGATTGCGTAGTGGAGACGGTGCGGTGGGATTCAAAATGGTCGGTGATCTTTTTGTTAACTTGTCTTTTGTTGATCTGGTTTGTTAACTTGGCTTTTGAAGATCTGGTTTGTTAACTTGGCTTTTGAAGATTTTAGAAAGGCAGGGCAGGATGGATATAGGTCTATAACAGTTTGGGTCTAGAGTGTCTCCCACTTTGAAGAGGGGGATGACCGCGGCAGCTTTCCAACCTTTTGGGATCTCAGATTATACGAAAGAGAGGTTGAACAGTCTAGTAATAGACTTCATCCACTTTCCCAACACTTCTTCACCATCCTCGTGACTTCAAAAGGGTTTCCCAAATAAACATCTTTGTCCAAAAAAACGTATTCCAACAAGGAGTGATTAATCAAACTCATTTTACACAACAATTTTAGCCTTTTTTGTTCCATTGTTGGACTTCCCTGTTGTCCACTTATCTTTCTAGCTAACTGTACTCGACGAGCCTTCAGCTTCAAACGACACTTCTGCTTCCGCCATCTCAGGGTCCTGCGGTGACAACGTCCTCCCCCTCTGTATGTTCCTTCCTCCAACAGGAATCTGCTCCAAAAACTTTGTAAATAACAAGGTTGCCAACAAACAACCCATACAAAGTTGTATAGCAGCAGAATAAGATACCGGGCAAGGAGTGGGCTGTTGAATTACTTTTTTCACTGACAATATTTATTTAGAAATATTTCTGCAAACTACAGGACTGTTTTGCTATCACAGACTGGAACATGTTCCGGGATTCTTCCGATGGCATTGAGGAGTACACCACATCAGTCACTGGTTTTATCAATAAGTGCATTGAGGACGTCGTCCACACAGTGACTGTACGTACATACCCCAACCAGAAGCCATGGATTACAGGCAACATTTGCACTGAGCTAAAGGGTAGAGCTGCTGCTTTCAAGGTGCGAGACACTAACCCGGAAGCTTACAAAAAATCCTGCTATGCCCTGTGACGAACCATCAAACAGGCAAAGTGTCAATACAGGGCTAAGATTGAATCATACTACACCGGCTCTGACGCTCGTCTTATGTGGCAGGGCTTGCAAACTATTACAGACTACAAAGGGAAGCCCAGCCGCGAGCTGCCCAGTGACACGAGACTACCAGACGAGCTAAACCACTTCTATGCTCGCTTCGAGGCAAGCAACACTGAGGCATGCATGAGAACATCAGCTGTTCCGGACAACTGTGTGTTGACGCTCTCCGTAGCCAACGTGAGTAAGACCTTTAAACAGGTCAACATACACAAGGCTGCGGGGCCAGACGGATTACCAGGACGTGTGCTCCGGGCATGTGCTGACCAACTGGCAGGTGTCTTCACTGACATTTTCAACATGTCCCTGATTGAGTCTGATATACCAACATATTTCAAGCAGACCACCTTAGTCCCTGTGCCCAAGAACACAAAGGCAACCTGCCTAAATCACTACAGACCCGTAGCACTCAGGTCCGAACCCATGAAGTGCTTTGAAAGGTTGGTAATGGCTCACATCAACACCATTATCACAGAAACCCTAGACCCACTCCAATTTGCCTACCGCCCAAACAGATCCACAGATTATGCAATCTCTATTGCACTCCACACTGCCCTTTCCCACCTGGACAAAAGGAACACTTATGTGAGAATGCTATTCATTGACTACAGCTCAGCGTTCAATACCATAATACCCTCAAAGCTCATCACTAAGCTAAGGATCCTGGGACTAAACACCTTCCTCTGCAACTGGAGCCTGGACTTCCTGACGTGCCGCCCCAGGTGGTGAGGGTAGGCAACAACACATCTGCCATGCTGATCCTCAACACTGGAGCTCCCCAGGGGTGCGTGCTCAGTCCCCTCCTGTACTCCCTGTTCACCCACGACTGCATGGCCAGGCACGACTCCAACACCATCATTAAGTTTGCAGACGACACAACAGTGGTAGGCCTGATCACCGACAACGACGAGGAAGCCTATAGGGAGGAGGTCAGAGACCTGGCCGGGTGGTCCCAGAATAACAACATATCCCTCAACGTAACCAAGACTAAGGAGATGATTGTGGACTACAGGAAAAGGAGGACCGAGCACACCCCCATTCTCATCGACGGGGCTGTAGTGGAGCAGGTTGAGAGCTTCAAGTTCCTTGGTGTCCACATCAACAACAAACTAGAATTGTCCAAACACACCAAGACAGTTGTCAAGAGGGCACGGCAAAGCCTATTCCCCCTCAGGAAACTAAAAAGATTTGGCATGGGTCCTGAGATTCTCAAAAGGTTCTACAGCTGCAACATCGAGAGCATCCTGACTGGTTGCATCACTGCCTTGTACGGCAATTGCTCGGCCTCTGACCACAAGGCACTACAAAGGGTAGTGCGTATGGCCCAGAACATCACTGGGGCTAAGCTTCCTGCTATCCAGGACCTCTACACCAAGCGGTGTCAGAGGAAGGCCCTAAAAATTGTCAAAGAACCCAGCCACCACAGTCATAGACTGTTCTCTCTATTACCGCAATGCAAGCAGTACCAGAGTGCCAAGTCTAGGACAAAAAGGCTTCTCAACAGTTTTTACCCCCAAGCTTTAAGACTCCTGAACATGTAATCAAATGGCTTCCCGGACTATTTGCATTGTGAACGTAATGTCAAAGAAAGGAAATTCACGTGAGCACCACAATGCCTTCTACACCCATGCTCTACCAAGGTTTTCCAACACACAGATTTCACCTACTACGGTAGCTATGTTGGTCTATTATACTTCAAACAATGTGTTGGCAGGTTGCTTAGGATTCAAACCTTCTCTGTTGGTGCTAATACCACCAGACATGTCTAAATCCAGAGGCACAATAGCTTCAGACTTTGGGGAACGCTTGTGAAACAGACCAATCAGACCAGGCTGGGGTTTGGTGTTAGAGAAGTCAAAAAGAGAAGTGAAACATTCTTCCTTAGTTGTACATTTTCTAGAAATATAAAGGCACAACCTAGATTAGAGACAATGTCTTCAGTAGTGGAACATGTTATTCCTCCAACCTAGATTAGAGACAATGTCTTCAGTAGTGGAACATGTTATTACTCTAAACTCATGAAAGTGACAAACTGACTGTAACGGCTGTCGTAGAGAGGGGACCAAAGTGCAGCGTGTTGATTGCTCATGATGAATATTTATTTTAACTCAGAACACTAAAGAAAAAATAACAAAGATAAACCGAATGCGTACAGTCCTGTCAGGTACAGAAAACTAAGCAGAAGACAACTACCCAAAAAACACAGGTATAAAAAAACCCTACTTAAGTATGATCTCCAATTAGAGACACCGAGGACCAGCTGCCTCTAATTGGAGATCATCCCAAAAAAACAACATAGAAAAAAAACTAGAACCCAAACATAGAAATACAAAACATAGAAAAACACAAACACCCCCTGTCACGCCCTGCCCTACTCTACCATAGAAAATAACGTCTTACTATGGTCAGGACGTGACATTAGTATAGTTGTGACACTGACACATTTTCTAACAAATTTTAGGAAGCTTAATTTGACAAGTTAGCAACCATACAATGGTGTTGCTCAAGGTAAACACACACAATGACATTACATCATGAACATAACACTACAACTTTCCTTCTGTTAGTAGTAATGAAGCCTTTACAACTGATACTGTCAGCTGGTTCCAGTCAGTGGTGTCTGTATGTTCTCATGATAAACTAACTCTTGTTGTTGATAGTTCCAGTCAGTGGTGTCTGTATGTTCTCATGATAAACTAACTCTTGTTGTTGATAGTTCCAGTCAGTGGTGTCTGTATGGTCTGATGATAAACTAACTCTAACTCTGTTGATGGAGGTCAAGGCTGCAGCATAACTAAAAAGAAGTACACGATAAACTAACTCTAACTCTGTTGTGGAAACTTCACACCTCTCTGTTGCTGATGCTGTTGATGGAGGTCAAGGCCACAGCGTCTAAAGATAAGTGTGTTGGTGTGAAAAGGGAAGGGGGAGAGAGAAGATAAGAGAAATGAGAAGTAAAGAGATGGACTGACAGGGTTGTGGTTGTTCACCGCTGCTGAAGAGAGCATCTTTTTCCACCCACCATGACGTTCTGATGAACAGGGTCACTAGGTAAAGAGAGAGGAGAGAGAGATGAGTGAGGGACAGAGGAGCTGATCCAGTCTACTACAGTGAAGAGCATCAACACCACTGGAACATTTATACACCCCAAAAGGTCTCAGTGTTTATGTGTAGTTAGATACATTTATACACCCCAACATACAATCCAATTATAATGACTGATTCAACCAGGTGTTTGACTGGTGTTTTAAGTGTTTAGAACTCTGAATGTACATCATACAGAATACGTACAGTTGAAGTCGGAAGTTGACATACACCTTAGCCAACTACATTTAAACTTAGTTTTTCACAATTCCTGACATTTAATCCCAGTAAAACGTTCCTGTCTTAGATCAGTTAGGATCACCACTTTATTTTAAGAATGTGAAATGTCAGAATAATAGTTGAGAGAATGATTTATTTCAGCTTTTATTTCTTTCATCACATTGCCAGTGTGTCAGAAGTTTACATACACTCAATTATTATTTGGTTGTTTAAATTGTTTAACTTGGGTCAAACGTTTCAGGTAGCCTTCCACAAGCTTCCCACAATAAGTTGGGTGAATTTTGGCCCATTCCTCCTGACAGAACTGGTGTAACTGAGTCAGGTTTGTAGGCCTCCTTGCTCGCACACACTTTTTCAGTTCTGCCTACACATTTTCTATAGGATTGATGGCAGGGCTTTGTGATGGCCACTCCAATGCCTTGACTTTGTTGTCCTTAAGCCATTTTGCCACAACTTTGGACGTATGCTTGGGGTCATTGTTCATTTGGAAGACCCATTTGCGACCAAGCTTTAACTTCCTGACTGATGTCTTGAGATGTTTCTTCAATATATCCACCTAATTTTCCATCCTCATGATGCCATCTATTTTGTGAATTGCACCAGTCCCTCCTGCAGCAAAGCACCCTCATAACATGATGCTGCCACCCCCGTGCTTCACGGTTGGGATGGTGTTCGTTGGCTTGCAAGCCTCCCCCTTTTCCTCCAGACAAAACGATGGTCATTATGACCAAACAGTTCTATTTTTGTTTCATCAGACCAGAGGACATTTCTCCAAAAAGTACGATATTTTTCCCCATGTGCAGTTGCAAACCGTAGTCTGGCTTTTTTATGGCGGTTTTGGAGCAGTGGCTTTTTCCTTGCTGAGCGGCCTTTCAGGTTATATCGATATAGGTGTAACGCCCTGGCCATAGAGAGGGTTTTTTTGTTCTCTATTTTGGTTAGGCCAGGGTGTTACATGGGTGGGCGTTCTGTGTTTATTTTTCTATGTTGGTTTGTTTCGTTGGTTAGGCCGTGTGTGGCTCTCAATCAGGAACAGCTGTAGATCGTTGTTGCTGATTGAGAGTCATACATAGGCAGCCTGTTTTTCCTTTGGGGTTTGTGGGTGATTATTCTAGGTTTGTGTTAATCCTGACAGGACTGTTTGGCTGTCGTTTCTTTTCGTGTTTTGTTTGTAGTGTTCATTCGTTTCTTAAAATCCTTTATGATGAACACATCCTCCGCTGCACCTTGGTCTCATTGCAACGACGGTCGTTACAATAGGTCTCGTTTTACTGTGGATATAGATACTTTTGTACCTGTTTCCTCCAGCAACTTCACAAGGTCCTTTGCTGTTGTTCTGGGATTGATTTGCACTTTTCGCACCAAAGTACATTCATCTCTAGGAAACAGAATGTGTCTCCATCCTGAGCGGTATGATGGCTTCGTGGTCCCATTGTGTTTATACTTGTGTACTATAGTTTGTAGAGATGAACGTGGTACGTACAAATGTTCAGGCATTTGGAAATTGCTTTTTTGTGGAGTGGTTGAAAAACGAGTTTTAATGACTCCAACCTAAGTGTATGTAAACTTCTGACTTCAACTGTACGTTCCCATTCAGACTAAAATAGACCTGCTGCAACAGTTAGCAAAGGGAAGAAGAGGGAGGTACATGTCTGGGCCTGTTTGTGTGTGTGTGTGTGTGTGTGTGTGTGTGTGTGTGTGTGTGTGTGTGTGTGTGTGTGTGTGTGTGTGTGTGTGTGTGTGGTTCTGTGGGTCTGTGGGTCTTTGTGTGTGGGTCTGTGTTTGTGTGTGTTTGTGTGTGTTTGTGTGTGTTTGTGTGTGTGTGTGTGTGTGTGTGTGTGTGTGTGTGTGTGTGTGTGTGTGTGTGTGTGTGTGTGTGTGTGTGTGTGTGTGTGTGTGTGTGTGTGTGTGTGTGTGTGTGTTTTTGTTTCTCTGCATGTGTGTCCTGTGTGGCTCAGTTGGTAGAGACTGGTGCTTAGAAAAGAACAGAAATATATCCGCTCACTACTGTAAGTCTCTCTGGACAAGAGCATCTGCTAAATGACTCACTACTGTAAGTCTCTCTGGACAAGAGCGTCTGCTAAATGACTCACTACTGTAAGTCTCTCTGGACAAGAGCGTCTGCTAAATGACTCACTACTGTAAGTCGCTCTGGACAAGAGCGTCTGCTAAATGACTCACTACTGCAAGTCGCTCTGGACAAGAGCATCTGCTAAATGACTCACTACTGTAAGTCGCTCTGGACAAGAGCATCTGCTAAATGCCTCACTACTGTAAGTCTCTCTGGACAAGAGCATCTGCTAAATGACTCACTACTGTAAGTCTCTCTGGACAAGAGCGTCTGCTAAATGACTCACTACTGTAAGTCGCTAAATGACAAAAACATATAAAAATACATGTGAAATGTGTGACAGAGGGACAGAGCTGTTTAACAATGGGTGATGTTGTTCACATACAGCTATAACCTCAAACAGACACAGATCTACTGCTCTGATAAGTCTCTATGTATATCCGTGTGATGTGTGGGGGCAGCCTCTATTTTTACTAATGCTGTCAGTTGTAAAGACATTTGGCTTGATGACTTTGGGTCTTTTGAGCATCATGCTACACTGTTTAAATGTCAGCCACCAGACCAGAGCATCATGTTATACTGTTTAAATGTCAGCCACCAGACCAGAGCATCATGATATACTGTTTAAATGTCAGCCACCAGACCAGAGCATCATGTTATACTGTTTAAATGTCAGACACCAGAGCAGAGCATCATGTTATACTGTTTAAATGGAACCAGTTATTTGGCTTTCTACTGGACCCACCCATAACCTCAGCCATACTCTGGACCTGGTTATTACCAAGGGGCTTTCTACTGGGCCCATCCATAACCACAGCCATACTCTGGACCTGGTTATTACCAAGGGGCTTTCTACTGGGCCCACCCATAACCACAGTCATACTCTGGACCTGGTTATTACCAAGGGGCTTCCTACTGGGCCCACCCATAACCACAGCCATACTCTGGACCTGGTTATTACCAAGGGGCTTTCTACTGGGCCCACCTATAACCACAGCCATACTCTGGACCTGGTTATTACCAAGGGGCTTTCTACTGGGCCCACCTATAACCACAGCCATACTCTGGACCTGGTTATTACCAAGGGGCTTTCTACTGGGCCCACCCATAACCACAGCCATACTCTGGACCTGGTTATTACCAAGGGGCTTTCTACTGGGCCCACCCATAACCACAGCCATACTCTGGACCTGGTTATTACCAAGGGGCTTTCTACTGGGCCCACCCATAACCACAGCCATACTCTGGACCTGGTTATTACCAAGGGGCTTTCTACTGGGCCCACCCATTACCACAGCCATACTCTAGACTGGTTATTACCAAGGGGCTTTCTATTGACATATCCTCTATTGTTGATGTTGCTTTCTCTGATCACAACTGGGGATGTTTTACTACCTTGTTGCCAGTCCAAACGTTAATTAAATAAAAACATTGTAAATTAAAGGGCAAACATTGGTGCCACAGCTCCAGTAAAGTTGAGAAAGAACACATCCAAATGGAGAGGCCCTTGGATGACTGAGGAAACTGCAGAAAGCCAGAGTGGATTTGAATGAAGTCAAAGTTGCAGGTCCATTATGATATTGTGAGAGAGCATCATATATAACAAGGCCATTAGAAATGAGAGAGCATCATATATAAAAAGGCCATTAGAAATAGAGAGCATCATATATAACAAGGCCATTAAAAATGAGAGAGCATCATATATAACAAGGCCATTAGAAATGAGAGAGCATCATATATAACAAGGCCATTAGAAATGAGAGAGCATCATATATAACAAGGCCATTAGAAATGAGAGAGCATCATATATAACAAGGCCATTAGAAATGCCAGATGGTCTCATTTTACTAACTTGATCACCAATAATCAGAATAATTAGAGAGTGCTCTTCTCCACCATTGATGGCCTGATAAATCCTACCTCCACAAACCTATGTGAACTTTCCTCTACATGTAAATGTGATGAGTTTACAGCACATTTCAGGTATTAAACTCAACATTGGACTGGGTATCAGTCAAGACCAAATGAGAAGTTTGATGATATGTGTACTAGCCTACCACACAAAGGTACTATGGATTTATTTTATTTTATTTTAGTCTTCCTGTCTGGGTTCCCCTTGGGTTGTGCCGTGGTGGAGATCTTTGTGGGCTATACTCGGCCTTGTCTCAGGATGGTAAGTTGGTGGTTGGAGATATCCCTCTAGTGGTGTGGGGGCTGTGCTTTGGCAAAGTGGCTGAGGTTATATCCTGCCTGTTTGGCCATGTCCGGGGGTATCATCAGATGGGGCCACAGTGTCTCCTGACCCCTCCTGTCTCAGCCTCCAGTATTTATGCTGCAGTAGTTTATGTGTCGGGGGGCTAGGGTCAGTCTGTTACATCTGGATTATTTCTCTTGTCTTATCCGGTGTCCTGTGTGAATTTAAATATGCTCTCTCTAATTCTCTCTTTCTATCTCTCTCTCGGAGGACCTGAACCCTAGGACCATGCCTCAGGACCACCTGGCATGATGACTCCTTGCTGTCCCCAGTCCACCTGGCCGTGCTGCTGCTCCAGTTTCAACTGTTCTGCCTGCGTCTATGGAACCCTGACCTGTTCACCGGACGTGCTACCTGTCCCAGACCTGCTGTTTTCAATTCTAGAGACAGCAGGAGAGGTAGAGATACTCTCAATGATCGGCTATGAAAAGCCAACTGACACTTACTCGAGTTGCTGACTTGTTGCACCCTCGACAACTACTATGATTATTATTATTTGACCATGCTGGTCATCTATGAACATTTGAACATCTTGGCCATGTTCTGTTATAATCTCCACCCGGCACAGCCAGAAGAGGACTGGCCACCCCTCATAGCCTGGTTCCTCTCTAGGTTTCTTCCTGGGTTCTGGCCTTTCTAGGGAGTTTTTCCTAGCCACCGTGCTTCTACACCTGCATTGCTTGCTGTTTGGGGTTTTAGGCTGGGTTTCTGTACAGCACTTTGAGATATCAGCTGATGTAAGAAGGGCTTTATAAATACATTTGATTTGATGTTCCATAGCTGACACAGACATGCTCAGGAGAGTGACATCACAACTTAACCTTCTACCTGCCTTCTCCATCCTATCCCCACCACCTTCTACCTGCCTTCTCCATCCTATCCCCACCACCTTCTACCTGCCTTCTCCATCCTATCCCCACCATCTTCTACCTGCCTTCTCCATCCTATCCCCACCACCTTCTACCTGCCTTCTCCATCCTATCCCCACCACCTTCTACCTGCCTTCTCCATCCTATCCCCACCACTTTCTTCATAAGAGTTTTTAGTTTAAATTTCATTTAAATTATCCAACATTACATTCTGATGCACAATTCTTGAGAAGTGTAACAGCTACATGATTTTTTAAGTGACAACTAAAAGTGGTAACTTATCTTAGAGCCAACACAGAGACAGTCTTAGTTAAAGTGGTAACTTATCTTAGAGCCAACACAGAGACAGCCTTAGTTAAAGTAGTAACCTATCAGTTCTCTGTTCTTGTACTATTGGATTTAAGTGCTGCATTCAACACTGTTGACTATGATGTCACGTGGCGTTCCACAAGGTTCCATTTTGGGTCCGGTACTGTCCAGTTAATATATGTTACCCCTTGGCAGGGTTATCAGTCCTGTACTGTCTAGTTAATATATGTTACCCCTTGGCAGGGTTATCAGTCCTGTCTAGTTAATATATGTTACCCCTTGGCAGGGTTATCAGTCCTGTACTGTCTAGTTAATATATGTTACCCCTTGGCAGGGTTATCAGTCCTGTCTAGTTAATATATGTTACCCCTTGGCAGGGTTATCAGTCCTGTCCTGTCTAGTTAATATATGTTACCCCTTGGCAGGGTTATCAGTCCTGTCTAGTTAATATATGTTACCCCTTGGCAGGGTTATCAGTCCTGTCTAGTTAATATATGTTACCCCTTGGCAGGGTTATCAGTCCTGTACTGTCTAGTTAATATATGTTACCCCTAGGCAGGGTTATCAGTCCTGTACTGTCCAGTTAATATATGTTACCCCTTGGCAGGGTTATTACAAAGCACAGCATTGATTTTCACTGCTACGGAGACGATACACAACTTTACATTTCTGTGGATTTTAGCTCCATGAATAAATGACCAAGACCAGACAGAGAACACATTACACCGGTTTTAAGATCTCTGCACTGGCTGCCTATCAGTTTAATAATTCATCACATTCCCAGTGGGTCAGAAGTTTACATACACTCAATTTAAATGTTTATTTTTTTATTTCAGCTTTATTTTACCAGGTAGGCAAGTTGAGAACAATTAGTATTTGGTAGCATTGCCTTTAAATTGTTTAACTTGGGTCAAACATTTCGGGTAGCCTTCCATAAGCTTCCGACAATAAGTTGGGTGAATTTTGGCCCATTCCTCCTCACAGAGCTGGTGTAACTGAGTCAGGTTTTTAGGCCTCCTTGCTCGCACACACTTTTTCAGTTCTGACCACAAATCTTCTGTGGGATTGAGGTCAGGGCTTTGTGATGGCCACGCCAATACCTTGACTTTGTTGTCCTTGTGTGTTATTTCATAGTTTTTATGTCTCCACTATTATTCTACAATGTAGAAAATAGTAAAAATAAAGAAAACCCCTTGAATGAGTAGGTGTTCTAAAACTCCTGAACGTTAGTGTGTATATATACAGGTAAACAGGTGGTGTTCAACCCACCTGCTCTGAATGACCAGTCGCCTGTTGTGATGTGTATTTCACGATTCACATTTGTGCTCGTTTGTGTTTTAGGACATTTGACATGAAGTTAATGTCCACATCAGAACACTAGATGGAGCTAGATATCACGAGATGACATGAAGTTAATGTCCATATCAGAACACTAGATGGAGCTAGATATCGCGAGATGACATGAAGTTAATGTCCATATCAGAGCACTAGATGGAGCTAGATATCGCGAGATGACATGACGTTAATGTCCATATCAGACCACTAGATGGCGCTAGATATCGCGAGATGATATGTAACTAGAAGTACTGTAATTAAAAGTAAAGTGTGAAACTCCACCGCCCTTTTCCCCCGTTATTTCTGGAACAGACGTCGTGTTACTTTCTGTTCGTTGACAAATTAGCCTTTCGACTGTTTTGGTTTATTTTTCTAAACTCCTAATAATTTTATTCACCAGTTACAAACAGCTTTACCTTGGAGTCAGACTTGTTTTGTAGTGAAATGAAGACCTTTCCGACCTCGGCGGCCTGGTGTTTAGGGATTCTGTTCATCAGTGTTTCATTGATAACGACAGGTAGGACACAACATTATTCCTTCATTATTTATCCTGTAGGCTATTTTATTATCTGAACATAATATTAACAAGAAAGAAACGGGGAGAATTGAAGTGCAGGAAATGTAGATGTCTTGTCGTCGCTGTGTTGTCTGATCAGACAGGACAGTTTGGGGTGTGGTGGTGCTGTAGGGTGTCTGATCAGACAGGACAGTTTGGGGTGTGGTGGTGCTGTAGGGTGTCTGATCAGACAGGACAGTTTGGGGTGTGGTGGTGCTGTAGGGTGTCTGATCAGACAGGACAGTTTGGGGTGTGGTGGAGCTGTAGGGTGTCTGATCAGACAGGACAGTTTGGGGTGTGGTGGTGCTGTAGGGGGTCCGTGGAAGACAAACACTATTTACCCGCTACTTACTTAGCTGTGACATTATATTGTCTGGTCAACTGTAAAACATACAGAATGCTGCAGGGTGCTGACCAAGACCAGACAGAGAACACATTACACCGGTTTTAAGGTCTCTGCAGTAGCTGCCTATCAGTTTAATAATTAATTATAATATTCTATTGGTTTTCAAATCAGATTGTGTCTGAACTGAGCCAAAGCTGCTATTTTAGGGACAGAATCAGCCCAGCAAATGTAGAAAAGTCAAGAGGTCTGAATACTTTCTGAAAGCACTGTATATATACAGTTGAAGTCGGAAGTTTACATACACCTTAGCCAAATACATTTAAACTCAGTTTTTCACAATTCCTGACATTTAATCTTAGTAAAGATTCCCTGTTTTAGGTCAGTTAGGATCACCACTTTATTTTAAGAATGTGAAATGTCAGAATAATAGTAGAGAGAATGATTTATTTCAGGTTTTATTTCTTTCATCACATTCCCAGTGGGTCAGAAGTTTACATACACTCAATTACTATTTGGTAGCATTGCCTTTAAATTGTTTAACTTGGGTCGCCTTCCATAAGCTTCCCACAATAAGTTGGGTGAATTTTGGCCCATTCCTCCTGACAGAGCTGGTGTTACTGAGTCTGGTTTGTAGGCCTCCTTGCTCGCACACGCTTTTTCAGTATCCAAATAAATATCATTAGAAAACGGCCTAAACAAACGCAAATGCAGCAATATCATATATATGCCATATATCGAGTTTAATGTATTATGAAGTGTTGTTCCAGCTGATACAACAGGTGTATTATGAAGTGTTGTACCAGCTGATACAACAGGTGTATTATGAAGTGTTGTTCCAGCTGATACAACAGGTGTATTATGAAGTGTTGTTCCAGCTGATACAACAGGTGTATTATGAAGTGTTGTACCAGCTGATACAACAGGTGTATTATGAAGTGTTGTTCCAGCTGATACAACAGGTGTATTATGAAGTGTTGTTCCAGCTGATACAACAGGTGTATTATGAAGTGTTGTTCCAGCTGATACAACAGGTGTATTATGAAGTGTTGTTCCAGCTGATACAACAGGTGTATTATGAAGTGTTGTTCCAGCTGATACAACAGGTGTATTATGAAGTGTTGTACCACAGCACCTTGGTAATGGATGCAGTTGACTATAGATTGAGAACCTGCCTTAAAGGGGCAATCTGCTGTTGCTACATTTATTTTTGGATTTAATGATAGTGTTTTCAAAGTATTCAGACTCCTTGACCTTTTCCACTTTTTGTTACGTTTTCTCATAAATCAGTACATAATACCCCATAATGACAAAGCGAAAACACGTTTTCATTTATTTTTTGCAAATGTATATGAAAATATATAATTACCTTTTTCACGGCGCAACTAGAGAATATTACCAACCCCTACTCTTTGTATTTTTTTAAACGCATTTTGGAGATAAAAAGAGACCGTTTTATTTATTGTTAACAAACTGCTCTGAATGACGGGTCTCAAATGCATAACATTATCAAATATAATAGCTTAGCATAACATTATCAAATATAATAGCTTAGCACAACATTATCAAATATAATAGCTTAGTATAACATTATCAAATATAATAGCTTAGCATAACATTATCAAATATAATAGCTTAGTATAACATTATCAAATATAATAGCTTAGCATAACATTATCAAATATAATAGCTTAGCACAACATTATCAAATATAATAGCTTAGTATAACATTATCAAATATAATAGCTTAGTACAACATTATCAAATATAATAGCTTAGTATAACATTATCAAATATAATAGCTTAGTACAACATTATCAAATATAAAAGCTTAGCATAACATTATCAAATATAATAGCTTAGTACAACATTATCAAATATAATAGCTTAGCATAACATTATCAAATATAATAGCTTAGTATAATATGAAATATAATAGCTTAGCATAACATTTTCAAATATAATAGCTTAGCATAACATTATCAAATATAATAGCTTAGCATAACATTATCAAATATAATATCTTAGTATAACATTATCAAATATAATATCTTAGTATAACATTATCAAATATAATAGCTTAGTATAACATTATCAAATATAATAGCTTAGCATAACATTATCAAATATAATATCTTAGTATAACATTATCAAATATAATAGCTTAGCATAGCATTATCAAATATAATAGCTTAGTATAATATGAAATATAATAGCTTAGCATAACATTATCAAATATAAAAGCTTAGCATAACATTATCAAATATAATAGCTTAGTATAACATTATCAAATATAATAGCTTAGCATAGCATTATCAAATATAATAGCTTAGCATAGCATTATCAAATATAATATCTTAGTATAACATTATCAAATATAATATCTTAGTATAACATTATCAAATATAATAGCTTAGTATAACATTATCAAATATAATAGCTTAGCATAACATTATCAAATATAATAGCTTAGCATAACATTATCAAATATAATATCTTAGTATAACATTATCAAATATAATAGCTTAGTATAACATTATCAAATATAATAGCTTAGCATAACATTATCAAATATAATATCTTAGTATAACATTATCAAATATAATAGCTTAGCATAGCATTATCAAATATAATAGCTTAGTATAATATGAAATATAATAGCTTAGCATAACATTACATCAAAACACCACATAATTTCTAATGAGATTTAAATAGTCTAAATAATCCAAACTCAACAGCTCCACTAGGCAGAATGCACTTAGATTGAAACAGAATACAGGAAGGTTATAGTTTGTTAACACTGGCTGGCTTGTGTGTGTGTGTGGGGGGGTCTGGGGCAATGTACTGTCTGGGGTGAGGGGTCTGGGATGAGGGGTCTGGGACAATGTACTGTCTGGGATGAGGGGTCTGGAATGAGGGGTCTGGGACAATGTACTGTCTGGGATGAGGGGTCTGGGATGAGGGGTCTGGGACAATGTACTGTCTGGGATGAGGGGTCTGGGATGAGGGGTCTGGGATGAGGGGTCTGGGATGAGGGGTGTGGGGCAATGTACTGTCTGGGATGAGGGGTCTGGGATGAGGGGTGTGGGGCAATGTACTGTCTGGGATGAGGGGTCTGGGATGAAGGGTCTGGGATGAGGGGTCTGGGGCAATGCACTGTCTGGGATGAGGGGTCCGACTTCATTTGGCATCAATTCACTATAGGAATGAATGGTGTCATGTGGGCCAGAATCCATGGAACAACAGGAAGTTACCAGGTATCTTTAACTGTGTGTTATCTGTTTTTCTCCAGGGTCGTCTGAGGTTGTTGGACCGGCTGACCCAGTCGTTGCCTTAGCTGGTGATGACATCATTCTACCATGTTCCCTGAAACCCAATGCAAGTGTTAAGGACATGGCAGTGAGGTGGACAAGATTGAACCCGACAACAGAAAACGTCCATTTTTACCGTGACGGTCAAGACTCCAATGAGGACCAGTCTCCATCCTACAGGGGAAGGACATCAGTGTTTAATGAAGAACTGAAGAAAGGCAACGTCTCCTTAAAGCTGACCAGAGTTACTCTCTCTGATGCTGGAAGCTACAGGTGCTTCATTCCAACACTGACCAGCCAGGTGAATCAAACCACCGTTCAACTCCTTGTTGGTGAGTCATGATTACTGTCCTCTGTTATAGATCATGTATTCAGCTGGTCTTCCTTCCTCTGTTATAGATCATGTATTCAGCTGGTCTTCCTTCCTCTGTTATAGATCATGTATTCAGCTGGTCTTCCTCCCTCATCAGTCCTTCCTCTGTTATAGATCATGTATTCAGCTGGTCTTCCTTCCTCTGTTATAGATCATGTATTCAGCTGCTCAGCACACAGCCTTTACAACACACTCCTCACACATCCAAACCTCCAACACTGTCACACTGTCTGTGTCCTTATATTCCTGCTACCTGCTGTTGACTCACAGTAGTTACTATGTACTGATAGTGAAACACTTCCATTGGGAAGGTATTGTATAGTCAACAGCGTTGTGCTGCTTTGTTGATTGATTTGTCCAAGGCTTTTGTTTGACACAGTTAATTATTGATGTCTTCCCTGTGGCTCAGTTGGTAGAGCATGGTGTTTGCAACGCCAGCATGGTGTGTGGGTTGTGGGTTCGATTCCAGTACAAATTTTTTTTTGCATTAAATGAAATGTATGCATTCACTACTGTAAGTCACTCTGGATAAGAGTGTCTGCTAAATGACTAAAATTTAAATGATTTCAATTAAAGCTGTTGTTCTGTTCATGACTTCTGACCATCTTTCTGTTAATACTGGAGTGCTGCAGGGTTCATGACTTCTGACCATCTTTCTGTTAATACTGGAGTGCTGCAGGGTTCTGTTCATGACTCCTGACCATCTTTCTGTTAATACTGGAGTGCTGCAGGGTTCTGTTCATGACTTCTGACCATCTTTCTGTTAATATTGGAGTGCTGCAGGGTTCTCTTCATGGGCCGTTATTGTTCACTATTTAAGTAATAACTTGTGTGAAACCATTGCTGATGAAAATGTCCATCTATATGCAGATGAGATATCATCTATAGCCCTGATCCCACACCAGATCGGGAAGTGTTTAATGTTGTTGACTAGGTATTTATCAAATAGCAGGAAGTGTTTAATGTTGTTGACTAGGCATTTCTCAAATTGCAGGAAGTGTTTAATGTTGTTGATTAGGCATTTCTCAAATAGCAGGAAGTGATAAATGTTGTTGATTAGGCATTTCTCAAATAGCAGGAAGTGATAAATGTTGTTGATTAGGCATTTCTCAAATAGCAGGAAGTGTTTAATGTTGTTGACTAGGTATTTATCAAATAGCAGGAAGTGTTTAATGTTGTTGACTAGGTATTTATCAAATAGCAGGAAGTGTTTAATGTTGTTGACTAGGTATTTATCAAATAGCAGGAAGTGTTTAATGTTGTTGATTAGGCATTTCTCAAATAGCAGGAAGTGATAAATGTTGTTGATTAGGCATTTCTCAAATAGCAGGAAGTGTTTAATGTTGTTGACTAGGCAATTATCAAATAGCAGGAAGTGTTTGATGTTGTTGACTAGGCAATTATCAAATAGCAGGAAGTGATAAATGTTGTTGATTAGGCATTTCTCAAATAGCAGGAAGTGTTTAATGTTGTTGACTAGGCATTTCTCAAATAGCATGAAGTGTTTAATGTTGTTGACTAGGTATTTATCAAATAGCAGGAAGTGTTTAATGTTGTTGACTAGGTATTTATCAAATAGCAGGAAGTGTTTAATGTTGTTGACTAGGCATTTATCAAATAGCAGAAAGTGTTTAATATTGTTGACTAGGCATTTATCAAATAGCAGGAAGTGTTTGTTGTCCAACATCACCTCTTTCAGATCAAATTGGTCCTAAATGCAGAGAAAATCTAACTTGTATTAGATAAGTTATTATCTATTATCAAGATCAAGAAAGCAACCCTGCCTCAGATAGTGACTCATAAAGATTGATTACCTTGGGAAGGAGTCTGTGTTTTCTGTTGACCATCTGAAGAGGTGGAGAGGGATTGGATGGTCTCTTTAGCTTCCCCTGAGGACAAGAACAGATAGACAGAACATACATGTTGGTGAGCAAACCTTAAAAACATGACAATGCATGTGAACACACACACAGACATGACCAAAAGTATGTGGACACCTGCTATTATCTAACATTAGGTAGAAACACTACATGACCAAAAGTATGTGGACACCTGCTATTATCTAACATTAGGTAGAAACACTACATGACCAAAAGTATGTAGACACCTGTTCATTAAACATCTCATTCCAAAATCATGGGCATTAATATGGAGTTGGTCCCCCTTTGCTGCTATAACAGCCTCCACTATTCTGGGAAGGCTTTCCACTAGATGATGGAACATTGCTGTGGGGACTTGCTTTCATTCAGCCACAAGAGCTTTAGTGAGGTCTCCCTCCCTCTCTTCTCTCAGAGGACCTGGGTTCCCCACAGAAAGGCTGTGAGGTCGGGTACTGATGTTGGGTGACTAGGCCTGGCTCGCTTTCGGCTTTCCAGTACATAGCAAAGGTGTTTGACATGAATAAAGAGAGGGGTGGACTCAGAGACATCAGACTAAACAAGACATGGATAAAGAGAGGGGTGGACTCAGAGACATCAGACTAAACAAGACATGAATAAAGAGAGGGGTGGACTCAGAGACATCAGACTAAACAAGACATGGATAAAGAGAGGGGTGGACTCAGAGACATCAGACTGAACAAGACATGAATAAAGAGAGGAGTGGACTCAGACATCATGTATCAGGGGAGGTTGTATATCTGTATATCAACACTAGACACTCCACCATGCTGCTGTTAGATTGGTAACCAACACTAGACACTCTACCATGCTGCTGTTAGATTGGTAACCAACACTAGACACTCTACCATGCTGCTGTTAGATTGGTAACCAACACTAGACACTCTACCATGCTGCTGTTAGATTGGTAACCAACACTAGACACTCTACCATGCTGCTGTTAGATTGGTAACCAACACTAGACACTCTACCATGCTGCTGTTAGATTGGTAACCAACACTAGACACTCTACTATGCTGCTGTTAGATTGGTAACCAACACTAGACACTCTACCATGCTGCTGTTAGATTGGTAACCAACACTAAACACTCTACCATGCAGCTGTTAGATTGGTAACCAACACTAGACACTCTACCAAGCTGCTGTTAGATTGGTAACCAACACTAGACACTCTACCATGCTGCTGTTAGATTGGTAACCAACACTAGACACTCTACCATGCTGCTGTTAGATTGGTAACCAACACTAGACACTCTACCATGCTGCTGTTAGATTGGTAACCAACACTAGACACTCTATCAAGCTGCTGTTAGATTGGTAACCAACACTAGACACTCTACCATGCTGCTGTTAGATTGGTAACCAACACTAGACACTCTACCATGCTGCTGTTAGATTGGTAACCAACACTAGACACTCTACCATGCTGCTGTTAGATTGGTAACCAACACTAGACACTCTACCATGCTGATGTTAGATTGGTAACCAACACTAAACACTCTACCATGCAGCTGTTAGATTGGTAACCAACACTAGACACTCTACCAAGCTGCTGTTAGATTGGTAACCAACACTAGACACTCTACCATGCTGCTGTTAGATTGGTAACCAACACTAGACACTCTACCATGCTGCTGTTAGATTGGTAACCAACACTAGACACTCTACCATGCTGCTGTTAGATTGGTAACCAACACTAGACACTCTACCATGCTGCTGTTAGATTGTTAACCAACACTAGACACTCTACCATGCTGCTGTTAGATAGGTAACCAACACTAGACACTCTACCATGCTGCTGTTAGATTGGTAACCAACACTAGACACTCTACCATGCTGCTGTTAGATTGGTTACCAACACTAGACACTCTACCATGCTGCTGTTAGATTGGTAACCAACACTAGACACTCTACCATGCTGCTGTTAGATTGGTAACCAACACTAGACACTCTACCATGCTGCTGTTAGATTGGTTACCAACACTAGACACTCTACCATGCAGCTGTTAGATTGGTTACCACTCTACCATGCTGTTGTTAGATTGGTAACCAACACTAGACACTCTACCATGCTGCTGTTAGATTGGTAACCAACACTAGACACTCTACCGTGCTGCTGTTAGATTGGTAACCAACACTAGACACTCTACCATGCTGATGTTAGATTGGTAACCAACACTAGACACTCTACCATGCTGCTGTTAGATTGGTAACCAACACTAGACACTCTACCATGCAGCTGTTAGATTGGTAACCAACACTAGACACTCTACCATGCAGCTGTTAGATTGGTAACCAACACTAGACACTCTACCATGCTGCTGATAGATTGGTAACCAACACTAGAAACTCTACCATGCTGCTGTTAGATTGGTAACCAACACTAGATACTCTACCATGCTGCTGATAGATTGGTAACCAACACTAGATACTCTACCATGCTGCTGATAGATTGGTAACCAACACTAGACACTCTACCGTGCTGCTGTTAGATTGGTAACCAACACTAGACACTCTACCGTGCTGCTGTTAGATTGGTAACCAACACTAGACACTCTACCATGCTGATGTTAGATTGGTAACCAACACTAGACACTCTACCATGCAGCTGTTAGATTGGTAACCAACACTAGACACTCTACCATGCAGCTGTTAGATTGGTAACCAACACTAGACACTCTACCATGCTGCTGTTAGATTGGTAACCAACACTAGAAACTCTACCATGCTGCTGTTAGATTGGTAACCAACACTAGATACTCTACCATGCTGCTGATAGATTGGTAACCAACACTAGACACTCTACCATGCAGCTGTTAGATTGGTAACCAACACTAGACACTCTACCATGCTGCTGATAGATTGGTAACCAACACTAGAAACTCTACCATGCTGCTGTTAGATTGGTAACCAACACTAGATACTCTACCATGCTGCTGATAGATTGGTAACCAACACTAGACACTCTACCGTGCTGCTGTTAGATTGGTAACCAACACTAGACACTCTACCGTGCTGCTGTTAGATTGGTAACCAACACTAGACACTCTACCATGCTGATGTTAGATTGGTAACCAACACTAGACACTCTACCATGCTGCTGTTAGATTGGTAACCAACACTAGACACTCTACCATGCAGCTGTTAGATTGGTAACCAACACTAGACACTCTACCATGCAGCTGTTAGATTGGTAACCAACACTAGACACTCTACCATGCTGCTGTTAGATTGGTAACCAACACTAGAAACTCTACCATGCTGCTGTTAGATTGGTAACCAACACTAGATACTCTACCATGCTGCTGATAGATTGGTAACCAACACTAGACACTCTACCATGCTGCTGTTAGATTGGTAACCAACACTAGACACTCTACCATGCTGCTGTTAGATTGGTAACCAACACTAGACACTCTACCATGCAGCTGTTAGATTGGTAACCAACACTAGACACTCTACCATGCTGATGTTAGATTGGTAACCAACACTAGACACTCTACCATGCTGCTGTTAGATTGGTAACCAACACTAGACACTCTACCATGCAGCTGTTAGATTGGTAACCAACACTAGACACTCTACCATGCAGCTGTTAGATTGGTAACCAACACTAGACACTCTACCATGCTGCTGATAGATTGGTAACCAACACTAGAAACTCTACCATGCTGCTGTTAGATTGGTAACCAACACTAGATACTCTACCATGCTGCTGATAGATTGGTAACCAACACTAGACACTCTACCGTGCTGCTGTTAGATTGGTAACCAACACTAGACACTCTACCGTGCTGCTGTTAGATTGGTAACCAACACTAGACACTCTACCATGCTGATGTTAGATTGGTAACCAACACTAGACACTCTACCATGCTGCTGTTAGATTGGTAACCAACACTAGACACTCTACCATGCAGCTGTTAGATTGGTAACCAACACTAGACACTCTACCATGCAGCTGTTAGATTGGTAACCAACACTAGACACTCTACCATGCTGCTGTTAGATTGGTAACCAACACTAGAAACTCTACCATGCTGCTGTTAGATTGGTAACCAACACTAGATACTCTACCATGCTGCTGATAGATTGGTAACCAACACTAGACACTCTACCATGCTGCTGTTAGATTGGTAACCAACACTAGACACTCTACCATGCTGCTGTTAGATTGGTAACCAACACTAGACACTCTACCATGCAGCTGTTAGATTGGTAACCAACACTAGACACTCTACCATGCTGCTGATAGATTGGTAACCAACACTAGACACTCTACCATGCTGCTGTTAGATTGGTAACCAACACTCTACCATGCTGCTGTTAGATTGGTAACCAACACTAGACACTCTACCATGCTGCTGTTAGATTGGTAACCACTCTACCATGCTGCTGTTAGATTGGTAACCAACACTAGACACTCTACCATGCTGCTGTTAGATTGGTAACCAACACTAGACACTCTACCATGCTGCTGTTAGATTGGTAACCAACACTAGATACTCTACCATGCTGCTGATAGATTGGTAACCAACACTAGACACTCTACCGTGCTGCTGTTAGATTGGTAACCAACACTAGACACTCTACCGTGCTGCTGTTAGATTGGTAACCAACACTAGACACTCTACCATGCTGATGTTAGATTGGTAACCAACACTAGACACTCTACCATGCTGCTGTTAGATTGGTAACCAACACTAGACACTCTACCATGCAGCTGTTAGATTGGTAACCAACACTAGACACTCTACCATGCAGCTGTTAGATTGGTAACCAACACTAGACACTCTACCATGCTGCTGTTAGATTGGTAACCAACACTAGAAACTCTACCATGCTGCTGTTAGATTGGTAACCAACACTAGATACTCTACCATGCTGCTGATAGATTGGTAACCAACACTAGACACTCTACCATGCTGCTGTTAGATTGGTAACCAACACTAGACACTCTACCATGCTGCTGTTAGATTGGTAACCAACACTAGACACTCTACCATGCAGCTGTTAGATTGGTAACCAACACTAGACACTCTACCATGCTGCTGATAGATTGGTAACCAACACTAGACACTCTACCATGCTGCTGTTAGATTGGTAACCAACACTCTACCATGCTGCTGTTAGATTGGTAACCAACACTAGACACTCTACCATGCTGCTGTTAGATTGGTAACCACTCTACCATGCTGCTGTTAGATTGGTAACCAACACTAGACACTCTACCATGCTGCTGTTAGATTGGTAACCAACACTAGACACTCTACCATGCTGCTGTTAGATTGGTAACCAACACTAGACACTCTACCATGCTGCTGTTAGATTGGTAACCAACACTACACACTCTACCATGCTGCTGTTAGATCAACAGCTACAGGAAGTGTTTGGTTGGAGTCATTACAGATAAAGGTGGTACATCCAGTTATTGAGTAGGGGAATTACTTTTTCACACAGGGGGATTGAGTGCTGCATAACTTTGGTAATTAAATAAATACTTTTTTTTGTTATTTGTAAACTCAGGTTCCCTTTATCTAATATTATGTTTTGGTTGAAGATCTGATAACATTCAGAATCAAAAATATGCAAGAAATAGAGTAAATCAGAAAGAGGGCAAATACTTGTTTACAACATTGTATTCACTCTCAGCTATATTTTTATGGTATTTTCCAGACCTGGAAAAGTTTTTAAAATGTAATAAAATCATACACGTTTTAGAAAAATAATTAATTAATAATTTCTGTTGAATGTAATTTATTTAGAAACAGGAGAGCGAAACAGTCAGAGCAGCAGCAGCAGGTAGGCATAGGGGGGCAAAGTTAAATGTAATAGGAGTACAACACAACAACAATAGGCCAGTTCTATGGTATGCCAAGAAAGTGTTAATAAGGAATATCATCTCAATCGTCATTTTTCAAGCAAACAGTCTGCTTGGACAAATGAATCTACCGTTGAGCAAACGTCACAACAGATGGATCACCAAATCTAACGGAAATAACATTAAAAAGACAAAGTACAAGGAGAACGCCCTAACTCTGAGGAATTGATATTTCTTCACTGTGCTATTCATCATGAAGCCCTGTGTAAAAGTGTGTTGAAGCTGGAAAGTGGTTGTAAAACTTTATACGGACAAGGGGGCTTAACCATCGTCAGTTCATTCAGCTGTTCAATGACACGGAGGCAGAGCAGCAGGACTTGTTGTACCATTCAAATGTGAGCTGGCTCAGCCTGGGAGACTGAGAGGAGATTATGTTCCTTGATACGGTTGGAAAAGCTGACGACTTCTCCGAGTTGAAAGACACAGACTGGCGAAATCTGAATGGGAAACTGAAACTGGGAAATTGTGTTTTTGTGTATCAACTGTATTCCAACGTTCATTCAAGGCCAAACTTATGTTGTTCTCTAGACAAATGAGCAGCCGGTCTCTTGCTCATTTTCATTTTCCGACACTGGCTGCACTGAACGCGCCCACATTGCAGTGCCGCACTGAGCACTTTGATTGACCTGCATGCTGAGTTTTCCTGCTGCTTCTCAGACTTCACCAAGCCCCTGTCTTTCCACAGGGAGATTGAGACTGATCTGGAGCTTGTATCGTGCCCCTGTCTTTCCACAGGGAGATTGAGACTGATCTGGAGCTTGTATTGTGCCCCTGTCTTTCCACAGGGAGATTGAGACTGATCTGGAGCTTGTATTGTGCCCCTGTCTTTCCACAGGGAGATTGAGACTGAGTAGTAGCTTGTATCGTGCCCCTGTCTTTCCACAGGGAGATTGAGACTGAGTAGTAGCTTGTATTGTGCCCCTGTCTTTCCACAGGGAGATTGAGACTGAGTAGTAGCTTGTATCGTGCCCCTGTCTTTCCACAGGGAGATTGAGACTGAGTAGTAGCTTGTATTGTGCCCCTGTCTTTCCACAGGGAGATTGAGACTGAGTAGTAGCTTGTATCGTGCCCCTGTCTTTCCACAGGGAGATTGAGACTGAGTAGTAGCTTGTATCGTGCCCCTGTCTTTCCACAGGGAGATTGAGACTGATCTGGAGCTTGTATCGTGCCCCTGTCTTTCCACAGGGAGATTGAGACTGATCTGGAGCTTGTATTGTGCCCCTGTCTTTCCACAGGGAGATTGAGACTGATCTGGAGCTTGTATTGTGCCCCTGTCTTTCCACAGGGAGATTGAGGGCCACCGTCCTCCAGGAGAGATAATGGGTGAGGAAGCACCACCAGCTAATCGACATCCAAGGTGACAGTGCTTTGAAGGAGGAGTACAACACAGCAACAATAGGCCAGTTCTATGCCTCACTGAATGAAATAACGTTTCCAAACATTTAAAAAGCACGCCCAAAGGATTCTTGTTTTATTCGGGTCCATATTATGTGTGTGAACAAACGTTCTCAGTCATGAATTACAACAAATCCCGCCACAGGTCAAATTTAACAAATTACCAATTGTCAAAATGTTCTGAGAATCTCTACATCAAAGATAAAAGCAGCCAAGGGAGGTGACCAGACCCATTGTTCACATTAAGACTTGAACAAACCGTGGGATTCTTCTTTTTCATGGTGATGGTTATGCAGTGAGAATTATCCAGCAATTCACTTGGATACAGGTCATTTGTCCCCATACATCTGACAGTGAACACTTATTCAGTCAGATTTGAGCTGAGGTGATTGGATAACTGTAAATATGGCTCACAATGGAGATGAGAATTGTTCCTTATTTCAAAAACAGACCGTCCCAAATGAAACGGATGCTCTTACCATATGTTACACTCACGTTTTAGAATTGTTTTTTTTACCCACTTGCTGTTACATTTTGCATGTGTCCAGTCATATAATATATATCTATTTGTACGTTTGCATATTGTGACTGTTTGATTGTACTTTCCAAGGGTAGAGATGCAGGATCTGTGTGTGTGTTTGTCTGTGATGTTATAAATTATATGCATTTTGTGAAAATGTTTAGAATAGTTTTTTCTCCAAAAACAAGGGTAGAATTGTTCTGCAAGCATATATACACCTACAGTGATTCATTGTATTATTAATTTAATTTCGACAAAACTAATGATTGACTTCATTGTATTCAGTTCAATTGAATCGAATCATGTGAATCAAAATAATAATTTGTGAATTGTGGACATTCATTTTTGGAAAAAAGATTGTGGCTTCAAAACTTGTTTTGTAGATACTTCCAGTTGATTTGTCCATCCAATGTATGGGACATTGCAACTCAATAGATGCTAGTCAGCCTGCAAAGTAAACACTTCTTAGGCAGCTAAGATAAATGACTGAACTAGAAAAGATAAATTTCATGAAAAGCATGAAGAACCGTCCTCCAGGATAGATGATGCGTGTGCAGGCTTTTATTTCAGTTCCCCTCTAGCAAACCACATTGATGTGTTTGAGCAGGGCTTGATCAAAAGCCTGCACACTCAGCATCTCTCCTGACTGAGGGTAGACCACCCATTATCTCTGCTGACTGAGGGTTGACCACCCAGTATCTCCAGACTGAGGGTTGACCACCCAGTATCTCTCCAGACTGAGGGTGTAGGTGCTGTATCCCAGCCAGTGATCTGTTTTATCTTGTATCTGTAGGTGCTGTATCCCAGCCAGTGATCTGTTTTATCTGGTATCTGTGTAGGTGCTGTATCTCAGCCAGTGATCTCTGTTTTATCTTGTATCTGTAGGTGCTGTATCCCAGCCAGTGATCTGTTTTATCTTGTATCTGTGTAGGTGCTGTATCCCAGCCAGTGATCTGTTTTATCTTGTATCTGTAGGTGCTGTATCCCAGCCAGTGATCTGTTTTATCTGGTATCTGTGTAGGTGCTGTATCTCAGCCAGTGATCTCTGTTTTATCTTGTATCTGTGTAGGTGCTGTATCTCAGCCAGTGATCTGTTTTATCTTGTATCTGTGTAGGTGCTGTATCTCAGCCAGTGATCTGTTTTATCTTGTATCTGTGTAGGTGCTGTATCTCAGCCAGTGATCTGGTTTATCTTGTATCTGTGTAGGTGCTGTATCTCAGCCAGTGATCTGTTTTATCTTGTATCTGTGTAGGTGCTGTATCTCAGCCAGTGATCTGTTTTATCTTGAATCTGTATAGGTGCTGTATCTCAGCCAGTGATCTGTTTTATCTTGTATCTGTGTAGGTGCTGTATCCCAGCCAGTGACCTCTGTTTTATCTGGTATCTGTGTAGATGCTGTATCTCAGCCAGTGATCTGTTTTATCTTGTATCTGTGTAGGTGCTGTATCTCAGCCAGTGATCTGTTTTATCTTGTATCTGTGTAGGTGCTGTATCCCAGCCAGTGATCTCTATTGTTGGAACCAAAGGCTGGGGGGTGGTCCTGAAGTGTGAGTCTGGAGGCTGGTTTCCTGAACCTGAGATGGAGTGGCTGGACAGTTCTAGAACCATCCTCCCTGCTGATGGACCTCCAGAGAGACACAGGGACTCAGGCCTCTACGCTGTGAGACGACATGTCACCGTGGACCAGACTGACACCAACAACTTCACCTGTAGAGTTCATCAGCTGGAGATCAACCACCTGAAGGAGACAGAGATTCATGTCCCAGGTGAGGTCTTCATTGGTTAACCCAAATACCTGAGACCCCTTGTTAGTTAGACTAGTTAGTTAGACTAGTTAGTGGAGGATGGTTTCCTAAGGGATGACCTTGTTCGTCTGTTTTCAGTAGTATTTATAAATGATGTTTTACTTCCTGTACAGTATATATGTAGTGTTGTTGTAATGGTTTAACATGACTTCTCTGTTTCAGATGACGTGTTTCCTAAATCACAAGAAGTGATGATTGTTGGTCTACTAGCAGGAGCTGTTGGAGTTCTTGCAGCTTCTATTGGTGTCTACATGTTGATAAAACATATGAAAGGTGAGTTTAACCTGATCTCTGACTGGTCCTTGATGTCTCATCATTAAGAGTCCCTCAGTCAGAGATATTAAACATACTGAAGGTGAGTTAATGTCTCATCATTAAGAGTCCCTCAGTCAGAGATATTAAACATACTGAAGGTGAGTTAATGTCTCATCATTAAGAGTCCCTCAGTCAGAGATATTAAACATACTGAAGGTGAGTTTAACCTGATCTCTGACTGGTCCTTGATGTCTCATCATTAAGAGTCCCTCAGTCAGAGATATTAAACATACTGAAGGTCAGTTTAACCTTGATCTCTGACTGGTCCTTGATGTCTCATCATTAAGAGTCCTCTACTGACTGTACTGGGTAGAGATGAATCCAGGCTCTAAATGATGCTTTACTTCCTGTACAGTAAATATGTAGTGTTGTAATGGTTTCACATGGCTTCTCTGTTTCAGATGACGTGTTTCCTAAATCACAAGTAGGGTTGATTGTTGGTCTACTAATAGCAGCTGTTGGAGTTATTGCAGCTGGTGTCTACATGTTGAGAAAACATATTGAAGGTGAGTTTAACCTTGATGTCTGACTGGTCCTTGATGTCTCATCATTAAGAGTCCCTCAGTCAGAGATATTAAACATACTGAAGGTGAGTTTAACCTTGATGTCTGACTGGTCCTTGATGTCTCATCATTAAGAGTCCCTCAGTCAGAGATATTAAACATACTGAAGGTGAGTTTAACCTTGATGTCTGACTGGTCCTTGATGTCTCATCATTAAGAGTCCCTCAGTCAGAGATATTAAACATACTGAAGGTGAGTTTAACCTTGATGTCTGACTGGTCCTTGATGTCTCATCATTAAGAGTCCCTCAGTCAGAGATATTAAACATACTGAAGGTGAGTTTAACCTTGATCTCTGACTGGTCCTTGATGTCTCATCATTAAACAAGTGTGATATTTCAGTTTTTATTTATTTTAACTAGGAATGACCCATATCCTGTCCATTAGACTCTATTCATTTATACCAGGTTACCTTCAGACCAGTCCTGTATTAGATCAGGATATAACTATGCTAATTACAGGAATTAATTAGTATGGGTTAGATGTAGAGTTATATAGGCTTTTAATTATTATTATTATTGTAATGCTTTAATACATTTTTTTTCTTTTGTCTACAGAGAAGAAGCGTAAAAAACTAGGTAAGTGGGCTGTTGTCTTGTTATAACCTGGTTATACTGTATATTCATTTGTGTTTTCTAAAGACCGTGTGTGTTACCAGCAGAAAACACAGAATATTATTCAGACTCTGAGGGGTGACCAGTCCTCTACTGGCTGTACTGGGTAGACCAGAGGAACCAGGCTCTGAGGGGTGACCAGTCCTCTACTGGCTGTACTGGGTAGACCAGAGGAACCAGGCTCTGAGGGGTGACCAGTCCTCTACTGGCTGTACTGGGTAGAGAGGAACCAGGCTCTGAGGGGTGACCAGTCCTCTTCTGGCTGTACTGGGTAGAGAGGAACCAGGCTCTGAGGGGTGACCAGTCCTCTACTGGCTGTACTGGGTAGACCAGAGGAACCAGGCTCTGAGGGGTGACCAGTCCTCTACTGGCTGTACTGGGTAGACCTGAGGAACCAGGCTCTGAGGGGTGACCAGTCCTCTACTGGCTGTACTGGGTAAACCAGAGGAATCAGGCTCTGAGGGGTGACCAGTCCTCTACTGGCTGTACTGGGTAGACCAGAGGAACCAGGCTCTGAGGGGTGACCAGTCCTCTACTGGCTGTACTGGGTAGAGAGGAACCAGGCTCTGAGGGGTGACCAGTCCTCTACTGGCTGTACTGGGTAGACCAGAGGAACCAGGCTCTGAGGGGTGACCAGTCCTCTACTGGCTGTACTGGGTAGACCAGAGGAACCAGGCTCTGAGGGGTGACCAGTCCTCTACTGGCTGCACTGGGTAGACCAGAGGAACCAGGCTCTGAGGGGTGACCAGTCCTCTGCTGGCTCTACTGGGTAGAGAGGAACCAGGCTCTGAGGGGTGGCCAGTCCTCTACTGACTGTACTGGGTAGACCAGAGGAACCAGGCTCTGAGGGGTGACCAGTCCTCTACTGGCTTTACTGTGTAGACCAGAGGAACCAGGCTCTGAGGGGTGACCAGTCCTCTGCTGGCTGTACTGGGTAGACCAGAGGAACCAGGCTCTAAGGAATGACCTTATTGGTCTGTTTTCAGTAGTACTGTATTTATAAATGATGCTTTACTTCCTGTACATTATATATGTAGTGTTGTTGTAATTGTTTGACATGGCTTCTCTGTTTCAGATGAGGGGTTACCTCAATTAACCTACTGGTTGATTGTTGGTCTACCAATAGCAGCTGTTGGAGTTCTTGCAGCTGGTGTCTACATGTTGATAAAACATATTGAAGGTGAGTTTAACCTGATCTCTGACTGGTCCTTGATGTCTCATCATTAAGAGTCCCTCAGTCAGAGATATTAAACATACTGAAGGTGAGTTTTACCTTGATTACCTTCAGACCAGTCCTGTATTAGATCAGGATATAACTAGGAATGACCCATATGTAAACTCTCCTTCCAGACTCACATCAATCATCTCCAATCCAAAGTGAAATCTAGAATTGGCTTCCTATTTCGCAACAAAGCATCCTTCACTCATGCTGCCAAACATACCCTCGTAAAACTGACCATCCTACCAATCCTCGACTTCGGCGATGTCATTTACAAAATAGCCTCCAATACCCTACTCAACCAGCTGGATGCAGTCTATCACAGTGCCATCCGTTTTGTCACCAAAGCCCCATATACAACCCACCACTGCGACCTGTACGCTCTCGTTGGCTGGCCTTCACTTCATAATCGTCGCCAAACCCATTGGCTCCAGGTCATCTACAAGACCCTGCTAGGTAAAGTCCCCCCTTATCTCCGCTCACTGGTCACCATAGCAGCACCCACCTGTGGCACGCGCTCCAGCAGGTATATCTCTCTGGTCACCCCTAAAGCCAACTCCTCCTTTGGTCGTCTCTCCTTCCAGTTCTCTGCTGCCAATGACTGGAACAAACTACAAAAATCTCTGAAACTGGAGACTCATATCTCCCTCACTAGCTTTAAGCACCAGCTGTCAGAGCAGCTCACAGATCTCTGCACCTGTACATAGCCCATCTATAATTTAGCCCAAACTACTACCTCTTCCCTACTGTATTTATTTATTTATTTTATTTTGCTCCTTTGCACCATATTATTTATATTTTAACTTTTAACTTTCTTCAAACTACAAATCTACTATTCCAGTGTTTTTCTTGCTATACTTTATTTACTTTGCCACCATGGCATTTTTTTGCCTTTACCTCCATTATCTCACATCATTTGCTCACATTGTATATAGTCTTATTTTTTTCTTCTGCATCATTGATTGTATGTTGTTTTACTCCATGTGTAACTCTGTGTTTTTGTATGTTGTCGAACTGCTTTGCTTTATCTTGGCCAGGTCGCAATTGTAAATGAGAACTTGTTCTCAACTTGCCTACCTGGTTAAATAAAGGTTAAATAAAAAATAAATAAATAAATAAATATCCTGTCCATTAGACTCTATTAATTTATACCAGGTTACCTTCAGACCAGTCCTGTATTAGATCAGGATATAACTAGGAATGACCCATATCCTGTCCATTAGACTCTATTCATTTATACCAGGTTACCTTCAGACCAGTCCTGTATTAGATCAGGATATAACTAGGAATGATCCATATCCTGTCCATTAGACTCTATTCATTTATACCAGGTTACCTTCAGACCTGTATTAGATCAGGATATAACTAGGAATGACCCATATACTGTTAATCACAGACCTCATGGTTTATTACTATAATACTGATGGGTCAACTGTTAATCACAGACCTCATGGTTTATTACTATAATACTGATGGGTCAACTGTTAATCACAGACCTCATGGTTTATTACTATAATACTGATGGGTCAACTGTTAATCACAGACCTCATGGTTTTTTACTATAATACTGATGGGTCAACTGTTAATCACAGACCTCATGGTTTATTACTATAATACTGATGGGTCAACTGTTAATCACAGACCTCATGGTTTATTACTATAATACTGATGGGTCAACTGTTAATCACAGACCTCATGGTTTATTACTATAATACTGATGGGTCAACTGTTAATCACAGACCTCATGGTTTTAATGGTTATACTGTATATTCATTTGTGTTTTTAATAGACCGTATATATTTGTGTGTGTGTGTGTGTGTTTACAATCAGAAAACACAGAATATTAATCAATATTCATATTTCCAGGCTTTTATTAATAATTATTATTGTAATGCTTTTATACATTTGTTTTCTTTTGTCTACAGAGAAGAAGCGTAGAAAAGATTTGGAAGAAAAAGGTAAGTGGTCTGTTGTCTTGTTAGAGTTTCACATATAGAGATTATGATTATTACTATAATACTGATGGGTCAACTGTTAATCACAGACCTCATGGTTTATTACTATAATACTGATGGGTCAACTGTTAATCACAGACCTCATGGTTTATTACTATAATACTGATGGGTCAACTGTTAATCACAGACCTCATGGTTTATTACTATAATACTGATGGGTCAACTGTTAATCACAGACCTCATGGTTTATTACTATAATACTGATGGGTCAACTGTTAATCACAGACCTCATGGTTTATTACTATAATACTGATGGGTCAACTGTTAATCACAGACCTCATGGTTTATTACTATAATACTGATGGGTCAACTGTTAATCACAGACCTCATGGTTTATTACTATAATACTGATGGGTCAACTGTTAATCACAGACCTCATGGTTTATTACTATAATACTGATGGGTCAACTGTTAATCACAGACCTCATGGTTTATTACTATAATACTGATGGGTCAACTGTTAATCACAGACCTCATGGTTTATTACTATAATACTGATGGGTCAACTGTTAATCACAGACCTCATGGTTTATTACTATAATACTGATGGGTCAACTGTTAATCACAGACCTCATGGTTTATTACTATAATACTGATGGGTCAACTGTTAATCACAGACCTCATGGTTTATTACTATAATACTGATGGGTCAACTGTTAATCACAGACCTCATGGTTTATTACTATAATACTGAATATTCATGTCTATCAGCTGGTAAGAACCTCTCTACTGGCTGTACTGGGTAGACCAGAGGAACCAGGCTCTGAGGGGTGACCAGTCCTCTACTGGCTGTACTGGGTAGACCAGAGGAACCAGGCTCTGAGGGGTGACCAGTCTTCTACTGGCTGTACTGGGTAGACCAGAGGAACCAGGCTCTGAGGGGTGACCAGTACTCTACTGGCTGTACTGGGTAGAGAGGAACCAGGCTCTGAGGGGTGACTAGTCCTCTACTGGTTGTACTGGGTAGACCAGAGGAACCAGGCTCTGAGGGGTGACCAGTCTTCTACTGGCTGTACTGGGTAGACCAGAGGAACCAGGCTCTGAGGGGTGACCAGTACTCTACTGGCTGTACTGGGTAGAGAAGAACCAGGCTCTGAGGGGTGACCAGTCCTCTACTGGTTGTACTGGGTAGACCAGAGGAACCAGGCTCTGATGGGTGACCAGTCCTCTACTTGCTGTACTGGGTGGACCAGAGGAAGCAGGCTCTGAGGGGTGACCAGTCCTCTACTTGCTGTACTGGGTAGACCAGAGGAACCAGGCTCTGAGGGGTGACCAGTCCTCTACTGGCTGTACTGGGTAGAGAGGAACCAGGCTCTGAGGGGTGACCAGTCCTGTATTAGATCAGGATATAACTAGGATTGATCCATATCCTGTCCATTAGACTCTATTCATTTATACCAGGTTACCTTCAGACCAGTCCTGTATTAGATCAGGATATAACTAGGAATGACCCATATCCTGTCCATTAGACTCTATTCATTTATACCAGGTTACCTTCAGACCAGTCCTGTATTAGATCAGGATATAACTAGGAATGACCCATATCCTGTCCATTAGACTCTATTCATATATACCAGGTTACCTTCAGACCTGTATTAGATCAGGATATAACTAGGAATGATCCATATCCTGTCCATTAGACTCTATTCATTTATACCAGGCTACCTTCAGACCAGTCCTGTATTAGATCAGGATATAACTAGGAATGACCCATATCCTGTCCATTAGACTCTATTCATTTATACCAGGTTACCTTCAGACCAGTCCTGTATTAGATCAGGATATAACTAGGAATGACCCATATCCTGTCCATTAGACTCTATTCATTTATACCAGGTTACCTTCAGACCAGTCCTGTATTAGATCAGGATATAACTAGGAATGATCCATATCCTGTCCATTAGACTCTATTCATTTATACCAGGCTACCTTCAGACCAGTCCTGTATTAGATCAGGATATAACTAGGAATGACCCATATCCTGTCCATTAGACTCTATTCATTTATACCAGGTTACCTTCAGACCAGTCCTGTATTAGATCAGGATATAACTAGGAATGATCCATATCCTGTCCATTAGACTCTATTCATTTATACCAGGTTACCTTCAGACCAGTCCTGTATTAGATCAGGATATAACTAGGAATGATCCATATCCTGTCCATTAGACTCTATTCATTTATACCAGGTTACCTTCAGACCAGTCCTGTATTAGATCAGGATATAACTAGGAATGACCCATATCCTGTCCATTAGACTCTATTCATTTATACCAGGTTACCTTCAGACCAGTCCTGTATTAGATCAGGATATAACTAGGAATGATCCATATCCTGTCCATTAGACTCTATTCATTTATACCAGGTTACCTTCAGACCAGTCCTGTATTAGATCAGGATATAACTAGGAATGACCCATATCCTGTCCATTAGACTCTATTCATTTATACCAGGTTACCTTCAGACCAGTCCTGTATTAGATCAGGATATAACTAGGAATGATCCATATCCTGTCCATTAGACTCTATTCATTTATACCAGGTTACCTTCAGACCAGTCCTGTATTAGATCAGGATATAACTAGGAATGACCCATATCCTGTCCATTAGACTCTATTCATTTATACCAGGTTACCTTCAGACCAGTCCTGTATTAGATCAGGATATAACTAGGAATGACCCATATCCTGTCCATTAGACTCTATTCATTAATACCAGGTTACCTTCAGACCAGTCCTGTATTAGATCAGGATATAACTAGGAATGACCCATATCCTGTCCATTAGACTCTATTCATTTATACCAGGTTACCTTCAGACCTGTATTAGATCAGGATATAACCAGGAATGATCCATATCCTGTCCATTAGACTCTATTCATTTATACCAGGTTACCTTCAGACCTGTATTAGATCAGGATATAACTATATATAGGTACCAGTGTGAAGCTTGTAGAGCAAAACGGGTGAAATACCTTTTTAGACCCCCAGACACTAAAGTCAGAGTTTAGTTTAGCATTATGCTAATTAGATTACCGCGTGGGAACAGACATCCAGGCTTTTAATGATTATTAATTGTTATTGTACTTTTTACTATTGTGCTTTTACACATTTGTTGTCTTTTGTCTACAGAGATGGAGTATAGAGAACAAGGTAAGTGGTCTGTTGTCTTGTTAGAGTTTCACATATAGAGATTATGATTATTACTATAATACTGATGGGTCAACTGTTAATCACAGACCTCATGGTTTATTACTATAATACTGATGGGTCAACTGTTAATCACAGACCTCATGGTTTATTACTACAATACTGATGGGTCAACTGTTAATCACAGACCTCATGGTTTATTACTATAATACTGATGGGTCAACTGTTAATCACAGACCTCATGGTTTATTACTATAATACCGATGGGTCAACTGTTAATCACAGACCTCATGGTTTATTACTATAATACCGATGGGTCAACTGTTAAACACAGACCTCATGGTTTATTACTATAATACTGATGGGTCAACTGTTAATCACAGACCTCATGGTTTATTACTATAATACTGATGGGTCAACTGTTAATCACAGACCTCATGATTTATTACTATAATACTGATGGGTCAACTGTTAATCACAGACCTCATGGTTTATTACTATAATACTGATGGGTCAACTGTTAATCACAGACCTCATGGTTTAAACTATAATACTGATGGGTCAACTGTTAATCACAGACCTCATGGTTTATTACTATAATACTGATGGGTCAACTGTTAATCACAGACCTCATGATTTATTACTATAATACTGATGGGTCAACTGTTAATCACAGACCTCATGGTTTATTACTATAATACTGATGGTTTTAATGGTTATAATGTATATTAATTTGTGTTTTTTTAAACCACGTGTGAATATTACAATAATACAACCAGAAAACATATTCATGAATATTCATGTGTTTCCTTGTGTCTACAGTGAAGGAAAACAGGCGTAAGTACTATATAAGTATACAGTATATAACTCTACATCTAACCTGTCTAGTAATGTCCTCTTGTTCTACAGTATATAACTCTACATCTAACCTGACTAGTAATGTCCTCTTGTTCTACAGTATATAACTCTACATCTAACCTGACTAGTAATGTCCTCTTGTTCTACAGTATATAACTCTACATCTAACCTGACTAGTAATGTCCTCTTGTTCTACAGTATATAACTCTACATCTAACCTGACTAGTAATGTCCTCTTGTTCTACAGTATATAACTCTACATCTAACCTGACTAGTAATGTCCTCTTGTTCTACAGTATATAACTCTACATCTAACCTGTCTAGTAATGTCCTCTTGTTCTACAGTATATAACTCTACATCTAACCTGACTAGTAATGTCCTCTTGTTCTACAGTATATAACTCTACATCTAACCTGACTAGTAATGTCCTCTTGTTCTACAGTATATAACTCTACATCTAACCTGACTAGTAATGTCCTCTTGTTCTACAGTATATAACTCTACATCTAACCTGACTAGTAATGTCCTCTTGTTCTACAGTATATAACTCTACATCTAACCTGACTAGTAATGTCCTCTTGTTCTACAGTATATAACTCTACATCTAACCTGTCTAGTAATGTCCTCTTGTTCTACAGTATATAACTCTACATCTAACCTGACTAGTAATGTCCTCTTGTTCTACAGTATATAACTCTACATCTAACCTGACTAGTAATGTCCTCTTGTTCTACAGTATATAACTCTACATCTAACCTGACTAGTAATGTCCTCTTGTTCTACAGTATATAACTCTACATCTAACCTGACTAGTAATGTCCTCTTGTTCTACAGTATATAACTCTACATCTAACCTGACTAGTAATGTCCTCTTGTTCTACAGTATATAACTCTACATATAACCTGACTAGTAATGTCCTCTTGTTCTACAGTATATAACTCTACATCTAACCTGACTAGTAATGTCCTCTTGTTCTACAGTATATAACTCTACATCTAACCTGACTAGTAATGTCCTCTTGTTCTACAGTATATAACTCTACATCTAACCTGTCTAGTAATGTCCTCTTGTTCTACAGTATATAACTCTACATCTAACCTGTCTAGTAATGTCCTCTTGTTCTACAGTATATAACTCTACATCTAACCTGACTAGTAATGTCCTCTTGTTCTACAGTATATAACTCTACATCTAACCTGTCTAGTAATGTCCTCTTGTTCTACAGTATATAACTCTACATCTAACCTGACTAGTAATGTCCTCTTGTTCTACAGTATATAACTCTACATCTGTTTTCTTTCCTGTCTAGTTGATGCCCAGTTTGTGACCAGAAACAAGGTTCACCTCATTCAGAATGTTACCATGGTGATTCCCATAGCATTTTACTTGATCCATTCTGAGATGTACTGTAAGATCCGTGCTGCCAGGAACAGCCAGGACCAGATGGGACTGTTGTACGAGGCTTTCAACTCAAGAAGGGAAAAGGTGAAATCAGACTTTTACAGGATTCTACTGGATCTGGAACCTCACGTTGTCAAAGACCTGGGTAAGAACCTCTCTACCTCTGGTTACATATCACTGGAATATAAACCTTATCTAGTCTATCACCTGGGTAAGAACCTCTCTACCTCTGGTTACATATCACTGGAATATAAACCTGATCTAGTCTATCACCTGGGTAAGAACCTCTCTACCTCTGGTTACATATCACTGGAATATAAACCTTATCTAGTCTATCACCTGGGTAAGAACCTCTCTACCTCTGGTTAGATATCACTGGAATATAAACCTTATCTAGTCTATCACCTGGGTAAGAACCTCTCTACCTCTGGTTACATATCACTGGAATATAAACCTGATCTAGTCTATCACCTGGGTAAGAACCTCTCTACCTCTGGTTACATATCACTGGAATATAAACCTTATCTAGTCTATCACCTGGGTAAGAACCTCTCTACCTCTGGTTACATATCACTGGAATATAAACCTTATCTAGTCTATCACCTGGGTAAGAACCTCTCTACCTCTGGTTACATATCACTGGAATATAAACCTTATCTAGTCTATCACCTGGGTAAGAACCTCTCTACCTCTGGTTACATATCACTGGAATATAAACCTTATCTAGTCTATCACCTGGATAAGAACCTCTCTACCTCTGGTTACATATCACTGGAATATAAACCTGATCTAGTCTATCACCTGGGTAAGAACCTCTCTACCTCTGGTTACATATCACTGGAATATAAACCTTATCTAGTCTATCACCTGGGTAAGAACCTCTCTACCTCTGGTTACATATCACTGGAATATAAACCTTATCTAGTCTACCACCTGGGTAAGAACCTCTCTACCTCTGGTTACATATCACTGGAATATAAACCTTATTCCCTCTGGAATGGGAAACAATCTACATTTTATGATCAACTAACTACCATAGTTACTTGTTTAGTATCTGAATCCATGTAGGTTTACTCTACCATGTAGTTCCTAACTGAGCAGATCAATCAATCAAATGTATTTTATGAAGCCCTTTTAACATCCGCCTGAAACCCCACAGATCAAGCAATGCAGAAGCAGATTCTTAGTGGCTAAACTCCCTAGAAAGACTGGAACCTAGGAAGAAACCTAGAGAGGAACCAGGCTCTGAGGGGTGACCAGTCCTCTTCTGGCTGTACTGGGTAGACCAGAGGAACCAGGCTCTGAGGGGTGACCAGTCCTCTACTGGCTGTACTGGGTAGACCAGAGGAACCAGGCTCTGAGGGGTGACCAGTCCTCTTCTGGCTGTACTGGGTAGACCAGAGGAACCAGGCTCTGAGGGGTGACCAGTCCTCTACTGGCTGTACTGGGTAGACCAGAGGAACCAGGCTCTGAGGGGTGACCAGTCCTCTACTGGCTGTACTGGGTAGACCAGAGGAACCAGGCTCTGAGGGGTGACCAGTCCTCTACTGGCTGTACTGGGTAGAGAGGAAGCAGGCTCTGAGGGGTGACCAGTCCTCTACTGGCTGTACTGGGTAGACCAGAGGAACCAGGCTCTGAGGGTTGACCAGTCCTCTACTGGCTGTACTGGGTAGACCAGTGGAACCAGGCTCTGAGGGGTGACCAGTCCTCTACTGGCTGTACTGGGTAGACCAGAGGGACCAGGCTCTGAGGGGTGACCAGTCCTCTACTGGCTGTACTGGGTAGAGAGGAACCAGGCTCTGAGGGGTGACCAGTCCTCTACTGGCTTTACTGGGTAGACCAGAGGAACCAGGCTCTGAGGGGTGACCAGTCCGCTACTGGCTGTACTGGATAGAAAGGAACCAGGCTCTGAGGGGTGACCAGTCCTCTACTGACTGTACTGGGTAGACCAGAGGAACCAGGCTCTGAGGGGTGACCAGTCCTCTACTGGCTTTACTGGGTAAACCAGAGGAACCATGCTCTGAGGGGTGACCAGTCCTCTACTGGCTTTACTGGGTAAACCAGAGGAACCAGGCTCTGAGGGGTGACCAGTCCTCTACTGGCTGTAATGGGTAAACCAGAGGAACCAGGCTCTGAGGGGTGACCAGTCCTCTACTGGCTGTACTGGGTAGACCAGAGGAACCAGGCTCTGAGGGGTGACCAGTCCTCTACTGGCTGTAATGGGTAAACCAGAGGAACCAGGCTCTGAGGGGTGACCAGTCCTCTACTGGCTGTAATGGGTAGACCAGAGGAACCAGGCTCTGAGGAGGTACCAGCAGGGTTAGATAATATCATGATGGTTTTATGTGTCAACATGTCCCCTAACTGACTGTTTTTTTTTTCTTATCATCCACAGGTGGATATTATGACTACATTGGTAAGTAGTGTGTTTGTGTCTGATGTACCTACATGTCTGTCTTTGTTCCTGTCCGTCTGTTTTGGTTGCAAGATGAATTTATATTCCCTCCCTTCACTAAATATAAACTGTATATTTTATATTAATATTTTAACCTTTTTTAACTAGGAAAGTCAGTTCAGAACAAACTGTTATTGACATCGACGGCCTCCCAAAAGGCTAAAGGACTCCTGCTGGGACGGGGCCTGGGATTAAAAATACAATACAAATATAGGACAAAACACACATCACGACAAGGGAGACAACACAACACTACACACAGGGAGACCTAAGACAACAACACAGCATGGTAGCAACACAGCATGGTAGCAACACATGACAACACAGCATGGTAGAAACACAACATGGTAGCAACACAGCATGGTAGTAACACAGCATGGTAGTAACACAGCATGATAGCAACACATGACAACACAGCATGGTAGCAACACATGACAACACAGCATGGTAGCAACACAGCATGGTAGTAAGACATAACACAGCATGGTAGTAACACAGCATGGTAGCAACACAGCATGATAGCAACACATGACAACACAGCATGGTAGCAACACATGACAACACAGCATGGTAGCAACACAGCATGGTAGTAAGACATAACACAGCATGGTAGAAACACAGCATGGTAGCAACACAGCATGGTAGAAACACAGTATGGTAGCAACACATAACACAGCATGGTAGCAACACAGCATGGTAGCAACACATGACAACACAGCATGGTAGCAACACAGAATGGTAGAAACACAACACAGCATGGTAGCAACACATGACAACACAGCATGGTAGCAACACATGAACACACAGCATGGTAGCAACACAACACAGCATGGTAGCAACACAGCATGGTAGAAACACATGACAACACAGCATGGTAGAAACACATGACAACACAGCATGGTAGCAACACATGACAACACAGCATGGTAGCAACACAGCATGGTAGCAACACATGACAGCACAGCATGGTAGCAACACAGCATGGTAGCAACACAGCATGGTAGCAACACATGCACAGCACAAAGGTCAAGAAGGTAGAGACACCAATACATCACACAAAGCAGCCAATGATTATTTCATGGGTAGACCAGAGGAACCAGGCTCTGAAGGGTGACCAGTCCTCTACTGGCTGTACTGGGTAGACCAGAGGAACCAGGCTCTGAGGGGTGACCAGTCCTCTACTGGCTGTACTGGGTAGACCAGAGGAACCAGGCTCTGAGGGGTGACCAGTCCTCTACTGGCTGTACTGGGTAGACCAGAGGAACCAGGCTCTGAGGGGTGACCAGTCCTCTACTGGCTGTACTGGGTAGACCAGAGGAACCAGGCTCTGAGGGGTGACCAGTCCTCTACTGGCTGTACTGGGTAGACCAGAGGAACCAGGCTCTGAGGGGTGACCAGTCCTCTACTGGCTGTACTGGGTAGAGAGGAACCAGGCACTGAGGGGTGACCAGTCCTCTACTGGCTGTGCTAGGTAGAGAGTGTCGTGTCTTTGGCTATGCCGGATTAAGTGATATGACATGCTAACCTATAAAATTCTTTCTCTGTAATTAATATTACCTGATTAAGCTAATCATGTAAATGTAATTAACTAGAAAGTTGGGGCACCACGGAAGAATGTTTATAGAGCCGTTATCTTCCGAATAAACTCTTAAAATACTTAGTAATATTTTACATCGATAGCAGTCAATATTAACCCTTATCTTATTTTCAGTCTCATAATGAAAGTTGTAAATTCTTGGCTATCTTCACGAACCCTGGCTAACAAGTTGAATCAGCAATACAAAATTGGGTTTAATTATTTATTTACTAAATACCTAAACTAATCACACAGAATTACAAATAAACAGAATACAATTGATGTCATACAGAAAACGTCCCGGTGGACAGAACCTGGTTACACAAAGGAAAGGGGGTTGGGCTTGAATGAAAGAGCGGGAAGGTTTAGGAACACAGAAACAGCAGCTATGCTATCGTAAATACATTATCTTATGCATTCTAAATTACCACCCATTTGTAAAAGGAAAATGCAATAAATATTTACTCTGAGCTGCGCTTCGGTAGATTGGTCGTAGATGCTGGCCGGGTTGGCCAACAGATCTTCCTGTCCTCGAAATAATGTCTGGTGGTAAATTGGATACGTGGTGGTATCTTCGTCTGTTTGTTAGACTGGATCCGTCATCCGTCCTTTCCTAGCCCACGTCTACAGCGGCCGCTGCTAACTCAACGGCTAGGAAGTATCACTTCTGTAGTGAATAAGAGTTCAAAGTTCATACCATTCACCACCAAAGCTCACGCCGAGGTTGGCTTAGTTCTGTACTTGACGTGTGTCCTTCTAACGTAGAGGCTGCAGACCTCACGTACTGGAACAATGGTTATCTTTTCGTCAAAGGCTTTTATAGTGGAGAGGGGGAAGGATGTGTTTCATCGTTTATAACCCCTGTCTCTTCACAGGGGTGGGCCACTGATCGGCAGGGCACTTTCCTTATGAAAACCCAATTCTCTCATTTGGAAGCTAAAATTACATTTAATCTCCTAACAAACAATTTCAATATCAAACATTTCAATTGCATAACAATTCCATGTTACTCTGATAACTAGAGGGTGTATACTTTCTCAGGTACAGTTTATGTCGTCCTGTCATCAGTCATAATGTCTCAGATGACAACGAACCTGACATACATACTGATTACGTTCCAAAGCATATTTCCAACTGGTTTTATTACCAAAATATGGTTCCTTTCCCCATTTGTTTGATGTTCCCAGACTCTCTATATTTAACACAGGCTATTCAAGTCCTTCAGTAGGGTCAGAGAGAGAGGGGAAGGGAGAAAGGTATTTATGGGGGGGTCATAAACCTTACCCACAGGCCAACGTCATGACAAGAGGAACAAGGCTCTGAGGGGTGACCAGTCCTCTACTGACTGTACTGGGTAGACCAGAGTAACCAGGCTCTGAGGGGTGACCAGTCCTCTACTGGCTGTACTAGGTAGACCAGAGGAACCAGGCTCTGAGGGGTGACCAGTCCTCTACTGGCTGTACTGGGTAGACCAGAGGAACCAGGCCCTGAGGGCTGACATTTACATTTTAGTCATTTAGCAGACGCTCTTATCCAGAGCGACTTACAGTAGTGAATGCATACATTCTTTATTTTTATTTTTATTTTTTTTGTACTGGCCCCCCGTGGGAATCGAACCCACAACCCTGGCATTGCACACACCATGCTGGCGTTGCAAACACCATGCTCTACCAACTGAGCCACAGGGCCCAGTCCTCTACTGGCTGTACTGGGTAGAGAGGAACCAGGCTCTGAGGGGTGACCAGTCCTCTTCTGACTGTGCTGGGTAGAGAGGAACCAGGCTCTGAGGGGTGACCAGTCCTCTACTTGCTGTACTGGGTAGATCAGAGGAACCAGGCTCTGAGGGGTGACCAGTCCTCTACTGGCTGTACTGGGTAGACCAGAGGAACCAGGCTCTGAGGGGTGACCAGTCCTCTACTGGCTGTACTGGGTAGACCAGAGGAACCAGGCTCTGAGGGGTGACCAGTCCTCTACTGGCTGTACTGGGTAGACCAGAGGAACCAGGCTCTGAGGGGTGACCAGTCCTCTACTGGCTGTACTGGGTAGAGAGGAACCAGGCTGTGAGGGGTGACCAGTCCTCTACTGGCTGTACTGGGTAGAGAGGAACCAGGCTCTGAGGGGTGACCAGTCCTCTACTGGCTGTACTGGGTAGACCAGAGGAACCAGGCTCTGAGGGGTGACCAGTCTTCTACTGACTGTACTGGGTAGACCAGAGGAACCAGGCTCTGAGGGGTGACCAGTCCTCTACTGGCTGTACTGGGTAGACCAGAGGAACCAGGCTCTGAGGGGTGACCAGTCCTCTACTGGCTGTATTGGGTAGACCAGAGGAACCAGGCTCTGAGGGGTGACCAGTCCTCTACTGGCTGTACTGGGTAGACCAGAGGAACCAGGCTCTGAGGGGTGACCAGTCTTCTACTGACTGTACTGGGTAGACCAGAGGAACCAGGCTCTGAGTGGTGACCAGCCCTCTACTTGCTGTACTGGGTAGACCAGAGGAACCAGGCTCTGAGGGGTGGCGAGTCCTCTACTGGCTGTACTGGGTAGAGAGGAACCAGGCTCTGAGGGGTGACCAGTCCTCTACTGGCTGTACTGGGTAGACCAGAGGAACCAGGCTCTGAGGGGTGACCAGTCCTCTACTGGCTGTACTGGGTAGACCAGAGGAACCAGGCTCTGAGGGGTGACCAGTCCTCTACTGGCTGTAATGGGTAGACCAGAGGAACCAGGCTCTGAAAGGTGACCAGTCCTCTACTGGCTGTACTGGGTAGACCAGAATAACCTGGTTTGAGGGGTGACCAGTCCTCTACTGGCTGTACTGGGTAGACCAGAGGATCCAGGCTCTGAGGGTTGACCAGTCCTCTACTGGCTTTACTGGGTAGAGAGGAACCAGGCTTTGAGGGGTGACCAGTCCTCTAATGGCTTTACTGGGTAGAGAGGATCCAGGCTCTGAGGGGTGACCAGTCCTTTTACTGGCTGTACTGGGTAGAGAGGAACCAGGCTCTGAGTGGTGACCAGTCCTCTACTGGCTGTACTGGGTAGACCAGAGGAACCAGGCTTTGAGAGGTGACCAGTCCTCTACTTGCTGTACTGGGTAGACCAGAGGAACCAGGCTTTGAGAGGTGACCAGTCCTCTTCTGGCTGTACTGGGTAGACCAGAGGAACCAGGCTCTGAGTGGTGACCAGTCCTCTACTTGCTGTACTGGGTAGACCAGAGGAACCAGGCTCTGAGGGGTGACCAGTCCTCTACTGGCTGTACCGGGTAGACCAGAGGAACCAGGCTTTGAGAGGTGACCAGTCCTCTACTGGCTGTACTGGGTAGACCAGAGGAACCAGGCTCTGAGGGGTGACCAGTCCTCTTCTGGCTGTACTGGGTAGAGAGGAACCAGGCTTTGAGGGGTGACCAGTCCTCTACTGGCTGTACTGGGTAGACCAGAGGAACCATGCTTTGAGAGGTGACCAGTCCTCTTCTGGCTGTACTGGGTAGAGAGGAACCAGGCTCTGAGGGGTGACCAGTCCTCTACTGGCTGTACTGGGTAGAGAGGAACCAGGCTCTGAGGGGTGACCAGTCTTCTACTGACTGTACTGGGTAGACCAGAGGAACCAGGCTCTGAGGGGTGACCAGTCCTCTACTGGCTGTACTGGGTAGACCAGAGGAACCAGGCTCTGAGGGGTGACCAGTCCTCTACTGGCTGTACTGGGTAGAGAGGAACCAGGCTCTGAGGGGTGACCAGTCTTCTACTGACTGTACTGGGTAGACCAGAGGAACCAGGCTCTGAGGCGTGACCAGTCCTCTACTCGTTAGAGAGGGATCAGGCTTTGAGGGGTGACCAGTCCTTTTTCTGGCTGTACTGGGTAGACCAGAGGAACCAGGCTCTGAGTGGTGACCAGTCCTCTACTTGCTGTACTGGGTAGACCAGAGGAACCAGGCTCTGAGGGGTGGCCAGTCCTCTACTGGCTGTACTGGGTAGAGAGGAACCAGGCTCTGAGGGGTGACCAGTCTTCTACTGACTGTACTGGGTAGACCAGAGGAACCAGGCTCTGAGGGGTGACCAGTCCTCTACTGGCTGTACTGGGTAGACCAGAGGAACTAGGCTCTGAGGGGTGACCAGTCCTCTACTGGCTGTACTGGGTAGACCAGAGGAACCAGGCTCTGAGGGGTGGCCAGTCCTCTACTGGCTGTACTGGGTAGAGAGGAACCAGGCTCTGAGGGGTGACCTGTCTTCTACTGACGGTACTGGGTAGACCAGAGGAACCAGGCTCTGAGGCGTGACCAGTCCTCTACTCGGTAGAGAGGGATCAGGCTTTGAGGGGTGTCGTGACGTTGTATTAGTTAATGTGACGACTGTTGCTCATCGAATGATTAACGGTTTATAATTACGTGATTAAATGAATTAAGCAATGAATCAAGCAATTATTAACTCATTAACCTGGGGCACCATGGGAACATTGTTTTGATTGAGTTTCTATTTCCCAAATTAACTCAAAGGATATCAGAATATCGATTACAACAGTCGCTAAATTAATCAATTTCCTCTACAGTCTCATTATCTGAACGTCGTATAATCCGTGAATCTGCACGGACCCGGGCTTTACCACTGAATTTACCACACCAATCTTAGTTGATTATTTATTTACTAGCAAGCTAAAATGATGATAAAAATGCACATACACAAAACACAGTCTAGCTATTGATTAGGACTTAGTATAACGGGCCAACACACTATGGCGCTTGTTACCCCAAATGGGGATTTTAAAGAGAGCGAAAGAAAGGAAGTACATGAGAGAAATATACATTTGGGTTCATTTGTCAGCCATGCTTATTTAAAATTAGCCTTGCCCCGAACTGCCGCTCTTATGGGTCAGAATATAATGATGTAATTACGTGTTGTAGTTCTCAGGTGGGAAGCTCCGCGTGGGTCGTTTAGGCTTCTAAATGACGCACTTCTTCTCCGGCGCAACTCTCTGGTTGTCCTCACGATGTCAGTGTCCTTCTTGGCTAAGTGGTCTGATCCTCACCCTTGATCGGAAAGGGGTCTTCTGAGGACAGACAGCTCTGTAGCTCAGAGCTCACAGCTTCGGCTCGAATGGTGTCGATACCACGATTCAATCGAGAGTGGAGGCTGGGTGGTTCGGCTTGAATTCACCCGCTTAGACACAGCTACTCGTCCGTAGCTCGTGTAGAAAAATATTTCTTTGTCTTCAACCTTGTGTTTCGTTTTGGGGTTCGTCGACTTTGTTAGACCTTAGCTGCAGCTTGGGGTCAATAGTCTACCATGTTAATTCTCCAATCTCCTGTCTTATACCCTCGGGTCAGAAGTGGGTGTAACAGCCTTTAGGGCGATTCTCTGGGCGGACCAAGTACAGGGGCAAGGCTTAGATTTGGCTAAAAATCCGATTTTAGACACTAACTTCACATTTCATCTTTATCAAAACATTCTGTTTGATTTGGATATTTTCCAAACAGCGTACAATGTATAAACATCAGGCATATACTGGGAAAACTCTTAAAGGTACAATGTTTTCATAATAACGTCATCTCTTAACCTTTAAAAACCAATACAAAAGTTACATACATTTTAATATTCCACTTTTCGTCATAACCACCATTGTGGCTGACGGAAACCATTGTTCCAAAGTTCCTTTATTGCATGTTTAAGGTTCTGAGGCCAGTTCTCCATTGTTAGGACAAAGGAATTTCTCTGTATTATGGGCATGAGGTGTCATAAAACCCCCACATCTTCAGACCCCTAGATCTCTCCTCCTCTGTTGGGGGTTTGGGAGATAATCTGTAGGGTGGTGGTCTCCTGTACCCTGACCTGATCAGGACAGTCATGACAGGGGTGACCAGTCCTTTTTCTGGCTGTACTGGGTAGACCAGAGGAACCAGGCTCTGAGTGGTGACCAGTCCTCTACTTGCTGTACTGGGTAGACCAGAGGAACCAGGCTCTGAGGGGTGGCCAGTCCTCTACTGGCTGTACTGGGTAGACCAGAGGAACCAGGCTCTGAGGGGTGACCAGTCCTCTTCTGGCTGTACTGGGTAGAGAGGAACCAGGCTTTGAGGGGTGACCAGTCCTCTACTGGCTGTACTGGGTAGACCAGAGGAACCATGCTTTGAGAGGTGACCAGTCCTCTTCTGGCTGTACTGGGTAGAGAGGAACCAGGCTCTGAGGGGTGACCAGTCCTCTACTGGCTGTACTGGGTAGAGAGGAACCAGGCTCTGAGGGGTGACCAGTCCTCTACTGACTGTACTGGGTAGACCAGAGGAACCAGGCTCTGAGGGGTGACCAGTCCTCTACTGGCTGTACTGGGTAGACCAGAGGAACCAGGCTCTGAGGCGTGACCAGTCCTCTACTCGGTAGAGAGGGATCAGGCTTTGAGGGGTGACCAGTCCTTTTTCTGGCTGTACTGGGTAGACCAGAGGAACCAGGCTCTGAGTGGTGACCAGTCCTCTACTTGCTGTACTGGGTAGACCAGAGGAACCAGGCTCTGAGGGGTGGCCAGTCCTCTACTGGCTGTACTGGGTAGAGAGGAACCAGGCTCTGAGGGGTGACCTGTCCTCTACTGGCTGTACTGGGTAGACCAGAGGAACCAGGCTCTGAGGGGTGACCAGTCCTCTACTGGCTGTACTGGGTAGAAAGGAACCAGGCTGTGAGGGGTGACCAGTCCTCTACTGGCTGTACTGGGTAGAGAGGAACCAGGCTCTGAGGGGTGACCTGTCCTCTACTGGCTGTACTGGGTAGACCAGAGGAACCAGGCTCTGAGGGGTGACCAGTCCTCTACTGGCTGTACTGGGTAGACCAGAGGAACCAGGCTCTGAGGGGTGACCAGTCCTCTACTGGCTGTACTGGGTAGAGAGGAACCAGGCTGTGAGGGGTGACCAGTCCTCTACTGGCTGTACTGGGTAGACCAGAGGAACCAGGCTCTGAGGGGTGACCAGTCTTCTACTGACTGTACTGGGTAGACCAGAGGAACCAGGCTCTGAGTGGTGACCAGTCCTCTACTGGCTGTACTGGGTAGACCAGAGGAACCAGGCTCTGAGGGGTGACCAGTCCTCTACTGGCTGTACTGGTTAGACCAGAGGATCCAGGCTCTGAGGGGTGACCAGTCCTCTACTGACTGTACTGGGTAGAGAGGAACCAGGCTCTGTGGGGTGACCAGTCCTCTACTGGCTGTACTGGGTAGACCAGAGGAACCAGGCTCTGAGGGGGTGACCAGTCCTCTACTGGCTGTACTGGGTAGACCAGTGGAACCAGGCTCTGAGGGGTGACCAGTCCTCTACTGGCTGTACTGGGTAGACCAGAGGAACCAGGCTCTGAGGGGTGACCAGTCCTCTACTGGCTGTACTGGGTAGACCAGAGGAACCAGGCTCTGAGGGGTGATCAGTCCTCTACTGGCTGTACTGGGTAGAGAGGAACCAGGCTCTGAGTGGTGACCAGTCCTCTACTGGCTTTACTGGGTAGAGAGGAACCAGGCTCTGAGGCGTGACCAGTCCTCTACTGGCTTTACTGGATAGACCAGAGGAACCAGGCTCTGAGGGGTGACCAGTCTTCTACTGACTGTACTGGGTAGACCAGAGGAACCAGGCTCTGAGGGGTGACCAGTCCTCTACTGGCTGTACTGGGTAGAGAGGAACCAGGCTCTGAGGGGTGACCAGTCCTCTACTGGCTGTACTGGGTAGACCAGAGGAACCAGGCTCTGAGGGGTGACCAGTCCTCTTCTGGCTGTACTGGGTGGACCAGAGGAACCAGGCTCTGAGGGGTGACCAGTCCTCTACTGGCTGTACTGGGTAGACCAGAGGAACCATGCTTTGAGAGGTGACCAGTCCTCTTCTGGCTGTACTGGGTAGAGAGGAACCAGGCTCTGAGGGGTGACCAGTCCTCTACTGGCTGTACTGGGTAGAGAGGAACCAGGCTCTGAGGGGTGACCTGTCCTCTACTCGGTAGAGAGGGATCAGGCTTTGAGGGGTGACCAGTCCTCTACTTGCTGTACTGGGTAGACCAGAGGAACCAGGCTCTGAGGGGTGACCAGTCCTCTACTGGCTGTACTGGGTAGAAAGGAACCAGGCTGTGAGGGGTGACCAGTCCTCTACTGGCTGTACTGGGTAGAGAGGAACCAGGCTCTGAGGGGTGACCTGTCCTCTACTGGCTGTACTGGGTAGACCAGAGGAACCAGGCTCTGAGGGGTGACCAGTCCTCTACTGGCTGTACTGGGTAGAAAGGAACCAGGCTGTGAGGGGTGACCAGTCCTCTACTGGCTGTACTGGGTAGAGAGGAACCAGGCTCTGAGGGGTGACCTGTCCTCTACTGGCTGTACTGGGTAGACCAGAGGAACCAGGCTCTGAGGGGTGACCAGTCCTCTACTGGCTGTACTGGGTAGAGAGGAACCAGGCTCTGAGGGGTGACCAGTCCTCTACTGGCTGTACTGGGTAGACCAGAGGAACCAGGCTCTGAGGGGTGACCAGTCCTCTACTGGCTGTACTGGGTAGACCAGAGGAACCAGGCTCTGAGGGGTGACCAGTCCTCTACTGGCTGTACTGGGTAGACCAGAGGAACCAGGCTCTGAGGGGTGACCAGTCTTCTACTGACTGTACTGGGTAGACCAGAGGAACCAGGCTCTGAGGGGTGACCAGTCCTCTACTGGCTGTACTGGGTAGAGAGGAACCAGGCTGTGAGGGGTGACCAGTCCTCTACTGGCTGTACTGGGTAGACCAGAGGAACCAGGCTCTGAGGGGTGACCAGTCCTCTACTGGCTGTACTGGGTAGACCAGAGGAACCAGGCTCTGAGGGGTGATCAGTCCTCTACTGGCTGTACTGGGTAGAGAGGAACCAGGCTCTGAGTGGTGACCAGTCCTCTACTGGCTTTACTGGGTAGAGAGGAACCAGGCTCTGAGGCGTGACCAGTCCTCTACTGGCTTTACTGGATAGACCAGAGGAACCAGGCTCTGAGGGGTGACCAGTCTTCTACTGGATGTACTGGGTAGACCAGGCTCTGAGGCGTGACCAGTCCTCTACTGGCTGTACTGGGTAGAGAGGAACCAGGCTCTGAGTGGTGACCAGTCCTCTACTGGCTTTACTGGGTAGAGAGGAACCAGGCTCTGAGGCGTGACCAGTCCTCTACTGCCTTTACTGGATAGACCAGAGGAACCAGGCTCTGAGGGGTGACCAGTCTTCTACTGGATGTACTGGGTAGACCAGAGGATCCAGGCTCTGAGGGGTGACCAGTCCTCTACTGACTGTACTGGGTAGACCAGAGGAACCAGGCTCTGAGGGGTGACCAGTCCTCTACTGGCTGTACTGGGTAGACCAGAGGAACCAGGCTCTGAGGGGTGACCAGTCCTCTACTGGCTGTACTGGGTAGACCAGAGGAACCAGGCTCTGAGGGGTGACCAGTCCTCTTCTGGCTGTACTGGGTAGAGAGGAACCAGGCTCTGAGGGGTGACCAGTCCTCTACTGGCTGTACTGGGTAGACCAGAGGAACCAGGCTCTGAGGGGGTGACCAGTCCTCTACTGGCTGTACTGGGTAGACCAGTGGAACCAGGCTCTGAGGGGTGACCAGTCCTCTACTGGCTGTACTGGGTAGACCAGAGGAACCAGGCTCTGAGGGGTGACCAGTCCTCTACTGGCTGTACTGGGTAGACCAGAGGAACCAGGCTCTGAGGGGTGATCAGTCCTCTACTGGCTGTACTGGGTAGACCAGTGGAACCAGGCTCTGAGGGGTGACCAGTCCTCTACTGGCTGTACTGGATAGACCAGAGGAACCAGGCTCTGAGGGGTGACCAGTCCTCTACTGGCTTTACTGGGTAGAGAGAAACCAGGCTCTGAGGCGTGACCAGTCCTCTACTGGCTTTACTGGATAGACCAGAGGAACCAGGCTCTGAGGGGTGACCAGTCTTCTACTGGATGTACTGGGTAGACCAGAGGAACCAGGCTCTGAGGGGTGACCAGTCCTCTACTGGCTGTACTGGGTAGAGAGGAACCAGGCTCTGAGGAGTGACCAGTCCTCTACTGGCTGTACTGGGTAGACCAGAGGAACCAGACTCTGAGGGGTGACCAGTCCTCTACTGGCTGTACTGGGTAGACTGGAACCAGGCTCTGAGGGGTGACCAGTCCTCTACTGGCTGTACTGGGTAGAGAGGAACCAGGCTCTGAGGGGTAACCAGTCCTCTACTGACTGTACTGGGTAGACCAGAGGAACCAGGCTCTGAGGGGTGACCAGTCCTCTACTGGCTGTACTGGTTAGACCAGAGGATCCAGGCTCTGAGGGGTGACCAGTCCTCTACTGGCTGTACTGGGTAGACCAGAGGAACCAGGCTCTGAGGGGTGACCAGTCCTCTGCTGGCTGTACTGGATAGAGAGGAACCAGGCTCTGAGGGGTGACCAGTACTCTACTGGCTTTACTGGGTAGACCAGAGGAACCAGGCTCTGAGGGGTGACCAGTCCTCTGCTGGCTGTACTGGGTAGACCAGAGGAACCAGGCTCTGAGGGGTGACCAGTCCTCTACTGGCTGTACTGGGTAGACCAGAGGAACCAGGCTCTGAGGGGTGACCAGTCCTCTTCTGGCTGTACTGGGTAGAGAGGAACCAGGCTCTGAGGGGTGACCAGTCTTCTACTGACTGTACTGGGTAGACCAGAGGAACCAGGCTCTGAGGGGTGACCAGTCCTCTGCTGGCTGTACTGGATAGAGAGGAACCAGGCTCTGAGGGGTGACCAGTACTCTACTGGCTTTACTGGGTAGACCAGAGGAACCAGGCTCTGAGGGGTGACCAGTCCTCTACTGGCTGTACTGGGTAGACTGGAACCAGGCTCTGAGGGGTGACCAGTCCTCTGCTGGCTGTACTGGATAGAGAGGAACCAGGCTCTGAGGAGTGGCCAGTACTCTACTGGCTTTACTGGGTAGACCAGAGGAACCAGGCTCTGAGGGGTGACCAGTCCTCTGCTGGCTGTACTGGGTAGACCAGAGGAACCAGGCTCTGAGGGGTGACCAGTCCTCTACTGGCTGTACTGGGTAGACCAGAGGAACCAGGCTCTGAGGGGGTGACCAGTCCTCTACTGGCTGTACTGGGTAGACCAGTGGAACCAGGCTCTGAGGGGTGACCAGTCCTCTACTGGCTGTACTGGGTAGACCAGAGGAACCAGGCTCTGAGGGGTGACCAGTCCTCTGCTGGCTTTACTGGGTAGAGAGGAACCAGGCTCTGAGGCGTGACCAGTCCTCTACTGGCTTTACTGGATAGACCAGAGGAACCAGGTTCTGAGGGGTGACCAGTCTTCTACTGGATGTACTGGGTAGACCAGAGGAACCAGGCTCTGAGGGGTGACCAGTCCTCTACTGGCTGTACTGGGTAGACCAGAGGAACCAGGCTCTGAGGAGTGACCAGTCCTCTACTGGCTGTACTGGGTAGACCAGAGGAACCAGACTCTGAGGGGTGACCAGTCCTCTACTGGCTGTACTGGGTAGACTGGAACCAGGCTCTGAGGGGTGACCAGTCCTCTACTGGCTGTACTGGGTAGAGAGGAACCAGGCTCTGAGGGGTAACCAGTCCTCTACTGGCTGTACTGGGTAGACCAGAGGAACCAGGCTCTGAGGGGTGACCAGTCCTCTACTGGCTGTACTGGGTAGAGAGGAACCAGACTCTGAGGGGTGACCAGTCCTCTACTGGCTGTACTGGGTAGACCAGAGGAACCAGGCTCTGAGGGGTGACCAGTCCTCTACTGGCTGTACTGGGTAGACCAGAGGAACCAGGCTCTGAGGGGTGACCAGTCCTCTACTGGCTGTACTGGGTAGACCAGAGGAACCAGGTTCTGAGGGGTGACCTGTCCTCTACTGGCTGTACTGGGTAGACCAGAGGAACCAGGTTCTGACGATGTACCAGGAGGGTTAGATAGTAACATGATGGTTTTATGTGTCAACATGTCTCTTAACTGACTGTTTTTTCTTATCATCCACAGGTCGATCTTATGACAACATTTGTAAGTAGTGTGTTTGTGTCTGATGTGCCTACCTGTCTGTCTTTGTTCCTGTCCGTCTGTTTTGGTTGCAAGATGAATTTATATACCCTCCCCCCCCAAACCCTAAATCTAAACTGTATATTTTATATTCTTATTTTTAACCTTTTTTAACTAGGAAAGTCAGTTCAGAACAAATTGTTATTTACTGACGGCCTCCCAAAAGGCTAAAAGACTCCTGCTGTGACGGGGCCTGGGATTAAAAATACAATAAAAATATAGGACAAAACACACATCACGACAAGACAACAACACAACACTACATACAGAGAGACCTAAGACAACAACACAGCATGGCAGCAACACATGACAACACAGCATGGTAACAACACATAACAACACAGCGTGGTAACAACACATGACAACACAGCATGGTAACAACACATGACAACACAGCATGGTAGCAACACAGCATGGTAGCAACACAGCATGGTAGCAACACAGCATGGTAGCAACACAGCATGATAGCAACACAACATGGTAGCAACACAGCATGGTAGCAACACAACATGGTAGCAACACAGCATGGTAGCAACACAGTATGATAGAAACAGCACGGTAGCAACACATGGCAGCGACACAGCATGGCAGCAACACAGCATGGTAGCAACACAACATGGTAGCAACACAACATGGTAGCAGCACTTCACAACACAGCATGGTAGCAACACAGCATGGTAGCAACACAGCATGGTAGAAACACAGCATGGCAAAAACACAACATGGTAGCAACACAGCATGGTAGCAACACTTGACAACACAGCATCGTAGCAACACTTGACAACACAGCATGGTAGAAACACAGCATGGTAGCAACACTTGACAACACAGCATGGTAGAAACACTTGACAACACAGCATGGTAGCAACACAGCATGGTAGCAACACTTGACAACACAGCATGGTAGAAACACTTGACAACACAGCATGGTAGCAACACTTGACACCACAGCATGGTAGAAACACTTGACACCACAGCATGGTAGAAACACTTGACACCACAGCATGGTAGCAACACTTGACAACACAGCATGGTAGAAACACTTGACAACACAGCATGGTAGCAACACTTGACAACACAGCATGGTAGAAACACTTGACACCACAGCATGGTAGCAACACTTGACAACACAGCATGGTAGAAACACTTGACAACACAGCATGGTAGCAACACTTGACAACACAGCATGGTAGAAACACTTGACAACACAGCATGGTAGAAACACTTGACACCACAGCATGGTAGAAACACATGACAACACAGCATGGTAGAAACACATGACAACACAGCATGGTAGCAGCACAGCATGGTAGCAGCACAGCATGGTAGCAGCACAGCATGGTAGCAACACAGCATGGTAGCAACACTTGACAACACAGCATGGTAGCATCACAGCATGGTAGCATCACAGCATGGCAGCAACACATGGCAACACAGCATGGTAGAAACACTTGACAACACAGCATAGTAGCAACACTTGACAACACAGCATGGTAGCAACACATGACAACACAGCATGGCAGCAACACTTGACAACACAGCATGGTAGAAACACAGCATGGTAGCAACACTTGACAACACAGCATGGCAGAAACACATGGCAACACAGCATGGTAGCAACACATGACAACACAGCATGGTAGCAGCACTTGGCAACACAGCATGGTAGAAACACTTGACAACACAGCATGGTAGCAGCACAGCATGGTAGAAGCACAGCATGGCAGCATCACAGCATGGCAGCAACACATGGCAACACAGCATGGTAGAAACACTTGACAACACAGCATGGTAGAAACACAGCATGGTAGCAACACATGACAACACAGCATGGTAGCAACACAGCATGGTAGCAACACAGCATGGTAGCAACACATGACAACACAGCATGGTAGCAACACAGCATGGTAGCAACACTTGGCAACACAGCATGGTAGCAACACTTGACAACACAGCATGGTAGCAACACAGCATGGTAGCAACACTTGGCAACACAGCATGGTAGCAACACATGACAACACAGCATGGTAGCAACACTTGGCAACACAGCATGGTAGCAGCACTTGGCAACACAGCATGGTAGCAACACATGACAACACAGCATGGTAGCAATACTTGACAACACAGCATGGTAGCAACACATGACAACACAGCATGGTAGCAACACTTGGCAACACAGCATGGTAGCAGCACTTGGCAACACAGCATGGTAGCAACACATGACAACACAGCATGGTAGCAACACTTGACAACACAGCATGGTAGCAGCACAGCATGGTAGCAGCACAGCATGGTAGAAGCACAGCATGGTAGAAGCACAGCATGGTAGCAACACAGCATAGTAGCAACACTTGACAACACAGCATGGTAGAAACACATGACAACACAGCATGGCAGCAACACTTGACAACACAGCATGGTAGCAACACTTGACAACACAGCATGGCAGCAAACATTATTGGGCAGACAACAGCACAAAGGTCAAGAAGGTAGAGACAACAATACATCACACAAAGCAGCCAGTGATTATTTCATGGGTAAACCAGAGGAACCAGGCTCTGAGGGGTGACCAGTCCTCTTCTGGCTGTACTGGGTAGACCAGAGGAACCAGGCTCTGAGGGGTGACCAGTCCTCTTCTGGCTGTACTGGGTAGACCAGAGGAACCAGGCTCTGAGGGGTGACCAGTCCTCTTCTGGCTGTACTGGGTAGACCAGAGGAACCAGGCTCTGAGGGGTGACCAGTCCTCTACTGGCTGTACTGGGTAAACCAGAGGAACCAGGCACTGAGGGGTGACCAGTCCTCTACTGGCTGTACTGGGTAAACCAGAGGAACCAGGCTCTGAGGGGTGACCAGTCCTCTACTGGCTGTACTGGGTCGAGAGGAACCAGGCTCTGAGGGGTGACCAGTCCTCTACTGGCTGTACTGGGTAGAGAGGAACCAGGCTCTGAGGGTTGACCAGTCCTCTACTGGCTGTACTGGGTAGACCAGAGGAACCAGGCTCTGAGGGGTGACCAGTCCTCTACTGGCTTTTCTGGGTAGAGAGTAACCAGGCTCTGAGGGGTGACCAGTCCTCTACTGGCTGTACTGGGTAGACCAGAGGAACCAGGCTCTGAGGGGTGACCAGTCCTCTACTGGCTGTACTGGGTAGACCAGAGGAACCAGGCTCTGAGGGGGTGACCAGTCCTCTACTGGCTGTACTGGGTAGACCAGAGGAACCAGGCTCTGAGGGGTGACCAGTCCTCTACTGGCTGTACTTGTTAGACCAGAGGAACCAGGCTCTGAGGGGTGACCAGTCCTCTACTGGCTGTACTGGGTAGAGAGGAACCAGGCTCTGAGGGGTGACCAGTCCTCTACTGGCTGTACTGGGTAGAGAGGAACCAGGCTCTGAGGGGTGACCAGTCCTCTTCTGGCTGTGCCGGGTGGAGATTATAACAGAACATGGCCAATATGTTCAAATGTTCATAGATGACCAGCAGGGTCAAATAATAATAATCACAGTGGTTGTAGAGGGTGCAACAGGTCAGCACCTCAGGAGTAAAGGTCAGTTGGCTTTTCATAGCCGATCATTCAGAGTTACTCCTGCTGTCTCTAGAGAGTTGAAACCAGCAGGTCCGGGACAAGGTAGCACGTCCGGTGAACAGGTCAGGGTTCCATAGCTGCAGGCAGAACAGTTGAAACTGGAGCAGCAGCACAACCAGGTGGACTGGGGACAGCAAGGAGTCATCAGGCCAGATAGTCCTGAGGCATGGTCCTAGGGCTCAGCTCCTCTGAGAGAAGAGAGAGAAGGAGACCTCACTAATGCTCTTGGTGCTGAATGGAAGCAAGTCCCCACAGCAATGTTCCATCATCTAGTGGAAAGCCTTCCCAGAAGAGTGGAGGCTGTTATAGCAGCAAAGGGGTGACCAACTCCATATTAATGATCATGATTTTGGAATGAGATGTTCAATGAGCAGGTGTCCACATACTTTTGGTCATGTAGTGTTTCTACCTAATGTTAGATAATAGCAGGTGTCCACATACTTTTGGTCATGTAGTGTTTCTACCTAATGTTAGATAATAGCAGGTGTCCACATACTTTTGGTTATGTAGTGTATAAATCTCATGATTCAATGATTATTTAATTATCATTATCTCACTGTCTTTATTTAATTTTTACACCAGATGGACTACAAGGAGAGCTGAGTAAGTAGTGCCCATATTCATGTTCTAGTACCCATAATACATCATGTTTTATCTACTGTCTACAGAGGAGGTCAGAATAGAGAGGATGTAGTCTGTCTTCATGTTCTAGTACCCATAATACATCATGTTTTATCTACTGTCTACAGAGGAGGTCAGAATAGAGAGGATGTAGTCTGTCTTCATGTTCTAGTACCCATAATGCATCATTTTTTATCTACTGTCTACAGAGGAGGTCAGAATAGAGAGGATGTAGTCTGTCTTCATGTTCTAGTACCCATAATACATCATGTTTTATCTTCTGTCTACAGAGAAGCTCAGAAAAGAGAACGGTAAGTTGTGTGCTCAACTGCATGTATGTATTTCATTAATTTAAGTGAAAACTGTGTTCCTGTCTGTCTGTCTGTCTGTCTCTGTCTGTCTCTGTCTGTCTGTCTGTCTGTCTGTCTGTCTGTCTGTCTGTCTGTCTGTCTGTCTGTCTATTTGCCTGTCTGTCTATTTGACTGTCTGTCTGTCTATGTTAATTTCTGTCTGTCTATCTGTCTATCTATGTTAATTTCTGTCTGTCTGTCTATCTATGTTCCTGTCTGTCTGTCTGTCTGTCTGTCTGTCTGTCTGTCTGTCTGTCTGTCTGTCTGTCTGTCTGTGTTCCTGTCTGTCTGTCCCTCTCTGTCTGTCTGTCTGTCTGTCTGTCTGTGTGTGCCTGTCTGTCTGTCTGTCTATTTGCCTGTCTGTCTAGGTGCCTGTCTGTCTGTCTATGTTAATTTCTGTCTGTCTGTCTATCTATGTTCCTGTCTGTCTATCTATGTTCCTGTCTGTCTGTCTGTCTGTCTATCTATGTTCCTGTCTGTCCCTGTCTGTCTGTCTGTCTGTCTGTCTGTCTGTCTGTCTGTCTGTCTGTCTGTCTGTCTGTCTGTCTGTCTGTGTTCCTGTCTGTCTGTCTATTTGCCTGTCTGTCTATTTGCCTGTCTGTCTGTCTATGTTAATTTCTGTCTGTCTGTCTATCTATGTTCCTGTCTGTCTATCTATGTTCCTGTCTGTCTGTCTGTCTGTCTGTCTGTCTATCTATGTTCCTGTCTGTCTGTCTGTCTGTCTGTCTGTCTGTCTGTCTGTCTGTCTGTCTGTCTGTCTGTCTGTCTGTCTGTCTGTCTGTGTAGTCTGTCTTCATGTCCTAGTACCCATAATACATCACGTTTATCTTCTCTGTCTACAGAGGAGGTCACAAGAGAGAGGGGTGAGTTGCACAATGTATTTAATTGATTTAAGTGAAAACACTTTCTTCAAAAATATATACACTAAATATTACACTGGTTAACTACACTAAATATTACACTGGTTAACTACACTATATATTACACTGGTTAACTACACTATAGATTACACTGGTTAACTACACTATATATTACACTGGTTAACTACACTATATATTACACTGGTTAACTACACTATATATTACACTGGTTAACTACACTATATATTACACTGGTTAACTACACTATATATTACACTGGTTAACTACACTATATATTACACTGGTTAACTACACTATATATTACACTGGTTAACTACACTAAATATTACACTGGTTAACTACACTATATATTACACTGGTTAACTACACTATATATTATACTGATTAACTATACTACATATTATACTGATTAACTACACTATATATTACACTGATTAACTACACTATATATTACACTGGTTAACTACACTATATATTACACAGATTAACTACACTATATATTACACTGATTAACTACACTATATATTACACTGGTTAACTACACTATATATTACACTGGTTAACTACACTATATATTATACTGATTAACTATACTACATATTATACTGATTATCTACACTATATATTACACTATATATTACACTGATTAACTACACTATATATTACACTGGTTAACTACACTATATATTACACTGATTAACTACACAATATATTACACTGGTTAACTACACTATATATTACACTATATATTACACTGGTTAACTACACTATATATATTACACTGATTAACTACACTATATATTACACTGATTAATTAACTACACTATATATTACACTGGTTAACTACACTATATATTACACTATATATTACACTGGTTAACTACACTATATATTACACTATATATTACACTATATATTACACTGATTAACTACACTATATATTACACTGATTAACTACACTATATATTACACTGGTTAACTACACTATATATTACACTGGTTAACTACACTATATATTACACTGATTAACTACACTATATATTGCACTATATATTACACTGGTTAACTACACTATATATTACGCTATATATTACACTATATATTACGCTGGTTAACTACACTATATATTACACTATATATTTCACTGGTTAACTACAATATATATTACACTGATTAACTACACTATATATTACACTGGTTAACTACACTATATATTACACTGGTTAACTACACTATATATTACACTGGTTAACTACGCTATATATTACACTGATTAACTACACTTTATATTACACCGGTTAACTACACTATGTATTACACTGGTTAACTACACTATATATTACACTATATATTACACTGATTAACTACACTATATATACTAAAGTATGTGGACAACTCTTTAAATTAGTTGATTCTATTTCAGCACCACCCGTTGCTGTCAGGTGTATAAAATCAACCACACCGCCATGCAATCTCCATAGACAAACATTGTCAGTAGAATGGCCTTACTGAAAAGCTCAGTGACTTTCAACGTGGCACCGTCTTAGGATGCCACCTTTCCAACAAGTCAGTTGGTCAAGTTTCTGCCCTGCTAGAGCTGGCCCGGTCAAGTGTAAGCGCTGTTATTGTGGAGTGGAAACATCTAGGAGCAAAAATGTGTCAGCCGTTTAGTGGTAGGCCACAGAAGCTCTCAGAACGTTACTGCCATAGTGCCAACTGTAAAGTTTGGTGGAGGAGGAATAATGGTCTGGGGCTGTTTTTCATGGTTCAATCCTTTTTGCCTTTTACTCTCACATATCACTCATTTCACCATGTAATGCAGACATACAGCTGCTATTCCCCAAAACAATGAATAAAGCGCACTGACCTTGTTATTTGCAGCTGAGGTTTTAATGTTGGTAAAATCTCGTCACCGCCTCTGTCGCATACCAGTTTGCCACCGGCCTGTAAAGAACCCTTAGCAAGGGGCCAGGTCTTTGATCTACGGATATTTCATCCGCCCGTGCACGGTTTCAGTGTCTCCCTGGACCGACAGAGGCAGATATTGAGATCCGAGCTCGAAGGACCAATTGATAAAGGAATTTTATATCCTAATGATAATAATTAACAATCAATAAGCCTTGACTAATCCCCAGGGTTTGTAAGACACCGGGTTAATAATTAGGCAAGGACTCAGCTTTCTGCAAAAGGTCTGTTCAGTTTATTCAGAGAACGTTCTGAGGTCCGAATAACAAAGATGTTCATTTTATCCTCTCTCTCCGCTTACGCACACACCTCCACACCAACAGTAGATAACCTACGCACACACCTCCACACCAACACTAGATAACCTACGCACACACCTCCACACCAACACTAGATAACCTACGCACACACCTCCACACCAACACTAGATAACCTACGCACACACCTCCACACCAACACTAGATAACCAACGCACACACCTCCACACCAACACTAGATAACCTACGCACACACCTCCACACCAACAGTAGATAACCTACGCACACACCTCCACACCCAACAGTAGATAACCTACGCACACACCTCCACACCCAACAGTAGATAACCTACGCACACACCTCCACACCCAACAGTAGATAACCTACGCACACACCTCCACACCCAACAGTAGATAACCTACGCACACACCTCCACACCAACAGTAGATAACCTACGCACACACCTCCACACCAACAGTAGATAACCTATGCACACACATACTCACAGACAGTAGGTGAACAGTATCTCTTCCTTGACCTCCCACCACTGTTCCAGCACTGCCTGTTCCTTTCCCCATAGATTAGGAGAACCTTGAAGGCTCCTCCCGGTATCTCACACACCCATGCCTAGACTTGATGGGAATAACGTTCAGTACATTGACTTACAGTTTATTATCCATGCTACATAACTACTAATTCATAATGGATTATTGATTCATTTACCTTTATTAGATAATTCTCTTATCAGTGACTTTCAACGTGGCACTGTCTTAGGATGCCAACTTTCCAACAAGTCAGTTGGTCAGGTTTCTGCCCTGCTAGAGCTGCCCCGGTCAAGTGTAAGTGCTGTTATTGTGGAGTGGAAACATCTAGGAGCAAAAATGTGTCAGCCGTTTAGTGGTAGGCCACAGAAGCTCACAGAATGGGACCGCCAAGTGTTGAAGCGCGTAAAAATCTTCTGTCCTCGGTTGCAACACTCACTACAGAGTTCCAAACTGCCTCTGGATGCAACGTCAACACAATAACTGTTTGTCTGGAGCTTCATGAAATGGGTTTCCATGGCCGAGCAGCCGCACACAAGCCTAAGATCACCATGCTCAATGCCAAGCGTTGGGTGGAGTGGTGTAAAGCTCGCCGCCATTGGACTCTGGACTAGTGGAAATACGTTCTCAGCAGTGATGAATCACGCTTCACCATCTGGCAGTCCGACAGATGAACCTGGGTTTGGCGGATGCCAGGAGTACACGACCTGCCCCAATGCATAGTGCCAACTGTAAAGTTTGGTGGAGGAGGAAAAATGGTCTGGGGCTGTTTTTCATGGTTCGGGCCCCTTAGTTCCAGTGAAGGGAAATCTTAATGCTACAGCATACAATGACATTCTAGATGATTCTGTGCTTCCAACTTTATGGCAACAGTTTGGGGAAGACCATGTCCTGTTTCAGCATGACAATACCCCAGTGCACAAAACGAGGTCCATACAGAAATGGTTTGTTGAGATTGGTATTCAAGAACTTGACTGGCCTGCACAAAGCCCTGACCTCAACCCCATCGAACACCTTTGGGATGAATTGGAACGCCAACTGCGAGCCAGGCCTAATCACCCAACATCAATCAATCAAATGTATTTATAAAGCCCTTTTTTTACATCAGCCGATATCTCAAAGTGCTGTACAGAAACCCAGCCTAAAACCCCAAACAGCAAGCAATACAGGTATAGAAACACGGTGGCTAGGAAAAACTCCATAGAATGGCAGGAACCTAGGAAGAAACCTAGAGAGGAACCAGGCTATGAGGGGTGACCAGTCCTCTACTGGCTGTACTGGGTAGACCAGATGAACCAGGCTCTGAGGGGTGACCAGTCCTCTACTGGCTGTACTGGGTAGACCAGAGGAACCAGGCTCTGAGGGGTGACCAGTCCTCTACTGGCTGTACTGGATAGACCAGAGGAACCAGTTCTCTGAGGGGTGACCAGTCCTCTACTGGCTGTACTGGGTAGACCAGAGGAACCAGGCTCTGAGGAGTGACCAGTCCTCTACTGGCTGTACTGGGTAGAGAGGAACCAGGCTCTGAGGGGTGTCCAGTCCTCTACTGGCTGTACTGGGTAGACCAGAGAAACCAGGCACTGAGGGGTGACCAGTCCTCTGCTGCCTGTACTGGGTAGACCAGAGGAACCAGGCTCTGAGGGGTGGCCAGTCCTCTACTGGCTGTACTGGGTAGACCAGAGGAACCAGGCTCTGACGATGTACCAGGAGGGTTAGATAGTAACATGATGGTTTTATGTGTCAACATGTCTCCTAACTGACTGTTTTTTCTTATCATCCACAGGTCGATCTTATGACTGCATTTGTAAGTAGTGTGTTTGTGTCTGATGTGCCTACCTGTCTGTCTTTGTTCCTGTCCGTCTGTTTTGGTTGCAAGATGAATTTATATACCCTCCCCCTCCCCCTAAATATAAACTGTATATTTTATATTCTTATTTTTAACCTTTTTTAACTAGGAAAGTCAGTTCAGAACAAATTGTTATTTACTGACGGCCTCCCAAAAGGCTAAAAGACTCCTGCTGGGACGGGGCCTGGGATTAAAAATACAATAAAAATATAGGACAAAACACACATCACGACAAGACAACAACACAACACTACATACAGAGAGACCTAAGGTAGCAACACAGCATGGTAGCAACACAGCATGATAGAAACAGCATGGTAGCAACACAACATGGTAGCAGCACAGCACGGTAGCAACACAACATGGTAGCAACACAGCATGGAAGCAACACAGCATGATAGAAACAGCACGGTAGCAACACATGGCAGCGACACAGCATGGCAGCAACACAGCATGGTAGCAACACAGCATGGTAGCAACACAACATGGTAGCAGCACTTGACAACACAGCATGGTAGCAACACAGCATGGTAGCAACACAGCATGGTAGAAACACAGCATGGTAGCAACACAACATGGCAACAACACAACATGGTAGCAACACAGCATGGTAGCAACACAACATGGCAACAACACAACATGGCAGCAACACAGCATGGTAGAAACACTTGACAACACAGCATAGGAGCAACACATGACAACACAGCATAGGAGCAACACTTGACAACACAGCATGGTAGAAACACTTGACAACACAGCATGGTAGCAGCACAGCATGGTAGCAGCACAGCATGGTAGCAGCACAGCATGGTAGCAACACAGCATGGTAGCAACACTTGACAACACAGCATGGTAGCAGCACAGCATGGTAGCAACACAGCATGGTAGCAACACAGCATGGTAGCAACACTTGACAACACAGCATAGGAGCAACACTTGACAACACAGCATGGTAGCAACACTTGACAACACAGCATGGTAGCAGCACAGCATGGTAGCAGCACAGCATGGTAGCAGCACAGCATGGTAGCAACACAGCATGGTAGCAACACTTGACAACACAGCATGGTAGCAGCACAGCATGGTAGCAACACAGCATGGCAGCAACACAGCATGGCAGCAACACATGGCAACACAGCATGGCAGCAAACATTATTGGGCACAGACAACAGCACAAAGGTCAAGAAGGTAGAGACAACAATACATCACACAAAGCAGCCAGTGATTATTTCATGGGTAAACCAGAGGAACCAGGCTCTGAGGGGTGACCAGTCCTCTACTGGCTGTACTGGGTAGACCAGAGGAACTAGGCTCTGAGGGGTGACCAGTCCTCTACTGGCTGTACTGGGTAGACCAGAGGAACCAGGCTCTGAGGGGTGACTAGTCCTCTGCTGGTTGTACTGGGTAGAGAGGAACCAGGCTCTGAGGAGTGACCAGTCCTCTACTGGCTGTACTGGGTAGAGAGGAACCAGGCTCTGAGGGGTGACCAGTCCTCTACTGGCTGTACTGGGTAGACCAGAGGAACCAGGCTCTGAGGGGTGACCAGGCCTCTACTGGCTGTACTGGATAGACCAGAGGAACCAGTTCTCTGACGGGTGACCAGTCCTCTACTGGCTGTACTGGGTAGACCAGAGGAACCAGGCTCTGAGGGGTGACCAGTCCTCTACTGGCTGTACTGGGTAGACCAGAGGAACCAGGCTCTGAGGGGTGACCAGTCCTCTACTGGCTGTACTGGGTAGACCAGAGGAACCAGGCTCTGAGGGGTGACCAGTCCTCTACTGGCTGTACTGGGTAGACCAGAGGAACCAGGCTCTGAGGGGTGACCAGTCCTCTACTGGCTGTACTGGGTAAACCAGAGGAACCAGGCTCTGAGGGGTGACCAGTCCTCTACTGGCTGTACTGGGTAGACCAGAGGAACCAGGCTCTGAGGGGTGACCAGGCCTCTACTGGCTGTACTGGATAGACCAGAGGAACCAGTTCTCTGACGGGTGACCAGTCCTCTACTGGCTGTACTGGATAGACCAGAGGAACCAGGCTCTGAGGGGTGACCAGTCCTCTACTGGCTGTACTGGGTAGACCAGAGGAACCAGGCTCTGAGGGGTGACCAGTCCTCTACTGGCTGTACTGGGTAGACCAGAGGAACCAGGCTCTGAGGGGTGACCAGTCCTCTACTGGCTGTACTGGGTAGAGAGGAACCAGGCTCTGAGGGGTGACCAGTCCTCTTCTGGCTGTGCCGGGTGGAGATTATAACAGAACATGGCCAAGATGTTCAAATGTTCATAGATGACCAGCAGGGTCAAATAATAATAATCACAGTGGTTGTAGAGGGTGCAACAGGTCAGCACCTCAGGAGTAAATGTCAGTTGGCTTTTCATAGCCGAGCATTCAGAGTTACTCCTGCTGTCTCTAGAGAGTTGAAACCAGCAGGTCTGGGACAGGTAGCACGTCCGGTGAACAGGTCAGGGTTCCATGGCTGCAGGCAGAACAGTTGAAATTGGAGCAGCAGCACAACCAGGTGGTTTGGGGACAGCAAGGAGTCATCAGGTCAGATAGTCCTGAGGCATGGTCCTAGGGCTCAGCTCCTCTGAGAGAAGAGAGAGAGGGAGACCTCACTAATGCTCTTGTGGCTGAATGGAAGCAAGTCCCCACAGCAATGTTCCATCATCTAGTGGAAAGCCTTCCCAGAAGAGTGGAGGCTGTTATAGCAGCAAAGGGGTGACCAACTCCATATTAATGATCATGATTTTGGAATGAGATGTTCAATGAGCAGGTGTCCACATACTTTTGGTCATGTAGTGTTTCTACCTAATGTTAGATAATAGCAGGTGTCCACATACTTTTGGTCATGTAGTGTTTCTACCTAATGTTAGATAATAGCAGGTGTCCACATACTTTTGGTCATGTAGTGTATAAATCTCATGATTCAATGATTATTTAATTATCATTATCTCACTGTCTTTATTTAATTTTTACACCAGATGGACTACAAGGAGAGCTGAGTAAGTAGTGCCCATATTCATGTTCTAGTACCCATAATACATCATGTTTTATCTACTGTCTACAGAGGAGGTCAGAATAGAGAGGATGTAGTCTGTCTTCATGTTCTAGTACCCATAATACATCATGTTTTATCTTCTCTGTCTACAGAGGAGGTCAGAATAGAGAGGATGTAGTCTGTCTTCATGTTCTAGTACCCATAATACATCATGTTTTATCTACTGTCTACAGAGAAGCTCAGAAAAGAGAACGGTAAGTTGTGTGCTCAACTGCATGCATGTATTTCATTAATTTAAGTGAAAACTGTGTTCCTGTCTGTCTGTCTGTCTGTCTCTGTCTGTCTCTGTCTGTCTGTCTGTCTGTCTGTCTGTCTGTCTATTTGCCTGTCTGTCTATTTGACTGTCTGTCTGTCTATGTTAATTTCTGTCTGTCTATCTGTCTATCTATGTTCCTGTCTGTCTATCTATGTTCCTGTCTGTCTGTCTGTCTGTCTATCTATGTTCCTGTCTGTCTGTCTGTCTGTCTGTCTGTCTGTCTGTCTGTCTGTCTGTCTTCATGTCCTAGTACCCATAATACATCATGTTTATCTTCTCTTCTCTGTCACAAGAGAGAGAGGTGAGTTGCACAATGTATTTAATTGATTTAAGTGAAAACACTTTCTTCAAAAATATATACACTATATATTACACTGGTTAACTACACTATATATTACACTGGTTAACTACACTATATTTTACACTGGTTAACTACACTAAATATTACACTGGTTAACTACACTATAGATTACACTGGTTAACTACACTATATATTACACTGGTTAACTACACTATATATTATACTGATTAACTACACTATATATATTACACTATATATTACACTGATTAACTACACTATATATATTACACTATATATTACACTGATTAACTACACTATATATTACACTGGTTAACTGCACTATATATTATACTGATTAACTACACTATATATATTACACTGGTAAACTACACTATATATTACACTGGTTAACTACACTATATATTACACTGGTTAACTACACTAAATATTACACTGGTTAACTACACTATAGATTACACTGGTTAACTACACTATATATTACACTGGTTAACTACACTATATATTACACTGGTTAACTACACTATATATTACACTGATTAACTACGCTATATATTACACTATATATTACACTGGTTAACTACACTATAGATTACACTGATTAACTACACTATATATTACACTGGTTAACTACACTATAGATTACACTGATTAACTACACTATATATTACACTGGTTAACTACACTATATATTACACTGGTTAACTACACTATATATTACACTGGTTAACTTGCACTATATATTATACTGATTAACTACACTATATATATTACACTGGTAAGCTACACTATATATTACACTGGTTAACTACACTATATATTACACTGGTTAACTACACTAAATATTACACTGGTTAACTACACTATAGATTACACTGGTTAACTACACTATATATTACACTGGTTAACTACACTATATATTACACTATATATTACACTGGTTAACTACAATATATATTACACTGATTAACTACACTATATATTACACTGGTTAACTACACTATAGATTACACTGATTAACTACACTATATATTACACTGGTTAACTACACTATATATTACACTGGTTAACTACACTATATATTACACTGATTAACTACGCTATATATTACACTATATATTACACTGGTTAACTACACTATAGATTACACTGATTAACTACACTATATATTACACTGGTTAACTACAATATAGATTACACTGATTAACTACACTATATATTACACTGGTTAACTACACTATATATTACACTGGTTAACTACACTATATATTACACTGGTTAACTGCACTATATATTATACTGATTAACTACACTATATATATTACACTGGTAAACTACACTATATATTACACTGGTTAACTACACTATATATTACACTGGTTAACTACACTAAATATTACACTGGTTAACTACACTATAGATTACACTGGTTAACTACACTATATATTACACTGGTTAACTACACTATATATTACACTATATATTACACTGGTTAACTACAATATATATTACACTGATTAACTACACTATATATTACACTGGTTAACTACACTATAGATTACACTGATTAACTACACTATATATTACACTGGTTAACTACACTATATATTACACTGGTTAACTACACTATATATTACACTGATTAACTACGCTATATATTACACTATATATTACACTGGTTAACTACACTATAGATTACACTGATTAACTACACTATATATTACACTGGTTAACTACACTATATATTACACTGGTTAACTACACTATAGATTACACTGATTAACTACACTAAATATTACACTGGTTAACTACACTATATATTACACTGGTTAACTACACTATAGATTACACTGATTAACTACACTATATATTACACTGATTAACTACACTATATATATTACACTATATATTACACTGATTAACTACACTATATATATTACACTATATATTACACTGATTAACTACACTATATATTACACTGGTTAACTGCACTATATATTATACTGATTAACTACACTATATATATTACACTGGTAAACTACACTATATATTACACTGGTTAACTACACTATATATTACACTGGTTAACTACACTAAATATTACACTGGTTAACTACACTATAGATTACACTGGTTAACTACACTATATATTACACTGATTAACTACACTATATATTACACTATATATTACACTGGTTTACAATATATATTACACTGATTAACTACACTATATATTACACTGGTTAACTACACTATAGATTACACTGATTAACTACACTATATATTACACTATATATTACACTGGTTAACTACACTATAGATTACACTGGTTAACTACACTATATATTACACTGGTTAACTACACTATAGATTACACTGATTAACTACACTATATATTACACTGGTTAACTACACTATATATTACACTGATTAACTACGCTATATATTACACTATATATTACACTGGTTAACTACACTATAGATTACACTGATTAACTACACTATATATTACACTGGTTAACTACACTATAGATTACACTGATTAACTACACTATATATTACACTGGTTAACTACACTATATATTACACTGGTTAACTACACTATAGATTACACTAATTAACTACACTATATATTACACTATATATTACACTGGTTAACTACACTATAGATTACACTGGTTAACTACACTATATATTACACTGGTTAACTACACTATAGATTACACTGATTAACTACACTATATATTACACTGGTTAACTACACTATATATTACACTGGTTAACTACACTATATATTACACTGGTTAACTTGCACTATATATTATACTGATTAACTACACTATATATATTACACTGGTAAGCTACACTATATATTACACTGGTTAACTACACTATATATTACACTGGTTAACTACACTAAATATTACACTGGTTAACTACACTATAGATTACACTGGTTAACTACACTATATATTACACTGGTTAACTACACTATATATTACACTATATATTACACTGGTTAACTACAATATATATTACACTGATTAACTACACTATATATTACACTGGTTAACTACACTATAGATTACACTGATTAACTACACTATATATTACACTGGTTAACTACACTATATATTACACTGGTTAACTACACTATATATTACACTGATTAACTACGCTATATATTACACTATATATTACACTGGTTAACTACACTATAGATTACACTGATTAACTACACTATATATTACACTGGTTAACTACAATATAGATTACACTGATTAACTACACTATATATTACACTGGTTAACTACACTATATATTACACTGGTTAACTACACTATATATTACACTGGTTAACTGCACTATATATTATACTGATTAACTACACTATATATATTACACTGGTAAACTACACTATATATTACACTGGTTAACTACACTATATATTACACTGGTTAACTACACTAAATATTACACTGGTTAACTACACTATAGATTACACTGGTTAACTACACTATATATTACACTGGTTAACTACACTATATATTACACTATATATTACACTGGTTAACTACAATATATATTACACTGATTAACTACACTATATATTACACTGGTTAACTACACTATAGATTACACTGATTAACTACACTATATATTACACTGGTTAACTACACTATATATTACACTGGTTAACTACACTATATATTACACTTATTAACTACGCTATATATTACACTATATATTACACTTGTTAACTACACTATAGATTACACTGATTAACTACACTATATATTACACTGGTTAACTACACTATATATTACACTGGTTAACTACACTATAGATTACACTGATTAACTACACTATATATTACACTGGTTAACTACACTATATATTACACTGGTTAACTACACTATAGATTACACTGATTAACTACACTATATATTACACTGATTAACTACACTATATATATTACACTATATATTACACTGATTAACTACACTATATATATTACACTATATATTACACTGATTAACTACACTATATATTACACTGGTTAACTGCACTATATATTATACTGATTAACTACACTATATATATTACACTGGTAAACTACACTATATATTACACTGGTTAACTACACTATATATTACACTGGTTAACTACACTAAATATTACACTGGTTAACTACACTATAGATTACACTGGTTAACTACACTATATATTACACTGATTAACTACACTATATATTACACTATATATTACACTGGTTTACAATATATATTACACTGATTAACTACACTATATATTACACTGGTTAACTACACTATAGATTACACTGATTAACTACACTATATATTACACTATATATTACACTGGTTAACTACACTATAGATTACACTGGTTAACTACACTATATATTACACTGGTTAACTACACTATAGATTACACTGATTAACTACACTATATATTACACTGGTTAACTACATTATATATTACACTGGTTAACTACACTATATATTACACTGATTAACTACGCTATATATTACACTATATATTACACTGGTTAACTACACTATAGATTACACTGATTAACTACACTATATATTACACTGGTTAACTACACTATAGATTACACTGATTAACTACACTATATATTACACTGGTTACCTACACTATATATTACACTGGTTAACTACACTATATATTACACTGGTTAACTTGCACTATATATTATACTGATTAACTACACTATATATATTACACTGGTAAGCTACACTATATATTACACTGGTTAACTACACTATATATTACACTGGTTAACTACACTAAATATTACACTGGTTAACTACACTGTAGATTACACTGGTTAACTACACTATATATTACACTGGTTAACTACACTATATATTACACTATATATTACACTGGTTAACTACAATATATATTACACTGATTAACTACACTATATATTACACTGGTTAACTACACTATATATTACACTGATTAACTACACTATATATTATACTGATTAACTACACTATATATTACACTATATATTACACTGGTTAACTACACTATATATTACACTGATTAACTACACTATATATTACACTGGTTAACTACACTAGATTACACTGGTTAACTACACTATATATTACACTGGTTAACTACACTATATATTACACTGATTAACTACACTATATATTACACTGGTTAACTACAATATATATTACACTGGTTAACTACACTATATATTACACTGGTTAACTATACTATATATTACACTATATATTACACTGGTTAACTACACTATATATATTACACTGGTTAACTACACTATATATACTAAAGTATGTGGACAACTCTTTAATTACTGGATTCTATTTCAGCCACACCCGTTGCTGACAGGTGTATAAAATCAACCACACCGCCATGCAATCTCCATAGACAAACATTGTCAGTAGAATGGCCTTACTGAAGAGCTCAGTGACTTTCAACGTGGCACTGTCTTAGGATGTCACCTTTCCAACAAGTCAGTTCGTCAAGTTTCTGCCCTGCTAGAGCTGCCCCGGTCAAGTGTAAGTGCTGTTATTGTGGAGTGGAAACATCTAGGAGCAAAAATGTGTCAGCCGTTTAGTGGTAGGCCACAGAAGCTCACAGAATGGGACCGCCAAGTGTTGAAGCGCGTAAAAATCTTCTGTCCTCGGTTGCAACACTCACTACAGAGTTCCAAACTGCCTCTGGATGCAACGTCAACACAATAACTGTTTGTCTGGAGCTTCATGAAATGGGTTTCCATGGCTGAGCAGCCGCACACAAGCCTAAGATCACCATGCTCAATGCCAAGCGTCGGGTGGAGTGGTGTAAAGCTCGCCGCCATTGGACTCTGGACTAGTGGAAATACGTTCTCAGCAGTGATGAATCACGCTTCACCATCTGGCAGTCCGACAGATGAACCTGGGTTTGGCGGATGCCAGGAGTACACGACCTGCCCCAATGCATAGTGCCAACTGTAAAGTTTGGTGGAGGAGGAAAAATGGTCTGGGGCTGTTTTTCATGGTTCGGGCCCCTTAGTTCCAGTGAAGGGAAATCTTAATGCTACAGCATACAATGACATTCTAGATGATTCTGTGCTTCCAACTTTATGGCAACAGTTTGGGGAAGACCATGTCCTGTTTCAGCATGACAATACCCCAGTGCACAAAACGAGGTCCATACAGAAATGGTTTGTTGAGATCCGTATTCAAGAACTTGACTGGCCTGCACAGAGTCCTGACCTCAACCCCATCGAACACCTTTGGGATGAATTGGAACGCCAACTGCGAGCCAGGCCTAATCACCCAACATCAATCAATCAAATGTATTTATAAAGCCCTTTTTTTAAATCAGCCGATGTCACAAAGTGCTGTACAGAAACCCAGCCTAAAACCCCAAACAGCAAGCAATACAGGTATAGAAACACGGTGGCTAGGAAAAACTCCCTAGAATGGCAGGAACCTAGGAAGAAACCTAGAGAGGAACCAGGCTATGAGGGGTGACCAGTCCTCTACTGGCTGTACTGAGTAGAGAGGAACCAGGCTCTGAGGGGTGACCAGTCCTCTACTGGCTGTACTGAGTAGAGAGGAACCAGGCTCTGAGGGATGACCAGTCCTCTACTGGCTGTACTGGGTAGACCAGAGGAACCAGGCTCTGAGGGGTGACCAGTCCTCTACTGGCTGTACTGGGTAGACCAGAGGAACCAGGCTCTGAGGGGTGACCAGTCCTCTACTGGCTGTACTGGATAGACCAGAGGAACCAGGCTCTGAGGGGTGACCAGTCCTCTACTGGCTGTACTGGATAGACCAGAGGAACCAGTTCTCTGAGGGGTGACCAGTCCTCTACTGGCTGTACTGTGTAGACCAGAGGAACCAGGCTCTGAGGAGTGACCAGTAGTCTACTGGCTGTACTGGGTAGAGAGGAACCAGGCTCTGAGGGGTGACCAGTCCTCTACTGGCTGTACAGGGTAGACCAGAGGAACCAGGCTCTGAGGGGTGACCAGTCCTCTACTGGCTGTACTGGGTAGAGAGGAACCAGGCTCTGAGGGGTGACCAGTCCTCTACTGGCTGTACTGGGTAGACCAGAGAAACCAGGCACTGAGGGGTGACCAGTCCTCTGCTGGCTGTACTGGGTAAACCAGAGGAACCAGGCTCTGCGGGGTGACCAGTCCTCTTCTGGTTGTACTGGGTAGAGAGGAACCAGGCTCTGAGGGGTGACCAGTACTTTACTGGCTTTACTGGGTAGACCAGAGGAACCAGGCTCTGAGGGGTGACCATTCCTCTACTGGCTGTACTGGGTAGACCAGAGGAACTAGGCTCTGAGGGGTGACCAGTCCTCTACTGGCTGTACTGGGTAGACCAGAGGAACCAGGCTCTGAGGGGTCACCAGTCCTCTACTGGCTGTACTGGGTAGACCAGAGAAACCAGGCACTGAGGGGTGACCAGTCCTCTGCTGGCTGTACTGGTTAAACCAGAGGAACCAGGCTCTGCGGGGTGACCAGTCCTCTACTGGCTGTACTGGGTAGACCAGAGGAAACAGGCTCTGAGGGGTGACCAGTCCTCTACTGGCTGTACTGGGTAGACCAGAGGAACCAGGCTCTGAGGGGTGACCAGTCCTCTTCTGGTTGTACTGGGTAGAGAGGAACCAGGCTCTGAGGGGTGACCAGTCCTCTACTGGCTGTACTGGGTAGACCAGAGGAACCAGGCTCTGAGGGGTGACCAGTCCTCTGCTGGCTGTACTGGGTAGAGAGGAACCAGGCTCTGAGGGGTGACCAGTCCTCTACTGGCTGTACTGGGTAAACCAGAGGAACCAGGCTCTGAGGGGTGACCATTCCTCTACTGGCTGTACTGGGTAGACCAGAGGAACTAGGCTCTGAGGGGTGACCATTCCTCTACTGGCTGTACTGGGTAGACCAGAGGAACCAGGCTCTGAGGGGTGACCAGGCCTGTACTGGCTGTACTGGGTAGACCAGAGGAACCAGGCTCTGAGGGGTGACCAGTCCTCTACTGCCTGTACTGGATAGACTAGAGGAACCAGTTCTCTGACGGGTGACCAGTCCTCTACTGGCTGTACTGGGTAGACCAGAGAAACCAGGCACTGAGGGGTGACCAGTCCTCTGCTGGCTGTACTTGGTAAACCAGAGGAACCAGGCTCTGAGGGGTGACCAGTCCTCTACTGGCTGTACTGGGTAGACCCGAGGAACCAGGCTCTGAGGGGTGACCAGTCCTCTACTGGCTGTACTGGGTAGACCAGAGGAACCAGGCTCTGAGGGGTGACCAGTCCTCTTCTGGTTGTACTGGGTAGAGAGGAACCAGGCTCTGAGGGGTGACCAATACTCTACTGGCTTTACTGGGTAGACCAGAGGAACCAGGCTCTGAGGGGTGACCAGTCCTCTACTGGCTGTACTGGGTAGAGAGGAACCAGGCTCTGAGGGGTGACCAGTCCTCTACTTGCTGTACTGGGTAGACCAGAGGGTGACCAGTCCTCTGCTGGCTGTACTGGGTAAACCAGAGTAACCAGGCTCTGAGGGGTGACCAGTCCTCTACTGGCTGTACTGGGTAGACCATAGGAACCAGGCTCTGAGGGGTGACCAGTCCTCTACTGGCTGTACTGGGTAGACCAGAGGAACCAGGCTCTGAGGGGTGACCAGTCCTCTTCTGGTTGTACTGGGTAGAGAGGAACCAGGCTCTGAGGGGTGACCAGTCCTCTACTGGCTGTACTGGGTAGACCAGAGGAACCAGGCTCTGAGGGGTGACCAGTCCTCTGCTGGCTGTACTGGGTAGAGAGGAACCAGGCTCTGAGGGGTGACCAGTCCTCTACTGGCTGTACTGGGTAAACCAGAGGAACCAGGCTCTGAGGGGTGACCAGTCCTCTACTGGCTGTACTGGGTAGACCAGAGGAACTAGGCTCTGAGGGGTGACCATTCCTCTACTGGCTGTACTGGGTAGACCAGAGGAACCAGGCTCTGAGGGGTGACCAGGCCTGTACTGGCTGTACTGGGTAGACCAGAGGAACCAGGCTCTGAGGGGTGACCAGTCCTCTACTGCCTGTACTGGATAGACTAGAGGAACCAGTTCTCTGACGGGTGACCAGTCCTCTACTGGCTGTACTGGGTAGACCAGAGAAACCAGGCACTGAGGGGTGACCAGTCCTCTGCTGGCTGTACTTGGTAAACCAGAGGAACCAGGCTTTGAGGGGTGACCAGTCCTCTACTGGCTGTACTGGGTAGACCCGAGGAACCAGGCTCTGAGGGGTGACCAGTCCTCTACTGGCTGTACTGGGTAGACCAGAGGAACCAGGCTCTGAGGGGTGACCAGTCCTCTTCTGGTTGTACTGGGTAGAGAGGAACCAGGCTCTGAGGGGTGACCAATACTCTACTGGCTTTGCTGGGTAGACCAGAGGAACCAGGCTCTGAGGGGTGACCAGTCCTCTACTGGCTGTACTGGGTAGAGAGGAACCAGGCTCTGAGGGGTGACCAGTCCTCTACTTGCTGTACTGGGTAGACCAGAGGAACCAGGCTCTGAGGGGTGACCAGTCCTCTGCTGGCTGTACTGGGTAAACCAGAGTAACCAGGCTCTGAGGGGTGACCAGTCCTCTACTGGCTGTACTGGGTAGACCATAGGAACCAGGCTCTGAGGGGTGACCAGTCCTCTACTGGTTGTACTGGGTAGAGAGGAACCAGGCTCTGAGGGGTGACCAGTCCTCTACTGGCTGTACTGGGTAGACCAGAGGAACCAGGCTCTGAGGGGTGACCAGTCCTCTTCTGGTTGTACTGGGTAGAGAGGAACCAGGCTCTGAGGGGTGACCAATACTCTACTGGCTTTACTGGGTAGACCAGAGGAACCAGGCTCTGAGGGGTGACCAGTCCTCTACTGGCTGTACTGGGTAGAGAGGAACCAGGCTCTGAGGGGTGACCAGTCCTCTACTTGCTGTACTGGGTAGACCAGAGGAACCAGGCTCTGAGGGGTGACCAGTCCTCTGCTGGCTGTACTGGGTAAACCAGAGTAACCAGGCTCTGAGGGGTGACCAGTCCTCTACTGGCTGTACTGGGTAGACCATTGGAACCAGGCTCTGAGGGGTGACCAGTCCTCTACTGGCTGTACTGGGTAGACCAGAGGAACCAGGCTCTGAGGGGTGACCAGTCCTCTTCTGGTTGTACTGGGTAGAGAGGAACCAGGCTCTGAGGGGTGACCAGTCCTCTACTGGCTGTACTGGGTAGACCAGAGGAACCAGGCTCTGAGGGGTGACCAGTCCTCTGCTGGCTGTACTGGGTAGAGAGGAACCAGGCTCTGAGGGGTGACCAGTCCTCTACTGGCTGTACTGGGTAAACCAGAGGAACCAGGCTCTGAGGGGTGACCATTCCTCTACTGGCTGTACTGGGTAGACCAGAGGAACTAGGCTCTGAGGGGTGACCATTCCTCTACTGGCTGTACTGGGTAGACCAGAGGAACCAGGCTCTGAGGGGTGACCAGGCCTGTACTGGCTGTACTGGGTAGACCAGAGGAACCAGGCTCTGAGGGGTGACCAGTCCTCTACTGCCTGTACTGGATAGACTAGAGGAACCAGTTCTCTGACGGGTGACCAGTCCTCTACTGGCTGTACTGGGTAGACCAGAGAAACCAGGCACTGAGGGGTGACCAGTCCTCTGCTGGCTGTACTTGGTAAACCAGAGGAACCAGGCTCTGAGGGGTGACCAGTCCTCTACTGGCTGTACTGGGTAGACCCGAGGAACCAGGCTCTGAGGGGTGACCAGTCCTCTACTGGCTGTACTGGGTAGACCAGAGGAACCAGGCTCTGAGGGGTGACCAGTCCTCTTCTGGTTGTACTGGGTAGAGAGGAACCAGGCTCTGAGGGGTGACCAATACTCTACTGGCTTTACTGGGTAGACCAGAGGAACCAGGCTCTGAGGGGTGACCAGTCCTCTACTGGCTGTACTGGGTAGAGAGGAACCAGGCTCTGAGGGGTGACCAGTCCTCTACTTGCTGTACTGGGTAGACCAGAGGAACCAGGCTCTGAGGGGTGACCAGTCCTCTGCTGGCTGTACTGGGTAAACCAGAGTAACCAGGCTCTGAGGGGTGACCAGTCCTCTACTGGCTGTACTGGGTAGACCATAGGAACCAGGCTCTGAGGGGTGACCAGTCCTCTACTGGTTGTACTGGGTAGAGAGGAACCAGGCTCTGAGGGGTGACCAATACTCTACTGGCTTTACTGGGTAGACCAGAGGAACCAGGCTCTGAGGGGTGACCAGTCCTCTACTGGCTGTACTGGGTAGACCAGAGGAACCAGGCTCTGAGGGGTGACCAGTCCTCTGCTGGCTGTACTGGGTAAACCAGAGTAACCAAGCTCTGAGGGGTGACCAGTCCTCTACTGGCTTTACTGGGTAGACCAGAGGAACCAGGCTCTGAGGGGTGACCAGTCCTCTACTGGCTGTACTGGGTAGAGAGGAACCAGGCTCTGAGGGGTGACCAGTCCTCTACTGGCTGTACTGGGTAGACCAGAGGAACCAGGCTCTGAGGGGTGACCAGTCCTCTGCTGGCTGTACTGGGTAAACCAGAGGAACCAGGCTCTGAGGGGTGACCAGTCCTCTACTGGTTGTACTGGGTAGAGAGGAACCAGGCTCTGAGGGGTGACCAGTCCTCTACTGACTGTACTGGGTAGACCAGAGGAACCAGGCTCTGAGGGGTGACCAGTCCTCTACTGGCTGTACTGGGTAGACCAGAGGATCCAGACTCTGAGGGGTGACCAGTCCTCTACTGGCTGTACTGGGTAGACCAGAGGAGCCAGGCTCTGAGCGGTGACCAGTCCTCTACTGGTTGTACTGGGTAGAGAGGAACCAGGCTCTGAGGGGTGACCAGTCCTCTACTGGCTGTACTGGGTAGACCAGAGGAACCAGGCTCTGAGGGGTGACCAGTCCTCTACTGGCTGTACTGGGTAGAGAGGAACCAGGCTCTGAGGGGTGACCAGTCCTCTACTGGCTGTACTGGGTAGAGAGGAACCAGGCTCTGAGGGGTGACCAGTCCTCTGCTGGCTGTACTGGGTAGACCAGAGGAACCAGAATCTGAGGGGTGACCAGTACTCTACTGGCTTTACTGGGTAGACCAGAGGAACCAGGCTCTGAGGGGTGACCAGTCCTCTACTGGCTGTACTGGGTAGACCAGAGGAACCAGGCTCTGAGGGGTGACCAGTCCTCTACTGGCTGTGCTGGGCAGACCAGAGGAACCAGGCTCTGAGGGGTGACCAGTCCTCTACTGGCTGTACTGGGTAGACCAGAGGAACCAGGCTCTGAGGGGTGACCAGTCCTCTACTGGTTGTACTGGGTAGACCAGAGGAACCAGACACTGAGGGGTGACCAGTCCTCTACTGGCTGTACTGGGTAGACCAGAGGAACCAGGCTCTGAGGGGTGACCAGTCCTCTACTGCCTGTACTGGGTAAACCAGAGGAACCAGGCACTGAGGGGTGACCAGTCCTCTACTGGCTGTACTGGGTAGACCAGAGGAACCAGGCTCTGAGGGGTGACCAGTCCTCTACTGGCTGTACTGGGTAGACCAGAGGAACCAGGCTCTGAGGGGTGACCAGTCCTCTACTGGCTGTACTGGGTAGAGAGGAACCAGGCTCTGAGGGGTGACCAGTCCTCTACTGGCTGTACTGGGTAGACCAGAGGAACCAGGCTCTGAGGGGTGACCAGTCCTCTACTGGCTGTACTGGGTAGACCAGAGGAACCAGGCACTGAGGGGTGACCAGTCCTCTACTGGCTGTACTGGGTAGAGAGGAACCAGGCTCTGAGGGGTGACCAGTCCTCTACTGGCTGTACTGTGTAGACCAGAGGAACCAGGCTCTGAGGGGTGACCAGTCCTCTACTGGCTGTACTGGGTAGACCAGAGGAACCAGGCTCTGAGGGGTGACCAGTCCTCTACTGGCTGTACTGGGTAGACCAGAGGAACCAGGCTCTGAGGGGTGACCAGTCCTCTACTGGCTTTACTGGGTAGAGAGGAACCAGACTCTGAGGGGTGACCAGTCCTCTACTGGTTGTACTGGGTAGACCAGAGGAACCAGGCTCTGAGGGGTGACCAGTCCTCTACTGGCTGTACTGGGTAGACCAGAGGAACCAGGCTCTGAGGGGTGACCAGTCCTCTACTGGCTGTACTGGGTAGACCAGAGGATCCAGGCTCTGAGGGGTGACCAGTCCTCTACTGGCTGTACTGGGTAGAGAGGAACCAGGCTCTGAGGGGTGACCAGTCCTCTACTGGCTGTACTGTGTAGACCAGAGGAACCAGGCTCTGAGGGGTGACCAGTCCTCTACTGGCTGTACTGGGTAGACCAGAGGAACCAGGCTCTGAGGGGTGACCAGTCCTCTACTGGCTGTGCTGGGTAAACCAGAGGAACCAGGCTCTGAGGGGTGACCAGTCCTCTACTGGCTGTACTGGGTATACCAGAGGAACCAGGCTCTGAGGGGTGACCAGTCCTCTACTGGCTTTACTGGGTAAACCAGAGGAACCAGGCTCTGAGGGGTGACCAGTACTCTACTGGCTTTACTGGGTAAACCAGAGGAACCAGGCTCTGAGGGGTGACCAGTCCTCTACTGGCTGTAATGGGTAGACCAGAGGAACCAGGCTCTGAGGGGTGACCAGTCCTCTACTGGCTGTACTGGGTAGACCAGAGGAACCAGGCTCTGAGGGGTGACCAGTCCTCTTCTGGCTGTACTGGGTAGAGAGGAACCAGGCTGTGAGGGGTGACCAGGCCTCTACTGGCTGTACTGGGTAGACCAGAGGAACCAGGCTCTGAGGGGTGACCATCCTCTTCTGGCTGTACTGGGTAGAGAGGAACCAGGCTGTGAGGGGTGACCAGTCCTCTACTGAATTACTGGGTAGACCAGAGGAACCAGGCTCTGAGGGGTGACCAGTCCTCTACTGGCTGTACTGGGTAGACCAGAGGAACCAGGCTCTGAGGGGTGACCAGTCCTCTACTGGCTGTACTGGGTAGACCAGAGGAACCAGGCTCTGAGGGGTGACCAGTCCTCTTCTGGCTGTGCCGGGTGGAGATTATAACAGAACATGGCCAAGATGTTCAAATGTTCATAGATGACCAGCAGGGTCAGATAATAATAATCACAGTGGTTGTAGAGGGTGCAACAGGTCAGCACCTCAGGAGTAAATGTCAGTTGGCTTTTCATAGCCGATCATTCAGAGTTACTCCTGCTGCCTCTAGAGAGTTGAAAACTGCAGGTCCGGGACAAGGTAGCACGTCCGGTGAACAGGTCAGGGTTCCATGGCTGCAGGCAGAACAGTTGAATTTGGAGCAGCAGCACAACCAGGTGGACTGGGGACAGCAAGGAGTCATCAGGTCAGATAGTCCTGAGGCATGGTCCTAGGGCTCAGGTCCTCTGAGAGAAGAGAGAGAGGGAGACCTCACTAATGCTCTTGTGGCTGAATGGAAGCAAGTCCCCACAGCAATGTTCCATCATCTAGTGGAAAGCCTTCCCAGAAGAGTGGAGGCTGTTATAGCAGCAAAGGGGGGACCAACTCCATATTAATGACTTCCCAGAAGAGTAGAGGCTGTTATAGCAGCAAAGGGGGGGACCAACTCCATATTAATGCCCATGATTTTGGAATGAGATGTTCAATGAGCAGGTGTCCACATACTTTTGGTCATGTAGTGTTTCTACCTAATGTTAGATAATAGCAGGTGTCCACATACTTTTGGTCATGTAGTGTTTCTACCTAATGTTAGATAATAGCAGGTGTCCACATACTTTTGGTCATGTAGTGTATCTACCTAATGTTTGATAATAGCAGGTGTCCACATACTTTTGATCATGTAGTGTTTCTACCTAATGTTAGATAATAGCAGGTGTCCACATACTTTTGGTCATGTAGTGTATAAATATCATTATTCAATTACTTTAATTCTCACTGTCTTTATTTAATTTTTACAGATGAACTCAAAGAAAAGCTGAGTAAGTAGTGTGTGTGTGTGTGTGTGTGTGTGTGTGTGTGTGTGTATTGACATGTGTGTGCATTGTCATGTTTTTAAGGTTTGCTCACCAACATGTGTGTTCTGACTATCTGTTCTTGTCCTCAGGGAAAGCTGAAGAGACCATCCAATCCCTCTCCACCTCTCCAGATGGTCAACAGAAAACACAGACTCCTTCCCAAAGTAATCAGTCTTTATGATTCTAATGTTTCCTAGAATTACTGGTCAGTTTATTATCTCTATCTGTCTCTCTCTCTGTCTGGTCAGTTTATTATCTCTATCTGTCTCTCTGTCTGGTCAGTTTATTATCTCTATCTGTCTCTCTCTCTCTGTCTGGTCAGTTTATTATCTCTATCTGTCTCTCTGTCTGGTCAGTTTATTATCTCTGTCTTTCTCTCTCTCTCTGTCTGGTCAGTTTATTATCTCTGTCTTTCTCTCTCTCTGTCTGGTCAGTTTATTATCTCTATCTGTCTCTCTCTCTCTGTCTGGTCAGTTTATTATCTCTATCTGTCTCTCTGTCTGGTCAGTTTATTGTCTCTATCTGTCTCTCTCTCTGTCTGGTCAGTTTATTATCTCTGTCTTTCTCTCTCTCTGTCTGGTCAGTTTATTATCTCTATCTGTCTCTCTCTCTCTGTCTGGTCAGTTTATTATCTCTATCTGTCTCTCTCTCTCTGTCTGGTCAGTTTATTATCTCTATCTGTCTCTCTCTCTGTCTGGTCAGTTTATTATCTCTATCTGTCTCTCTCTCTGTCTGGTCAGTTTATTATCTCTATCTGTCTCTCTCTCTGTCTGGTCAGTTTATTATCTCTATCTGTCTCTCTCTCTGTCTGGTCAGTTTATTATCTCTGTCTCTCTCTCTGTCTGGTCAGTTTATTATCTCTATCTGTCTCTCTCTCTGTCTGGTCAGTTTATTATCTCTATCTGTCTCTCTGTCTGTCTGGTCAGTTTATTATCTCTATCTGTCTCTCTCTGTCTGGTCAGTTTATTATCTCTATCTGTCTGGTCAGTTTATTATCTCTTTCTCTCTCTCTGTCTGGTCAGTTTATTATCTCTTTCTCTCTCTCTGTCTGGTCAGTTTATTATCTCTATCTGTCTCTCTGTCTGGTCAGTTTATTATCTCTATCTGTCTCTCTCTCTGTCTGGTCAGTTTATTATCTCTATCTGTCTCTCTCTCTGTCTGGTCAGTTTATTATCTCTTTCTCTCTCTCTGTCTGGTCAGTTTATTCTGATGTTGTTCCTTCATCCTTTCTATCTTTAATAGAGTCTGAGGGGATTGAAGGGATGGAAATGGAGACTTTACCAGGGAGGAAGTCTGCTCCTGGTCCAGGGAGGAAGTCTGGTCCTGAGATGAAGCCTTTACTGGCTGCTGGACCACAGAAGGATGATCTGGATGATCTGGCGAGGGGAGGAAGAGTTTCTATAGTTAAATTCTGTAGTGAGACAATACCTTCAGGGAGGAAGTCTGCTCCTGAGAAGGAGATGGAGATGAAGCTTTTACTGAAGGATGATCTGGATGAGCTGGAGAGGGGAGGAAGAGTTACTACAGAATTTAACTATGTGCTATAGGGTTACTATAGAGAGACAGTAACTTTCTATAGAGACCTATCCCACCTAACAAAGCTGAGTTTCTGAGTATATAACTGAGTGATATGAATCTTGGTGAGACAGAGTCCTCTGATCAACGTGTTGGTCACTACTCTATAATCCACTTCCAGTAGTTAGTTCTTTACTTTTTGAAGTTTTACTACCCATGTTTGTATTATGGGTTTATATCCATTTCCTGGTTATTCTATATATGTGTTCCCCATAAACAATGTCTTTCTAATCCCCCTCAGGAATTGATAGTGTTGAATTGAATGGAATGATGGACTAAGGTCTCCTGTTAGAATCTGTTACAGACCCTCTTATGTCCAGTACCTGATAATCACAGGTATATCAACAGGACCACAGGAGGCTGGTGGCACCTTAATTAGGGAGGAGGGGCTCGTGGTAATGGCTGAAGAGGAATCAGTGGAATGGTATCAAATACATCAAACATGTGGTTTCCATGGTTTCCATGTTTGATGCCGTTCCATTGGCTCCGTTCCAGCCGTTATAATGAGGCTCCTCCCCTCAGCAGCCTCCTGTGAACAAGACTGATAAAACCATTTGTTGAAATGTTTATATTTCTGTTTTAGCTTCAACCTGTCAGCTTCTATTGTAGCTTCAACCTGTCAGCTTCAATTGTAGCTTCGACCTGTCAGCTTCTATTGTAGCTTCAACCTGTCAGCTTCTATTGTAGCTTCAACCTGTCAGCTTCTATTGTAGCTTCGACCTGTCAGCTTCTATTGTAGCTTCGACCTGTCAGCTTCTATTGTAGCTTCGACCTGTCAGCTTCTATTGTAGCTTCGACCTGTCAGCTTCTATTGTAGCTTCGACCTGTCAGCTTCTATTGTAGCTTCGACCTGTCAGCTTCTATTGTAGCTTCGACCTGTCAGCTTCTATTGTAGCTTCGACCTGTCAGCTTCTATTGTAGCTTCGACCTGTCAGCTTCTATTGTAGCTTCAACCTGTCAGCTTCTATTGTAGCTTCAACCTGTCAGCTTCTATTGTAGCTTCAACCTGTCAGCTTCTATTGTAGCTTCAACCTGTCAGCTTCTATTGTAGCTTCAACCTGTCAGCTTCTATTGTAGCTTCAACCTGTCAGCTTCTATTGTAGCTTCATCCTGTCAGCTTCTATTGTAGCTTCAACCTGTCGGCTTCTATTGTAGCTTCAACCTGTCAGCTTCTATTGTAGCTATTCATTGAAATGTTATATTTTATCTTCAACATGTCAATATTCGCCTTGAGAGTATACAGAGGGGTCAGAAATTATTGACATCCTTGTTAAAGATTAGTAATAATGACTATATTAAATAAATAAAATACTGACCTATTGTGTGCTCAAAATAAATTGTAAATTATATTATTTTAAACTAATACAATTGTTTATTTTTCAAATAAATGTTCACCCCTAAATCTTCAGAATCTTAATGTAGTCACTGTATGAATATGGGACCAAATACTTTTCAGTACTTTAATTATTAGAATCTTTAGGGGGGTCAATAATTTAGACCTTTTTGAGAAAATAAATATTACTTGTTAAACAAAAATATTTTTCTCAGATCAATTGTATAAAATAAAACAATTGACTCATGTTGTTGAGCAGAGAATATAGCTCAGTATTTAAATTATTTATTTTAGTCATAATTGCTCATATTTATCAAGGGTGTCAATAATTCCAGACCCACTGTATTTTATATGCTGATGTATTTTATACAGTCATTATTATCTTTATCAAGGGTGTCAATAATTCCAGACCCACTGTATTTTATATGCTGATGTATTTTATACAGTCATTATTATCTTTATCAAGGGTGTCAATAATTCCAGACGCCACTGTATTTTATATGCTGATGTATTTTATACAGTCATTATCATCTTTATCAAGGGTGTCAATAATTCAGACCCCACTATATTTTATATATTGATCATGTATATGCAGTTGAATGGTATTTTCCATGTGTTGATGATTTCTTGTTTTAATAAACTAGGACATCATTGTGTGAGAACGTGACTCCAGTGTAATATTTTAACATTATTGAATGTCAGTAGGTAGTGTTACCTTACTGTTTCCTTGGTGACCTGTGATAGAGACAGGTATGGAGACAGGTCATCAGTCTGTTATATAGAGCTATGGAGACAGGTCATCAGTCTGTTATATAGAGCTATGGAGACAGGTCATCAGTCTGTTATATAGAGCTATGGAGACAGGTCATCAGTCTGTTATATAGAGCTATGGAGACAGGTCATCAGTCTGTTATATAGAGCTATGGAGACAGGTCATCAGTCTGTTATATAGAGCTATGGAGACAGGTCATCAGTCTGTTATATAGAGCTATGGAGACAGGTCATCAGCCTGTTATATAGAGCTACGGAGACAGGTCACCAGTCTGTTATATAGAGCTATGGAGACAGGTCATCAGTCTGTTATATAGAGCTACGGAGACAGGTCACCAGTCTGTTATATAGAGCTATGGAGACAGGTCATCAGTCTGTTATATAGAGCTACGGAGACAGGTCATCAGTCTGTTATATAGAGCTATGGAGACAGGTCATCAGTCTGTTATATAGAGCTATGGAGACAGGTCATCAGTCTGTTATATAGAGCTATGGAGACAGGTCATCAGTCTGTTATATAGAGCTATGGAGACAGGTCATCAGTCTGTTATATAGAGCTATGGAGACAGGTCATCAGTCTGTTATATAGAGCTATGGAGACAGGTCATCAGTCTGTTATATAGAGCTATGGAGACAGGTCATCAGTCTGTTATATAGAGCTATGGAGACAGGTCATCAGTCTGTTATATAGAGCTATGGAGACAGGTCATCAGTCTGTTATGTAGAGCTATGGAGACAGGTCATCAGTCTGTTATATAGAGCTATGGAGACAGGTCATCAGTCTGTTATGTAGAGCTATGGAGACAGGTCATCAGCCTGTTATATAGAGCTATGGAGACAGGTCATCAGTCTGTTATATAGAGCTATGGAGACAGGTCATCAGCCTGTTATATAGAGCTATGGAGACAGGTCATCAGTCTGTTATATAGAGCTATGGAGACAGGTCATCAGTCTGTTATATAGAGCTATGGAGACAGGTCATCAGTCTGTTATGTAGAGCTATGGAGACAGGTCATCAGTCTGTTATATAGAGCTATGGAGACAGGTCATCAGTCTGTTATATAGAGCTATGGAGACAGGTCATCAGTCTGTTATATAGAGCTATGGAGACAGGTCGTCAGTCTGTTATAAAGGATATATAAGCAGCAGGTAATGACATGCTGACCGAGTTAAAGATATTACACACTATAAGGACTATAAGCAGCAAGGACATTGATGGATATTGTTCAGCACTTCGTTTTATAACAACAAGTATAGCTTCTAAAGAGTTACTCTCATGCAGTTAAACCTTAGGTTCAGTGGATTGATGATGATTGGTCAACAGGTTCAGTGGATTGATCATGATTCGCCAACAGGTTCAGTGGATTGATGATGATTGGTCAACAGGTTCAGTGGATTGATGATGATTGGTCAACAGGTTCAGTGGATTGATGATGATTGGTCAACAGGTTCAGTGGATTGATGATGATTGGTCAACAGGTTCAGTGGATTGATGATGATTGGTCAACAGGTTCAGTGGCTTGATGATGATTGGCCAACCTCAGGTTCAGTGGATTGATGATGATTGGTCAACAGGTTCAGTGGATTGATGATGATTGGTCAACAGGTTCAGTGGATTGATGCATGTATTACTATTGGATAACTGACCTGGTTTTTAAATCAAACGCTACGGGGTCAATAATAAAATAACCCGTCAGTATATCCAGTTCCAAGCAGTAGGCCTTGATGTATTTAATCCACTAATACTAACCATGTTCATTTAACAATAAAACATCTCTACATTTAGTATTTTGATCGTCGACAAGGTTTATTTGAGCTATGGTCAGCGGCATTATAAATAAATAAATAAATAATAAATAAATCACCATAGTAATGACTGACAGCAGGAATCAGCAAAGTGTCTGGTGTTGAGTTTTCACCCGGAGAGTCGAAGAGGGTGATGCCTGGTCTACACTAGATAGAGGGTGATGCCTGGTCTACACTAGTTAGAGGGTGATGCCTGTCTACACTAGATAGAGGGTGATGCCTGTCTACACTAGATAGAGGGTGATGCCTGTCTACACTAGATAGAGGGTGATGCCTGTCTACACTAGATAGAGGGTGATGCCTGTCTACACTAGATAGAGGGTGATGCCTGGTCTACACTAGATAGAGGGTGATGCCTGGTCTACACTAGATAGAGGGTGATGCCTGTCTACACTAGATAGAGGGTGATGCCTGGTCTACACTAGATAGAGGGTGATGCCTGGTCTACACTAGATAGAGGGTGATGCCTGGTCTACACTAGTTAGAGGGTGATGCCTGTCTACACTAGATAGAGGGTGATGCCTGTCTACACTAGATAGAGGGTGATGCCTGTCTACACTAGATAGCGGTAAATTGTGACTCGCTTGTGGGCTGCTGGCAGAATATGGCAGCATGGCAGCATCTTCGATTGTGCATCAAGAATTCAGCAAGTTTGTATGAAGGACTGGTTAAACGGGTAAATAGTTGAATCCATTCTCCATTTCATTAATTTATTCATGGTTTAATAGTCATTGAAGCTTTTTTTAAATATTAAAACTTCTTTCGGATCATTGGGACGCTAGCGTCCCACCTCGACAGCATCCGGTTAAATTGCAGAGTGCCAAATTCAAATTACAGAAATAGTAATAATAAACATTCATGAAAATACAAATGTTAATCATCGGTTAAAAGATTAACTTCTTGTTAATCCAGCCGCTTTGTCAGATTTCAAAAAGGGTTTACGTCATTAGCATACCATGCAATTATCTGAGGACAGCGCCCCGCTTACAAAAGCATACAAACATTTTCCAACCAAGTAGAGGAGTCACGAAAGTCAGAAATAGCAATAAAATAAATCACTTACCTTTGAAGATCTTCATCTGGTTGCAATCACAAGGGTCCCAGCTAAACAATAAATGGTCATTTTGTTCGATGAAGTCCCTCTTTATATCCCCAAAACTCTGTTTTGTTGGCGCGTTTTGTTCAGTAATTCACTGGCTCAACATGTCAAATGATGTTTATAATTAATCCTCAGGTTGTCAATTATCTAAATAATTGATAATATTTAAACCGGACAATAGCGTAATCAATAGAAAGGAAAAACAACGAAGAGCACGCACACAGTAATGTTGGTAGAGCATGGTGTTTGCAACGCCAGCATGGTGTGTGCAACGCCAGGGTTGTGGGTTCGATTCCCACGGAGGCCAGTACAAATAAATAAATAAAATAAAATATATATATATATATTTTTTTAAATGCATGAAATGAAATGTATGCATTCACTACTGTAAGTCGCTCTGGATAAGAGTGTCTGCTAAATGACTAAAATGTAAATGTTTCAATGGAAAACCACTCACATCAAAAAATCCCATTTCCTGGATGGATTTTCCTCAGGTCTTTGCCTGCCATATCAGTTCTGTTATACTCACAGACATTATTGTAACAGTTTTAGAAACTTCAGAGTGTTTTCTATCCAAATCTACCAATTAAATGCATATTCTAGCTTCTGGGCCTGAGTAACCGGCAGTTTACTCTGGACACGTTTGTCATCCAAACTTCAAAATACTGCCACCTAGCCCAAAGAAAAAAATCTGAAAATATATTTAATTGTTTATTTGCATATAATAGTCACATTTTTTAAAAGACAACATTATTGACACCTTGACACCGAATTAAATGTCTTCCCGCTAATATTTCGATTTTTGGAGGGAGTGTATTAGACTGTAAATAGTGATGTCTTCCTCCTGTATTTCCATCATGAATTGCAAACTGAGGAAACTCTTGGCTATTGCGACGATCTATCAACGCAGCGACAGCGCTCCATGTGGGTTCACCTCGTCCTGATGACCCACAGCCGGTATATAGAGAACCATCATCTGGTACAGGAGCTGTGGTATGTGATGTTCCACAGCCCGTATATAGAGTACCATCATCTGGTACAGGAGCTGCGGTTTGTGATGTTCCACAGCCGGTATATAGAGTACCATCATCTGGTACAGGAGCTGCGGTTTGTGATGTTCCACAGCCGGTATATAGAGTACCATCATCTGGTACAGGAGCTGTGGTTTGTGATGTTCCACAGCCGGTATATAGAGTACCATCATCTGGTACAGGAGCTGTGGTTTGTGATGTTCCACAGCCGGTATATAGAGTACCATCATCTGGTACAGGAGCTGTGGTTTGTGATGTTCCACAGCCGGTATATAGAGAACCATCATCTGGTACAGGAGCTGTGGTATGTGATGTTCCACAGCCGGTATATAGAGTACCATCATCTGGTACAGGAGCTGTGGTTTGACGATGTGACGTTCCAGGGATATTTCAGGCATATTAGCTAATTTAACTATTAACTGTAGCTAGCTACAATCAGATTAGCTAATTTAACTATTAACTGTAGCTAGCTACAATCATATTAGCTAATTTAACTATTAACTGTAGCTATCTACAATCAGATTAGCTAATTGAACCATTAACTGTAGCTAGCTACAATCATATTAGCTAATTTAACCATTAATTGTAACTAGCAAGTTACTTCGTAAAATGATCTTGACAGAATCTACCTGAGAATGTGTGTATTTTCGTTAGCTTGGTTAAATTATGCTTTGTAGCTATATTTGCACGCTAAAAATAATTGTTATTCATGTCTTCTACACAGTATCTAACAAAGTATCTAACGGGGGAGTATCTGATAGGGGAGTATCTGATAGGGGAGTATCTGACAGGGGAGTATCTGACAGGGGAGTATCTGATAGGGGAGTGTCTGATAGGGAGTGTCTGATAGGGGAGTATCTGACGGGGGAGTATCTGACAGGGGAGTATCTGACAGGGGAGTATCTGACAGGGGAGTATCTGATAGGGGAGTATCTGACAGGGGAGTATCTGACAGGGGAGTATCTGACAGGGGAGTATCTGATAGGGGAGTATCTGATAGGGGAGTATCTGATAGGGGAGTATCTGACAGGGGAGTATCTGATAGGGAGTATCTGACAGGGGAGTATCTGACAGGGGAGTATTTGATAGGGGAGTATCTGACAGGTGAGATCACAGTGAGGGCTGCCTGTCACAGGTCCATGAGGAAGAGTGAAAAGCCCCACAGCATGAGAGCAGGGAAAGGTTATAGATCGCTACTAGGGACCTTGTTAAACATCTCCCGTGGGACACTGCCATCATGGTAAAAATGTGTCGGAGACTGTGTCAACATTTAATCTCGACCGGAACCCAGCACCTCTCCTCCGGACCGTATCCCTCGCATGAGAGCAGGGAATGAAGCACGGAGAGAAACGGAGTACGCCGGGGCCCTGGAAGGGAGAGATGTTAGTGGAGGAGTGGCGGAGCGAGTTCTGTGCCATCTCGGCCCAGGGCACGAACACCGCCCACTCCCCCGGCCGGTCCTGGCAATAGGACCGCAGAAACCTGCCCACATCCTGGTTCACTCTCTCCACCTGCCCATTACTCTAGGGGTGAAACCCTGAAGTAAGGCTGACCGTGACCCCCAGATGTTCCATGAACGCCTTCCAGACCCTAGACGTGAACTGGGGACCCCGATTAGACACTAAATCCTCAGGCACCCCGTAGTGCCGGAAGACGTGTGAAAACAAGGCCTCCGCAGTCAGTAGGGCCGAAGGGAGACCGGGCAGAGGGAGGAGATGACAGGACTTAGAGAAACGATCCACAACGTCCAGGATCGCAGTGTTACCCTGTGAGGTGGGAAGATCAGTCAGAAAATCCACCGACAGGTGCGACCAAGGCCGTTGTAGAACGGGTAAGGGGTGTAGCTTACCTCTGGGCAGTATGGGACTGGGATCCATGGGCCGCTCCTCTGTGTCATACAGTCGGGACAATGCGTTTGCCTTCACGTTCTGGGAGGCTGGTCTGTAAGAAAGGGTAAACACAAAACGGGTGAGTCTCCTCGCTGCCCGGATGTACTCCAGATTGCGGTGGTCAGTCCAGATGAGAAAAGGGTGTCTAACCCCCTCAAGCCAATTTTTCCACACCTTCAAGGCCTTGACGACAGCCAACAACTCCCAGTCCCCCACGTCATAGTTTCGCTCCGCCGGGCTGAGCTTCTTCGAGAAGAAGGCACAGGGACGGAGCTTCGGTGGCGTACCCGAGCGCTGAGAGAGCATGGCTCCTATCCCAACCTCGGACGCGTCCACCTCCACTATGAATGCCAAGGAGGGATCCGGATGGGCCAGCACTGGAGCCGAGGTAAACAGAGCCCTCAGGTGACTAAAAGCCCTGTCTGCCTCAGCTGTCCACTGCAAGTGCACCGGGCCTTCTTCAGCAGTGAGGTAATGGGAGCCGCTACCTGACTAAAACCCCTCCGGTAGTAGTTGGAAAACCCTAAGAACCGCTGCACCTCCATTACCGTGGTGGGAGTTGGCCATTTACGCACGGCTGCAATGCGGTCACTCTCCATCTCCACCCCTGAGGTGGAAATGTGATACCCTAGAAAGGAGACGGACTGTTGGAAGAACAGGCATTTCTCAGCCTTGACGTACAGGTCATGCTCCAACAGGTGACCAAGCACTCTGCGCACCAGGGACACATGCTCGGCACGTGTAGCGGAGTAAATCAAAATGTCATCAATATACACCACTACACCCTGCCCGTGCAGGTCCCTGAAAATCTCGTCTACAAAGGCTTGAAAGACTGATGGCGCATTCATCAACCCGTACGAGGTACTCATAGTGCCCAGAGGTGGTATTGAAAGCTGTCTTCCACTCGTCTCCCTCTCGGATACTCAACAGGTTGTACGCTCTCCTGAGATCTAATTTGGTGAAGAAGCGCGCCCCGTGCATTGACTCAATCGCTGTGGCTATGAGCGGTAGCGGGTAACTATACCTCACAGTGATCTGATTCAGACCCCGATAGTCAATACATGGGTGCAGACTTCCCTCCTTCTTCACAAAAAAGAAACTCGAGGAGGCAGGTGAAGTGGAGGACTGAATGTACCCCTTCATTTATAAGGGGTACGGTATGACCAAATGTGAGGTATAAAAGGCTATGTGCGTTGTATGATTTTTAGAGCTCTCTGAATAAAGAACTAACCTTTTGCAGAAATTTTGGGACTTTGTCAAATTCTTCTATTAAGGAGACGTGTACCTTTAAAATGGTGTAAAATATTCCTTTGTTTGAGAACTTTGAATTATGACATTTTGTGGTTTTGAATTTGGCGCTCTGATTTCTCACTGGCTGTTGAATAGTGTGGGTGGGACGAGATAAAAATATTAAATACACAACATGTAATGAATGGGATTGAAACCAGGTGTGATACAAGACAAAACCAAAGGAAAATGAAAGAGAGGTTAACCTTACATCCCCTTAAGTATTTAATGAAGTTGTCCCTTCTGTGTGATAAATAGTAATTGACATTACTGTGAGTGAAGGGGGCCACTGTCGGTCCATAAACATCTCTGCCCACTGAGAACAGATGTAAATTCAACATCTTTACCAAGTTGGTTCAACGTAATATCATTGAAATGACGTGTGAACAACGTTGACTCGACTAGTGTTTTCCCAGTGGGTCCCGACCTGACATGGACAGCCAACACAAACCTACTGGGTGGAGGTACAGGACAGTCGGGCAGGCTGACTGGGTGGAGGAAGGACAGGAGCACCTCCACTACCAGCATGACTCACACTCTTCATCGGTTTCTCTCTCTACTCTGCCACCGCTGCCATCCAGAGGGAGGTACAGGACGGACATTTATGACTACTGTTTTTTTAATAATATTACCAATCTGGGCGTATTTTTACTGTATTCCTCGATGTGTGTTAAGTACTTTATCTGAGAGAGCTACAACGTAGAATTCCAATGCATGTATTACTGTTAATAGGTATTTTGCAAATGGCAAATATAGTGTACTACTTAAATAAACTACTTGAATAAACTACTTAAATAAACAACTTGAATAAACTACTTGAATAAACTTCAAAAAGTATTTGATTGTGTTCGGAACTATCAGATCATTTCTGCACCACAGAAATATAAGGATAGTATAATGTATATAATGATATTGTGTATATATGATGATATGATGATATTTAAGAAAAGGGAACGGAGGACACAGGGTTTGACGATGAAAAAGCGGCGTGCCTCCGACTAACAGCTGTAGTGGTGTCGGTCACACGCACTATGCAACTGCCCCGAATACACACACACTATGCATCCGCCCCGAATACACACACACACACTATGCATCCGCCCCAACTACGCGCACTATGCATCCGCCCCGACTACACACACACTATGCATCCGCCCCGACTACGGTCACTATGCAACTGCCCCGAATACACACACACACACTATGCATCCGCCCCAACTACACACACACTATGCATCCGCCCCGACTACACACACACTATGCATCCGCCCCAACTACACACACTACGCATCCGCCCCGACTACACACACACTGTGCATCCGCCCCGACTACACACACACTATGCTTCCACCCCAACTACGCGCACTATGCAACTGCCCCGAATACACACACACACACTATGCATCCGCCCCAACTACACACACACTATGCATCCGCCCCGACTACACACACACTATGCATCCGCCCCGACTACACACACACTATGCATCCGCCCCGACTACACACACACTATGCATCCGCCCCGACTACACACACACTATGCATCCGCCCCGACTACACACACACACTATGCATCCGCCCCGACTACACACACACTATGCATCCGCCTCGACTACACACACACTGTGCATCCGCCCCGACTACACACACAGTATGCATCCGCCCCGACTACACACACACACTGTGCTGCAACAGTCGTGTCTCTGTACTCGGATACCAGCCACCATCATGACTCACCCACTTCAATGGGCACTGCGCTGCCACTCCCACCTCCACTGCCCACATTCAGCATCGACATGCACCTGATTTGTTGGCAGTCTATCATTTTCACTCTGTCTTGCCCCGCAACAGATCGAACAATGTCTTAAGGTCAGTGAGATTTCAGAGATCCATAAATTAATAGAATTTGTGTATGCGGCCTCTGAGCCGCGCGTTGAAATTGGATCCGGTGTGGGAGAGAACAACTTTGCTGAACAGAGGACACTGGTGCACTGTTCTCTGACTGGCAACAGACCAGTCTCTCTCACTGCCTCTCTATTGTCTAGCCTACAGGACCTTCGGGAACTACACAGGACCTGCTGTGTTACCAAGACCAAGAAAACATCCCCACAGGAACAATAGAGCACCAGCATGTCCTACAGCACCGTCCTGTCTCTCTCTACTCTCTACTCTCCTCCGTTACCAGCCACAAGCATGACTCACACTCTTCATCGGTTTCTCTCTCTACTTTGCCACCGCTGCCATCCAGAGGGAGGTACAGGACGGTAGGGCAGGCTGACTGGGTGGAGGTACAGGACGGTAGGGCAGGCTGACTGGGTGGAGGTACAGGACGGTCGGGCAGGCTGACTGGGTGGAGGTACAGGACGGTAGGGCAGGCTGACTGGGTGGAGGTACAGGACGGTCGGGCAGGCTGACTGGGTGGAGGTACAGGACGGTAGGGCAGGCTGACTGGGTGGAGGTACAGGACGGTCGGGCAGGCTGACTGGGTGGAGGTACAGGACGGTAGGGCAGGCTGACTGGGTGGAGGAAGGACAGGAGCACCTATTCTGTTTAGGACTGTTTTACTATATATACACCTCTGTGTTCTTTGTAGTATATATGAGAGATCTCCAACAAAGAATTCCAATGTATGTATAACTATTAATAATCGCAAATGGAAAATATACTACTTGAATAAAATTTGATTAAACTACATGAATAAACTTATTAACAGCTTCTGATTGAGTTTGGAAACTATCATATAATTTCTGTTCCACAGGAATATAATGATAGAACAATGTATATAATGATATTGAGTATAATATATAATGATTTATAGGAAAGCGCACTGAGGTCACAGGGTCATGGTTGACATGGATAGTTCTAATGCTAGCAGGATTAGTCCGCTGGTTTCACTTGTTGCAAAATCCTCTGTGTCTCTTCCTATCACTATAACAGTGATGTTGAATGACCCAGTTACCCCCCCTGCTCTGGATCGTTCCGTGGTGGCAGAAATAAGAAGGGAAGGAAAGAACCATAGAATAAATGGAACATTCTGCTGTCACTCTGTGGATCCAAGACCAAGAAAACACATCCCCTCAGGAACAAACACGGGCATGTCAGTGTTTGTTCACAAAAACTTCATCAGTGTCTCTCTACAGGCACTGTGGGATAGACTAGATCCCAACTTCACCCCCTGCACATCTACATAGCTGACTGCTGTTTTTACCACTTTATCATTTATGACTGGACTTTTATTCTCGTCTTTACCACTCTGCACTTTCAATTGTTGTTCTATTGATGATATTTATGAATGTTCTATTTGTGACTATTTTTACTATATACCTCTGTGTACATTGTACTATATGTGAGAGAGCTCCAACGAAGAATTCCAATGTATGTATTACTATGAATACTTGCAAATATGCTATTACTTGAATAAACTTAGAAGAACTGTCAGATCATTTCTGTACCACAGCGATATAATGATATAATGTATTCAATTATAGTGTGAGCTATGATATTATGATTTATAAGAATGGGGCAATGAGGGCACAGGGACATGGTTGATATGGGCAATGATAGTAGGATTAGTCTGCTAGTTTAAGGTGAAAAAGGGTTTGATTTCAACAAGCAGCTGTAGTGTTCCTGGTTGGGCACAGGGACATGGTTGATATGGGTAATGATAGTAGGATTAGTCTGCTAGTTTAAGGTGAAAAAGGGTTTGATTTCGACAAGCAGCTGTAGTGTTCCTGGTTGGGAGAATAAAGGCTGGACGTGTGTTCTTATTGCTAACACTAGGTGGCAGTATGTTACACCAACAAGAAACTTCCACTGTCATAATTCATGCCATAATAGTGCTAAAACCAGCTTCTGGTTGGTATTACATATCCCTACCAGCGCTGGCTGAAATTAACACTTATCACCATTTTAAGAACACCTCAAATATTTCCACCCTCCCATCTGAGCGCAACGAGCTGATATGAGACCGGTAAATGATCAATCCTTGCACAAAAAATTGAAAACAGCAGAGCGCTGGCTTTAGTAGATCGAAGTTGTCCATGAACATACATGCATTTCACACTAGCGCTGCCTCACCGCCAGCCGAAAACAGAGCCCCTGATAAAATATATACAGTACCAGTCAAAAGTTAGGACACACCTACTCAGTGCTAGACGCATCACTACAGATACCTGGTTTGAATCCAGGCTGTATCACAACCGGCCGTGATTGGGAGTCCCATGGGCAGCACACAATTGGCCCAGTGTTGTCTGGGTTTGACCGGTGTAGGCAGTCATTGTAAATAAGAATTTGTTCTTAAAAGACTTGCCTAGGTAAATTAATGTTTAAAAAAATGCTTGCATTAAGACTTTTTCAAATATTACATCATATTTTTAGTTATGTTGTACTTTGTCAAACATCCACCTTCACACATATTGTAAACCACGTACTTCAATGTTTTGTTATGTTGTTTTGTGTCTTATCTTGTAGAACAACATTGAAGGTTTGTATCTGTCATTTGATTTGGAACATAAATTAATCATGAATAGAATTCTACACTACCAATTATCCTTCGTGACGTGTTAATTCAGTATATAATCCAAAATGAAACGTGGATGTACAATGAATATAAATGCTAAATGGAATTGACAACTTTAATGCCTTTTGATTACATTTTTTTACCAATGAATGGAAGAAAAATCATTAGAACAGTTTAATTAAAACAAATATTTTATTCATAATAAACTACATTCCATTTTAAAAAGCAAAATGAAACTTACAACTTAGTCTTTTAAAAGTGATAAAATAAAAACATTAACAACACAACATGAAATCCTTCGCCGTGTTAATTTGATTCTTCTCACATCTGCAGGATGACCAGTAATCAGTTCCAGATATCAATAATATTACAAATACAGCAGGTACCAAACAGGCACATTATACATTGATAGTATTATGAATTCCAGAAGATGAAAGCAGGAGAAACTGAAATAATGACTAACTGACCAAAGTGCAAGAAGTCTCTTATTGTTCCCAAATAACTCTCAAACTCTGATATTTTAATTCAATTCAATAATAATCTTAAATCTTAAAAACTAGGCCTACATCTAATGGCTTGGCTACACACACACACACACACACACACACACACACACACACGACAAGAACAACCGGGTTCCTGTGTCCTCAGAGCGGGTTTCTCTAGTAGTGACAGTGAGAGAGACATAGTCTGGATTTCCTCTTATCTGTTTGTCAGGGCCGAGGAGGTATTTCCCCTGATCAGAAAGGCTCAAGTCAGTGAGGGGGAGGGAAATGTGTCCCTGTCTTCAGGCGGGTAACAGCTTCCTTCTGGCTTCTCTGGATAGCTTAGTGTCAGTGAGTAGAAAGGGAGTTGAAGCTGGTTTTTATAGAGACTTGTACTGCCCTTTTCTTAGTCTGGATAGTAGTAGTGTAGTACTTAGTCTCCTTTTGTGTTTTAGAATCAGGGTAAGTGGGAGTGTCTATGGCTCTCAGTTAAAACGCGCCAAAAAGTGAAGCACAATCTCACATTCAATTCGTGCACATATGTACATAATTCATTTAATCAAATTTGATACGTTTTTGTGTGGCTTTCTTTCGTGAGAAAATACACATTTATGGGCTGTCAAAACATTGCCATCAGGGTAAGGGATGTTTCTATGGCGGGAAACACACCGAAAAGTGCAGCCGCTCCGGATCTAAACCACACTTTTGTTTTATCAAATATGTGTTTTAGAAAAATGTGGTTTAGATCTATATATAGATATAGATAGATAGATAGATAGATAGATAGATAGATAGATGATAGATAGATAGATAGATAGATAGATAGATAGATAGATAGATAGATAGATAGATAGATAGATAGATAGATAGATAGATAGATAGATAGATAGATAGATAGATAGATAGATAGATAGATAGATAGATAGATAGATATGGCTCCCGCCATGGACATGTCTTCTTACTGTCTGGGCCTTTAGACATTACTTGTTAGATATTACTGCACTGTTGGAGCTAGAAAACACAATTTCGCTACAGCCGTAATAACATCTGCTAAACACGTGTAAGTGACCAATAACATTTGATTTGATATTTCACGATCGCAAGGCATATGAATTAACAGGTTATAGAGCAAACAACGCAATTATCACAACACATATGTTGTAACATCGCTTATTTTTAGTTTGGGGCTTCACCAGTGATTTTACCCACGCAGCACTGCTACAGGTGAAGACAGCAGTCAGTGGCAGGAGCACGGTAGACCAGCTGTACTACGGCTTGGCAGTCAAGTCTTTTCACTTCCTTGTTTGAGCGCCAGCCTTATAAAAGCTCTTATAAATGGTTCTGCTGGTAGCAACATGGTGGTGTAATATAATATAATACTATAATATAATATCATGCTATAATACATATCGGGAAAGATGGATGGACTTTTTTTACTCTGCCCTTTCTGAATAGTGAAGAGTGTTTTTTTGGCTTCCTGTCTTATTATGGTGGCATGGTTGCTTGTTTCCTCTCCAACTTCCTGATGACTGAAACTGACATGGTGGGATGATTGAGTGACTGTCAGTGACATAACAGGAGGAAAATTGCTGATTTACAACCACGTTTCTAAATTGCTCTTTGTGTGTTCTACTATTCTAACTCTTAACAGCAAGTTGAGACCCCTGGCTCTATTTAACAGACCTGATGCGATGGTACATCACAGATCTACTATTCTAACTCTTAACAGCAAGTTGAGACCCCTGGCTCTATTTTAACAAACCTGATGCAAAGGTACATCTCAGCGTTGCTGGTGAAGCTGTAGGTTAGGGGTTTTGTCAGAAATTGTTTTCTATTTTCACAACCAAGAATGATGGGTGAAGTGCTGGCTGAAAGGGAAAGGTTTTGATGAAGAAACATGTTGTCAGGGAAGCGGGTGGTGAATCACGATAGTGAATCATTCAAATTAGTTATTTTTTTTTAATGAACGAAAAACAAGGAACCAGTATTTTTTTTAACAACAACAATTAATACATGTAAAATGTAATGATATCATAAAACTGCCAGTATAGAAAAGACACAAGGCATTGCTGTTGAACCAGCCTAGGGTAAGGGGTAGCCTATGGAGGGCTTGTGTTTTGAACATATGAAACGGAAAACAAGATATTGTTACATGATCATAACTTCTAAATACGAGGTATTCACTGAGGTTCTCATATCTAGTTTCATGATGGGCCTGGACACATGTAGCCTACATGATGGAGAGGGTTTAACGCCCAAATCCGGAGCTACATGGTTAAAATAATATAGACCTGGACACATGTAGCCTACATGATGGAGAGGGTTTAACGCCCAAATCCGGAGCTACATGGTTAAAATAATGTAGGCCTGGACACATGCAGCCTACATGATGGAGAGGGGTTAACGCCCAAATCCGGAGCTACATGGTTAAAATAATGTAGGCCTGGACACAGGCAGCCTACGTGATGGAGAGGGTTTTACGCCCAAATCCGGAGCTACATGGCTAAAATAATGTAGGCCTGGACACGTAGCCTACGTGATGGAGAGGGTTTTACGCCCAAATCCAGAGCTACATGGCTAAAATAATGTAGGCCTGGACACATGCAGCCTACATGATGTAGAGGGTTTAACGCCCAAATCCGGAGCTACATGGCTTAAATAATGTAGGCCTGGACACATGCAGCCTACATGATGGAGAGGGTTTTACGCCCAAATCCGGAGCTACATGGCTAAAATAATGTAGGCCTGGACACATGTAGCCTACATGATGGAGAGGGTTTTACGCCCAAATCCGGAGCTACATGGTTAAAATAATGTAGGCCTGCCTACAATATTAAAAGGTCAGCAAATGTCAGCTCACTATTTTACTCCTCTCAAACTTTACCTTTTAATAAAGGTTGTTGATTAAGATGCATTTCCAGTCGGTTTCACGAGACAAACAAACCCTTTATCAACAGCCTTGATTACTGGATTACTGAGTTTTTGGTTGGTATTAAATATATTATATCCCAGCTGCCTGAAATGAGCACTTTGGATCCCGTTAATGTTTCCCATCTGAGCTCAAACGAGCTGATTGGTAAATTACCAATCCTTGTGCAACAGTTTGAAAATAGCAGAGTGCTGACTTTGACTTTAACAGGTTAAAATTGCCAACGAACGTATGTGCATTTCACACTAGCGCCACCTTAACCCCAGCCGAAAATAAAGCCCCTCCTAATATACACTGCTCAAAAAAATAAAGGGAACACTTAAACAACACAATGTAACTCCAAGTCAATCACACTTCTGTGAAATCTAACTGTCCACTTAGGAAGCAACACTGATTGACAATAAATTTCACATGCTGTTGTGCAAATGGAATAGAAAACAGGTGGAAATTATAGGCAATTAGCAAGACACCCCCAATAAAGGAGTGGTTCTGCAGGTGGGGACCACAGACCACTTCTCAGTTCCTATGCTTCCTGGCTGATGTTTTGGTCACTTTTGAATGCTGGCGGTGCTTTCACTCTAGTGGTAGCATGAGACGGAGTCTACAACCCACACAAGTGGCTCAGGTAGTGCAGCTCATCCAGGATGGCACATCAATGCGAGCTGTGGCAAGAAGGTTTGCTGTGTCTGTCAGCATAGTGTCCAGAGCATGGAGGGGCTACCAGGAGACAGGCCAGTACATCAGGAGACGTGGAGGAGGCCGTAGGAGGGCAACAACCCAGCAGCAGGACCGCTACCTCCGCCTTTGTGCAAGGAGGAGCAGGAGGAGCACTGCCAGAGCCCTGCAAAATGACCTCCAGCAGGCCACAAATGTGCATGTGTCTGCTCAAACGGTCAGAAACAGACTCCATGAGGGTGGTATGAGGGCCCGACGTCCACAGGTGGGGGTTGTGCTTACAGCCCAACACCGTGCAGGACGTTTGGCATTTTGCCAGAGAACACCAAGATTGGCAAATTCGCCACTGGCGCCCTGTGCTCTTCACAGATGAAAGCAGGTTCACACTGAGCACATGTGACAGACGTGACAGAGTCTGGAGACGCCGTGGAGAAAGTTCTGCTGCCTGCAACATCCTCCAGCATGACCGGTTTGGCGGTGGGTCAGTCATGGTGTGGGGTGGCATTTCTTTGGGGGGCCGCACAGCCCTCCATGTGCTCGCCAGAGGTAGCCTGACTGCCATTAGGTACCGAGATGAGATCCTCAGACTCCTTGTGAGACCATATGCTGGTGCGGTTGGCCCCGGATTCCTCAATGCAAGACAATGCTAGACCTCATGTGGCTGGAGTGTGTCAGCAGTTCCTGCAAGAGGAAGGCATTGATGCTATGGACTGGCCTGCCCGTTCCCAATACTTCATTCCAATTGAGCACATCTGGGACATCATGTCTCGCTCCATCCACCAACGCCATGTTGCACCACAGACTGTCCAGGAGTTGGCGGATGCTTTAGTCCAGGTCTAGGAGGAGATCCCTCAGGAGACCATCTGCCACCTCATCAGGAGCATGCCCAGGCGTTGTAGGGAAGTCATACAGGCACGTGGAGGCCACACACACTACTGAGCCTCATTTTGACTTGTTTTAAGGACAGTACATCAAAGTTGGATCAGCCTGTAGTGTGGTTTTCCACTTAAATTTTGAGTGTGACTCCAAATCCAGGTTACCATATATACATATACAGTATATATACAGTGGGGGGGAAAAGTATTTGATCCCATGCTGATTTTGTACGTTTGCCCACTGATAAAGAAAGGATCAGTCTATAATTTTAATGGTAGGTTTATTTGAACAGTGAGAGACAGAATAACAACAAAAATATCCAGAAAAAAGCATGTCAAAAATGTTATAAATTGATTTGCATTTTAATGCAGGGGATCAAATACTTTTCCCCCACTGTATATGTGTATATATAGTAACCGTCAAAAGTTTGGATACACCTACTCTGTCAGGAATCCCGCTTCCTGAGTCTGTTTCTACTGTTTTTTGTTTGGAGTCTGAGGTTCCTGAACGCACCCTGTCTGGTTGCCAGGCAACGAAGTTAGGCGGGAGATCTATTGACTATCACCTGCATCTCATCAACCTTCTGCAAACCTGGTCCTGATCATCACCTCTTCTTAAACCCTGAGCTGACATCCATTCCCTGCCGGATCGTTAGCAACGAACAGTATGTTGTGCCAGCGTATCAGCCTCATGTTTCCTGAGCTAGTTTTGTTGTTTTGTGCTTGTTACTGGTTACTTCCGTTTACTCTGTCTACAGTCATCCTCCAGGAACATTCAACTCCCTTGCCGTCGGTGGATACTTCATTTACTCTCATCAACTCACCTCCGCTGCCGCTCCGTCTCCTGGATCACTCAAATTACATATCAAGACTACCAATAAATACTCCCCTTCATTTTACTCACCTTGTCCTGGTCTGCTTCTGGGTTCTGTCTTAGAGAATCGTGACATACTCATTCAAGGGTTTTTCTTTATTTTTATTATTTCTACATTGTAGAATAGCAGTGAAGAAACTATGAAATAACTCATAAGGAACCATGTAGTAACGCAAAAAGTGTTGGTCGGTGGTTCCCACCGTGAAGCATGGAGTAGTTACTCTCAGTTGTATGAATGAATGTGAGTCTCTTTGTTTGGTCAACCTGTCATAAACAATATCCTAACTAACTGGCCTGTGGTGATGTCAGTGGGGGCTCTAAACACCACGGAAAGGAGTTATTTCCTTGTTTTTTTTATCACCACCACCAGAAAATGGGCTTTGTGTGCAATGGATCTGGTAATTATGGCGGTGATGATAGATGTTATCCACCATTGCCAAGGGAGGGGAGAGAGGGGAGGGAGAGAGGGGAGAGAGGGGAGGGAGAGAGGGGAGGGAGGGAGGGAGGGAGGGAAAAGTAAGTATGTTATAGTCCATTTAACAGCTTTCAACCTCAAGGTGACATGGTGAGAGAGAGGTGTTGCTGGTTGTGTTTAACTACAACCTCAAGGTGACATGGTGAGAGAGAGGTGTTGCTGGTTGTGTTTAACTACAACCTCAAGGTGACATGGTGAGAGAGAGGTGTTGCTGGTTGTGTTTAACTACAACATTTGTTTATTGCTTCTCTTCAACTTGGACTTGATTTCCTCTATTTCTGTATCACCAGAACTAATAACCCTGAAGACTATGTTGTGGAACAGTCCAGTCAGGAGAAGGCCAGGAGATGCTTGGGACATGGTCCTTTGTAGCTTAGTTGGTAAAACGTGACACTTGTCACGTCAGGGTAGTGGGTTTGATTCCTGGGACCACCCATTCCTAAAAATGTATGAGCACATGACTTGAAGTATTTTCTGGGAATATGACATTTATAGGAGTAATTTATAATGGGCTAAATCAGGGTTTATATAGCATGTAATGAAGATATCCGATTAACCCTTTCTAGGTACGTGAGACAATGCATTTTTCCTATCAAATAAAACTAAATTGTATTTGTCACATGTGCCAAATACAACAGGTGTAGTAGACCTTACCGTGAAATACTTACTGACAAGCCCTTAACAAACAATACAATTAAAACAAGAGAAAATATTTACTAAATACACTAAAGTAAAAAATAAAAAGTAAAACAATAACGAGGCTATATTTTTCTTTTTTAATTTAACCTTTATTTAACCAGGTAAAACCCAATGAGGTTGAAAAACGTTTGTGAGCGCGACCTGGCAAGAAGGTAAAACAGGGAATAGCAGCGTGTCCATAAAATATTACAGAAAAATACAAAATACACATAATATACATATTGTCACAAGTTACAATTGAAGATTTGAAACAACTGCAGTTATCACAAACAGTGTTGTCGATCAGAGTCTTAAAAACAGGCAAGGACACTAACTCCCCTAACTTTAAAATAGTTTGAAGCATGTTCCAGCATGAAGGGGCATTATGGGAAAAAGATTGTTTCCCCATCACAGTTCTAGCCTTAGGAACATACAAGGACAGCAGCGACTGTGAACAAAGACTATATTGAGTGACTGATCTGGTCATTAAGGAACAGAGATACAAAGGGAGTTGTCCCATCAATACTTTGGACACAAAAGTGTACCAGTGATTTAGCCTCCTGGTGGAGGGAGAGGTCCATTGCACCATAGCATGCAGATCACAGTGATGGGGGAGTGATCTAGCGTTTGTAATACATCTTGAAGCACCATAATACACTGTGTCCTGAGTCATATATACAGGGGGTACCCATACCGAGTCAATGTGCGGGGGTACAGGTTAGTCGAGGTCATTTGTACATGTAGGTGGACCTAGACTTGGTGCTACGGTACCGCTTGCCATGCGGTAGCAGATACAACAGTCTTTGACTTGGGTGACTGGAGTCTGACAATTTGTTGGGCTTTCCTCTCACACCGCCTAGTATATAGGTCCTGGATGGTAGGAAGTTTGGCCCCAGTGATGTACTGGGCAGTACGCAGCAGTAACACCTTACGGTCGGATGCAGAGCAGTTACCCCTGTGGCAACAATTTTGGACCCCCTTGTGGCCCCCCTAAACGTGGAGTATGAAATTATTTTTACATAACTAATTTTTGCTATCCTTCTTTTTTTACATCCGTTATTAGACAGTGGCATCGCGGAACACTAATGATTATGAACATGGTATTTTGCCTGCTAATGCCTGCAATGCAGTGAACAAAACAATATGACTACAATAACATCTAATGTAACTGGCCCCTCTAACAGTACAACTGGCCCCAGCTTGGCCCCCCCAGTTGAAATGGTCTAGAACCGCCACTGCACCAAATGTAATACCATTTCATATTTTTAAAAAGAGTAATAGTTAGTTTATTAAGTTTATTAAATTTATGCAAATCATGAATGCTTTGAAAGATATCTATATATTTATTACTTTCCAAATAAACGTTATATTTCCATGGAAATACATGGGTAGTCATGAGAAAGACCCCCCCCTCTCTCTCTCTCTCTGTGTGACAGCGGGAGAGGCGTGGTAGTCTGGGTCGGGTCGTGTGGGGCGGTTGCTCCCTTGTAGATGAATTAAGCAGCAGAGTATCTGCTGGCCATCCAACATGGCAACTCACATGGAAATACATCACCTACAACAGCCTTTGCCGTGTAGAATAGAGAATCGAGTGCAGATCTATATATTGCATTTCTATCTGGAAAACTGTATCTGAATGCGGTGCTTCAGATGAAATAAGCCGCCGTTCTTCATTCATTATCAATGGAGAAAAGCTCCAAACTGCAGGGGACAGCAGAGAGGGGGGATGGTGGGATTTGTGTGAAGCATAAACACAGAGGTTCAAGCACTCACCGTAATCAGCAGGTTAGGAAGAGTACACAACCATTCTAGGAGGCACTCTGCCACAAATGAGCTCGTTTGATCTTTTCCAGCTCCAAACAGCGTGGTGGCGAGTCAAACTGTAAGTCTAATCTAGGCAAGCAGTAAGGAGCTCACATAACAATACAGGCTCCAGGCATCACAAGCAAAAATAAATGACGGATAGCTGTCGGTTATATTAGCCACGACTTACCGTTCTATATTAGCCACGACTTACCGTTCTATATTAGCCACGACTTACCGTTCTATATTAGCCACGACTTACCGTTCTATATTAGCCACGACTTACCGTTCTTGGTGCAGCTTCAAATGTCGAACAAAGTTGTAAATTGTTGCGCCTCCGTCTGTAATTTTCTTCCTGCGTGTTTTGCAAGTTGCAATCCGTTTTTTGTTGGCACAGCGTCGTCTTTATATCCGAAAATAATAATTTTGTGTATAATCTTTCCAAGGGCTCCTTCTGAATTCACCCGTCGATGTTCCTCTGCACTGCCATGCACAATTTGATTGGCTGCTGTCCGATTCAAAGTGTAATCCGTTAAATGAAGAGTTGATGCTCTGACCTCTTTTTAACAGCATAATTTTTAATATTTGGGCTTCCGGGAGGGTATCAAGTCAGGTCGAGTCATAAGGCTCAAGTCCAAGTCAAGTCACGAGTCATTGGTGTTAAAGACAAAGAAGAGTTGCAAGTCATCATTATTGTGACTCGAGTCTGACTCAATTCCAAGTCATGTGACTAGAGTTCACACCTCTGGCAGGTAGCCTAGTGGTTTGAGCGTTGGACTAGAAACTGAAAGGTTACAAGTTACGAAGGTTGCAAGATCGAATCCCCGAGCTGACAAGGTAAAAACATGTCATTCTGCTGCTAAACAAGGCAATTAACCCACTGTTCCTAGGCTGTCATTGAAAATAAGAATTTGTTCTTAACTGACTTTCCTAGTTAAATAAAGGTTAAAAATAAAAATCTCAAGATTATATATGCAGACAGTGGGTTTAAAGGTTAGACGTCAACTGGGGAAACAATTAGACTAACCCTAAAAGCTTCCTGTAGCCCTCCTCATCCTCCACCTGCACAGACAGGGGGGTTAAAGGTTAGAGGTCAACTGGGGAAACAGAATTAGACTAACCCTAAAAGCTTCCTGTAGCCCTCCTCATATTGTCTGAATTGGATTTGTAACATACTGTATGGTACAAATAAAAAATATACAAATTCAGGGACCTGTTTTGGCTCCTGAGCAGTTAAAGAAATACTGGCTGAAATTATACAACACCTCTACCATGCATCTCTAAAGATAGTTGGAAAGGTGTCAAGTGGTTTTATAAGGACAGATTTACTACATGGTGGAACTGTATTTTCCAAAGGAATTAAACATTGAGAAGTGAAGAAAAAGGTAAAGGAAAAGGGTCAATAATTTAAAAAAGTACATTTTAAATGAACACAGTTTCATGTTTTAGCCTGGTTTGTTTTTGATGTTTGATCCCTGGCTGAAAAAACAGGTGCAACCTCTTCCTCTCTTTAGAAACCTGGGCTGAAGTCCCTCCAAAGGACCAGTATGGGTTGAAGGGAGGTTCAGTGTGTCTGGCTGTACCAGAACCACCTGAGGATCTTAAAGGATTTAGATGGAAGGTCAACAGTACTGTAATAGTTGATGATAAAAGAGATCTCTCCTAAATACAAGGAGAAGGTGCATTATAATCTAGTGAACCACTCTCTGTGCATTAAGAATCTGAGTAAAAAAGACAGGGGAACTTACATGAGAGAAATTGGGAAGAGTCAACTACTATGTACAGACTAACAGTGCAGGGGGGTTTTGTGCAGTTTCATTTCTGGTACAATCTACTGCATGTTTCTGCTTACATGGGGGTTCCACAGGGTTCAATTCTTGGGCCAACTCTTTTCTCTGTATACATCAATGATGTCGCTCTTGCTGCTGGTGAGTCTCTGATCCACCTCTACGCAGACGACACCATTCTGTATACTTCTGGCCCTTCTTTGGACACAAAACGACAAATTAAGAAAGACTACAAAATGAAATGCTTCACCCACATATTAAACATATTCAAAGTACGTCTACAAGAACAAATATAGCGATATACAGATAATGTTGCCATTTCAGTTGTCATTGATTGTCATTTCCCCTCGTCCCAATTCACATGTCACGTCTACATCTGTAGAACCTTTCCATTTAACTGCATAGTAGGCCAGCCAACATGGGACAAGTGCTGGGGAAAAACCTTTCCATTTAACTGCATAGTGGGCCAGCCAACATGGGACATCTGCTGGGGAAAAACCTTTCCATTTAACTGCATAGTGGGCCAACCAACATGGGACAAGTGCTGGGGGAAAAACCTTTCCATTTAACTGCATAGTAGGCCAGCCAACATGGGACAAGTGCTGGGGAAAATCCTTTCCATTTAACTGCATAGTAGGCCAGCCAACATGGGACAAGTGCTGGGGAAAAACCTTTCCATTTAACTGCGTAGTAGGCCAGCCAACATGAGACAAGTGCTGGGGAAAAACCTGTCCATTTAACTGCATAGTGGGCCAGCCAACATGGGACAAGTGCTGGGGGAAAAACCTTTCCATTTAACTGCGTAGTAGGCCAGCCAACATGAGACAAGTGCTGGGGGAAAAACCTTTCCATTTAACTGCATAGTAGGCCAGCCAACATGGGACAAGTGCTGGGGGAAAATCCTTTCCATTTAACTGCATAGTAGGCCAGCCAACATGGGACAAGTGCTGGGGAAAAACCTTTCCATTTAACTGCATAGTGGGACAGCCAACATGGGACAAGTGCTGGGAAAAAAACTGTCCATTTAACTGCATAGTAGGCCAGCCAACATGGGACAAGTACTGGGGAAAAACCTTTCCATTTAACTGCATAGTAGGCCAGCCAACATGGGGGAAAAACAGTCACACGCTAGATCAAACAGTGAAATACCAACAAAGTTTGGCAGGATGTCATGCAGAATGTGGCAATTTAAGGCCATGTGCAAGGGGTCAAAGGTCACAATTGGGCAGAATGGGAAGTATCACCAATAACCAGAGACTGGATGCATTATTAGTATATTTTATATATTTACATTTATGCTTAAAGACCGGCACATACACAGAAAAGACCTGGTTCATTTTTCACCCGTTAGAATGAATTCCTCCCCAAACTGTCAGATATAGTTTCAGTAGTTCATGAAGGTCTTTGGACAGGAAGGTTGTGGTTTAGCTAATGGCCCACTTTCACCAAAATGGAGAAATGGCATGTTTTTTGTATAAAAGCAAAACGTTAGTAAATGTTTTCTGATAGGGTCGACTACATCATAGGAGAACGGTCCTTACTGCTGCTGCAGAAAACACACTTTCAACATTTCTGTCCTTTCACCTCAATTAGATGGTGGATGTGAAAGAGCTGGCCGACGGCTATGAAGGAGTCTGGAGGAGGCACAATGAGACATGACAATGGCATGTGTATGTTAAAATGATCTTTATATGAATTTTGGCATGTCTTGTGTAAAATGTGATGCTATAACAAATAAACCTCACCAGTCACAACTGTGTCAATGAATTGTTGGAGGTTCCACATAGCAGATGACTTTCAAGGCGAGTCGAGAGCGATTTAGAGTAACCTTGACTTATAAATAACTACTTAATATTATTTGTAGCTCAGTAATTCAGTCACAATTCACCCTTCGATCAGTCTTGATGCTCTGGAACACGGCAATCTATGATTTCAAGCACTTATAACGAGCACCTAGACTACAGACACCTGTGTAGCACTGACAACACTTCAACTTGACCTAATGTGTGGTCAATTAGACATTAACGACCAGAAATGACTAGACACCTTGTAAATACTTGACTTAACCCTTGTGTAGTCTTAGCAGTCTGTTTACTTCCATTGTCCCAAGGGTAAAAAAAATTACCCACCTTCACTGAACACTGAAAATAAAGCAGCTTAATTGAATTTTAAAGGCCAAATCTATTTTGCATGAAGAAACAACGTGTCATTCATCAAACACTTTGTGAATATCTGGGTTTTCCAGAAAGACTGCATTTAGTCAGTGGACACCACTCATTTTTATTACAACACACCTGTCATAATTGTTTTCTTTACTAAAGTAGAGGTTTATTATTATTATTGCTAAAGGTACTGCATAGGTATAAACATGTTTTTTCCCCCAAGAGAGAGCACTCGTTCCCCATTTCCTCACCAGGAGTTCCCATCAAATAGAAGGAATGAAGTGACACCTTGTGTAGAATGTCCTTTTAATAGAGTTGTGATAACATATTATGTCGTGGAGTAACAATACAATCCTTGTCTGCAAAAGCCAACTTTTTACCTGGGGGCTTTGTAGACCCTTCAAAGGCGTTCCAATACCTGGTCCCCATGAAAAAAACCAGATGTTATGACAGCTTATAGACAGTAGTAGGCAAATGAAGGGAAAAAGCCCAGTTGACTTTTGGACAGTTGAAGAGAGCAAAGTCTAAGACATTTAGACGGCAAACCCTGTTGTGCTTTTTTTTCATTGCTTTTTATCTTATGTGGCTTCTTTTTCCATATGAAGTTGTATAATAGCCTATCTAAAGGTACAGGAAGTGGACTTGGGAATGTCAATAGATGAAAAAAGATAGGATTCACGAGAGCCCCTCAGGATAAAAGCACCCTTCCTTGAAGACTTAAATCCCTCCCTAACATGAGGATCATTTCTTTTTGACAGATTCAGTTACAGGCTTCAAATTAAGATCATCCATTCATATCTTGATCTCTCTGGCCTGGAATGTAACGCCTTCAGATTGACTTCGACATGTTGTTCTGAGGTCCTGAGCGCTCTGGAGCAGGTTTTTAATCAAATACCTCTGTACTTTGCTCTGTTCATCTTTCCCTCTATCCTGACTATTCTCCCTGTCGCTGAAATCATCCCCACAGCATGATGCTACCACCACCATGCTTCACCGTAGGTATGGTGCCTGGTTTCTTCCAGACGCTTGGCATTCAGGTCAAAGAGTTCAATCTTGGTTTCATCAGACCAGAGAATCTTGTTTTTCATGATACCCTTCCCCAGATCTGTGCTTCGACGGGTCACCGGTTCGAATCTCAAGTCCGACAGGGAAAAGGTGCGAAGTGGGAAGTGGGACGGAAACAAGAGGGCTGCTGGCATCAGCGTCTCTCCTGCCTCGAGCCTCATCTCATTCAATTGAGCTCTCCTGAGGAGTTCCCTTTCAACGGCACTGCAATAATAGAATGAGAGGGTGATTAAGAAAAGGCCAGTTAGCGCAAACTTAACATGTACAGTCAGCTTTCTACATCAAATATTTCACCTACAAGTACAGACAGAGATTAAGAACCCGGGAGCCTTGCAAACACACATATACAGCCCACCTGAATTAAATGTAGACAGTCCCAACACTGAAAAGCTATTGATTTGGGGAGGAGTGATTTTAAAAATCTGTTTGTAATAGAATAGAGGTAATTAAGGTGGAGTGATTGAACTAAAGCTCACAATATTGTGATGAAAGCATTGGAACATCTCTGAACGGTTAGAGATCACCTCACCTGTCATCCATTGACGTTTCGCACGTCGATATCCAACCACATGTCCCATTGGCGCGGCTACTGCAGCTCCCACTGCAGCTCCCACTGCCAGACAAAGCCCAGCTGTCCAGTAGGACTGGCACGACTTGGGAAAGACGTCATCTGAAACACAGAAGCCATGTAGAACCCATTACATACTATCATACCAATTGATTGGTTTGGACCTCCAGATTGCTAATCTATGAAAGAACATTGGCAGCGTGGTGCAAACAAAATAATAATTTCATAAAACATTTTCAAAAACTTCCAATTGTAAATTCAATAATCTTTTCAAAACAGATCCCTCACCAGGAATGCGAATCTGCTTCGTTCTGGTGATGTTCTGCTGTTGAACTCTACAGGTGAACCAGTTGTTGTCAGTCTGCTGTATGGTGACATTTCGTCTCACAGTGTAGAAACCCTCGGTGTCAGTCTCGGTCTCTGTAGGTCCAGTAGCAGGGAGGATGGCTCCATTGTTGTCAAACCACTCCAGCTCAGGTTCAGGGTACCAGCCTTCGGACTCACACCTCAGGACCAGCCCACTACCCTTAGTTCCTTCAATAGAGAGGACTGGCAGAGATCCAGGGCCTGCAAAAATGAAAGTTAACACAGGGGCGAGATTCCTGTTATGAATATGAATGGATTCATTCCTTGTTCTCAAGGCAGAGTTGCAAAGAAAAAGCCATATCAGTAATATTAATGGTCCACTATGTGTTAGTTAATATTACTGTTTCTTAATGGGTGTTAATATTACTGTTTCTTAATGGGTGTTAAGAAGCAGTAATATTAACACCCATTGAGAAACAGAAATTACATTTACATTTTAGTCATTTAGCAGAAGCTCTTTTCCAGAGCGAAAATTCATAAATTTTTTTTTCCCGTACGGATCCCCCGTGGGAATCGAACCCACAACCCTGGCGTTGCAAACACCATGCTCTACCAACTGAGCCACACGGGACCATATTAACTAAAACACAGTGGACCATTAAGAAACAGTAATATTAACACCCATTAAGAAACAGTAATATTAACACCCATTAAGAAACAGTAATATTAACACCCATTAACCTCTCTAGGGTAGGGGGCAGTATTTTCACATCCGGATAAAAAACGTACCCGATTTAATCTGGTTATTACTACTGCCCAGAAACTAGAATATGCATATAATTGTTTGATTTGGATAGAAAACACCCTAATGTTTCTAAAACTGTTTGAATGGTGTCTGTGAGTATAACAGAACTCATATGGCAGGCAAAAACCTGAAGATTCCTTACAGGAAGTGGCCTGTCTGACAATTTCTTGGGCTACTTCACTCTCTTTATTGAAAACTGAGGATCTCTGCTGTCACGTGACACTTCCTACAGCTCCCATAGGCTCTCAGAAGGCGCCAGAACATTGAATGATGACTTTGCAGCCCCTGCCTGAAAAACAGTAGCGCATTTGGATAGTGGTCGATCTGAGAACAATGAGACGGGCGCACGCTTGCACGTGAAGAGTCCATTTTCTTCTTTGAACGAAAACAACGACTCCCGGTCGGAATATTATCGCTATTTTACGAGAAAAATCGCATAAAAATTGATTTTAAACAGCGTTTGACATGCTTCGAAGTACGGTAATGGAATATTTTGAATATTTTTGTCACGATACGCATCACCGCTCAGATAGTGTCTTGAACGCAAGAACAAAACAGAGGATATTTGAACATAACTATGGATTATTTTGAACCAAAACAACATTTGTGGATGAAGTAGAAGTTCTGGGAGTGCATTCTGACGAAGAACAGCAAAGGTAATCCAATTTTTCTTATAGTAATTCTGAGTTTAGTGAACGCCAAACTTGGTGGGTGTCAAATTAGCTAGCCCGTGATGGCGAGCTATCTACTTAGAATATTGCAAAATGTGCTTTTGCCAAAAAGCTATTTTAAAATCAGACACCGCGATTGCATAAAGGAGTTCTGTATCTATAATTCTTAAAATAATTATGTTTTTTGTGAACGTTTATCGTGAGTAATTTAGTAAATTCACCAGAGGTTTTCGGTATGTTTGCTAGTTCTGAACGTCACATGCCAATGTAAAAAGCTGGTTTTTGATATAAATATGAACTTGATTGAACAAAACATGCATGTATTGTATAACATAATGTCCTAGGAGTGTCATCTGATGAAGATCATCAAAAGGTTAGTGCTGCATTTAGCTGTGGTTTTGTTTTTTGTGACATTATATACTAGCTTGAAAAATGGGTGTCTGATTATTTCTGGCTGGGTACTCTGCTGACATAATCTAATGTTTTGCTTTCGTTGTAAAGCCTTTTTGAAATCGGACAGTGTGGTTAGATTAACGAGAGTCTTGTCTTTCAAATGGTGTAAAAATAGTCATATGTTTGAGAAATTTAAGTAAATTGAAGTAATAGCATTTCTAAGGTATTTGAATATCGCGCCACTCGATTCCACTGGCTGTTGACTTCGTCCCACATACCCTCGAGAGGTTAAGAAACAGTAATATTAACACGCATTAACCTGTTAGGGCTAGGGGGCAGTATTGAGAATTGTGAAAAAAATATGTGCCCATATTAAACTGCCTCCTACACAAACTCAAAGGCTAGGATATGCATAGTATTATTAGATTTGGATAGAAAACACTCTGAAGTTTCTAAAACTGTTCTGAATGGTGTCTGTAAGTATAACAGAACTCATATGGCAGCCAAAACCCTGAGACAAATCCTAACAGGAAGTGGAATTCTGGTGTTGAATCACTTTCAAGGCTTTCCTATGAAACACACAGTGAGTTAGGATTCATGTAGCACTTCCTAAGGCTTCCACTAAGGCTTCCACTAGATGTCAACAGTCTTTACAAAGTGGTTTGAGTCTTCTCCGGTAAAAACTGACCGAATGAGAAGCCTGGAAAGTTTGTCATAAGCGGATGGCCTATACTACTGTGACGTGCATGCATGTGGGGACTCTTTCGTCCCGAAACGTTTTATAAGACAATGCAATCGTCCGCCTTGAATATTATTGAAGTTCTGATTGAAAAAGGCCCTAAAGATTTATGCTATACAACGTTTGACATGTTTGAATGAACGTAAAAAAATTTTTTTTTGTACTTTCGTCGCGACATGTTCTGCGCGCTTCGTACATTTGGAGTAGCCTTCGGAACGCGCTAACAAGAAGGAGCTACTTGGACATAAATTATGAGCTTTTTCTTTTTTTCAAGCTTTTTCGAACAAAGCAACATTTGTTGTGGACCTGGGATTCCTGGAAGTGCCTTCTGATGAAGATAATCAAAGGTAAGTGAATATTTACAATACTATATTTGATTTTAGATGACTCCAAGATGGCGCTACCCTGTATCGCCTAGCCTATTTTTCTGAGCATAGTACCTCGTTTATTGCAAAGTGTGATTTCCCAGTAAAGTTATTTTTAAATCTGGCAATGCGGTTGCATTCACGAGATGTTAATCTATAATTCTTTGAATGACAATATTATATTTTACCAATGTTTTCGAATAGTAATTTTTTAATTTGTTGTGCTGATTCACTGGCGGTATTAGACGGAAAATATTTTCTGAACATCACCGCCGAAGTAAAATGCTGTTTTTGGATATAAATATGAACTTGATAGAACAAAAAATGCATGTATTGTCTAACATAATGTCCTAGGAGTGTCATCTGATGAAGATTGTCAAAGGTTAGTGCATAATTTTAGCTGGTTTTCTGCTTTTGGTGACGCCTGTCTTTGCATTGACAAAACATTACATACAGCTATTTTCAATGTACTGTCCTAACACAATCTAACTTTATGCTTTCGCCGTGAAGCCTTTTTGAAATCGGACAACGTGGTTAGATTAAGGAGATGTTTATCTTTTAAAGGTTGTAAGATAGTTGAATGTTTGAGAAATTTGAATTATGACATTTAATAGTTTTCAAATGTGGCGCCCTTGATATTTCATTGGCTGTTGATAGTGTGTACCGGGGGTAGCGTCCCAGTTAGCCCATAGAAGTTAAGAAACACTAATATTAACACCCATTAAGAAACAGTAATACTAACACCCATTAGTTAATATTTCTGTTTCTTAATGGGTGTTAATATTACTGTTTCTTAATGGGTGTTAATATTACTGTTTCTTAATGGTCCACTGGGTGTTAGTCATTTTGCTTTTTGGAAACTCACTTGATCGTGATGGTTGTCTTGGGGGATGTTGTTTGTTATCTATGAAAAATATATTTATGACATTTTGATAATCTCAATGAAAATGTGCTGATGACATAGTAACACCTTTATGAAGCGCGGAGGAAAATGCAATTTTGATCATTTATATAAATAAGGATAAGACATTGTACTTGACAGAGAAAATAACATCTGATGTGTACACTAGTATTTACATGACTCACCGACCAGGAGTTGAACGACAGGTCTCTGAGTCCTGCTCACTGTTGGAATGAAGCAGGTGTAGTTTCCAGCATCAGAGAGAGTAACTCCTGTTAGTTTCAATGAGACGTTTCCATTCTTCAGTTCTTCTTTAAACAGTGACGTCCTTCTCTTGTAGGATGGATTCTGGTCCTCTTCAGAGTCACGATGGTCGCGGTAACAATGCGCCTCTTTTGGCTTCAAGTCTGGTCTGAGCCACTCCACTGTGTGGCTCGCAGCATTCATAGTGGGTTTCAGGAAACAAGGAAGGATGACATCACCACCCGCTACGGCATGAACCCTGGACATTGGAGCAACAACCTGAACCTGACCTGAAAAAACAAAATCAGAGTGAATATCTTTAAGACCAAATAGTCTAAATGTTGTATAAAACTTTGCAAAAGAAGTTTAGTATGGTAATATAGTAGAGTTTAGTACTTAGTAGCACATTTTGTATTTGTCGTGAACAGACTCACGTGCTCACAAAATACTACTATTTTACCCAACAGATCAGACTGATCCCTGGAGAATGAACACCAAATTAGAACAGATTCAACAGCTGGGCAATAGTGAATTGTAAAAACAAGAAGTTGTTTATATTGAAGGGAGAAATAATTACAGTATTCACCATCTGGATGTCAGTGACATGCACGTTGTATGTATATACTGCTGCATTCAAGACAATTGGGAACTCATAAAATAAAAAATAAGTGAAATCATTATGTCGCCGGCATTAACTTTTTCCAACTTATTTTCCTTACCAAAACATATGGAGCATGAACGGCAAGCTGGCAGCACAACACCGGGACACAGCGAAGGATGTAGCGAATATCAGGGTGACAGCTAAAGCACAGGGCTTGATTTTCACTGAAAACGCACAACTAGTTACAGCATTAACGTCTACATTTGTTAGATAAACCTCAACAATCACTCCGATCAAAACAGAATGATTCTGAACACTGACAAACTTTCCTAGCGCCAAGAACCATAGAGGGTTTAGTTCTTCCTGATCTCGTATTACCTCTAGGTGGGAACGCAGTCAGACCAGCCGGTAATACGCTTGTCCCCCCGCGACCAGGTTTATACATCAAACATCCTCTGTTCAGGATGTGGTGTTAGTTTTCTCCTTAACGAGATTTTAATGGCTCGGTGAAAAAACGTGTACTGTCAAAATAAATAATTCCCACCACCGTGCTAGGGTGGCTAATGCTACTTCCTGATGTTGCCAATGTTCATTTGATCTGAAAAATCGGTGGTGGATTGAGAGAAATGTCAACAAACATCAATGACATCACACCTGCTAAGATCTGCATGTCTCCACCTCATCTATAACTACTACTACTACCACCACCACTACTACTACTGCTACTACCACTATACCCATACCGTTTGTCTCACAACAACATCCCTCATACCTTGGAGTTTTCCAGTGCTTGTAACCAGTGGTGACCCGTCATTCAGGGCAGATGGGGCTCTCTCTCATTTTCTGTTGTTGTTTTGCATGTTATTTTGGCATTAATGTGTCACATATCAGTTTGCACACAATGTCAAAAATAAATACAAACATCATTGAGTTAATAAAGCCTCCAAATCCAGAGAATACCAGACTTTGTTGACAAAATGATGACAACATTTGCCCATGAAGGACCGCCACGCCACCTTCCTGTTCAAGTGAGCACAGCCCAACAAGGGGAGTCCAAAATGTATTATATGCTGCTGCATAAAAGATGCCAGGGAGATATGTATACTATAGCTAAGAAAGTAATACTAAGTGTATGTATGTTGGTAGCTGTTAGCTGTTAGCAGCCCATGCGCCACACACTAATAATTTGGTCTATTTTTTTCCCTCTTAATTATATTGTTTTTGCCCCACCAAGATTTCCATGCTAAAATCGCCACTGCTTGTAACACATGTGGCCTCAAAACTGCACTAATCTGTTTCTCTCTGTTTCTCGCCCAAATGTTTTAAATTAGATACATCATGTTACCTTCTACTCCAGTCGGTCGTTGTTTTTTTCCTTCTACAAATTAGTGAACTAGGCCTTTATTACTCCAGCTGACAGCAAATAAACTCTCTCAACATCTTCCTGCGGCCCCTCATGATGAGCTCAGATTTGGGTATCTCACCGCACCCTCATATGCCATGTCTTGAAATATGCAGAAAGACACATTAAAAGTAAACTTACATCATAAAACTTCTGCAGGCCAACTTTCTAACTCCACCCATAACTTCCAGAAGGGATTCATTATTTAGTCATTATTAGTTTTACACGTAAGACATGACTGCCATTGTGCTGTAAACATTTTGAATTGTGTATCATATAATACATTCTATACATTAGTTTATACTGGATTAAGCGTACATTTTTGTTAGTTATGTTCCAACACTCCCTCCCTCTTGTGCCAATATCAGATATTTTGAAGTCTGTGTTCCAATAGTTTGTATTTTCTTTCTATTTTTGTCGTCAGTTGGCAAGGTTTGTCTATCTTACCTTATATATCTTACCTATCATATGAGTATCCTTTTTCTGACTCAAATAAATATCAATTCCCTCCATTGTGTTTTAATAAGACAGTGTGCATATTTTTCAGTTGAGTCACAAACGCACCAGGCACCAGGTTGGAAGACCAGTCAGTCTGGTAAAAGTCCTCCAAAATCGTCTACATGGCTGGCTGCGTTTTGCTACCAACGGAAACTTCTGGAAGATTGCCCATTTTTTTGTTTCTCTAACGAACCAGAATTCGGAGGCAGTGGGAGAACCGATTCAAGTAAATATGTTATGAACATTATGAATAGATTCTCCAGTTCCAGTCCCTAGCGAGAACAACTATCACTCTGCCCTCAGTTTAAGTCAGAAGTTAACATACACCTTAGACAAATACATTTAAAAACTCTGTTTTTCACAATTCCTGACATTTAATCCTAGTAAAAATTGTCTTGTGATCCTAACTGTCTTAGGTCAGTTAGGATCACCACTTTATTTTAAGAATCTGAAATGTCAGAATAATAGTAGAGAAGGATTTATTTCAGCTTTGATTTATTTCAGCTTTTATTTCTTTCATCACATTCCCAGTGGGTCAAAAGTATACATACACTCAATTAGTATTTGGTAGCATTGCCTTTAAATTGTTTAACTTGGGTCAAATGTTTTGGGTAGCCTTCCACAAGCTTCCCACAATAAATTGGGTGAATTTTGGCCCATTCCTCCTGACAGAGCTGGTGTAACTGAGTCAGGTTTGCAGGACTCCTTGCTTGCACACGCTTTTTCTGCCCACAAATGTTCTACAGGGTTGAGGTCAGGGCTTTGTGATGGCCATTCAAATACCTTGACTTTGTTGGGCTAGGGGGCAGTATTGAGAATTTTGGAAAAAATATGTGCCCATTTTTAACTGCCTCCTACACCAACTCAGAAGCTAGAATATGCATATTATTGTTCAGGTTTGGATAGAAAACACCCTAAAGTTTCTAAAACTGTTTGAATGGTGTCTGTGAGTATAACAGAACTCCTATGGCAGGCAAAAACCTGACAAGGTTTCATGCAGGAAGTACCCTGTCTGACAAGGAGTCGTGCGTCTTGCATCTGTTTATTGAAAAGTAAGGATCTTAGCTGTAACGTGACAATTCCCAGGGCTCCGATAGGCTCTCAGAACCCGGGAAATACCTGAAGGTTGACGAGGCAGCCTCAGGCTGAAACACATTATCGCCTTTGGTAAGTGGCGGATCAGAGGACCTTTGAATGAGGCGCATGCACGATTCGCTCCCGTGGAGAAATTTCATTCGGCTGTTTAGCGCATTGCAGATTCCCGGTTGGAATATTATCGCTTTTCTACGAGATAAATGGCATAAAAATTGGTTTTAAACAGCGGTTGACATGCTTCGAAGTACGGTAATGGAATATTTAGACATTTTTTGTCACGCCATGCGCAAGACCGTGATGTAGCATTCTGATAGTGTCTAGAACTCACGAACAAAACGTCGCTGTTTGGATATAACGATGGATTATTTGGGACCAAACCTACATTTGTTATTGAAGTAGAAGTCCTGGCAGTGTATTCTGACGAAGAACAAGAAAGGTAATAACATTTTTCTTATAGGAAATGTGATTATGGTGAAGGCTGAACTGGGTGGGTGTCTAAATAGCTAGCCCTGTGATGCCGGGCTATGTACTTAGAATATTGGAAAATGTGCTTCATCCGAAAAGCTATTTTAAAATCGGACATATCGAGTGCATAGAGGAGTAATGTATCTATAATTCTTAAAATAATTGTTATGCTTTTTGTGAACGTTTATCGTGAGTAATTTAGCAAACTGTTAGTAAATTCCACGGAAGTTTGCGGGGGGTATGCTTTTTCTGAACGTCACATGCTAATGTAAAAAGCTGGTTTTTGATATAAATATGAACTTGATTGAACAGACATGCATGTATTGTATAACATAATGTCCTAGGTGTGTCATCTGATGAAGATCATAAAAGGTTAGTGCTGCATTTAGCTGTGGTTTGGGTTTATGTGACATGATATGCTAGCTTGAAAAATGGGTGTCTGATTATTTCTGGCTGGGCACTCTCCTGACATAATCTAATGTATCCACATAATTGTCCGTCCTCATGATGCCATCTATTTTGTGAAGTGCACCAGTCCCTCCTGCAGCAAAGCACCCCCACAACATGATGCTGCCTCCCCGGTGCTTCATGGTTGGGATGGTGTTCTTCGGCTTGCAAGCCTCCCCCTTTTTCCTCCAAACATAACGATGGTCATTAATAATAAACAGTTATTATTCCATTTTGTTTCATCAGACCAGAGGAAATTTCTCCAAAAACTACATTCTTTGTCCCCATGTGCAGTTGCAAACCGTAGTCTGGCTTTTTATGGCAGTTTTGGAGCAGTGGCTTCTTCCTTGCTGAGGGGCCTTTCAGGTTATGTCGATATAGGACTAGTTTTACTGTGGATATAGATACTTTTGTACCTGTTTCCTCCAGCATCTTCACAAGGTCCTTTGCTGTTGTTCTGGGATTGATTTGCACTTTTCGCACCAAAGTACGTTCATCTCTTGGAGACAGAACGCGTCTCCTTCCTGAGCGGTATGACCGCTGTGTGGTCCCAAGGTGTTTATACTTGCGTACTATTGTTTGTACAGATGAACATGGTACCTTCAGGCATTTGGAAATTGCTCCCAAGGATGAACCAGACTTGTGGAGGTCTACACATTTTTTATCTGAGGTCTTGGCTGATTTCTTTTGATTTTCCCATGATGTCAAGCAAAGAGCCACTGAGTTTGAAGGTAGGCCTTGAAATACATCCACAGGTACACCTTCAACTGACTCAAATTACATCAATTAGCCTATCAGAAGCTTCTAAAGCCATGACATCATTTTCTCGAATTTTCCAAGCTGTTTAAAGGCCCAGTCAACATAGTGTAGGTAAACTTCTGACCCACTGGAATTGTGATGCAGTGAAATCATATATATATATATAATCTGTCTGTAAACAATTGTTGGAAAAATTACTTGTGTCTGGCACAAAGTAGATGTTCTAACTGACTTTCAAAAACTATAGTTTGTTAATAAAAACTTGGAGTGGTTGAAAAACGAGTTTTAATGACTCCAACGTAATTGTATGTAAACTTCTGACTTCAACTGTATACCAACATAATATCCAGGGCTGTCTAATTACAGTATAATGCAGTGTTTCTTAGTGAAGTCTGTCCTCAGATACAGAGAGCTGTGAAAAGCCTGTCTGCAGACAAAGAGGTCCCAGTGAATGCCCCAAGAGAATAAAGGTACATCCTTGTATACCATGGATTATGTGTACCTATGTTAGCACATTTTGTAAACAAAAATACAGTTTAAAAGTCACACAATGCATAAACCTATTACATGTGGATAAAAAGTTTGGTCAAGGGGCGGCAGGTAGCCTAGTGGTTAGAGCGTTGGACTAGTAACCGGAAGGTTGCAAGATCGAATCCCCGAGCTGACAAGGTAAAAATCTGTCCTTCTGCCCCTGAACAAGGCAGTTAACCCACTATACCTAGGCCGTCATTGAAAATAAGAATTTGTTCTTAACTGACTTGCCTTGTTAAATAAAGGTAAAATAAAAACTGATAGTCGACTGTTCTTAAAATTTTTCCATATATTAGACACCTATATTTTTTTCATATTTTTGAATAAAACCAACTATATGCTTGTATTATGCTGTTTGATGACAAATTACTTGAGGGAGATCAAGGTAACCAGAAAATAAATTATAAAAAATCTGACCCGACCATCCTCCTGCTGGCTTTCGCAGATTCTGATTCTACTGAAGTTGATGTTAATCGGCTACACGAGGAGGAGTCGGCAACAAATAGCCAATAGCTGTGTCTGTCCCGAGCTCACTGGCGCGGGAAACTGCCCAGAATATTTATACAATGTTGCATGTTCACTAGCGCAAGCATCGGGACGGACCCTGTTGGGCTGCATCACAGCCTGGTACGGCAACTACACCACCCTCAACCGCAAGGCTCTCCAGAGGGTGGTGTGGGGGCAAACTTCCAGGGGCAAACTACCTGCCCTCCAGGACACTTAATACCACCCGATGTCACAGGAAGGCCAAAAAGATCATCAAGGACAACAACCACCCGAGCCACTGCCTGTTCACCCTGCTATTATCCAGAAGGCGAGGACAGTACAGGTGCATCAAAGCTGGGACCGAGAGACTGAAGAACAGCTTCTATCTCAAGGCCATCGGACTGCTAAACAGCAATCACTAACTCAGAGAGGCTGCTGCCTACATTGAGACCCAATCACTGGATCACTAATAAATGGATCACTAGTCACTTTATACAATAATAATATTAATAATGTTTACATCATGTTTTCATTACTCATATCGCATTTTATACCATCTACTGCATCTTTCCTATGCCGCTCGGCAATCGCCTATCCATATACTTATATGTACATATTCTCATTCACCCCTTTAGATGTGTGTGTATTGGTAGTTGTTAGATATTACTGCAATGTCGGAACTAGAAGCACAAGCATTTCGCTACACTCGCATTAACATCTGCTAACCATGTGTTTGTGACCAATAAAATGTGATTTTGAATAGTTGATTCAATGTTTTAAGTTCATTGCAGACAGGCGAAGCCAATGTGATTTATAGGATATTTATTTTTATCAGGATATTTTCTACCTGCGGGCTGCAATGTTTTTATTTGTTGGTTATTTTACAATAATTGGAAATGGTAATAGAAGTTACTTTTTAGGTTTTTATCATTTTGACAAAGAGATATGAAGACGCTATTATAAATGAAAACCAGAACTGGCAGATGGGTAGAAATGGTAAGATAAATTGGCATTCCACATGAAAGGTTGCCAACTCATAGTGTAGCCCATTACCGGCAACTTCAGGAGAGGAACGGCAGAATATGTGATAGACACCAGGAGGAGAATGGTCGGGTCAGGTAAAGGTTTTTTTCTTCTGGAGCCTTCTTGAGGCATTAAATCGTAAGCTTAACCTCTCTAGGGTAGGGGGCAGTATTTTCACGGCCGGATGAAAAACGTACCCAAATTAAACGGCCTACTACTCGGGCCCAGGAACTGGAATATGTATATGTGTAGTAGATTTGCAAAGAAAACACTCTAAAGTTTCTAAAACTGTTTGAATGGTGTCTGTGAGTATAACAGAACTCATATGGCAGGCAAAAACCTGAGAGAAATCTAAGCAGGAAGTGAGAATTCTGGTGCTTGTAGTCCTTTCAAGTCATTGCCAATCGAACACACGGTGAGTTAGGCTTACTAAGGCTTCCACTAGATGTCAACAGTCTTTAGAGTTGTTTGAGTCATCTACGATGAACAGAGACTGAATGAGAAGGCTGAGAAGCTGGTGACCCCGGGGAGAAGACGCGCATTCACGCGAGAGGTAGCTCCACGTTCCAAAACGTTTTTCAAGACACAGGAACTGTCCGGTTGAAATATTACTGAATCTTCTCGTTCTAAAGGCCCTAAAGATTGATGTTATACAACGTTTGACATGTTTGAACGAACGTAAATACAATTTTTTAACTTTCATCGTCACATTTTCGGCGAGCTTACGACATTTTGAGTAGCTTACTGGACGCGAACAACAAGGCGCTATTTGCACATAAATTATGGATTTTATCGAACAAAACATTTGTTGAATACCTGGGATTCCTGGAAGTGCCTTCTGACGAAGATCATCAAAGGTAAGTGAATATTTCTAATGCCATTTAATATTTTAGATGACTCCAACATGGCGGCTATCTGTATCGCCTAGTGTATTTTTCTGAGCACAGTACTCAGATTATTGCAAAGTGTGATTTCCCAGTAAAGTTATTTTGAAATCTGGCAATGCGGTTACATTCAGGAGATGTCAATCTATAATTCTTTGAATGACAGTTTAATATTTTATCAAGGTTTTTGAATAGTATTTTTGTAAATTGTAGCGCTGATCCACCGGCAGTTTTGGAGGCTAAATATTTTCTGAACTTCACGGGCCACTGTAAAATGCTGTTTTTGGATATAAATATGAACTTGATAGAACAAAAAATGCATGTATTGTGTAACATGATGTCCTAGGAGTGTCATCTGATGAAGATTGTCAAAGGTTAGTGCTTCATTTAGCTGTGTTTTGGGTATTTGTGATGCATGCTAGTTGATTAGAAAATGGCTGTGTACTCTCCTAACATAATCTAATGTTTTGCTTTCGCTGTAAAGCCTTTTGGAAATCGGACAACGTGGTTCGATTCAGGAGAAGTGTATCTATAAAATGGTGTAAAATAGTCCTATGTTTGAGAAATTTGAATTATGAGATTTTGTGGTTGTAAATTTGGCGCTCTGATTTCTCACTGGCTGTTGAATAGTGTGGGACGATTTCATCCCACATACCCGAGAGAGGTTAAAGCATCAGACGAGCTCAATGCCTATAGTTGATTTTATTAAAACACATAGGGTGTCATATATATATACACATATATATATATACATACACACACACACACACCAACACACACACACACACACACACACACACACACACACACACACACACACACACACACACACACACACACACACACGTTAAAATTCAGAGAAATTGAAAGGTCGAAAGAACAGATAACTCAGTCGACCAAGATTAAAACCAAAAACATGAGACAATATATTGTCCAGATACTGATACAGATAGAGCCATTCTGGATCTAAAGAAAAGACACCCTGATACTACTGGTCAGGGATACAACATCAAAACTCAAAAGAACAGATGTATAGACACTGATTCAATGGCATTGAGGAGTATACCACCTCAGTCACCGGCTTCATCAAGAAGTGCATCGACGCCATCGTCCACACAGTGACCGTACGTACATATCCCAACCAGAAGCCATGGATTACAGGCTACATCCGCACCGAGTTAAAGGCTAGAGCTGCCGATTTCAAGGAGCAGGACGCACATAAGAAATCCCGCTACGCCCTCAAACGAACCATCAAACAGGCAAAGCGTCAATACAGGACTAAGATTGAATCCTACTACACAGGCTTTGGCGCTGGTCGGATGTGGCAGGGCTTGCAAACTATTACGGACTACAAAGGGAGACCCAGCCGCGAGCTGCCCAGTGGCGCGAGCCTACCAGACGAGCTAAATGCCTTTTTTGCTCGTTTTGATGCAAGCAACACTGAAGCATGCATGAGAGCACCAGCTGTCTGGACGACTGTGATTATGCTCTCTGTAGCTGATGTGAGCAAGATATTTAAACATTCACAAAGCCGCGGGGCCAGACGGATTACCAGATCATGTACTCAAAGCATGCGCAGACCAACTGGTAAGTGTCTTCACTGACATTTTCAACCTCTCCCTGACAGAGTCTGTAATACCTACATGTTTCAAGCAGACCACAATAGCAACCTGCCTAAATGATTACCGCCCCGTAGCACTCACGTCAGTAGCCATGAAGTGCTTTGAAAGGCTGGTCATGGCTCACATCAATCAACGCCATCATCCCGGAAACCCTAAACCCACTCCAATTCGCATACCGCCCCAACAGATCCACAGATGACGCAATCTCAATTGCACTCCACACTGCCCTTTCACACCTGGACAAAAGGAATACCTACGTGAGAATGTTGTTCATTGACTACAGCTCAGTGTTCAACACTATAGTGCCCACAAAGCTCATCACTAAGCTAAGGACCCTAGGACTAAACACCTCCCTCTGCAACTGAATCCTGGACTTCCTGATACCACCTGGGAGTAGCCTAAGGGTAGACAACAACACATCTGCCATGCTGATCCTCAACACTGGGCCCCCCAGGGGTGTGTACTTAGTCCCCTCCTGTAGTCCCCTCCTGTAGTGCCTGTTCACCCACGACTGCGTGGCCAAACACGACTCCAACACCATCATCAAGTTTGCTGACGACACAAGTGGTAACGATGAGACAGCCTATAGGGAGGTCAGAGACCAGGCAGTGTCTCTCCAAGGGAAAGGCGGGCCGAACAGGCCCCCATTTACATATTTTCCCTCTGAGGAGACTGAAAAGATTTGGCATGGGTCCCCAGATCCTAAGATAATTCTACAGCTGCACCATCGAGAGCATCCAGACCGGTTGCATCAGCACCTGGTATGTCAACTGCTTGGCATCTGACCGTAAGCCATTACAGAGGGTAGTGCGTACCGCCCAGTATATCACTGGGACCAAGATTCCGGACTATTTACATTGACAACCCCCCCCCCTTTGTTTTTACACTGCTGCTACTCGCCATTTAATATCTATGCATTATTCCTACCTACATGTACAAATTACGACTAACCCCCACGTATTTACTCGGTACCCCCCTGTATATAGCTTGTTATTGTTATTTTGTGTTAATTTATCTTTTTTTAACTTTAGTTTATTTAGCAGTTCTTGGACTGCATTTTTGGTTAAGGGCTTGTAAGTAAGCATTTCACGGTAAGGGAAAGGGGGATACCAGTCAGTTGTACAACTGAATGCATTCAACTGAAATGTGTCTTCCACATTTAACCGCTATGAATCAGAGAGGTGCGGAGGGGGCTGCCTTAATCAACATCCACGTCTTCGCCGCCTGGGGAACAGTGGTCTACTACACCTGTTGTATTCGGAGAATGTGACAAATACAATTTGATACTACTGATCAGAGATACAGAGGTCTAATGTGTAGACACTACTGTGTGTAGGTCAGAGATACAGAGGTTAGCACATTTATATGTGTTAGCACATTTATATGTTCAGTGTAGTTAGTTAGCAGAGAGCACAGGTCATGAGAGAACACTCTGGCTGTGTCCCACATCGCACCCTGTCAACTACATAGTGAACTGCTGCTGATCAGATTCCTGGTCAACAGTAGTGCTCTTTATAGGAAATAGGCTGCTATGTGGGATGTACACTGTGACTTCCATTTAGTTCACCATCTTGTCTCAGGCCTCTGATAACACACTGTCATGTCACCACCTATTACACCCCCCCATCTGGTCTCAGTCCTCTGATAACACACTGTCATGTCACCACCTATTACACCCCCCCCCCCCCCCATCTGGTCTCAGGCCTCTGATAACACACTGTCATGTCACCACCTATTTCACCCCCCATCTGGTCTCAGTCCTCTGATAACACACTGTCATGTCACCACCTATTTCACCCCCCATCTGGTCTCAGTCCTCTGATAACACACTGTCATGTCACCACCTATTACACCCCCCATCTGATCTCAGTCCTCTGATAACACACTGTCATGTCACCACCTATTACACCCCCCATCTGGTCTCAGTCCTCTGATAACACACTGTCATGTCACCACCTATTTCACCCCCCATCTGGTCTCAGTCCACTAGCTCATCATTTGAGGTGCGACATCAAATAACAGACGTGCAATGAGGACACACTCATAATACTCCGATAATCCCAAATCCGTAAACACGGGCACCCTCATAGATATCATCCTAACTAACTCGCCCTCCAAATACACCTCTGCTGTTTTCAACCAAGATCTCAGCGATCACTGCCTCATTGCCTGCATCCGTAATGGGTCTGCGATCAAACGACCACCCCTCATCACTGTCAAACGCTCCCTAAAACACTTCTGCGAGCAGGCCTTTCTAATCGACCTGGCCGGGGTATCCTGGAATGACATTGACCTCATCCCGACAGTAGAGGATGCCTGGTTGTTCTTTAATATATACACAGGCAGTCAGGAAAGCTAAGTCTAGCTTTTTTAAACAGACATTTGCATCCTGCAGTACAAACTCTAAAAAGTTCTGGGACACTAAAGTCCATGGAGAATAAAAGCACCTCCTCCCAGGTACCCACTGCTCTGAGGCTAGGAAACACTGTTACAACCGATAAATCCACTATAATTGAGAATTTCAATAAGCATCTCTACGGCTGGCCATGCTTTCCACCTGTCTACCCCTACACCCATATCCAGATAGCTGATGTTCTGAAAGAGCTGCAAAATCTGGACCCCTACAAATCAGCCGGGCTAGACAATCTGGACCCTCTCTTTCTAAAATCATCTGCCGAAATTGTTGCAACCCCTATTACTAGCCTGTTCAACCTCTCTTTCGTATTGTCTGAGATTCCCAAAGATTGGAATGCTGCTGCGGTCATCCCCCTCTTCAAAGGGGGAGACACTCTAGACCCAAACTGCTACAGACCTATATCTATCCTACCCTGCATCTCTAAGGTCTTCGAAAGCCAAGTTAACAAACAGATTACCGACCATTTTGAATCACAACGTACCTTCTCCACTATGCAATCTGGTTTCAGAGCCGGTCATGGGTGAACCTCAGCCACGCTCAAGGTTCTTAACGATATCATAACCGCCATCGATAAGAGACATTACTGTGCAGCTGTATTCATCGACCTGGCCAAGGCTTTTGACTCTGTCAATCACCACATTCTTATTGACAGACTCAACACCCTTGGTTTCTCAAATGATTGCCTCACCTGGTTCACCAACTACTTCTCTGATAGAGTTCAGTGTGTCAAATCAGAGGGCCTATTGTCCGGACCTCTGGCAGTCTCTATGGGGGTGCCACAGTGTTCAATTCTTGGGCCGACTCTCTTCTCTGTATACATCAATGATGTCGCTCTTGTTGCTGGTGATTCTCTGATCCACCTCTAACAGACAACACCATTCTGTACACATCTGGCCCTTCTTTGGACACTTAACTAACCTCCAGACGAGCTTCAATGCCATACAACTCTCCTTCCGTGGCCTCCAACTGCTCTTAAAACGCAAAAAATAAATAAATGCATGCTATTCAACCGATCATTGCCCGCCCATCCAGCATCACTACTCTGGACGACTCTGACTTAGAATACGTGGACAACTACAAATACCTGGGTGTCTGGCTAAACGGTAAACTCTCCTTCCAGACTCATATTAAGCATCTCCAATCCAAAATTAAATTTGGAATCGGCTTCCTATTTCGCAACAAAGCATCCTTCACTCATGCTGCCAAACATACCCTCGTAAAACTGACCATCCTACCGATCCTCGACTTCGGCATATGTCATCTATAAAATAGCCTCCAACACTCTACTCAACAAACTGGATGCAGTCTATCACAGTGCCATCCGTTTTGTCACCAAAGCCCCATACACTACCCACCACTGCAACCTATATGCTCTCGTTGGCTGGCCCTCACTTCATACTCGTCGCCAAACCCACTGGCTACAGGTTATCTACAAGTCTCTGCTAGGTAAAGCCCCACCTTATCTCAGCTCACTGGTCACCATAGCAGCACCCACTCGTAGCACGCGCTCCAGCAGGTATATATCACTGGTCACCCCCAAAGCCAACTCCTCCTTTGGTCGTCTGTCCTTCCAGTTCTCTGCTGCCAATGACTGGAATGAACTGCAAAAATCTCTGAAGCTGGAGACTCATATCTCCCTCACTAGCTTTAAGCACCAGCTGTCAGAGCAGCTCACAGATCACTGCACCTGTCCATAGCCCATCTGTATACAGCCCATCTATCCACCTCATCCCCATACTGTATTTATTTATTTATTCTGCTCCTTTTGCACCCCAGTATCTCTACTTGCACATTCATATGTTGCACATCCACCATTCCAGTGTTTAATTGCCATACTGTAATTACTTTGCCACCATGGCCTATTTATTGCCTTAATTCCCTTATTTTACCTAATTTGCACTCACTGTATATAGACTTTTTGTTTTCTTTCTACTGTATTATTGACTGTATATTTTGTTCATTCCATGTGTAACTCTGTGTTGTATGTGTCTAACTGCTATGCTTCATCTTGGCCAGGTCACAGTTGCAAATGAGAACTTGTTCTCAACTGGCCTACCTGGTTAAATAAAGGTGAAAAAAAGACATACACAAATAATAAAAAAATGTGTATTTCACGTTCGTTGATCAATAAAACGGAATCACTTACCAAAATGCAATTAACAGCAGGTTTCCTAGAAGTAGAACAGGGTCTGCAGAGCTAGCTGGCTACTGTAGTAGAACAGGGTCTGCAGAGCTAGCTGGCTACTGAAGTAGAACAGGGTCTGCAGAGCTAGCTGGCTACTGAAGTAGAACAGGGTCTGCAGAGCTAGCTGGCTACTGAAGTAGAACAGGGTCTGCAGAGCCAGCTGGCTACTGAAGTAGAACAGGGTCTGCAGAGCCAGCTGGCTACTGAAGTAGAACAGGGTCTGCAGAGCTAGCTGGCTACTGTGTCACTGGAAATTGCAATTTTTTTGTAACCTCTATTTAAGTCAGTTAATTAAGAACAAATTCTTATTTACAATGACGGCCTAACCAACAGTAGTACACTTTATAGGAACTTTATAGCCAAACCCTGGGCCAATTGTGCACTACGGAACTCCTAAACACGGCCAGATGTGATACAGCCTGGAATCGAACCAGGGTCTGTAGTGACGAACTGAAATAAAATGCCTTAGACCACTGCACCACAGTTGACCATAATGTCAAAATTACCAGTTAACTAGTTAACGTAATGACATGCTGACCCAGTTAACTAGTTAACGTTAGCTACATAAACCTGCATCTGGATGATCTAAGATGATAGCAAGTTGAGAATAACACCATATAACTTCACATCGTATTGCTAACAACGTTATATCACTTCAGGATGTATCTTTGCTAGCCGGCTTACATTGGGTTTACTAGCTAACTTAGCTAGCTAGGTAGCTGAGATTTCTGAAGCTAGCTAAGCGATGGTGTGAGCAACCCACCTTCGGATGTTGTAGAAAGACAGCAGAAGCAAAGCCAGCATAAATGCAAACCATAACGCGAAATTATATCCATTTTGACAAGCAATGTTACGTTTGATGCTGGTTGTTACTAGCGATTTTAGTTTCAAACACACTTTCCTTCCTCTTCAGTATAATGACGTTCTTCCTCTTCGGTCTAACGACGTTCCCAACAATCTTCTTCTTCTGAGGTTTAACGGCGGTTGGCATCCAATTTGTTGCATTACCGCCACCTACCAGCCTGGAGTACAACTCCCTTATACTTTACTTGAAAAAGAAAGAATGTACTGAATAAATACCCTACCATCTAACACTGTACTCACTAATTTCAAAATTATATAGAATAAAATTAACACCCCCCTACTCCACTAATTAAATGTATTTATTCCTTATTTATTCCTTCCTCATGCCATCACCCTGAAAGGATGGGACATCAGCACTTAACACACCCTGTTACTCTTTCTATTGTCAAGTCTCCCACACACCCAAATACCTCTCTGCAGCTGCCACCACAACCTCTATTTCCTGAGACTTCAGATCCATCCCTGCTGTACAGTTCATAACCATTGCTATAAATGCTAAAAATCCAATCTTACTGAAACGTATTTCACATTTTGCCCTATCCCTCTATACTGGTATATCTCTACTACTCTCACCACTCCTCCCCCTTGACCCATCTTCCTCTACTTTCTTCACTGCCTCAGCATATGACAACTTCTGCGCTACTATAACCCTGGAATCCTCAACCTGCCTCTCTCGCACGGGACGTTTCTGATCCCCAGCTCCATGGGCACCCCTACAATTAACACATTCCACTACTTTCCCCAATACTACACATTCCTTTGTCTCGTGCCCTTCTGCACATTTCTCACACCTTGGACCCTCCCTCCTACACACTGCTGCCACCTGCCCATCAGCTGGACACCTGTAACATCGTAATGTATTCAGAACATACGCTCAAACAGGATAATTTATATATCCTGACTTCACCTTGTCAGGCAGAGACTCAACATCAAAACTCTAAATAACAGACAATGACTCTTCTGTTTCCCCACTCTCCCCACCCTGTCTGCGTTGCATCAAACGACGAGCATCACATACACCGGGCCTCTTTCCCCTCAGCTGGTCAACTTTTCTATTTACTGCTACCCCAGTTATAACTCCTTTCATTTGTGCCCTTTTCTTGAGAAAGAAACAATTCACATTTCTTCCCATTCATTTTACTTCGAGCGCATTCTTCCTCTGCCCAACAGAAACACAAACAATTATCACTAGACCACTTCTAGTTACCCTCACCGACTCCACATGACCCAACTCTCTCCACCAGTTTGGATACCTCAAATGGATTCCTCCAGATTGGTAATTGGTTCAGCTGCTCCTCATTTACAAACCGTACTCCTACAAGATAAGAAGTAACATTCTCTTCTCTGTCTTCTCTACTTTGCTCCTTTTTCCTTTGTTTTGGACTCCACTTCTCCTTGATTCTACCGTCATTAGATTCAGAATCCACCTCATCATCCGCTTCCGCCATCTTTTTCACCTGCGTGAATCTTCCCTCTTCTCCAGCCCAGACGGAGACAAATGTTTTGACCTACAACGCAACAATGATATGTGCATTCTGCCACCTACTGTACAGCTGGGTAATAAGGATTTAAAAAATAATCCATACAAACTATCAGTAAGGAAATGTTACATCATCTTTTCTGTTTTAATCAGGTCCCTACACAGGCTCAGAAGGATCATGTGATGGAGGGACAGTCCTTGCAGTACTTCTGCCATTACGTCTTGGAGGCCCAAAAACTTCTCGGCTTCAGATATAATGATGTCCAGATTCTTGGACTTCTTGGACACTTGTCCTGTGCAATTAATCACTGTGGATATAAATACTACAAACTCCACCGTCACAATAAGTGTATCCAGTTCACTTGATTGAAGAATAGCAACTAGTTGTGGTTCATTGTAACAAAACTAAACAGATGGCACTGTGATAGACTACATCCAGTTTGCTGAGTAGAGTGTTGGAGGCTATTTTGTAAATTACATATCCAAAATCAAGGATCGGTAGGATAGTCAGTTTTACGAGGGTATGTTTGACAGCATGAGTAAAGGATGCTTTGTTGCGAAATAGGAAGCCGATTCTAGATTTAATTTTGGATTGGAGATGCTTAATGTGAGTCTGGAAGGAGAGTTTACAGTCTAACCAGACACCTAGGTATTTGTAGTTGTCCACATATTCTAAGTCAGATCCTTCCAGAGTAGTGATGCTAGTCGGGCGGGCGGGTGGGGGCAGCAATCAGTTGAAGAGCACGCATTTAGTTTAACTTGCATTTAAGAGCAGTTGGAGGCCACGGAAGGAGAGTTGTATGGCATGGAAGCTCGTCTGGAGGTTAGTTAACACAGTGTCCAAAGAAGGGCCAGAGGTATACAGAATGGTGTCGTCTGCGTAGAGGTGGATCAGAGAATCAACAGCAGCAAGAGCGACATCATTGATATATGCAGAGAAAATAGTCAACCCGAGAATTGAACCCTGTGTCACCCGCATAGAGACTGCCAGAGGTCTGGAAAACAGGCCCTCCGATTTGACACACTGAACTCTATCTGAGAAGTAGTTGGTGAACCAGGTGAGGCAATCATTTGAGAAGCCAAGGCTATGAGTCTGCCGATAAGAATGCGGTGATTGACAGTCGAAAGCCTTGGCCAGGTCGATGAAGATGGCTGCACAGTACTTTCTTTTATTGATGGCGGTTATGATATCGTTTAGGACCTTGAGCGTGGCTGAGGTGCACCCATGACCAGCTCAGAAACCAGATTGCGTAGCGGAGACGGTGCGGTGGGATTCAAAATGGTCGGTGATCTTTTTGTTAACTTGGCTTTTGACGATCTGGTTTGTTAACTTGGCTTTTGAAGATTTTAGAAAGGCAGGGTAGGATGGATATAGGTCTATAACAGTTTGGGTCTTGAGTGTCTCCCCCTTTGAAGGGAAGGATGACCGCGGCAGCTTTCCAATCTTTGGGGATCTCAGACGATACGAAAGAGAGGTTGAACAGGCTAGTAATATACTTCATCCACATTCCCAACACTTCTTCACCATCCTCGTGACTTCAAAAGGGTTTCCCAAATAAACATCTTTGTCCAAAAAAACATATTCCAATAAGGAACGATTCATCCGACTCATTTTACACAACAATTTTAGCCCTTTTTGTTTTTCAGTGACAACATTTATTTAGAAAAATGTCTGTCCTCATTCTGGTCGCCTACAAGCAATTCCTGTTCGTTGGTTTAGTTATTATTTCTGGTGTGTCTGCATTTGCCGGTGAACTCTATTGCTTTGGTTAAAATGTAACTAAATGACTGCTAGCTCCAGTATTCTATTAGCTAGGTGGCTTGTACACAACAGCCTACTCATACTACAGAAACATACAATGTATTTTGCCAAGATCTCTCTGTGTTAATCCTGTTGCCCAAATATAGCAGGTAACTTGTGTCTGTGTCGAAGATGTTGTTAAGTTCTATTTAATATATGCTTTGACCTATTTCAGGTAACCTCAAGATACTTCACTCACTACAGCTGCTTTAGAAGAACTTTCCAAGTGTTTGTGCTTTACATTCCGACTTTTGAAATGTCTCCATGATTGGACATATTTAGTTAATAAAAAAGAACAATATTTAAAGCATGCATCTGTTTTAAGGTTATTGTGTTTGTGTTTGTGGTGTAGTTTCTCTTGGTGTCCACTAGGTGGTATTACAGTTTCAATATTGTCACACCAGGTTTTCATGTGTAACAATGTTCTTTTTAAGTCCAGTGATGTAAATTACTTAACTAAAAATACTTTAAAGTACTACTTAAGTCGTTTTTTTGTGTATCTGTATTTCTTTTTATAAAATGTATATTTTGACAACTTTTACTTTTGCTAAAATTCTAGATCACCTGTACTCCACACACAGAGACGGGTACAAAGCTCTCCCTTGCCCTCCATTTGGTAAATCTGACCACAACTCTATCCTCCTGATTCCTGCTTACAAGCTAAAATTAAAGCAGGAAGCACCAGTGACTCGGTCTATAGAAAAAGTGGTCAGATGAAGCAGATGCTAAACTAATGGACTGTTTTTCTATCACAGACTGGAACATGTTCCGGGATTCTTCCGATGGCATTGAGGAGTACACCACATCAGTCACTGGCTTTATCAATAAGTGCATCGAGGACGTCGTCCCCACAGTGACTGTACGTACCTACCCCAACCAGAAGCCATGGATTACAGGCAACATTCGCACTGAATGGAAGCTTACAAGAAATCCCGCTATGCCCTGCGACGAACCATCACAGGCAAAGCGTCAATACAGGGCTAAGATTGAATCATACTACACCGGCTCCGACGCTCGTCGGATGTGGCAGGGCTTGCAAACTATTACAGACTACAAAGGGAAACACAGCCGCGAGCTGCCCAGTTACACGAGCCTACCAGACGAGCTAAACCACTTCTATGCTCTTTTCGAGGCAAGCAACAATGAGGCATACATGAGAGCATCAGCTGTTCTGGACGACTGTGTGATCACGGTCTCCATAGCCGACGTGAGTAAGACCTTTAAACAGGTCAACATACACAAGGCTGCGGGGCCAGACGGATTACCACGACGTGTGCTCCGGGCATGTGCTGACCAACTGGCAGGTGTCTTCACTGACATTATCAACATGTCCCTGATTGAGTCTGTAATACCAACATGTTTCAAGCAGACCACCATAGTCCCTGTGCCCAAGAAAACAAAGGCAACCTGCCTAAATCACTACAGACCCGTAGCACTCAGGTCCGTAGCCATGAAGTGCTTTGAAAGGTTGGTAATGGCTCACATCAACACCATTATCCCAGAAACCCTAGACACATTCCAATTTGCTTATCGCCCAAACAGATCCACAGATGATGCAATCTCTATTGCACTCTACACTGCCCTTTCCCACCTGGACAAACGGAACACTTATGTGAGAATGCTATCCATTGACTACAGCTCAGCGTTCAATGCCATAGTACCCTCAAAGCTCATCACTATGCTAAGGATGCTGGGACTAAACATTTTCCTCTGCAACTGGATCCTGGACTTCTTGACGGGCCGCCCCCAGGTGGTGAGGGTAGGTAGCAACACATCTGCCACGCTGATCCTCAACACTGGAGCTCTCCAGGGGTGCGTGCTCAGTCCCCTCCTGTACTCCCTGTTCACCCATGACTGCATGGCCAGGCACAACTCCAACACCATCATTAAGTTTGCAGATGACACAACGGTGCTAGGCAATGAGCCAACCTATAGGGAGGAGGTCAGAGACCTGGCCGGGTGGTGCCAGAATAACAACATATCCCTCAATGTAACCAAGACTAAGGAGATGATTGTGGACTACAGGAAAAGGAGGACCGAGCACGCCCCCATTCTCATCGATGGGGCTGTAGTGGAGCAGGTTGAGTGCTTCAAGTTCCTTGGTGTCCACATCAACAAAAAACTAGAATTGTCCAAACACACCAAGACAGTCGTGAAGAGGGCACGACAAAGCCTATTCCCCCTCAGGAAACTAAAAAGATTTGGCTTGGGTCCTGAGATCCTCAAAAGGTTCTACAGCTGCAACATCGAGAGCAACCTGACTGGTTGCATCTCTGCCTTGTTCGGCAATTGCTCGGCCTCTGACCGCAAGGCACTACAAAGGGTAGTGCATACGGCCCAGTACATCACTGGGGCTAAGCTGCCTGCCATCCAGGACCTCTACACCAGGCGGTGTCAGAGGAAGGCCCTAAAAATTGACAAAGACCCCAGCCACAGACTGTTCTCTCTATTACCGCATGCCAAGCAGTACCGGAGTGCCAAGTCTAGGACAAAAAGGCTTCTCAACAGTTTTTACACCCAAGCTTTAATGCTCCTGAACATGTAATCAAATGGCTTCCCGGACTATTTGCATTGTGAGCGTAATGTCAAAGAAAGGAAATTCATGTGAGCACTACAATGCCTTCTACACCCATGCTCTACCAAGGTTTTCCAGCTCACAGATTTCACCTACTACGGTAGCTATGTTGGTCTGTTGTACTTCAAACAATGTGTAGGCAGGTTGCTTAGGATTCAAACATTCTCTGTTGGTGCTAATACCCACCAGACATTTCTAAACCCAGAGGCACAATATTGCAAGACTTCGGGGAATGCTTGCGAAACAGACCAATGAGACCAGGCCGGGGTTTGGGGTTAGAGAAGTCAAAAAGAGAAGTGAAACATTCTTCCTGAGTTGTTCATTTTCTAGAAATCTAAAGGCCCAACCTAGATTAGAGGCAATGTCTTCAGTAGTGGAACATGTTATTACTCCACTAGATTAGAGACAATGTCTTCAGTAGTGGAACATGTTATTACTCCACTAGATTAGAGACAATGTCTTCAGTAGTGGAACATGTTACTCCTCCAACCACACAACAGTGTTTCTCAGTTGGTAACCATACAACGGTGTTGCTCAAGGTAAACACACACAATGACATTATAGAAAAATACAATTTCCAATTTCACATGAACAACCAGAATTTAACAAAGCAGCACAATACAAAAACACATTGAAGCCTTTACATCATTCATCATGGACACTACAACTTTCCTTCTGTTAGTAGTAATGAATCCTTTACATCATTCATCATGGACATAACACTGCAACTTTCCTTCTGTTAGTAGTAATGAAGCCTTTACAACTGATACTGTCTGCTGGTTCCAGTCAGTGGTGTCTGTATGTTCTCATGATAAACTAACTCTTGTTGTTGATAGTTCCAGTCAGTGGTGTCTGTATGTTCTCATGATAAACTGACTCTAACTCTGTTGATGGAGGTCAAGGCTACAGCGTCTAAAGAGAAGTACATGATAAACTGACTAACTCTGTTGTGGAAACTTCACACCTCTCTGTTGCTGATGCTGTTGATGGAGGTCAAGGCCACAGAGTCTATAGATAAGTGTGTTGGTGTGAAAAGGGAAGGAGGGAGAGAGAAAATAAGAGAAATGAGAAGTAAAGAGATGGACCGACAGGGTTGTGGTTGTTCACCGCTGCTGAAGAGAGCATCTTTTTCCACCCACCATGACGTTCTGATGAACAGGGTCACTAGGTAAAGAGAGAGGAGAGAGAGATGAGTGAGGGACAGAGGAGCTGATCCAGTCTACTACAGCGAAGACCTCCAACACCACAGGAACATTGATACACCCCTACAGGTCTCAGTGTTTAATGTGTAGTTAGATACATTTATACACCCCAACATACAGTCCAATTATAATGACTGATTCAACCAGGTTTTTGACTGGTGTTTTAAGTGTTTAGAACTCTGAATGTACATCATACAGAATACGTAGGTTCCCATGGAGACTAAAATAGACCCTGCTGCAGCAGTCAACAAAGGAGGGGGGAGATGGAAGGAACAAGGTACATGACAAGAGCGTCTGCTAAATGACTCACTACAGTAAGTCGCTAAATGGCCAAAACATATAAAAATACATGTAAGATGTGTGACAGAGGGACAGAGGGCTGGGTGATGTTGTTCACATACAGCTATAACCTCAAACAGCCACCGATCTCCTGCTCTGATAAGTCTCTATGTTTATATGTGTGGAGGGCGGGGGGGAAACAGCCTCTATTTTTACTGCTGTCAGTTGTAAGGACATTTGGCTTGATGACTTTGGGTCTTTTTGTAGCGTGGTGCGTACTGGCGGCAGAGAAGTCAGGCGCAGGAGAGCTAAAACTGATTTACAACGGTGTCGTTTAATAAATAAAACCCACCGTAGACAGAACAATATAAAAATGGGTCAAACAAAATCCGGTAACCCCCAGCATAACGTGCACAAGCACTACAAGAAAACAATTCCGGACAAGGACATGGGGGAAACAGTGGGTTAAATACACAACATGTAATTGATGGAATTGGAACCAGGTGAGGCAGACAAGACAAAACCAATGGAAAATGAAAGGTGGATTGACAATGGCTAGAAGGCTGGTGACGTCGACCACCGAACGCCGCCCGAACAAGGAGAGGGACCAAATTCGGCAGAAGTCGTGACAGTACCCCCCCCCGGACGACCCGGAGGGCGAGGCCCAGGGCGATCTGGATGAAGACGGTGGAACTCCTGCAGCATTGAAGGGTCCAACACGTCCTCGACCGGAACCCAACACCTCTCCACCGGACCGTATCCCTCACTGAAGGCCCCTCGCCCGACGCCTCGAATCCAGGATGGAGCGAACGGAGTACGCCGGGGCCCCCTCGATGTCCAGAGGGGGTGGAGGAACCTCCCGCACCTCAGACTCCTGGAGCTGACCAGCCACCACCGGCCTGAGGAGAGACACATGGAACGAGGGGTTAATGCGGTAATCGGGGGGAAGCTGTAACCTATAACAAACCTCTCCTCAGGACTTTAAATGGCACCACAAACCACGGACCTAGCTTCTGGCAGGGCATGCGAAAGGGCAGGTTTAGGGTCGGGAGCCAGACCCGGTCCCCAGGTGCGAACACCGGGGCCTCACTGGGGTGGCAGTCTGCGTTCTCCTTTTGGCGTGTCACGGCTCGCTGAAGGTGAACACGGACAGCTTCCCATGTCTCCTCCGCGCGCCTGAACCAGTCATCCACCGAAGGAGCCTCGGTCTGACTGATGCCACGGCACCAGAACCGGCTGGTGGCTGATAGGTTGTTGGCTCAGGTTGGGCTGGTAGCTGATAGGTTGTTGGTTCAGGTTGGGATGGTGGCTGATAGGTCGTTGGTTCAGGTTGGGCTGGTGGCTGATAGGTCGTTGGTTCAGCTTGGGCTGGTGGCTGATAGGTCGTTGGTTCAGCTTGGGCTGGTGGCTGGTGGCTGATAGGTTGTTGGTTCAGGTTGGGCTGGTGGCTGATAGGTTGTTGGTTCAGCTTGGGCTGGTGGCTGATAGGTCGTTGGTTCAGGTTGAGCTGGTGGCTGGTGGCTGATAGGTCGTAGGTTCAGCTTGGGCTGGTGGCTGATAGGTCGTTGGTTCAGGTTGGGCTGGTGGCTGATAGGTCGTTGGTTCAGCTTGGGCTGGTGGCTGATAGGTCGTTGGTTCAGGTTGAGCTGGTGGCTGGTGGCTGATAGGTCGTTGGTTCAGGTTGGGCTGGTGGCTGATAGGTCGTTGGTTCAGGTTGGGCTGGTGGCTGGTGGCTGATAGGTTGTTGGTTCAGGTTGGGCTGGTGGCTAATAGGTCGTTGGTTCAGGTTGGGATGGTGGTTGATAGGTCGTTGGTTCAGGTTGGGCTGGTGGCTGATAGGTCATTGGTTCAGGTTGGGCTGGTGGCTGATAGGTCGTTGGTTCAGGTCTCCATTTTGACTTGTTGGGAGATCTGTTGATGTGTCCCTGGGCAGGGCGTTGACCTTAGTTGCTTCTCTGGGTCTCTCTAGATGGGAGTCTGTTAGATGACTAATGTAATGTAATTGTTTCTGTGGGTCTCTCTAGATGGGAGTCTGTTAGATGACTAATGTAATGTAAATGGTTCTCTGGGTCTCTCTAGATGGGAGTCTGTTAGATGAGTGAATGTAATGTAAATGGTGAGCGGCAGGTTGAATATATGTTTTAATATTATTTTTTAAAAAAATACATTTGAAATATATATGATAATAATAATGTCAGGGGAGATATCAACCAACACCCCCTGTGGTTTACTGTGGTATTACAGCTACAGAGGACAGGAACAAGGTAGTGAACAACATTGTATTGGTTCCTCTCTGGTTCTCCATGGTATTACAGCTACAGAGGACAGGAACAAGGTAGTGAACAACATTGTATTGGTTCCTCTCTGGTTCTCCATGGTATTACAGCTACATATCAGACTTTAACCAGGAAGATGTCAACTAGGCAAAGCTGCCTGAGCTGAACAGAAGAGGGAGCCATTTAGCAGAGTTGGGTCTGGTGACAAAAAGCACCCTGGTCCAAACCAACCATTAGCCTCTACTCCCTAGACCCTACTCCCTAGACCCTACTCCCTAGACCATACTCTCTAGACCCTACTCCCTAGACCCTACTCCCTAGACCCTACTCCCTAGACCCTACTCCCTAGACCCTACTCTCTAGACCCTACTCTCTAGACCCTACTCCCTAGACCCTACTCCCTAGACCCTACTCCCTAGACCCTACTCCCTAGACCCTACTCCCTATACCCTACTCCCTAGACCCTACTCCCTAGACCCTACTCTCGAGCCTTTAGCTCCTCCTCCCTATAGTAGTGGCTGATAGTAGGGGTTAGAGGTCAATCCTCTCAGAACTACAGTAGTGACTGATAGTAGAGGTTAGGGGTCAATCCTCTCAGATCTACAGTAGTGACTGATAGTAGAGGTTAGAGGTCAATCCTCTCAGAACTACAGTAGTGACTGATAGTAGGGTTAGAGATCAATCCTCTCAGATCTACAGTAGTGACTGATAGTAGGGGTTAGAGGTCAATCCTCTCAGATCTACAGTAGTGACTGATAGTAGGGGTTAGAGGTCAATCCTCTCAGATCTACAGTAGTGACTGATAGTAGGGGTTAGAGGTCAATCCTCTCAGATCTACAGTAGTGACTGATAGTAGGGGTTAGAGGTCAATCCTCTCAGATCTACAGTAGTGACTGATAGTAGGGGTTAGGGGTCAGTGTTCTCAGAATAACATAGTTTAATGGACATGACCCAGGGGTTGGAGGGTTGTAATGAAGAAGTTTCTCTCTTCTTTCTTTTGTTTCATGACGTCGTCAGCAGGGCTTTGTGAACAGGAACAGGAAGAACAGGAAGGTCTATAAGTCTATAACTGGAGATCACAGAGTCTCACTCAGCAGCAAGTCAGGATGGAACTCACACCACTCTACTGGCTACTCTGTAAGTACTCTCTCTCTCTCTCTCTCTCTCTCTCTCTCTCTCTCTCTCTCTCTCAAAATATTAGGAACACGTTTCTTCTACAATATTGTTGTTTTTCCAGATGAGAACTGTAGCACGATACACATCAAAATACAACAAACACATTCATATACACAACAATACACAAAGGAAAACACATGAATATACACAACAATACACAAAGGGAAACACATTCATATACACAACAACACACAAAGGGAAACACATTAATACAAAATAGTTACAATCTTCTGTAAAAATGTCTTCAAACAACTGTCTGAAATACCCTATATGCACAAATTTATCTAAATGTAAACTTTAATGTAGATCATTTCACAGCAAGCCACAAGGAAGCCAAAGGCGTCTCCACCTAACTCTCTAGACACTAAAGAAGTCTCCACCTAACTCTCTAGACACTAAAGGCATCTCCACCTAACTCTCTAGACACTAAAGGAGTCTCCACCTAACTCTCTAGACACTAAAGAAGTCTCCACCTAACTCTCTAGACACTAAAGGAGTCTCCACCTAACTCTCTAGACACTAGAGAGACACGTCTCCATAGTTAACCAACCCTGTGAACGGGATTGATAACTTGATAACTGTAATGTTAGGTCATTTGGAAGTTTGTGGGGCAGGGCTTTGTAAACAGAAAGAGCGTGATGATGTGATCTACATGACTTCAAAGGTCCAGTCCACCAATGATGAGTAGTAAAACTGTCTCCTGTGACAAAATGAAGGGCTTTATGAAAAACAGCTTCTAGGGGTTTAACATTAGAGGCATCTGCGTTTTGATAAATAGTATCCCCATAATCAACAACAGGTAGAACGTTCGGTTCATGTACTTGTGAACTAGTGAAATTAGCACTCTATTTTCGTTTTTGACCTTTAATCCCGGAAAATGTACCTTAACTCAAAAAGCATTGAGGCCTTGACGCCATCTTGTTTCTGGGCTAACAGCCATTAGTCCAAACCTATGCTCACCAGGTTTCGTCTTCAAAGACTTTTCCGTTTAGGAGAAATGGCCATGTTGTGATTGGTGATGTTTTGTACATTTGCAATAAGAAGCCATTCACCATCTGGTGGAATTTACCGGGGCTGCGGAAAAATGACCAACATTTGAAAAATGTATAAAACGGAAAACGAATGTCCGAGAGACTCTATTCGATGACTTCTCGGAAGATCTGGCCCTGGTGTATGGCCCGACGCCATCGGAATTTAAAAAAAAACATTTGCAGACATCTAGTAAGGGACCGTACATTTGCAATATGGAGATTCTCATCGATCATACAGGAAGTGCCGAAAAGTGCCCTTCATGTATGGTAAGGCAATAAATAGGCCATAGTGGCGAAATAATGACAATTTAGCAATTAAACACTGGAGTGATAGCGCAGAAGATGAATCTGCAAGTAGAGATACTGGGGTGCAAAGGAGCAAAAAAAATAGAATATGGGGATAACGTAGTTGGGTGGGCTATTTACAAATGGGCTATGTACAGGTGCAATGATCTGTAAGCTGCTAATGCTGATGATTTAGTGAGGGAGATATGAGTCTCCAGCTTCAGTGATTTTTGCAATTCGTTCCAGTCATTGGCATCAGAGAACTGGAAGGAAAGGCGGCCAAAGTAGGAATTGGCTTTGGGGGTGACCAGTGAGATATACCTGCTGGAGCGAGTGCTACGGGTGGGTGCTGCTATGGTGACCAGTGAGCTGAGATAAGGCTGGGCTTTACCTTGCAAAGACTTATAGATAACCTGGAGCCAGTGGGTTTGGCGATGAATATGAAGCGAGGGCCAGCCAACGAGAGCGTACAGGTCGCAGTGGTGGGTAGTATATGGTGCTTTGGTGACAAAACAGATGGCACTCTGATAGACTGCATCCAATTTGCTGAGTAGAGTGTTGGAGGCTATTTTGACATCGCCAAAGTCGAGGATTGGTAGGATGGACAGTTTTACGAGGGTATGTTTGGCAGTATGAGTGAAGGATGCTTTGTTGTGAAATAGGAAGCCTGTTCTAGATTTGGAAGGGAGATGCTTAATGTGAGTCTGGAAGAAGAGTTTACAGTCTAACCAGACACCTAGTTATTTGTAGTTGTCCACATATTCTAAGTCAGAACCGTCCAGAGTAGTGACGCTAGATGGGCGGGCAGCGATCAGTTGAAGAGCGCGCATTTAGTTTTACTTGCATTTAAGAGCAGTTGGAGGCCACTTAACTCCGGACGTGCTACCTGTCCCAGACCTGCTGTTTTCAACTCTCTAGAGACAGCAGGAGTGGTAGAGATACTCTGAATGATCGGCTATGAAAAGCCAACTGACATTTACTCCTGAGGTGCTGACCTGTTGCACCCTCGACATCCACTGTGATTATTATTATTTAACCCTGCTGGTCATCTATAAACATTTGAACATCTTGGCCATGTTCTGTTATAATCTCCACCCGGCACAGCCAGAAGAGGACTGGCACACCTCACAGCCTGGTTCCTCTCTAGGTTTCTTCCTAGGTTCTGGCCTATCTAGGGAGTTTTTCCTAGCCACCGTGCTTCAACACCTGCATTGCTTGCTGTTAGGGGTTTTAGGCTGGGTTTCTGTACAGGACTTTGAGATATCGGCTGATGTAAGAAGGGCTTTAGAAATACATTTGATTTGACTTAAGGAGTGTTGTATGGCGTTGAAGCTCATTTGGAGGTTTGCTAACAGTGTCCAAAGAAGGGCCAGAGGTATACAAAATGTTGTCGTCTGCGTAGAGGTGGATCAGAGAATCACCTGCAGCAAGAGCGATATCATTGATGTATGAAGAGAAAAGAGTCGACCAGAGAATTGAACCCTGTGGCACCCCCATAGAGACTACCAGAGGTCCGGACAACAGGCACTCTGTCACGTCCTGACCAGTATTAGGGATTATTTGTAATTGTAGTTTGGTCAGGACGTGGCAGAGGGTATTTGTTGTATGTGGTCCGGGAGTTATGTGTAGGTTAGAGGGGTGTTATATTTATGTGTTCCGGGGTTTGGTTGTATGTTCTGGTTTTTGATTTTCTAAGGGTTTTCTGGTTTGTGTATTTCTTTGTTGGTCTGTGTGGCTTTCGATCAGGAACAGCTGTACGTCGTTGTTTCTGATTGAGAGTCATATATTAGGAGCTTGTTTTCACCTGGGGTTTTGTGGGTAGTTGTCTTTAACACTGCTGTTGTAAGTATAGCCTGTGAAACTGTCACCTTATCATTCTTGTTTATTGTTTTTTCCATGTACATCATATTAATAAAATTATGTGGAGCACGCAACCCGCTGCGTATTGGTCTGACAGTGATTTCGAAATTTCAGACGACGAAGATCGTGACACACTCCGATTTGACACACTGAACTCTGTCTCCATTACCGTCAGACCCCAGTTAGACTAGCGGTCTCCATTACCGTCAGACACCACTTAGACTAGCGGTCTCCATTACCGTCAGACCCCAGTTAGACTAGCGGTCTCCATTACCGTCAGACCCCAGTTAGACTAGCTGTCTCCATGGTATCAGACACCAGTTAGACTAGCTGTCTCCATTACCATCAGACCCCAGTTAGACTAGCTGTCTCCATGGTATCAGACCCCAGTTAGACTAGCTGTCTCCATGGCATCAGACCCCAGTTAGACTAGCTGTCTCCATGGCATCAGACCCCAGTTAGACTAGCTGTCTCCATGGCATCAGACCCCAGTAAGACTAGCTGTCTCCATGGTATCAGACCCCAGTTAGACTAGCTGTCTCCATGGTATCAGACCCCAGTTAGACTTGCTGTCTCCATGGTATCAGACCCCAGTTAGACTAGCTGTCTCCATGGTATCAGACCCCAGTTAGACTAGCTGTCTCCATGGTATCAGACCCCAGTTAGACTAGCTGTCTCTATGGTATCAAACCCAATACTTCCATTCATTTGTATGGGTTACCTTCAGATGAGTCCTGTGAGACTTGTGGGGGTCGTAGAGCAAAACACACTTTCTACAGCAGATGAGTAAGGCCATCGTAGGGGATGTGTTGGAGTGAAAGCAAAAAAATTGATACCTCTTAAACAGAATGATTTTGTTGGGGATGTTTGTATTATGTTAATTAGATTGACGCACAAATGCGTCAACAGACAATTAAGGAAATTAATATCTGTGGTACAGCTCAGTGTTTACATCATGTACTATAGTGATAGTTCTCTCTGTGTGTTTCAGTGTTTACATCATGTACCATAGTGATAGTTCTCTCTGTGTGTTTCAGTGTTTACATCATGTACCATAGTGATAGTTCTCTCTGTGTGTTTCAGTGTTTACATCATGTACCATAGTGATAGTTCTCTCTGTGTGTTTCAGTGTTTACATCATGTACCATAGTGACAGTTCTCTCTGTGTGTTTCAGTGTTTACATCATGTACCATAGTGATAGTTCTCTCTGTGTGTTTCAGTGTTTACATCATGTACCATAGTGATAGTTCTCTCTGTGTGTTTCAGTGCTGTTGAGTACACTGGTATACTCTACCCTCGGACAAGGTGGAGGTGAGTACATTTCTCTATATTCATCACCTGTTCTATAATAGTAACATTTATCTATATTCATCACCTGTTCTATAATAGTAACATTTCTCTATATTCATCACCTGTTCTATAATAGTAACATTTATCTATATTCATCACCTGTTCTATAATAGTAACATTTCTTCCTGGTCTCTTCATTGGTTCTTCATGTCTCCAGTCCTTATTCTCTTAGTAAAGAAGGTTCCATAATGGATCTCCACCTGTTCTAGCTGCTCTCACCTGCAACACGTCACAGGGTAGAAAGTGTTACTCTGTGATGTGAGATACAGACTCAAATAGCCACATAATGACTATCACTCCAACCCTGTGGGGGGTGTCACTAATCAGGTCTGCAGTACAACAATGCAGTGATAGCCTGGGGTGGCAGATAGCCTAGTGGTTAGAGCGTTGGACTAGTAACCGAAAGGTGGATCGAGTCAACAAGCTGTCAGGGTTGTGATAGTCAGACACCAACTCTCTCTCTCTCTTTTTCTCTCTATTTCCCTCTGATTCCCCCTTCCCCCCTCTCTCTCGCTCTCTCTCTGTCCTGTCTTTCTGTCTGGAGCTAGATCTACTGTCTCTATTATATTATAACAGACCAGCTAGATCTACTGTCTCTATTATATTATGACAGACCAGCTAGATCTACTGTCTCTATTATATTATAACAGACATGCTAGATCTACTGTCTCTATTATATTGTGACAGACCAGGACATGATCTGGAGATAAATCAACTGCCTCTATGTTACCATGTTATTACCAAACAAATTGCAGATTTTCTCCTCAACAGGATGTTCTAGAATTCCTGCTGCTTGTTCTTGAAATTCCTGGAGATAAAAACCTCTGAGTCATATTTGGAGCAGGAAGTGCTGCTCATTCTCTAGTCACCTGACCCACAGTGCTTTAGGATACACTAATACACTAACCCTATCTAATAACACCTGACCCACAGTGGTTTAGGATACACTAACCCTATTTAATTACAGAGAACAATGTATATACCACTATACCTATTCACTCCCTAAACTACCTCCTACCTACCCCTACACTAACCCTACCTACCCCTACACTAACCCTACCTACCCCTACACTAACCCTACCTACCCCTACACTAACCCTACCTACCCTACACTAACCCTACCTACCCCTACACTAACCCTACCTACCCTACACTAACCCTACCTACCCCTACACTAACCCTACCTACCCCTACACTAACCCTACCTACCCTACACTAACCCTACCTACCCCTACACTAACCCTACCTACCCCTACACTAACCCTACCTCCCCTACACTAACCCTACCTCCCCTACACTAACCCCACCTACCACTACACTATCCCTACCTAACCTACACTAGCCTACACTAACCCTACCTACCCCTACACTAACCTCTCTAGCAACAGCCAGTGTAATCCCGTGGCGCGATATTCAAATACCTTAGAAATGCTATTACTTCAATTTCTCAAACATATGATTATTTTACACCATTTTAAAGACAAGACTCTCGTTAACTAACCACACTGTCCGATTTCAAAAAGGCTTTACAATGAAAGCAAAACATTAGATTATGTCAGCAGAGTACCCAGCCAGAAATAATCAGACACCCATTTTTCAAGCTAGCATATAATGTCACATAAACCCAAACCACAGCTAAATGCAGCACTAACCTTTGATGATCTTCATCAGATGACAATCCTAGGACATTATGTTATACAATACATGCATGTTTTGTTCAATCAAGTTCATATTTATATCAAAAAACAGCTTTTTACATTAGCATGTGACGTTCAGAACTAGCATACCCACCGCAAACCTCCGGTGAATTTACTAAATTACTCACGATAAACGTTCACAAAAAATATAACAATTATTTTAAGAATTATAGATACAGAACTCCTCTATGCACTCGCTATGTCCGATTTTAAAATAGCTTTGCGGTGAAAGCACATTTTGCAATATTCTGAGTAGATAGCCCAGCCATCACGGGCTAGCTATTTAGACACCCACCAAGTTTAGCCCTCACCAAAGTCAGATTTACTATAAGAAAAATGTTATTACCTTTGCTGTTCTTCGTCAGAATGCACTCCCAGGACTTCTACTTCAATAACAAATGTTGGTTTGGTTCAAAATAATCCATAGTTATATCCAAATAGCGGCGTTTTGTTCGAGCGTTCAAGACACTATCCGAAAGGGTAAAGAAGGGTGACGCGCCCGACGCGTTTCGTGACAAAACATTTCTAAATATTCCATTACCGTACTTCGAAGCATGTCAACCGCTGTTTAAAATCAATTTTTATGCCATTTTTCTCGTAAAAAAGCGATAATATTCCAACCGGGAAACCGTGTTTTAGTACAAAGACAGAGAAAAAAAAAACATGGTGTCGCCTCGTGCACACGCCTCAGTCTCATTGTACTCTGACCGACCACCATCCAAATGTGCTAATGTTTTTCAGCCAGGGCCTGCAAAGCCACCATTCAGCTTTTTCCCGGTTTCTGAGAGCCTATGGGAGCCGTAGGAAGTGTCACGTTACAGCAAAGATCCTCAGTTTTCAATAAAGAGAGCCAAGAAGCCCAAGAAATTGTCAGACAGGCCATTTCCTGTAAGGAATCTTCTCAGGTTTTTGCCTGCCATATGAGTTCCGTTATACTCACAGACACCATTCAAACAGTTTTAGAAACTTTAGGGTGTTTTCTATCCTCCAAAGCCAATAATTATATGCATATTCTAGTTTCTGGGCAGTAGTAATAACCAGATTAAATCGGGTGCGTTTTTTATCCGGCCGTGTAAATACTCCCCCTATCCCTAACAGGTTAACCCTACCTTCCCTCCACTAACCCTACCTACCCCTTCTCTACCCTACCTACCCTTACACAAACCCTACCTACCCTACACTAACCCTACCTACCCCTACCCTAACCCTAGGACTGACTCCTTGCTGTCCCCAGTCCACCTGGCCGTGCTGCTGCTCCAGTTTCAACTGTTCTGCCTGCGGCTATGGAACCCTGACCTGTTCACCAACGTGCTACCTGTCCCAGATCTGCTGTTTTCAACTCTCTAGAGACAGCAGGAGCGGTAGAGATACTCTGAATGATCGGCTATGAAAAGCCAACTGACATTTACTCCTGAGGTACTGACCTGTTGCACCCTCGACATCCACTGTGATTATTATTATTTGACCATGCTGGTCATCTATGAACATTTGAACATCTTGGCCATGTTCTGTTATAATCTCCACCCGGCACAGCCAGAAGAGGACTGGCCACCCCTCATAACCTGGTTCCTCTCTAAGTTTCTTCCTAGGTTCTGGCCTTTCTAGGGAGTTTTTCCTAGCCACCATGCTTCTACACCTGCATTGCTTGCTGTTTGGGGTTTTAGGCTGGGTTTCTGTACAGCACTTTGTGACATCAGCTGATGTAAGAAGGGCTTTATAAATGAATTTGATTCTAAATTTGATTTAGTATCACTAAATAGTAGATAGATACTAATAGTATCCTACCCTCGTCACCAGGTTAAACATCTTGAGAATAGGTTCTCTGCTGTGTTTCAACATCTCTGTTCCAATACAGGCTCTACTGCTCTTGAGGGCCTATATTTAATAATTCTCTCTCTCTCTCTCTCTCTCTCTCTCTCTCTCTCTCTCTCTCTCTCTCTCTCTCTCTCTCTATCTCTCCTCCAGCCTCTCTGAGTGTCAGTCCTGACAGATCTCAGTTCTTTGAATTTGAGTCTGTCTCTCTGAGCTGTGAGGTTCAGGGGAACTCTGCTGGATGGAGAGTGGTGAGGAACACAACGAGAGGAATCCTTTCAGAGTGTAATACTGACTGGGGAAAACAACAAGGGTCATCATGCATCATGTCACTAATACCATCAGACAGTGGAGTGTACTGGTGTGAGTCTGGGTCTGGAGAACACAGCAATGCTGTCAACATCACAGTACATGGTATGTCCACAAACACCATCTACTAACATTATAGTGTTTAGTGGTTCATCTGGTTTCAGATAGATGTTATATTTATATATGATGTTTATATATTATATACAGCTGGAGCTGTGATCCTGGAGAGACCTGTTTATATATGATGTTTATATATTATATACAGATGGAGCTGTGATCCTGGAGAGCCCTGTCCTTCCTGTGACTGAGGGAGATTCTGTGACTCTGCGCTGCAGATATCAGGGAACTCCCTCTGACCTCACAGCTGATTTCTACAAAGATGGATCCCTCATCAGGACTGAAACTACAGGAGAGATGACCATCCCTGCAGTATTCAAGTCAGATGAAGGACTCTACAAGTGTACCAACTCTGAAGGAGAATCACCAGAGAGCTGGATGACTGTGATGACAGGTGAGAATATGAGAAACTTTGACATTCAGATTATTTGGTTCTTCTTTACACTGTTAAGAGGTGCTAAAACCTGCATTATAAACTGGGGGGTTCCAGCCCTGAAAGCTGATTGGCTGGAAGCCGTGGTATATGAGAAACGTATACCACGGGTATGACAAAGCATTTATTTTTATGCTAAAAGGAGCTCTTCTCATGATCTCTCTCTCTCTCTCCTCCTCCTCTCCACCTTCCTCTCTCTCTCTCTCTCCCTCCTCCTTTCCACCTTCCTCTCTCTCTCTCCTCCTCTCTACCTTCCTGTCTCCCTCTCTCTCTCAGATCTCTCTCTTCCAGCATATCTGAGTGTCAGTCCTGACAGATCTCAGTTCTTTGAATATGAGTCTGTCTCTCTGAGCTGTGAGGTTCAGGGGAACTCTGCTGGATGGAGAGTGTTGAGGAACACATCGAGAGGAATCCTTTCAGAGTGTAATACTGACTGGGGAAAACAACAAGGGTCTTCATGCATCGTGTCACTAACACCATCAGACAGTGGAGTGTACTGGTGTGTGTCTGGGTCTGGAGAACACAGCAACGCTGTCAACATCACAGTACCTGGTATGTCCACAAACACCATCTACTAACATTATAGTGCTTAGTGGTTCATCTGGTTTCAGATAGCTGATGTTATGTTTATATATGATGTTTATATATTATATACAGCTGGAGCTGTGATCCTGGTGTCACAAAATCCTTCGTGCTGTTGAAAGGAGGACCGAAAGGGCGCGCTGGCGGTCTTGATTGCAGGGTTGGCATCCCCCCTTCCGGCTCGATGCTCAACTTGCCCTGGTACCTGCGGGGCGCTGGTACTGGGCGAACTGGGCTGTGCGTCCGTATAGGCGAGATGGTGCATACCTCAGCGTAACATGGCGCCCTCCACCTCCTATGCACCTCCCTGTAGTCACGGGTAGCTGGCTTACGGCTCTTCCCTGGCCTGGCCAAGCTACCCGTGTGCCCCCCCCCAAAAAAATCTTGGGGCTGCCTCTCGGGTTTCCTACCCAACCGTGTTCCAGCGTAACGTTCCCGATGGTTCCTCTGTCCAGCTGCCTCCACTCTCCTGAGTGCCTCCACCTGTTCCCATGGGAGGCGATCCCTTCCGGCCAGGATCTCTTCCCAGGTGTAGGCTCCCTTGCCGTCCAGGACGTCCTCCCATGTCCATTCCTCCCTTTTTCTCTCCTGTCGCTGCTCCTTCCTCTTCCGCTGCTTGGTCCTGGTTTGGTGGGTGGTTCTGTCACAAAATCCTTCGTGCTGTTAAAAGGAGGACCAAGGCACAGTGGGAATATGGATACTCATATTTTAATTTTCAAAAAAGGAGTAAAGCATCCACTGAAAAAAACAATAAACACAACAGTAACAGTCTTACAGGCATACAAAACGCAGTGCAAGAACAACCACCCACAAACCCCAGTGACAAACAACTCCTACATATATGACTCCCAATCAGGAACAACAATTCCCAGCTCTTCCTGATCAGGAGTCACAAGACACACACAAGACTGCCACATCCTGACCCCCAAACTACTACAACAGCTCCATCTGCTGGTCAGGACGTGACACTTGGAGAGACCTGTTTATATATTATGTTTATATATTATATAGAGCTGGAGCTGTGATCCTGGAGAGACCTGTTTATATATTATATACAGCTGGTGCTGTGATCCTGGAGAGACCTGTTTATATATGATGTTTATATATTATATACAGATGGTGTAGACTGGTAGAACAAATCAAAGGGTCTCATATTGAATCTGGTGTAGACTGGTAGAACTAATTAAAGGGTTTCATAATGAATCTGGTGTAGACTGGTAGAACTAATTAAAGGGTTTCATATTGAATCTGGTGTAGACTGGTAGAACTAATTAAAGGGTCTCATATTGAATCTGGTGTAGACTGGTAGAACTAATTAAAGGGTCTCATATTGAATCTGGTGTAGACTGGTAGAACTAATTAAAGGGTCTCATATTGAATCTGGTGTAGACTGGTAGAACTAATTAAAGGGTCTCATATTGAATCTGGTGTAGACTGGTAGAACTAATTGAAGGGTTTCATATTGAATCTGGTGTAGACTGGGAGAACAAATCAAAGGGTTTCATAATGAATCTGGTGTAGACTGGTAGAACTAATTAAAGTTTAACTCAGATGTGATACAGTCTCAGCTCTGGAATATATTACAATAGTACAGATATCAGACTGACCCTCTCTCTCTCTCTCTCTCTCTCGCTCTCGCTCTCGCTCTCGCTCTCGCTCTCTCTCTCTCTCTCTCTCTCTCTCTCAGATCTCTCTCTTCCAGCCTCTCTGAGTGTCAGTCCAGACAGATCTCAGTTCTTTGAATATGAGTCTGTCTCTCTGAGCTGTGAGGTTCAGGGGAACTCTGCTGGATGGAGAGTGGTGAGGAACCCATCGAGAGGAATCCTTTCAGAGTGTCATACTGACTGGGGAAAACAACAAGGGTCTTCATGCATCACGTCACTAATATCATCATACAGTGGAGTGTACTGGTGTGAGTCTGGGTCTGGAGAACACAGCAATGCTGTCAACATCACAGTACCTGGTATGTCCACAAACACCATCTACTAACATTATAGTGTTTAGTGGTTCATCTGGTTTCAGATAGCTGATGTTATGTTTATATATGATGTTTATATATTATATACAGCTGGAGCTGTGATCCTGGAGAGACCTGTTTATATATGATGTTTATATATTATATACAGCTAGAGCTGTGATCCTGGAGAGACCTGTTTATATATGATGTTTATATATTATATACAGCTGGAGCTGTGATCCTGGAGAGACCTGTTTATATATGATGTTTATATATTATATACAGCTGGAGCTGTGATCCTGGAGAGCCCTGTCCTTCCTGTGACTGAGGGAGATTCTGTGACTCTGCGCTGCAGATATCAGGGAACTCCCTCTAACCTCACAGCTGATTTCTACAAAGATGGATCCCTCATCAGGAATGAGACTACAGGAGAGATGACCATCCCTGTAGTATCCAAGTCAGATGAAGGACTCTACAAGTGTAACAACTCTGAAGGAGAATCACCAGAGAGCTGGATGACAGTGACAGGTGAGGAGAGAGCTACCTTATTTCTGTAAGTCACCATTTCAATATAGTATGATAGACTGCATGACCACCAGGGAGTATCGGATTATATGGAATGCTGCTACGAAATGTATAACACACGTGTTCTGGAAAATACCCAATGCCCTCTGGGGCAGAACAAGTCCCAAACCTTAAAGTTTGTTCCAGTACAAGTGAGAAGGGAAGCACCTTCTATGTTGCTGAGGAAGACAATCTGCCTCCCTTTCACCTTATTAACCTTTTCTTCACTTTCTCAATCATTCTGCAGAGGCAGGACCGAACATCTCCTTTCACATATAGCTAGAAGGACAAAAAAGATCTCTCCTCACGCCAATTCTCCTTTAACCTGTTAGGGACAGGGGGCACTATTTTCACGACCGGGTGAAAATAACGTACCGGATTTAATCTGGTTACTACTCTTGCCCAGAAACTAGAATATGCATATAATTAGTATATTTGGATCGAAAACACTCTAAAGTTTCTAAAACTGTTTGAATGGTGTCTGTGAGTATAACAGAACTCATATGGCAGGCAAAACCTGAGAAGATTCCATACAGGAAGTGCCCTGTCTGACAATTTCTGGTGCTTCTTTTGCCTCTCTATCGAAAATACAGTATCTCTGCTGTAACGTGACAATTTCTAAGGCTTCCATAGGCTCCCTGAAGACGCCAGAAAGTGGAATGGGATCTCTGCAGTCTCTGGGCAGGGTCCAGCAGCTCTGTTTGTGAGTGGACAGCCTAGTGGCTCAGAGCCAGGAGAGGCGAGAGTACTCCATGTTTTTCTTCACCTGTTTGAATGAATACAATATCGTCCGGTTGGAATATTATCGCTATTTTACAAGGAAAATCGCATAAAATTGATTTTAAACAGCGTTTGACATGCTTCTAAGTACGGTAAAGGAACATTTTGAAATGTTTTGTCACGAAATGCATCTGCGCGTCACCCTTCGGATAGGGACCTGAACGCACGAACAAAACGAAGCTATTTGAATATAACTACGGATTATTTGGGACCAAAACAACATTTGTTTTTAATATAAATATGAACTTGATTGAACAAAACATGCATGTATTGTATAACATAATGTCCTAGGAGTATCATCTGGTGAAGATCATCAAAGGTTAGTGCTGCATTTAGCTGTGGTTTTGTTTTTTGTGACATATATGCTAGCTTGAAAAATGGCTGTGTGATTATTTCTGGCTGGGTACTCTCCTAACATAATCTAATGTTTTGCTTTCGCTGTAAAGCCTTTTTGAAATCGGATAATGTGGTTGGATTAGTGTAAAAGCACGTGCATGCATTAGGGGGCAGTATTTTCATTTTTGGATGAAAGCATGCCCAGAGTAAACTGCCTAATACTCGGGCCCAGAGTCAAATATTTGCATATTATTAGTAGATTTTGATAGAAAACACTCTGAAGTTTCTAGAACTGTTTGAATAATGTCTGTGAGTATACCAGAACTCATATGGCAGGCAAAAACCTGAGAAAAATCCAACCAGGAAGTGGTAAATCTGAGAATTGTAGTTCTTCTTTTGAATCCCTATCGAAACTACAGTGTCTGTGGGGTCACGTTGCACTTCCTAAGGCTTCCATTGGCTGTCAACAGCCTTTAGAAACGTGTTTCATCCTTCTCCTGTTACTGGGCAGAAAATAGGAGCTCAGTCAATGAGTGGACTGCCTGAGGACAGGACTGCCTGCGTGCACCTCCATTTTCCTCTGAAATGAATACGCTATTGTCCGGTTCGAATATTATTGACGTTTTATGTTAAAAAGACCCTAAGGTTTGATTGTAAACAACGTTTGACATGTTTCTACGAACGGTAATGGAACTATTTTACTTTTTGTGTCTGGATTTACGCTCGCGCGTTATGCCTTTGAATAGTGATCTGAACACATGAATAAAACGGAGGTTTTTGGACATAAATATGGAGTATTTCGAACAAAAATAACATTTCTTGTGGAAGTAGGAGTCCTGGGAGTGCATTCTGACGAAGATCAGCAAAGGTAAGAGAATATTTATTATACTAATTCTGAGTTTAGTTGACCCCAGAACTTGGCGGGTATCTGTATAGCTTGCTTTGATGGTGAGCTATGTACACAGAATATTGAAAAATGTGCTTTCTCCGTAAAGCTATTTTAAAATCTGACACAGCGGTTGCATTAAGGAGAAGTATATCTATAGTTCTTTCAATAACTGTTGTAAATTTTATCAACATTTATGATGAGTATTTTGTAAATTGATGTGCACATTCACCGGGGGTTTTGGTGGGAATACATTTTCTGAACATCACGCGCCAATGTAAAATGGGGTGTTTGGATATAAATATGAACTTTATCGAGCAAAACGTACATGTATTGTGTAACATGAAGTCCTATGAGTGCCATCTGATGAAGATCATCAAAGGTTAGTGAATATTCTAGCTGTATTTTTGGTTTTTGTGATGCATGTCCTTGCTTGGAAAATGGCTGTGTTGTTTTTCTTGTGAAGTTTATGTCCTAACATAATCTAATTTTATGCTTTCGCTGTAAAGCCTTTTTGAAATCGGACAATGTGGTTAGATTAACGAGAAGTTTATCTTTAAAATGGCGTAAAATAGTTGATTGTTTGAGAAAATGAAATTATGAGATTTTTGCTGTTTTGTATTTCGGGCCATGCTATTTCACTGGCTGTTGAATAGTGTGTCATGGGCAGGAGTAATAACCAGATTAAATCGGGTACGTTTTTTATCCGGCCGTGAAAATACTGTCCCCTATCCTAAACAGGTTAAATACAGCTGGAGCTGTGATCCTGGAGAGACCTGTTTATATATGATGTTGATATATTATATACAGCTGGTGCTGTGATCCTGGAGAGCCCTGCCCTTCCTGTGACTGAGGGAGATAACGTGACTCTGCGCTGCAGATATCAGGGAACTCCCTCTGACCTCACAGCTGATTTCTACAAAGATGGATCCCTCATCAGGACTGAGACTACAGGAGAGATGACCATCTCTGCAGTATCCAAGTCAGATGAAGGACTCTACAAGTGTACCAACTCTGAAGGAGAATCACCAGAGAGCTGGATGACTGTGATGACAGGTGAGAATATGAGAAACCTTGACATTCAGATTATCTGGTTCTTCTTTACACTGTTAAGTGGTGCTAAAACCTGCATTACAAACTGGGTGGTTCCAGTCCTGAATGCTGATTGGCTGGAAGCTACCAGTATGACAACATATTTATGTTTACTGCTCTAATTACGTTGGTAACCAGTTTTTAATAGCAATAAGGCACCTATGAGGGTTGTGGTATATTGTAAATATACCACGGCTAAGGTCAGTATCCAGGCACTCCGCATTGTGTCGTGAGGAAGTCAGCTTCACTTTTATACAACAGGTTACCAACATATTCAAATAATGATTGACATATTTTCATTAAAAACGTTATTTTGATGAATGTATTCTTACTATTTCATCATCCTTCCACAAGATATAGTCCCGACACAAATAAAATAAAAAAGAGGTCGAACCACCAGACCCCTTGGTGTACCGGGATTCAGAGCCTGAGAGTTTTGGAGCTGGGCCATGTCCTTATCGGTGATAGGAGGGTGGCTGTTTGTGATATCTTTTCCTTGCCTTCTTAGCTGTTTGATGTTGCCCAGAAATACATGATTGGAGAGTAAATTCAGAGTCCTTCATACTGCACCAGCTGTGACTGATGGGTGGGTCATTTAGAAACTGGTTGAGCAGAGTCCCAGATAGCTACTTAAACTGTACTTCTCCCCCTTCCGATTTCCTACATTTACATAAACTGTCGGAGAAGGATGTTAAAATCTTCCTTATTGATAGTTTTGAAGTCAACATATTTTTTCTTCTCTGCTAGCCAGCCCTCGAAGCAAAACCCAGTTTGTTTTCTGAACATAGTTTCTGTTGTTGCTGCTATTCTCTAGGTCATTCAATGCAGTAATCTACATGTCTGGTGTTATTACCATCTCTCTACCAGACATCTATAGTCTGGTGTTATTACCATCTCTCTACCAGTCATCTATAGTCATGTCTGGTATTATTACCATCTCTCTACCAGTCATCTATAGTCATGTCTGGTATTATTACCATCTCTCTACCAGTCATCTATAGTCTGGTGTTATTACCATGTCTCTACCAGTCATCTATAGTCTGGTATTATTACCATCTCTCTACCAGTCATCTATAGTCTGGTATTATTACCATCTCTCTACCAGTCATCTATAGTCTGGTATTATTACCATCTCTCTACCAGTCATCTATAGTCTGGTATTATTACCACCTCTCTACCAGTCATCTATAGTCTGGTGTTATTACCATCTCTCTACCAGTCATCTATAGTCATGTCTGGAGAGACAGACAGAAAGGTTAATACAAATCTCTGCTGTTGAAAACCAAATGTCTAAAAGATATGTGAGATAATGTTTAGATACTTTTTCTGAAATCTTTGATAGGAATGGGAGATTCGATATAGTCCGATAGTTTTTTATATTTTCTGGGTCAAGGTTTGGCTTTTATTACTGCCCCTTTTAGTGAGTTTGGTACACATCTGGTGGATAGGGAGCTGTTTATTATGTTCAACATTGGAGGGCCAAGCACAGGAAGCAGCTCTTTCAGTAGTTTAGTTGGAATAGGGTCCAGTATGCAGCTTGAAGGTTTAGAGGCCATTACAGTAGTAGACAAGGCATATTGACATTAGAGAGAGGCATAAAGCAATCACAGGTGTTGATTGGGAGAGCTAAGACAACAACGGGTAAGACAACAACAATGGGTAAACAGTTAAGACAACAACAACGGGTAAATGGCGATGAATGGGCAGAGAGGGTCAGTTAGGTACTCACAGGACCTGAGTTTAGGGCTGGGGCCGATAGATAAACAGAAATAAGTACCGTGTTGGTGAACAGTCCAGCAGGCATCAGCTGTGTAGCCGAGTGATCATAGGGTCCAATGAGCAGCAATAGATGAAACAGGGAGCCGTTCGGTAGTCGATTACTACGCTAGGTGAGCGGGAGACACGGCGTTCAGAAAGCTAGCTGGTCGGGGCTGGCAGATGGGTCTTCGGCGACATCCGCAACGGAAAAGCTTCATCGGCTAGCCAGGAGATGGGCCTAGCTTGAGGCTAACTGGTGCTAGCTTCGGGACAGCGGCGTTAGCCAGGAGATGGGCCTAACTCAAGGCTAACTGGTGCTAGCCTCGGGACAGAGGCGTTAGCCAACAATAGCGGCTCAGTTGCAGCTAGCTAGCTGCAATGATCCGGTCTAACGGCAGGAATATGGTGATTTAGAAAGCAGTCCGATATGCTCATCAGGGTCGAAATGCTCAGGGTCGAAATGCTCAGGGTTGATATGCTCAGGGTTGTATAATTAATTTGTAAATAGAAAGTGAGATTAAAATATATACGAAAAAAGCAACAACAAAAAAAACAGAAAAAGAGAATATTTACACGAGACAAGACAAACACACGTCCGACTGCTACGCCATCTTGGAATGTTTATGTAAGCCGTGGTATATTAGACCGTATACCACAGGTATGACAAAATATTTATTTTTACTGCTCTAATTACATTGGTATCCAATTTATAACAGCATTAAGGCATCTTGGGGGTTGTGGTATATCACCAATATACCACGGGTAAGGGCTGTATCCAGGCTGTATACTCCGCGATAGGTCATCCTAAGAACAGCCCTTGGTCATATACCACACCCCCCCCCGGGCCTTATTGCTTCAACATGTGCTGATGTGGTAGTAACATGTCTGACACTGTATTTGCTGAAACCATGAAAATATACTGAATATTTACATAATGAACAGAATAACATGAAAATATACTGAACATTTACATAATGAACAGAATAACATGAAAATATACTGAACATTTACATTATGAACAGAATAACTAACCATACCTTGCCATTACCATCTCTATCCAGCACCATCTCCATTGCTGTTTTAAATTGTTTTCTTTCTAATAACTGCAGTTCCAACTCCCATTCCATCTCCAGCAGTCCCAGTGTTGTCCATGTCTCTACCCAGGCTGCTGTGTAGTCTACTGGTGGGGTCTCCCTACCTGCTGGTGACCATCATAGTGCTGGTGAAATACTGCAGGAGCAGGGCTCAAGGTGAGAACCTGAGTTTATACAGGATCACCTCATTCCAACAGAATACCTGTTGTAAATCTGAAATATATCACAAGGACTGACAATACTGCAGTAGTTCTGATGGATTCATGTTGTAAAGTGTTGATAACTGTATCTCTGATTGAACCATGTTGTAAAGTGTTGATAACTGTATCTCTGATTGAACCGTGTTGTAAAGTGTTGATAACTGTAGCTCTGATTGAACCATATTGAACCATATTGTAAAGTGTTGATAACTGTATCTCTGATTGAACCATGTTTAAAGTGTTGATAACTGTATCTCTGATTGAACCATGTTGTAAAGTGTTGATAACTGTCTGTTTAGGGGAAACCAGGGAACCCAGGAAGACCCACCAAGACCAATTAGGTGAGTTTCTACCTTACAACACAACAGCTGCAGTGGCACAATATGGTATTCTGAACACAGTGTGTACTATATTATGTTACCTCTTAGTAGTAGTAGAAAGTAGGATGGATTAGAGTCAACTACCACAATATGGTATTCTGAACACATTGTGTACTATATTATGTTACCTCTTAGTAGAAGTAGATAGTAGGATGGATTAGAGTCCACTACCAAAATATGGTATTCTGAATACAGTGTGTACTATATTATGTTACATTTTAGTAGAAGTACAAAGTAGGATGGATTAGAGTCAACAAACAAAATATGTCACAATTTTTTTTAACCTTTATTTAACTAGGCAAGTCAGTTAAGAACAAATTCTTATGTTCAATGACAGCCTAGGAACTGTGGGTTAGCTGCCTTGTTCAGGGGCAGAACAACATATTTGTACCTTGTCAGCTCGGGGATTTGATCTTGTAACCTTGTGGTTACTAGTCCAACACTCTAACCACTAGGCTACCTGGATTTAGAAGTAAATAGCCTGGGTATTGACAAGGAGTAAATAGCCAAGATATTGATAAGGAGTAATTATCCCATGTATTTATAAGCAGTAAATAGCCCAGGTATTGATAAGTAGTAAATGGCCCAGGTACTAATAAGGAGTAAATAGCCCAGCTATTGATAAGGATTAAATAGCCCGGGTGTTGATAAGGAGTAAATAGCCCAGGTATTGATAAGGATTAAATAGCCCAGGTATTGATAAGGAGTAAATAGCCCAGGTATTGATAAGGAGTAAATAGCCCAGGAATTGATATGGGGGAGCTGGACATAAGGAGTAAATAGCCCTGTTATTGATAAATAGTTAATAGCCCTGGTATTGATAAATAGTAAATAGTCCTGGATTTGATAAGGGAGAACTGGACATGAGCACGAGCCTCATTGGAAGTAATTTGATAGGATTCTAAGTAGCACAGTATTCACTAGTAAATCATCTGATATGATTTACATTTCTAAGTGGTTCTGTATTGGATAAGTAAATACATGGCCACACTGATGAACTACTTCTGTGTTGAACAGGTGATCATGTTGAAGAAGAGTGAGGCTGAGATCACCTGATTACCATAACAACCATCAGAATGGAACTCATGGAATTCTAATATAGAACTGTGAGTCACAATGCTGTATGTTGTTACATTGTAGCTCCACCTGCTGGAACAATAGTGGCATTTGATCAAATGTGATCTATTAACTGATACATGTATTATTCTGATTGGAATGTGTTTTAATATAATGTGTGTTGTATTATTCATTCAGCAGCTGTCCTTTAACATCAGTCATATACTGGTCATATACTGTATAGCATTATGGTTGATACATTGTAAATGCCTTCACTTTTCATGTCTATACAGATCAACTGATAGGTGTTGTGGTTCAGGCATTATTGTTACATGTTACAGAGTTAGAAAACATACAGGAGAGGAGAATTCAATTATTATAATTATTTACTTTATTTTCCAATTTAGGTCTCTATAGTAATTCATTATTAACTCTTGTAGTCCTATTGTTATATTGTGGTTGTTTTGTGCAAAACTAATATTTTTCAATTAATCATCGAGGTAAGATATTGCTTTTGTTTTTGTATCATATAGAATAAAATAAATGATATTCCTCAATCCTGAAGCCTGTTTTTTAATCTGTTTAATCATTTAATTTCACTCAATACACATCTTCTAAATGCTCCATTCCAGGTTTCCCGTACAGCCCCTAGATCCTTGAGTATCTTCTAAATGGTCTATTCCAGGTTCCCCCTTCAGCCCCCAGGGCCTTGAGTATCTTCTAAATGCTCCATTCCAGGTTCCCCCTACAGCCTCCAGGGCCTTGAGTATCTTCTAAATGCTCCATTCCAGGTTTCCCCTATAGCCCCCAGGGCCTTGAGTATCTTCTAAATGCTCCATTCCAGGTTTCCGCTACAGCCCCCAGGGCCTTGAGTATCTTCTAAATACTCCATTCCAGGTTTCCCCTACAGCCCCCAGGGCCTTGAGTATCTTCTAAATACTCCATTCCAGGTTTCCCCTACAGCCCCCAGGGCATCTTCTAAATACTCATTTTTTTCTTCAATTCATGCCAACAAAGCCACTACACAACACTAAACAATACATTAATTGCACTATAACGGTGACAAACGTTGCACACAAACTGTTAACCTGTTATTGCTAGGGGGCAGTATTTTCACGGCTGGATAAAAAACGTACCCGAATTAATCTGGTTACTACTCCTGCCCAGTAACTCCTGCCCAGTAACTAGAATATGCATATAATTATTGGCTTTGGATATAAAACACTCCAAAGTTTCTAAAACTGTTTGAATGGTGTCTGTGAGTATAACAGAACTCAAATGGCAGGTCAAAACCTGAGAGATTCCTTTACAGGAAGTGGCCTGTCTGACCATTTCTTGAACTTCTTTGCCATCTCTATCTTTTACAAAGGATCTCTGCTCTAACGTGACACTTCCTACGTCTTCCATGGGCGCTCAGAGCCCGGGAAAAAACAGAATGTCGTCATCCCAGCCCCAGGCTGAAACACATTATCGCCTTTCTCAAGTGGCCGATCAAGGGACTGTGGGCTTAGGCGCGTGCCCTGGCCGCCCCCGTCTTTGTGATTTTTCCTCTGTTTGCCGAAAAGGAGATTCCCGGTCAGAAAATTACCGCTTTTTTACGAGATAAATTGCATAAAAATTGATTTTAAACAGCGGTTGACATGCTTCGAAGTACGGTATTGGAATATTTAGAATTTTTTTGTCACGAATTGCGCCAAGCGCACGACCCTGATTTACCATTTCGGATAGTGTCTGGAACGCACGAACAAAACGCTGCTATTCGGATATAACGATGGATTATTTTGGACCAAACCAACATTTGTTATTGAAGTAGCAGTCCTGGGAGTGCATTCTGACGAAGACAACAAAAGGTAATCAAACTTTTATAATAGTAAATCTGATTTTGGTGAAGGCTAAACTTGCCGGGTGTCTAAAAAGCTAGCCCGTGATGGCTGGGCTATGTACTTAGAATATTGCAAAATGTGCTTTCACCAAAAAGCTATTTTAAAATCGGACATATCGAGTGCATAGAGGAGTTCTGTATCTATAATTCTTAAAATAATTGTTATGCTTTTTGTGAACGTTTATCGTGAGTAATTTAGTAAATTGTTAGCAAATTCCCCGGAAGTTTGCGGGGGGTATGCTAGTTCTGAACGTCACATGCTAATGTAAAAAGCTGTTTTTTGATATAAATATGAACTTGATTAATTAACGTTTGGACTGGCAACAAGCTAGTATAAATCCCCAGTGGTGTCACGTCCTGACCATAGAAGCTTTTATTTTCTATGGTAGAGTAGGTCAGGGCGTGACGGGGTTTTGTCTAGTTTAGATTTTCTATGTTGGTATGTTCTAGTTTCTGTTTTTCTATGTTGGTGTTTTTGGGATGATCTCCAATTAGAGGCAGCTGGTCATCGTTGTCTCTAATTGGGGATCATACTTAAGTAGTTGTTTTTCCCACCTGGGTTTGTGGGAGATTGTTTTGAGTCAGTGTATGTTGCACCTCTTCGTCACGGTTTGTTGTTTTGTTTATTTATATGTCTTGCATAGTTTCACAGTGATAATAAAAAGTGGAATGATACGCACGCTGCGCTTTGGTCCACTCCTTTACAACCATGACAAGTAGCGATCAGATGAAGCAACATCAACAATAGAGGATATGTCAATAGAAAGTGGATGTGTGTCACGAATCCCACCGAAGGTGGCTCCCCTGCCAGCTCGGGCAGCGCTCGGCGGTCGTCGTCACCGGCCTACTAGCCGCCGCTGATCCCTTTTTCCTTTTCGTTTGGTATGTCTTATTGTTTACACTTGTTCCTCATTTGGTTCTCTTGATTTATGGGTATTTAAGCCTGTTTAGCCCGCCCAGGTTTGTGCGGGATTGTTTTGCGTCAGAGTGTGTTTTGTTATTGGATGTGCTGGCGATTGACAAGTGTTATTTTATATGCATGCTGTGTACCTGTTATTCTGGGCACTTTGCATTTTTCACGCCAGTTGTGTTGGCGTCGACCGTTTTGTGTTTTATGGAATAAACACAAATTTCCTTACCTCTGCTCTCTGCGCCTGACTCCTATCACCACTCCTAGCAGTTACTGACACTGTGGAAATGGCTGGGCCCAGTAGAAAGCCCCTTGGTAATAACCAGGTCCAGAGTATGGCTGTGGTTATGGGTGGGCCCAGTAGAAAGCCCCTTGGTAATAACCAGGTCCAGAGTATGGCTGTGGTTATGGGTGGGCCCAGTAGAAATCCCCTTGGTAATAACCAGGTCCAGAGTATGGCTGTGGTTATGGGTGGGCCCAGTAGAAATCCCCTTGGTAATAACCAGGTCCAGAGTATGGCTGTGGTTATGGGTGGGCCCAGTAGAACGCCCAGTAGAAAGCCCCTTGGTAATAACCAGGTCCAGAGTATGGCTGTGGTTATGGGTGGGCCCAGTAGAAAGCCCCTTGGTAATAACCAGGTCCAGAGTATGGCTGTGGTTATGGGTGGGCCCAGTAGAAAGCCCCTTGGTAATAACCAGGTCCAGAGTATGGCTGTGGTTATGGGTGGGCCCAGTAGAAATCCCCTTGGTAATAACCAGGTCCAGAGTATGGCTGTGGTTATGGGTGGGCCCAGTAGAAATCCCCTTGGTAATAACCAGGTCCAGAGTATGGCTGTGGTTATGGGTGGGCCCAGTAGAAAGCCCAGTAGAAAGCCCCTTGGTAATAACCAGGTTAAGAGTATGGCTGTGGATAAAGTCCATAGAGCGCAAAAGATTTATAAATGCAATGGCCTTGGAGTCGGTCTCTGTCAACATGAATATCAAAATTACCCAAACAATGATTTTATCATAGTTTTCAAGGACAACAGACAATAGTTCAGCTAAATTAGTAAAGAACGTGGGCTATACAGGGTTATGATACAACAGTATAACATGATGCTCTGGTCTGGTGGCTGACATTTAAACAGAATAACATGATGCTCTGGTCTGGTGGCTGACATTTAAACAGTATAACATGATGCTCTGGTCTGGTGGCTGACATTTAAACAGTATAACATGATGCTCTGGTCTGGTGGCTGACATTTAAAGAGTATAACATGATGCTCTGGTCTGGTGGCTGACATTTAAACAGTATAACATGATGCTCTGGTCTGGTGTCTGACATTTAAACAGTATAACATGATGCTCTGGTCTGGTGGCTGACATTTAAACAGTAGAACATGATGCTCTGGTCTGGTGGCTGACATTTAAACAGTATAACATGATACTCTGGTCTGGTGGCTGACATTTAAACAGTATAACATGATGCTCTGGTCTGGTGGCTGACATTTAAACAGTATAACATGATGCTCTGGTCTGGTGGCTGACATTTAAACAGTAGAACATGATGCTCTGGTCTGGTGGCTGACATTTAAACAGTATAACATGATGCTCTGGTCTGGTGGCTGACATTTAAACAGTAGAACATGATGCTCTGGTCTGGTGGCTGACATTTAAACAGTAGAACATGATGCTCTGGTCTGGTGGCTGACATTTAAACAGTAGAACATGATGCTCTGGTCTGGTGGCTGACATTTAAACAGTATAACATGATGCTCTGGTCTGGTGGCTGACATTTAAACAGTATAACATGATACTCTGGTCTGGTGGCTGACATTTAAACAGTATAACATGATGCTCTGGTCTGGTGGCTGACATTTAAACAATATAACATGATGCTCAAAATACCCAAAGTCACCAAGCCAAAAGTCCTTACAACAGATATGACCCGTTTCAGGAAACTAGGCGTACAACTGAAAGCATTAGTAAAAATAGAAGCTGTCTCCACCCCACACACATAGAGACTTATCATAGCAGTAGATCTGTGTCTGTTTGAGGTTATAGCTGTATGTGAACAACATCTCCCATTGTTAAACACCTCTGTCCCTCTGTCACACATTTCACATGTATTTTTATACGTTTTTGTCATTTAGCGACTGACAGTAGTGAGTAATTTAGCAGACGCTCTTGTCCAGAGCGACTTACAGTAGTGAGTCATTTAGCAGACGCTCTTGTCCAGAGAGACTTACAGTAGTGAGTCATTTAGCAGACTCTCTTGTCCAGAGAGACTGACAGTAGTGAGTCATTTAGCAGACTCTCTTGTCCAGAGAGACTTACAGTAGTGAGTCATTTAGCAGATGCTCTTGTCCAGAGCGACTTACAGAAGTGAGCGGATATATTTCTGTACTTTTCTAAGCACCAGTCTCTACCAACTGAGCCACACAGGACACACATGCAGAGAAACAAACACACACACACACACACACACACACACACACACACACACACACACACACACACACACAGAGAGACCCACAGACACACACACACATACACACACACACACAAACAGGCACAGACATGTACCTCCCTCTCCTTCCCTTTGCTAACTGTTGCAGCAGGTCTATTTTAGTCTGAATGGGAACGTACAGTTGAAGTCGGAAGTTTACATACACTTAGGTTGGAGTCATTAAAACTCGTTTTTCAACCACTCCACACATTTCTTGTTAACAAACTATAGCTTTGGCAAGTCGGTTAGGACATCTACTTTGTGCATGACACAAGTAATTTTTCCAACAATTGTTTACAGACTATTTGTTTACAGACGATTATTTAACTTATAATTCATTGTATCACAATTCCAGTGGGTCAGAAGTTTACATATACTATTGGAGGATTACCTGTGGATGTATTTCAAGGCCTACCTTCAAACCCAGTGCCTCTTTGCTTGACATCATGAGAAAAAATAAATAAATCAGCCAAGACCACAGAAAAAAAATTGAAGACCTCCACAAGTCTACTTAATCCTTCGGAGCAATTTCCAAATGCCTGAAGGTACCATGTTCATCTCTACAAACAATAGTACGCAAGTATAAATACAATGGGACCACGAAGTCATCATACTGCTCAGGATGGAGACACATTCTGTTTCCTAGAGATTAATGTACTTTGGTGGGAAAAGGGCAAATCAATCCCAGAACAACAGCAAAGGACCTTGTGAAGTTGCTGGAGGAAACAGGTACAAAAGTATCTATATCCACAGTAAAACGAGACCTATTGTAACGACCGTCGTCGTCGACCGTCGGCTGGCGGGCGGCTCTGGCGGCTCCGGACAGGCGGGCAGCTCTGGCGGCTCTGGACAGGCGGGCGGCTCTGGCGGCTCCGGACAGGCGGGCAGCTCTGGCGGCTCCGGACAGGCGGGCGGATCTGGCGCCCGCCTGTAATTCTGTAATGACCGTCGTCGCAATGAGACCAAGGTCCAGCGGAGGATGTGTTCATCATAAACGATTTTAATAAACGAATGAACACTACAAACAAAACACGAAAGAAACGACAGCCAAACAGTCCTCTCAGGATTAACACAAACCTAGACAGAAAATAATCACCCATAAACCCCAAAGGAAAAACAGGCTGCCTATGTATGACTCTCAATCAGCAACAACAATCTACAGCTGTTCCTGATTGAGAGCCACACACGGCCTAACCAAAGAAACAAACCAACATAGAAAAATAAACATAGAACGCCCACACATGTAACACCCTGGACTAACCAAAATAGAGAACAAAAAAACCCTCTCTATGGCCAGGGCGTTACACCTATATCGATATAACCTGAAAGGCCGCTCAGCAAGGAAAAAGCCACTGCTCCAAAACCGCCATAAAAAAGCCAGACTACGATTTGCAACTGCACATGGGAAAAATATCATACTTTTTGGAGAAATGTCCTCTGGTCTGATGAAACAAAAATAGAACTGTTTGGTTATAATGACCATCGTTTTGTCTATAGGAAAAGGGGGAGTCTTGCAAGCCAACGAACACCATCCCAGCTGTGAAGCACGGGGGTGGCAGCATCATGTTATGAGGGTGCTTTGCTGCAGGAGTGACTGGTGCACTTCACAAAATAGATGGCATCATGAGGTGGAAAAAATTATGTGGATATATTGAAGAAACATCTCAAGACATCAGTCAGGAAGTTAAAGCTTGGTCACAAATGGGTCTTCCAAATGAACAATGACCCCAAGCATACGTCCAAAGTTGTGGCAAAATGGCTTAAGGACAACAAAGTCAAGGTATTGGAGTGGCCATCACAATGCCCTGGCATCAATCCTGTAGAAAATGTGTAGGCAGAACTGGAAAAGTGTGTGCGAGCAAGGAGGCCTACAAACCTGACTCAGTTACACCAGTTCTGTCAGGAGGAATGGGCCAAAATTCACCCAACTTATTGTGGGAAGCTTGTGGAAGTCTACCTGAAACGTTTGACCCAAGTTAAACAATTTAAACAACCAAATAATAATTGAGTGTATGTAAACTTCTGACACACTGGGAATGTGATGAAAGAAATAAAAGCTGAAATAAATAATTCTCTCTACTATTATTCTGACATTTCACATTCTTAGAATAAAGTGGTGATCCTAACTGATCTAAGACAGGAACGTTTTACTGGGATTAAATGTCAGGAATTGTGAAAAACTAAGTTTAAATGTAGTTGGCTAAGGTGTATGTCAACTTCCGACTTCAACTGTACGTATTCTGTATGATGTACATTCAGAGTTCTAAACACTTAAAAGACCAGTCAAACACCTGGTTGAATCAGTCATTATAATTGGACTGTATGTTGGGGTGTATCAATGTATCTAACTACACATTAAACACTGAGACCTGTTGGGGTGTATAACTGTTCCTGTGGTTTTGGAGGTCTTCACTGCAGTAGACTGGATCAGCTCCTCTGTCCCTCACTCATCTCTTTCTCCTCTCTCTCTTTACCTAGTGACCCTGCTCATTCAGAACGTCATGGTGGGTGGAAAAAGACGCTCTCTTCAGCAGCGGTGAACAACCACAACCCTGTCAGTCCATCTCTTTACTTCTCATTTCTCTTATTTTCTCTCTCCCCCCTTCACTTTTCACACCAACACACTTATCTTTAGACGCTGCAGCCTTGACCGCCATCAACAGCATCAGCAACAGAGTGGTGTGAAGTTTCCACAACAGAGTTAGAGTCAGTTTATCATGTACTTATCTTTAGACGCTGCAGCCTTGACCTCCATCAACAGAGTTAGAGTCAGTTTATCATGAGAACATACAGAAACCACTGACTGGAACTATCAACAACAAGAGTTAGTTTATCATGAGAACATACAGACACCACTGACTGGAACTATCAACAACAAGAGTTAGTTTATCATGAGAACATACAGACACCACTGACTGGAACCAGCTGACAGTATCAGTTGTAAAGGCTTCATTACTACTAACAGAAGGAAAGTTGTAGTGTCCATGATGAATGATGTAAAGGCTTCATTACTACTAACAGAAGGAAAGTTGTAGTGTCCATGATGAATGATGTAAAGGCTTCATTACTACTAACAGAAGGAAAGTTGTAGTGTCCATAATGAATGATGTAAAGGCTTCATTACTACTAACAGAAGGAAAGTTGTAGTGTCCATGATGAATGATGTAAAGGCTTCATTACTACTAACAGAAGGAAAGTTGTAGTGTCCATGATGAATGATGTAAAGGCTTCATTACTACTAACAGAAGGAAAGTTGTAGTGTCCATGATGAATGATGTAAAGGCTTCAATGTGTTTTTATATTGAGCTGCTTTGTTAAATTCTGCTTGTTCATATGAAATTGTAAATTGTATTTTTCTACAATGTCATTGTGTGTGTTTACCTTGAGCAACACCATTGTATGGTTGCTAACTTGTCAAATAAAGCTTCCTAAAATGTGTTAGAATATGTGTCAGTTTGTCACTTTCATGAGTTTAGAGTAATAACATGTTCCACTACTGAAGACATTGTCTCTAATCTAGGTTGGAGTAATAACATGTTCCACTACTGAAGACATTGTCTCTAATTTGGTTGTGCCTTTACATTTCTAGAAAATGAACAACTAAGGAAGAATGTTTCACTTCTCTCAGTGACTTCTCTAACCCCAAACCCCGGCCTGGTCTCATTGGTCTGTTTCACAAGCATTCCCCAAAGTATGTGTCAGGGTTGTCGTCGGTGAAGGAGGACCAATACGCAGCAGGTACGTGTATGCTCATCTTGATTTATTATTTCTCTCAAAAAATGAACATACAACAATAACAAAGAAATGAACGATCAACAAAAAAACAGTCTGGCCAAGCAAAGCTCAACACAGAACAATCACCCACGAATCACAAACACAAACACACCCCAATATATGGGACTCTCAATCAAAGGCAGATAGACAACACCTGCCTTCAACTGAGAGTCCCAACCCCAATCAACACAACATAGAAACACACTCACCAGACTACACATAGAAATACATAAACAGACTATAAACCACAACCCCGGAAATACTACATCAAACCCCCTTTAAACAAACACACCACCCTGAACCACATAAAACAAATACCCTCTGCCACGCCCTGACCAAACTACAAAACAATTAACCTTATATACTGGCCAGGACGTGACAGTACCCCCCCCTTAAAGGTGCTACCCCGGAAGCACCTTAACAAAAAATAACCCCAAACAACACAAAAAGAAAAATTCCCCTTTTCTAAAGGGAGGGAAGGGAGGGTGGCTGCCGTCAACGACGGCACTGTGCTACACCCCCCCTCCCCAACCCACCTATTTTTGGAGGTGGCACCGGCTCAGGCCGTTCCAGGCTGTCTGGGCAGTCTGGCAGCTCGGGACAGTCTGGGCAGTCTGGCAGCTCGGGACAGTCCGGGCAGTCTGGGCAGTCTGGCAGCTCGGGACAGTCTGGGCAGTCTGGCAGCTCGGGACAGTCTGGGCAGTCTGGCAGCTCGGGACAGTCTGGCAGCTCGGGACAGTCTGGGCAGTCTGGCAGCTCGGGACAGTCTGGGCAGTCTGGCAGCTCGGGACAGTCTGGGCAGTCTGGCAGCTCGGGACAGTCTGGGCAGTCTGGCCACTCGGGACAGTCTGGCCACTCGGGACAGTCTGGGCAGTCTGGCCACTCGGGACAGTCTGGGCAGTCTGGCCACTCGGGACAGTCTGGGCAGTCTGGCCACTCGGGACAGTCTGGGCAGTCTGGCCACTCGGGACAGTCTGGGCAGTCTGGCCACTCGGGACAGTCTGGGCAGTCTGGCCACTCCGGCAGTTCAGGGCAGTCTTGCCACTCCGGCAGTTCAGGGCAGTCTGGCCACTCCGGCAGTTCAGGGCAGTCTGGCCACTCCGGCAGTTCAGGGCAGTCTGGCCACTCCAGGCAGTTCAGGGCAGTCTGGCCACTCCGGCAGTTCAGGGCAGTCTGGCCACTCCGGCAGTTCAGCGCAGTCTGGCCACTCCGGCAGTTCAGCGCAGTCTGGCCACTCCGGCAGTTCAGGGCAGTCTGGCCACTCCGGCAGTTCAGGGCAGTCTGGCCACTCCGGCAGTTCAGGGCAGTCTGGCCACTCCGGCAGTTCAGGGCAGTCTGGCCACTCCGGCAGTTCAGGGCAGTCTGGCCACTCCGGCAGTTCAGGGCAGTCTGGCCACTCCGGCAGTTCAGGGCAGTCTGGCCACTCCGGCAGTTCAGCGCAGTCTGGCCACTCCGGCAGTTCAGCGCAGTCTGGCCACTCCGGCAGTTCAGCGCAGTCTGACCACTCCGGCATTTCAGCGCAGTCTGACCACTCCGGCGACTGTTGACCGGCGGGCAGCTCCGACGACTGTTGACTGGCGGGCAGCTCCGACGACTGTTGACTGGCGAGGCTGGGTTTACGCACTTGCAGGCTAGTGCGGGGAGCGGGAACAGGACGAGTCGGACTGGGTTGACGCACATCCGGGTCCGCATGAGAGACAGGAGCTGGAAACCCAGGGCTATGGAGGCGCACAGCCGGTCTAGATTTTACCTCCTGCACAACCCGCCTTGGCTGGATGGAACTAGTAGCCCTGTACGAGCGGGGTGCTCGTACAGGGCAGACTGGGCTGTGCAGGGGCCTGATGGTAGCCGTGCGTAGAGCGGGAGTTGGGTAGCCTGGTCCTCGGAGGCGTACCGGCGACCAGATGCGCTGCGCAGGCATCCTCCTACCAGGCTGGATGTCCGCTCTAGCACGGCACCTGCGAGGGGCTGGAATAACTCGCACCGGACTGTGCGTGCGTATGGGTGAGAGTGCGTTTCTCAGCGAAACACAGCGCTCTCCACCCCATACGCTCCTCCATATAACCACGGGTAGCTGGCTTCCGGCTCTTCCTTCGCCTAGCCAAACTACCCGTGTGCCCCCCCAAAAAAGTTTATTGGGGGTGCCTCTCGTGCTTCTCCCTCAGCGCGTCTCTGGCCTCGTACCACCGCCTCTCTGCCTTGGCTGCCTCAATTTCCCACTGCGGGCGGCGATACTCCCCAGCCTGGTGCCAAGGTCCGGCCCCGTCCAGAACTTCCTCCCAGGTCCACTTCTCCCGCCAGTCCAACTCGAAGTCCCTCTGCTCCTTCCTCTGCTGCTTGGTCCTCGAGTGGTGGGTGATTCTGTCACGGTTGTCGTCGGTGAAGGAGGACCAATACGCAGCAGGTACGTGTATGCTCATCTTGATTTATTATTTCTCTCAAAAAATGAACATACAACAATAACAAAGAAACGAACGATCAACAAAAAAACAGTCTGGCCAAAGCAAAGCTCAACACAGAACAATCACCCACGAATCACAAACACAAACACACCCCAATATATGGGACTCTCAATCAAAGGCAGATAGACAACACCTGCCTTCAACTGAGAGTCCCAACCCCAATCAACACAACATAGAAACACACTCACCAGACTACACATAGAAATACATAAACATAGACTATAAACCAAAACCCCGGAAATACTACATCAAACACCCTTTAAACAAACACACCACCCTGAACCACATAAAACAAATACCCTCTGCCATGCCCTGACCAAACTACAAAACAATTAACCTTATATACTGGCCAGGACGTGACAGTCTGGCGATATTGTGCCTCTGGGTTTAGAAATGTCTGGTGGGTATTAGCACCAACAGAGAAGGTTTGAATCCTAAGCAACCTGCCAACACATTGTTTGAAGTACAATAGACCAACATAGCTACCGTAGTAGGGGAAATCTGTGTGCTGGAAAACCTTGGTAGAGCATTGGTGTAGAAGGCATTGTGGTGCTCATGTGAATTTCCTTTCTTTGACATTACGCTCACAATGCAAATAGTCTGGGAAGCCATTTGATTACATGTTCAGGAGTCTTAAAGCTTGGGGGAAAAAACTGTTGAGTAGCCTTTTTTTGTCCTAGACTTGGCACTCCCGTACTGCTTGCATTGCGATAATAGAGAGAACAGTCTATGGCTGGGGTCTTTGACAATTTTTAGGGCCTTCCTCTGACACCGCCTGGTGTAGAGGTCCTGGATGGCAGGCAGCTTAGCCCCAGTGATGTACTGGGCCATACACACTACCCTTTGTAGTGCCTTGCGGTCAGAGGCCGAGCAATTGCCATACAAGGCAGTGATGCAACCAGCCAGGATGCTCTCGATGTTGCAACTGTAGAACCTTTTGAGCATCTCAGGACCCATGCCAAATCTTTTTAGTTTCCTGAGGGGGAATAAGTTTTGTCGTGCCCTTTTCACGACTGTCTTGGTGTGTTTGGACAATTCTAGTTTGTTGTTTATGTGGACACCAAGGAACTTGAAGCTCTCAACCTGCTCCACTACATCCCCGTCGATGAGAATGGGGGCGTGCTTGGTCCTCCTTTTCCTGTAGTCCACAATCATCTCCTTAGTCTTGGTTACGTTGAGGGATAGGTTGTTATTCTGGCACCACCCGGCCAGGTCTCTGACCTCCTCCTTATTGGCTGCCTCGTCGTTGTTGATGATCAGGCCTACCACTGTTGTGTGGTCTGCAAACTTGATGATGGATTTGGAGTCGTGCCTGGCCATGCAGTCGTGGGTGAACAGGGAGTACAGGAGGGGACTGAGCACGCACCCCTGGGTAGCTCCAGTGTTGAGGATCAGCGTGGCGGATGTGTTGCTACCTACCCTTACCACCTGGGGGCGGCCCATCAGGAAGTCCAGGATCCAGTTGCAGAGGAAGGTGTTTAGTCCCAGGATCCTTAGCTTAGTGATGAGCTTTGAGGGTACTATGGTGTTGAACGCTGAGCTGTAGTCAATGAACAGCATTCTCACATAGGTGTTTCTTTTGTCCAGGTGTGAAAGGGCAGTGTGGAGTGCAATAGAGATTGCATCATCTGTGGATCTGTTTGAGCGGTATGCAAATTGGAGTGGGTCTAGGGATTCTGGGATAATGGTGTTGATGTGAGCCATTACCAACCTTTCAAAGCACTTCATGGCTACAGATGTAAGTGCTACGGGTCTGTAGTAATTTAGGCAGGTTACCTTATAGTGATCTATGATGGTCTGCTTAAAACATGTTGGTACTACACACTCGGACAGGGAGAGGTAGATAATGTCAGAGAAGACACTTGCCATTTGGTCAGCCCTTGCTCGCAGTACACGTCCTGGTAATCCGTCTGGCCCTGCGGCCTTGTGAATTTTGACCTGTTTAACCTCTCTGGGAAATGTAGGACGCTAGCATCCCACCTGCGGGACACACTCAGTGAAATAGCAGGGCGCCAAATTCAAAACAACAAAAATCTCATAATTCAAATTTCTCAAACATACAACTATTTTACATAATTTCAGTGTTGCGTGTCTCGAAGCGAGCTGTGACGACCCTCCCGCTCTGTCTGCCGTATTCTCTCTGTTCTTGTTTCCTTATTAGGATGCCGGTGGGCGGAGTTGGAAGGGTCGTCAGCAAAATGGGAAGCACCTGGGCTCGGGTGTGTCCCAGGATAAATAGACCTCTTCCACAGTCATTGGGGAGACTCTCTCCATGCAGACACCTTGTTGTTTTTGGTTGTGCTAGTTGTGGCATCTAATAAATATATATTTTTGATACTCCTTGTCTCCACGTTGTCTCCCTTTTGTTGCGAACTCTGAGCTGGTTCGTAACAGAGCATAGAAGTGGTTTAGCTCATCTGGTAGTCTCGTGTCACTGGGCAGCTCGCGGCTGTGCTTCCCTTTGTAGTCTGTAATAGTTTGCAAGCCCTGCCACATTAGACAAGCATCAGAGCCGGTGTAGTATAATTCAATCTTAGCCCTGTATTGACACTTTGCCTGTTTGATGGTTCGTCACCGGGCATAGCAGGATTTCTTTTAAGCTTCCGGGTTAGAGTCCCGCACCTTGAAAGCGGCAGCTCTACCCTTTAGCTCAGTGCGAATGTTGCCTGTAATCCATGGCTTCTGGTTGGAGTATGTACGTACAGTCACTGTCGGAACGACGTCCTCGATGCACTTATTGATGAAGCCAGTGACTGATGTGGTGTACTCCTCAATGCCATCGGAAGAATCCCGGAACACGTTCCAGCCTGTGATGGCAAAACAGTCCTGTAGTTTAGCATCTGCTTCATCTGACCACTTTTTTCATAGACCGAGTCACTGGTGCTTCCTGCTATAATTTTTGCTTGTAAGCAGAAATCAGTAGGATAGAGTTGTGGTCAGATTTACCAAATGGAGGGCAACAGAGAGCTTTGTACGCGTCTCTGTGTGTGGAGTTAAGGTGATCTAGAATTTTTGCAAAAGTAAAAGTTGTCAAAATATACATTTTATAAATACAGATACACAAACTACTTAAGTAGTACTTTAAAGTATTTTTACTTCAGTAATTTACACCACTGGACTTAAAAGGAACATTGTTTCACATGAGAACCTGATGTAACAATATTGAAACTGTAATGACACCTAGTGGACACCAAGATAAACTACACAACACACACAAACACAATAACCTTAAAACAGATGCTTTATATATTATTTTTTTATTAGCTAAACATGTCCAATCAAGGAGACATTTCAAAAGTCGGAATGTAAAGCACAAACGCCTGGAACGTTCTTCAAAAGCAGCTGTAGTGAGTGAAGTATATTGAGGTTACCTGAAATAAGTCAACAACATCTTCAACACAGACATATGTTACCTGCTATATTTGGGCAACAGGATTAACACAGAGAGAACTTGGCAAAATACATTGTATGTTTCTGTAGTACGAGTAGGCTGTTGTGTACAAGCCTCCTAGCTAATAAAATATTGGAGCTGGCTGTCATTTAGTTACTTTTTAACCAAAGCAATAGAGTTCACCGGCAAATGCAGACACACCAGAAATAATAACTAAACCAATGAACAAGAATTGCTTGTAGGCGACCAGAATGAGGACACATTTTTCTAAATAAATGTCAGTGAAAAACGTAATTAAACAGCCCACTCCCTGCCCGGTATCTTATTCTGCTGCTATACAACTTTGTATGGGTTGTTTGTTGGCAACTTTGTTATTTACAAAGCCTGTTCAACCTCTTTTGTATCATCTGAGATCCCCAAAGATTGGAAAGCTGCCGCGGTCATCCCTCTCTTCAAAGGGGGAGACACTCTAGACCCAAACTGTCATAGACCTATATCCATCCTGCCCAGCCTTTATAAAATCTTTAAAAGCCAAGTTAACCTGTCTATGATAGGGGGCAGTATTTTCACGGCCAGATGAAAAACGTACCCAAATTAAACGGCCTACTTCTTGTGCCCAGAGTCAAATACTTGCATATTATTATTATTAGATTTGGATAGAAAACACTCTAAAGTTTATAAAACTGTTTGAATGGTGTCTGTGAGTATAACATAACTCATATAGCAGGCAGAAAAACTGAGAAGATGACAACCAGGAAGTGAACTGTCATCCAATTCCTTGGCCTTGTTTTACTTCTCTATTGAATTTACACCATCAAAGCTGTCACGTTACACTTAACAATGCTTCTATTGGCTATCTAAAGGCGGCAGAAAGTGGATTGAAGGTTCTGCCATCTCTGGGCAGTTCACAGGAGCTCTCTTTGTGAGTGGTCAGCCTAGTGGCTCAGAGACAGGAGAGGCGCGCGCACTGAGGACTCCATGATTTTCTTCACCTGTTTGAATAAATACGAGATTATCCGGTTGGAATATTATCGCTATTTTACGAGGAAAATCGCATAAAAATGTATTTTAAACAGCGTTTGACATGCTTCTAAGTACGGTAAAGGAACATTTTGAAATTTTTTGTCACAATATGCGTCCGTGCGTCACCCTTCGGATAGTGACTTGAACCCACGAACAAAACGGAGCTATTTGAATATAACTATGGATTATTTGGGACCAAAACAACATTTGTTGTTGAAGTAGAAGTCCTGGGAGTGCATTCTGACGAAGAACAGCAAAGGTAATCCAATTTTTCTTAGAGTAATTCTGAGTTTAGTGAGCTCCAACTTGGTGGGTGTCAAATTAGCTAGCCTGTGATGGCCGGGCTATCTACTCAAAATATTGCAAAATGTGCTTTTGCCTCAATCCGGTTTCTGAAGGCTTTAGAGAGTCAATGAAAGCCTTAGAAAGTGTTACGTAACAGCCTATGTAACAGTGTAGGTTCCGTCCCTCTCTTCGCCCCAACCTGGGCTCGAACCAGGGACCCTTGCACACATCAACAACTGACACCCACGAAGCATCGTTACCCATCGCGCCACAAAAGCCGCGGCCCTTGCAACGCAAGGGGAAACCCTACTTCAAGTCTCAGAGCGAGTGACGTCACCGATTGAAACGCTATTAGCGCGCACCACCGCTAACTAACTAGCCATTTTACATTGGTTACACTTAGATGGTGTAAATTCGATAGAGAGCCAAAAGAAGGACAACAAATTGGCTGACAGGCCACTTCCTGGTTGACATCTTCTCAGGTTTTTGCCTACCATATGAGTTCTGTTATACTCACAGACACCATTCAAACAGTTTTAGAAACTTTAGAGTGTTTTCTATCCAAATCTACTAATTATATGCATATTCTAGTTTCTGGGCAAGAGTAGTGACCGGATTAAAACGGGCATGTTTTTTTTCACCCGGCCTTGAAAATACTGCCCCTATCCACAACAGGCTAGGTAAAGCCCCGCCTTATCTCAGCTCACTGGTCACCATAGCAACACCCACCCGTAGCAGGGGCTCCAGCAGGTATATTTCACTGGTCATCCCCAAAGCCAACACTTCCTTTGGTCGACTTTCCTTCCATTCTCTGCTGCCAATGACTAGAACGAATTACAAAAATCACTGAAGCTGGAGTCTTATGTCTCCCTCTCTAACTTTAAGCGTCAGCTGTCAGAGCAGCTTACCGATCACTGTACCTTGCTCCTTTGCACCCCAGTATCTCTACTTGTACATCATCATCTGCACATCTATCACTCCAGTGTTAATGCTAAATTGTAATTATTTTGACTCTATGGCCTATTTATTGCATTACCTCTTTCATTAAAGCGAAGACTGTTATTTTATCAAATCAATGAATTATTCTTTATGTCACGTTAGTCTCATTCCAAACGTCATAAATTGTTGGTTATCTGTACGAACCCAGTCTTCACTATGAAACATCCATACATCAATTGCCTTAATCATTTATTTACTAACTAGCTAAATAATCACAGAAATGCACAAACAAACACAGTAGATATGGTTACAATGAACCACAACTAGTTGCCAATGCTATACTTCAATCAAGTGATCTGGATACACTTATTGTGACGGTGGAGTTTGTAGTATTTATATCCACAGTGATTAATTGAAAAGATGATTTAACATTTCGTTACTGATAGTTTGTATGGATTATTTTTTAAATCCTTATTACCCAGCTGTACAGTAGGTGGCGGAATGCACATATCATTGTTGCGTTGTAGGTCAAAACATTTGTCTCTGTCTGGGCTGGAGAAGAGGGAAGATTCACACAGGTGAAAAAGATGGCGGAAGCGGATGATGAGGTCTGAATCTAATGGCGGTAAAATCAAGGAGAAGTGGAGTCCAAAACAAAGGAAAAAGGAACAAAGTAGAGAAGACAGAGAAGAGAATGTTACTTCGTATCTTGTAGGAGTACGGTTTGTAAATGAGGAGCAGCTGAACCAATTACCAATCTGGAGGAATCCATTTGAGGTATCCAAACTGGTGGAGAGAGTTCTGGGTAGAGTGAGGATCACTGGAGGCTGACTTGTTTAGATTTTTTGTGCATCTGAGGAACAGAAGAAACGTGTGTAGCGTCTCACCAGTTTGAAGTGTCGTGTGTGTTTCTTAGGAAAAGGGCACCTCTCAAGGGGGTAATATCTGGAGTCTAGTGGGAAGTCGATGTTGAAGAGATGAAAAATATTCCTGGAGTGATTGATGCACGTCGGATGAATCACATGGTGAATGAAGAAAAAGTGTAGAGTTTATCTGTTCTTTTGATATGGAGTCTCTCAAGTGCAGTTGGGGTATATTAACTACAGAGGCAGAGCATTTATCCCAAGACCAACGCAGTGGGATCATTGTATAGCTTTTGGTCATGTATCAAGTGTTTGCAGAAGGGAGAAGCCGAGATGTCCAAGTTGTGGAAAATATCATTTCATGTGTTATAAAAGTGATGAACATGTGACATGTTGTAATTGTGGTGGGAACCATGAGGCCACGTCTTCCTAATGCCCCACAAGGGGGAAACAGAATGAGGTGGCCAAAGCCAGGGCTGTCCAGAGCATTTTAGCAGCTGGGAAAAGGGTAAAGGGGTTGAATGGTGGATCAGAAGAGCCCATGGTAGTGGATAGGCCTACACTGCAGGATACAGACATTTTAAAGGTTAAGAAGGTGGACTTTGTGGTCCAGGAAAATTGAAATCATTGTGGATGTGGAGGAGCGGTTCCTGGGACTGAAAGATTTCTCAGCGAAGGAGTTACATGGAATATTGGCACAAGCCGTACCACCCTCTCAGGCCCTAGAGCCGTACCACCCTCTCAGGTCCTAGAGCCGTACCACCCTCTCAGGTCCTAGAGCCGTACCACTCTCTCAGGCCCTAGAGCCGTACCACCCTCTCAGGTCCTAGAGCCGTACCACCCTCTCAGGTCCTAGAGCCGGACCACCCTCTCAGGTCCTAGAGCCGGACCACCCTCTCAGGTCCTAGAGCCGGACCACCCTCTCAGGTCCTAGAGCCTGAAAAGGGACATAGAGAACTACAAGAAGGAAGAAGTGGGAGTTTGTTTGTTTTGGCAGTGTACTATTTTATTAGGGTGGATTAACTCTTGACGTTCCCCTAGGATAGGGGGCGCCACAGCGCATTTTGGAAAAAAATCGTTCCCATTTTCAACGGCCTACTAATCAAAGTCAGAAGCTAAGACATGCATATACTTATTTTATATGGATAGAAAACACCCTAAATTTTCTAAAACTGTTTGAATGGTGTCTGTGAGTATAACAGAACTCGTATGGCAGTCAAAACCCCGAGACCGATTGAACCAGGAAGTGGGAATCTGAATTGTCGACTCGACTTCACAGCCTTACCTGTAATTCACAACGTAAAAAAATGATAATTGAGCACTTTCCAGTGCTTCCACTAGATGTCCCCAGTCTTTACAAAGTGTTTTGAGGGTTCTGCGGTAGAAACTCAGTGAAAGAGACGATGTGGCAATTGGTCACTGTAGTAGGGCCATGAGCATTGTGACGTCGGCGGCCGTGTCTGCCCCCACCTTTGGAAGCCTTTTGAAACACAATGACATCGTCCCACTCGAATCTGATTGGCTCTCTTGTTGAAACAGGCCCTGACGATTATTTTATACAACGTTTGACATGTTTGAACGAACCTAACTAACCGTAAACAGTCATTTTGCGTTAGACAGGTGCCGCGCACGGATCAACATTTGATTACAGCCTTAGGACGCGCTAACAACAGGAAGCTAATGGAACATAAAGCATGGACTTTTTCGACCGAAAATACATTTGTCATGGACCTGGGACATCGGGAAGTGTTTTCTGATGAAGACAACTAAAGGTGAGGGATTATTGGCGATATTATACAATATCAGATGTTACTTGCTATTGTTCAAAGATGGCGCCGAGCTAGGTTTTCGAGCTCAATTTCTGGGTATCGCATCCCATTTGATCTCAAAGTGTGATTACCCTGTAAAGTTAATTTAAAATCTGTTTTGACGGGTGTTTTCAAGAGATATTCATCTATAAATCTTAGATTGACAATATATATTAAAAAAATCGTTTTCGAATAGTAATTTATAAAATTGTAGCACTGTTTCCCGGGACGCATTATATGGGAAAATAGTTAGTCAACCTCAGGTGCCGATGTAAAATGCTGTTTTTATATAGAAATATGACCTTTATTGAACAAAAGATTGCATGCTGTGTGTAACATGATGTCCTAGGTGTGTCATCTGATGAAGTTTGTAAAAGGTTAGTGCTGCATTTAGCTGTTTTTTGGTTATATGTGATGCGTGTGCTTGGTTGGAAAATTCATATGATGCGATTTTTACAAAGTACTCCTCTAACATAATCTAATATTGTGCTTTTCCTGTAAAACCTTTTTGAAATCGGACAACGAGGGTCGATTCAAGAGAGGTGTATCTATAAAACGATATGAGATAGCCCTATATTTGAAAAAAAAAAATATTGAATTTCGTTATGCTAATGTCGCTAGGAGTTTTCGCTGGAAAATGATCCCGCTAACGGGAAGAGACATTCAAGAGGTTTAAGTTAGTTTCACTATTACGCATGGATTTTACATTTTGGGGTTTCAAACCGTCAATTTGTTGGCAGCAATACACATTGGGGACATGAGCAGAACTCTGGAAGGGGAAAATGGAGTCCCTAGAGAAAGCAAGTCCAAGATGGGTGTCAGGGATGGAGCAGCAGTATTAACATAAGGAGACGTGAACGTGGAAAACGGAGAAGATAAGGAGGGAAAAGAGAGGGAAAAGAGGTCTAAGAGAGGGAGGGAAGAAGAGGGGGAGCTTGAGTTTGATAAAAATTGTGAAAAAAAGGGAGATGGTGAAGAATGGTAGGAAGTGTAAGCAGAGGGAGCTGAAGACAGGAGGAGAAATGGAAGTGAATGAGGGTGAAGTATCGGAGGTGGTCGGTGTAGTAAAGTTATCAGAGACCGAGGTATGCACCAAGGATCAGGAAAAAGATGAGTCTGTGACAGTAGGAGTGAAGTTTATGGAAAAAGTGGACTCTTGCCTTTTGGCTGATCCATTTGTGGTTTCACGGTGGGTGAAAAAAAGAGTTGGGTCATGTGGAGTCGGTGAGGGTAACCAGAAGTGGTCTAGTGATAATTGTTTGTGTTTCTGTTGGGCAGAGGAAGAATGCACTCGAAGTAAAATGAATGGGGGCAAGAAATGTGAATTGTTTCTTTCTCAAGAAAAGGGCACCAATGAAAGGAGTGATAACTGGGGTAGCAGTAAATAGAAAAGTTGACCAGCTGAGGGGAAAGAGTCCCGGTGTATGTGATGCTCGTTGTTTGATGCAACGCAGACAGGGTGGGGAGAGGGGGGAAACAGGAGTCATTGTCTGTTATTTTGAGTTTAGGAATAAATACATTTAATTAGTGGAGTAGGGGGGTGTTACTTTTATTTTATATAATTTTGAAATTAGTGAGTATAGTGTTAGATGGCAGGGTATTTATTCAGTACATTTTCTTTCTTATTCAAGTAAAGTATAAGGGAGTTGTACTCCAGGCTAGTAGGTGGCGGTAATGCAACAAATTGGATGCCAACCGCCGTTAAACCTCAGAAGAAGAAGATTGTTGGGAACGTCATTAGACGGAAGAGGAAGTACGTCATTATACTGAAGCGGAAGGAAAGTGTGTTTGAAACTAAAATCGCTAGTAGCAACCAGCATCAAACGTAACATTGCTTGTGAAATGGATATCATTTCTCGTTATGGTTTGTAGTTATAATGGCTTTGCTTCTGCTGTCTTTCAACAACATCCGAAGGTGGGTTGTTCACACCATCGCTTAGCTAGCTTCAGAAAGCTCAGCTACCTAGCTAGCTAAGTTAGCTAGTAAACAAAATGTAAGCTGGGTAGCAAAGATACATCCTGAAGTGATATAACGTTGTTAGCAATACGATGTGAAGTTATATGGTGTTATTCTCAATTTACTATCGTCTTAGATCATCCAGATGCAGGTTTATGTAGCTAATGTTAATTAGTTAACTGGGTCAGCATGTCATTACGTTAACTAGTTAACTGGGTCAGCATGCCATTACGTTAACTAGTTAACTGGTAATGTTGACATTATGGTCAACTGTGGTGCAGTGGTCTAAGGCACTTCATTTCAGTGCGTCACTACAGACCCTGGGTCGATTCCAGGCTGTATCACATCTGGCCGTGTTTAGGAGTCCCAGAGGGTGGCGCACAATTGGCCCAGCGTCGCCCGGGTTTTAGCCCGTGTAGGCCGTCATTGTAAATAAGAATTTGTTCTTAACTGACTTCTCTAGTTAAATAAAGGTTGCAAAAAATGACAATTTCCAGTGACACAGTAGCCAGCTAGCTCTGCAGACCCTATTCTACTTCAGTAGCCAGCTAGCTCTGCAGACCCTGTTCTACTTCAGTAGCCAGCTAGCTCTGCAGACCCTGTTCTACTTCAGTAGCCAGCTAGCTCTGCAGACCCTGTTCTACTTCAGTAGCCAGCTAGCTCTGCAGACCCTGTTCTACTTCAGTAGCCAGCTAGCTCTGCAGACCCTGTTCTACTTCAGTAGCCAGCTAGCTCTGCAGACCCTGTTCTACTTCTAGGAAACCTGCTATTAATTGCATGTTGTTCAGTGATTCCGTTTTATTGATCAACGAACGTGAAATACAATGTATCAAGTGTATGAGTCTGTCCTCATTGCACGTCTGTTATTTGATGTCGCACCTCAAATGATGAGCTGGTGGACTGAGACCAGATGGGGGGTGAAATAGGTGGTGACATGACAGTGTGTTATCAGAGGCCTGAGGCCAGATGGGGGGGGTGAAATAGTGTGTTATCAGAGGCCTGAGACCAGATGGGGGGGTGAAATAGGTGGTAACATGACAGTGTGTTATCAGAGGACTGAGACCAGATGGGGGGTGTAATAGGTGGTGACATGACAGTGTGTTATCAGAGGCCTGAGGCCAGATGGGGGGGGTGAAATAGTGTGTTATCAGAGGCCTGAGACCAGATGGGGGGGTGAAATAGGTGGTAACATGACAGTGTGTTATCAGAGGACTGAGACCAGATGGGGGGTGTAATAGGTGGTGACATGACAGTGTGTTATCAGAGGACTGAGACCAGATGGGGGGGTGTAATAGGTGGTGACATGACAGTGTGTTATCAGAGGACTGAGACATTACATTACATTACATTTAAGTCATTTAGCAGACGCTCTTATCCAGAGCGACTTACAAATTGGTGCATTCACCTTATGATATCCAGTGGAACAACCACTTTACAATAGTGCATCTAGTTCTTTTGGGGGGGGGGGGGTTAGAAGGATTACTTTATCCTATCCCAGGTATTCCTTAAAGAGGTGGGGTTTCAGGTGTCTCCGGAAGGTGGTGATTGACTCCGCTGTCCTGGTGTCGTGAGGGAGCTTGTTCCACCATTGGGGTGCCAGAGCAGCGAACAGTTTTGACTGGGCTGAGCGGGAACTGTGCTTCCTCAGAGTTAGGGAGGCGAGCAGGCCAGAGGTGGATGAACGCAGTGCCCTTGTTTGGGTGTAGGGCCTGATCAGAGCCTGAAGGTACGGAGGTGCCGTTCCCCTCACAGCTCCGTAGGCAAGCACCATGGACTTGTAGCGGATGCGAGCTTCAACTGGAAGCCAGTGGAGAAAGCGGAGGAGCGGGGTGACGTGAGAGAACTTGGGAAGGTTGAACACCAGATGGGCTGCGGCGTTCTGGATGAGTTGTAGGGGTTTAATGGCACAGGCAGGGAGCCCAGCCAACAGCGAGTTGCAGTAATCCAGACGGGAGATGACAAGTGCCTGGACTAGGACCTGCGCCGCTTCCTGTGTGAGGCAGGGTCGTACTCTGCGAATGTTGTAGAGCATGAACCTGCAGGATCGGGTCACCGCCTTGATGTTAGTGGAGAACGACAGGGTGTTGTCCAGGGTCACGCCAAGGTTCTTAGCACTCTGGGAGGAGGACACAAGGGAGTTGTCAACCGTGATGGTGAGATCATGGAACGGGCAGTCCTTCCCCGGGAGGAAGAGCAGCTCCGTCTTGACGAGGTTCAGCTTGAGGTGGTGAGCCGTCATCCACACTGATATGTCTGCCAGACATGCAGAGATGCGATTCGCCACCTGGTTATCAGAAGGGGGAAAGGAGAAGATTAATTGTGTGTCGTCTGCGTAGCAATGATAGGAGAGACCATGTGAGGATATGACCGAGGCAAGTGACTTGGTGTATAGTGAGAATAGGAGAGGGCCTCGAACAGAGCCCTGGGGGACACCAGTGGTGAGAGCACGTGGTGCGGAGACAGATTCTCGCCACGCCACCTGGTAGGAGCGACCTGTCAGGTAGGACGCAATCCAAGCGTGGGCCGCGCCGGAGATGCCCAGCTCGGAGAGGGTGGAGAGGAGGATCTGATGGTTCACAGTATCAAAGGCAGCAGACTGCTCTCATCCTTCTAGACCTGAGGAGAGAGAGTTAGCTTTAGCAGTGCGGAGAGCCTCCGTGACACAGAGAAGAGCAGTCTCAGTTGAATGCCCAGTCTTGAAACCTGACTGATTAGGATCAAGAAGGTCATTCTGAGAGAGATGGCAGGAGAGCTGGCCAAGGACGGCACGTTCAAGAGTTTTGGAGAGAAAAGAAAGAAGGGATATTGGTCTGTAGTTGTTGATATCGGAGGGATCGAGTGTAGGTTTTTTCAGAAGGGGTGCAACTCTCGCTCTCTTGAAGACGGAAGGGACGTAGCCAGCGGTCAAGGATGAGTTGATGAGCGAGGTGAGGTAGGGGAGAAGGTCTCCGGAAATGGTCTGGAGAAGAGAGGAGGGGATAGGGTCAAGTGGGCAGGTTGTTGGGCGGCCGGCCGTCACGAGACGCGAGATTTCATCTGGAGAGAGAGGGGAGAAAGAGGTCAAAGCACAGGGTAGGGCAGTGTGAGCAGGACCAGCGGTGTCGTTTGGCTTAGCAAACGAGGATCGGATGTCATCAGCCTTCTTTTCAAAATGGTTGACGAAGTCATCCGCAGAGAGAGAGGAGGGGGGGAGGGGGAGGAGGATTCAGGAGGGAGGAGAAGGTAGCAAAGAGCTTCCTAGGGTTAGAGGCAGATGCTTGGAATTTAGAGTGGTAGAAAGTGGCTTTAGCAGCAGAGACAGAAGAGGAAAATGTAGAGAGGAGGGCGTGAAAGGATGCCAGGTCCGCAGGGAGGCGAGTTTTCCCTCATTTCCGCTCGGCTGCCCGGAGCCCTGTTCTGTGAGCTCGCAGTGAGTCGTCGAGCCACGGCGCAGGAGTGGAGGACCGAGCCGGCCTGGAGGATAGGGGACAGAGAAAATCAAAGGATGCAGAAAGGGAGGAGAGGAGGGTTGAGGAGGCAGAATCAGGAGATAGGTTGGAGAAGGTTTGAGCAGAGGGAAGAGATGATAGGATGGAAGAGGAGAGAGTAGCAGGAGAGAGAGAGCGAAGGTTGGGACGGCGCAATACCATCCGAGTAGGGGCAGAGTGAGAAGTGTTGGATGAGAGCGAGAGGGAAAAGGATACAAGGTAGTGGTCGGAGACTTGGAGGGGAGTTGCAATGAGATTAGTGGAAGAACAGCATCTCGTAAAGATGAGGTCAAGCGTATTGCCTGCCTTGTGAGTAGGGGGGAAGGTGAGAGGGTGAGGTCAAAAGAGGAGAGGAGTGGAAAGAAGGAGGCAGAGAGGAATGAGTCAAAGGTAGACGTGGGGAGGTTAACCTCTCTGGGGTATGTGGGACGATTTCGTCCCACCTACGTAACAGCTACTGAAATTCCAGTGGCGCGATTTTTGAATCGTTAGAAATACTATTACTTCAATTTCTCAAACATATGACTATTTTACAGCTATTTAAAGACAAGAATCTCGTTAATCTAACCCCACTGTCCGATTTCAAAAAGGCTTTACAACGAAAGCAAAACATTAGATTATGTCAGCAGAGTGCCCAGCCAGAAAAAATCTGACAGCCATTTTTCAAGCTAGCATATCATGTCACATAAACCCAAACCACAGCTAAATGCAGCACTAACCTTTTATGATCTTCATCAGATGACACACCTAGGACATTGTGTTATACAATACATGCATGTCTGTTCAATCAAGTTCATATTTATATCAAAAAACAGCTTTTTGCATTAGCATGTGACGTTCAGAAAAAGCATAACCCCCGCAAACTTCCGTTGAATTTACTAACAGTTTGCTAAATTACTCACGATAAACGTTCACAAAAAGCATAACAATTATTTTAAGAATTATAGATACATTACTCCTCTATGCACTCGATATGTCCGATTTTAAAATAGCTTTTCGGATGAAGCACATTTTGCAATAATCTAAGTACATAGCCCGGCATTACAGGGCTAGCTATTTAGATACCCACCCAGGTCAGCCTCCACCAAAATCACATTTCCTATAAGAAAAATGTTCTTACCTTGCTTGTTCTTCATCAGAATACACTGCCAGGACTTCTACTTCAATAACAAATGTTGGTTTGGTCCCAAATAATCCATCGTTATATCCAAACAGCGACGTTTTGTTCGTGAGTTCTAGAATGCTTCTTCACGGTCCCGCGCATGGCGCATTGGCGTGTCAAAAATGTCTAAATATTCCATTACCGTACTTCGAAGCATGTCAACCGCTGTTTAACCTGTTGAGGATCTTATCCCGATCTTATCCCGGTATTGGGATTCATTGTCATGTGACCATGGCGGGGAATTCAAAACTGCAAGAGTAATCATTTCAAAAAATCAAATAATCAACTATTTTCCTCCATTTGAAAGATATATCTCCTAAATCTAACCACGCTGTCCGATTTTCAGAGGCATTACGGAGAATGCATAAAGTTAGGTTATGTGAGGAGAGTACATTGACAATAGCTGCGTGTAATGTTTAGCCAATTCAAAGAAGGGCATCAACAGACAGAAAACTAGCTAGAATTATGCACTTACCTTTGACAATCTGCATCAGATGACACTCATAGGACATTATGTTATACAATACATGCATTTTTAGTTCCATCAAGTTCATATTTATATCCAAAAACAGCATTTACAGTCGCGGTGAAATTCAGAATTTTTTTCGGCTCGAATGCACCCAGTGAATCCAGCATTACAAATCACGGAATTACTATTCGAAAACATTGGTAAATTATAATATTGTCATTCAAAGAATAATATATTATCATCTCGTAATTGCTACCGAATGGCCAGATCTCAAAATAACTTTACTGGGAAATCACATTTTGCATAAACTGGGTACTATGCTAACAACAATAAGCTATATGCTAAGCTAAGCTAAGCTATACCGTTAGCATTAGCATCATCTAATATCGATAATAACATTCTAAATATCCCCTTACCTTTGATTATCTCCATCAGAAGGCGCTGCCAGAGATCCCAGGTCCAGAACAAATGTGGTTTCTTTTGACAAAGTTCATAATTTATGTCCAAATAGTTAGCGTTCAGTAGGCTCCCACAAAATGAGGTGGGCAGTGTAAAGTCACGTCGAAAAGCTAAAGAAAACCTAGTAAATAATCTATTTACGTTTGTTTAAACATGTCAAACGTTGTTTAGCACTAATCTTTTGTTCCATTTTTAACGTGAAACATCAGTAAACATCAGTAATATTTTCACACAACCTATCAAGTGTCTAGAATAAACGATAATGACAAAGGCACTCTTCTCAGATTCATGCGCAGGCGCAAAAAATGAAGTGATGACGTGTCAACTTGTAAGCTTTCTAATTCGGTCTGTATTCATGACAGATGCTTCCAACAACTTTCTAAAGATCGTTGACATCTAGTGGAAGCAGTAGGAGTTGCGAACTGAATCCTTTCTCACTGTGGTATCTTTAAAACAATGACACTAAATAGTACAGTCACAAAATTCTCATTTTTTTTTAATCTATTTTTCACAGGTTTTTGCCTGCAATATGAGTTTTGTTATACTTACAGACACCATTCAAACTGTTTTAGAAAATTCAGAGTGTTTTCTATCCGAATGTGTTAATAATATGCATATCCTAGCTTCTGAGTTGGTGTAGGAGGCAGTTAAAAATGGGCACATATTTCTTTCAAAATTCTCAATACTGCCCCCGTGGCCCGTAGAGGTTAAAACCAATTTTTATGCCATTTAACTCGTAGATTAGTGATAATATTCCGACCGGGAGTATGCATTGAGCCTAAACAGCCGAATAAAATTTATCCTCAGAAGCGACTCATGCACGCGCCTCATTCAAAGGTCCTCGGAGCAGCCACTTACAAAAGGTGATAATGTGTTTCAGCCTGAGGCTCCCTCGTCAACCTTCAGTTATTTCCCGGGCTCTGAGAGCCTATCGGAGCCCTGGGAATTGTCACGTTACAGCTAAGATCCTTACCTTTCAATAAAAAGATGCAAGACGCACGACTCCTTGTCAGACAGGGTACTTCCTGCTTGAAACCTTGTCAGGTTTTTGCCTGCCATAGGAGTTCTGTTATACTCACAGACACCATTCAAACAGTTTTAGAAAATTCAGAGTGTTTTCTATCCAAACCTGAACAATAATATGCATATTCTAGCTTCTGAGTTGGTGTAGGAGGCAGTTAAAAATGGGAACATATTTTTTCCAAAATTCTCAATACTGCCCCCTAGCCCAGACAGGTTAAAGTCACCCAGAACTGTGAGAGGTGAGCCATCCTCAGGGAAGGAACTTATCAAGGCATCAAGCTCATTGATGAACTCTCCAAGGGAACCTGGAGGGCGATAAATGATAAGGATGTTAAGCTTGAAAGGGCTGGTAACTGTGACAGCATGTAATTCAAATGAGGAGATAGACAGATGGGTCAGGGGAGAAAGAGAGAATGTCCACTTGGGAGAGATGAGGATTCCAGTGCCACCACCCCGCTGGCTCGATGCTCAAGGGGTATGCGAGAACATGTAGGCAGACGAGGAGAGAGTAGTAGGAGTAGCAGTGTTATCTGTGGTAATCCATGTTTCCGTCAGCGCCAGGAAGTCTAGGGACTGGAGGGTAGCATAGGCTGAGATGAACTCAGCCTTGTTGGCCGCAGACCGGCAGTTCCAGAGGCTGCCGGAGACCTGGAACTCCACGTGGGTCGTGCGCGCTGGGACCACCAGGTTAGAGTGGCAGCGGCCACAAGGTGTGAAGATGGGGGGTGAAATAGGTGGTGACATGACAGTGTGTTATCAGAGGCCTGAGACCAGATGGGGGGGTGTAATAGGTGGTGACATGACAGTGTGTTATCAGAGGACTGAGACCAGATGGGGGGGTGAAATAGGTGGTGACGTGAGGGGGGGTATAATTTGTGTAACTTTCCAACAGGAATCTGTTCCAAAAACTTTGTAAATATCAAGGTTGCCAACAAACAACTCAAACAAAGTCTTATAACGGTAAAATGAGATACCGGGTAGGAAGTGAACAATGTAATAATGTTTTTCAACCACCACGTTTATTCTGAAAAATGTCTCTTCGTTCTGGTAGCCTCCACCATTCCTCGTTCGTTGGTTTAGTTATTATTTCCGGTGTTCCTGCATTCGCCAGGTGAACTCTGTTGCGCCTCAATTAGGGAATCGCTATGGTTGAAATGTAACTAATGACTGCCAGCCCCAGTATTTTATTAGCTAGGTGGCTTGGACACAATTGTTACCGATGATACTGTATACACCAGCCTACTCATACTACAGAAACATACATTGTATTTTGCCAAGTTCTCTCTGTGTTAATCCTGTTTCCCAAATGTATCAGCTAACTTGTGTCTGTGTCGATGTTGTTTAGTTCAACTTGCCTAGTTAAATAAAGATTAAATAAATTAGAACATATAAAATATATGCTTTGACCTATTCCAGGTAACCTAAAGATGCTTGATTCACTACAGCTGCTTTTGAAGAACTTTCCAGTCGTTTGTGCTTTACATTCTGACTCTACATTCCGACTCTACATTCCGACTCTACATTCCGACTCTACATTCTGACTTTTGAATGTCTGTTTATTGGACATATATATTAGTGTCTAATAAAACAGAGCAACGTATGTAAAGCATCCCATCTGTTTTAAGGTTATAGTTAGTGTGATGTAGTTCCTCTTGATGTCCACTAGGTGTCAGCACAGTTTCAATAATGTCACACCAGGTTCACAACATGTTTTCATGTTGTGAATACTTCATGTGTAGACCTTACAGTGAAATGCTGACTTACAAGCCCTTAACCAACAATTTAGTTTTAAGAAAAATATTGTGTTAAGTAAAAAATAAGAAATAAAAGTAACAAATAACTAAAGAGCTGCAGTAAAATCAAAATAGCGAGGCTCTATACATGGGGTACCGGTTAGTCGAGGTAATTGAGGTGTTCCTTTCAAGTCCAGTGGTGTAAATTACTCAACAAAAATGTATTTAAACTACTCCACTACATTCCGTTTATATATCTGTTTATTTTGTATCTGTACTTTTACTCTTTCTGTTTCTTTACAACTTTACATTTTACTTCACTACATTTCTAAATAAAATAATGTATTTTTTACTCCATACAGTTTCCCTGGCACACAAAAGTACTTGTTTTATTTCGAATGCTGAGCCGGACAGGAAAATGGTCCAATTCACACACTTGTCAAGAGAACATCCCTGGTCATCCCTACTGCCTCAGATCTGGAGGACTCACTAAACAGAGAGCGTCCCTGGTCATCCCTACTGCCTCTCATCTGGAGGACTCACTAAACAGAGAACATCCCTGGTCGTCCCTACTGCCTCTGATCTGGAGGACTCACTAAACAGAGAGCATCCCTGGTCGTCCCTACTGTCTCTGATCTGGAGGACTCACTAAACAGATGTCATCCCTACTGCCTCTGATCTGGAGGACTCACTAAACAGAGAACATCCCTGGTCATCCCTACTGCCTCTCATCTGGAGGACTCACTAAACAGAGAACATCCCTGGTCATCCCTACTGCCTCTGATCTGGAGGACTCACTAAACTGAGAACATCCCTGGTCATCCCTACTGCCTCTGATCTGGAGGACTCACTAAACGCATGCTTCATTTGTAAATGATGTCTGATTGTTGGAGTGTTCCCCTGGTTATTTCTATAATAAAATAACAAGAGAATCGTGCTGTCTGGTTTGCTTAATATATGGAAGGTCAAATCATTTATACTTTTACCACTGATACTGAAGTATATTTTATCAATGACGTTTACTTAGTATTTTACTGGGTGACTTTCACTTTTACTTGAGTCATTTTCTATTAACATCTTATTATTGTACCTTTTTCCCTTCATTTGCCTACTACTGTCTATAAGCTGTCATAACATGTGGGTTTTTTCATGGGGACCAGGTATCGGAACGCCTTTGAAGGGTCTACAAAGCCCCCAGGTAAAAGTTGGCTTTTGAAGACAAGGATTGTATTGTTACTCCACGACATAATATGTTATCACAACTCTATTAAAAGGACATTCTACACAAGGTGTCACTTCATTCCTTCTGGTTAGGAATGGGGAACGAGTGCTCTCTCTTGGGAAAAAAAACATGTTTATACCTATGCAGTACCTTTAGCAATAATAATAATAAACCTCTACTTTAGTAAAGAAAACAATTATGACAGGTGTGTTGTAATAAAAATGAGTGGTGTCCACTGACTAAATGCAGTCTTTCTGGAAAACCCAGATATTCACAAAGTGTTTGATGAATGACACGTTGTTTCTTCATGCAAAATAGATTTGGCCTTTAAAATTCAATTAAGCTGCTTTATTTTCAGGGTTTAGTGAAGGTGGGTCATTTTTTACCCTTGGGACAGTGGGAGTAAACAGACTGCTAAGACTACACAAGGGTTAAGTCAAGTATTTACAAGGTGTCTAGTCATTTCTGGTCGTTAATGTCTAATTGACCACACATTAGTGCAAGTTGAAGTGTTCTCAGTGCTACACAGGTGTCTGTAGTCTAGGTGCTCGTTATAAGTGCTTGAAATCATAGATTGCCGTGTTCCAGAGCATCAAGACTGTGATCGAAGGGTGAATTGTGACTGAATTACTGAGCTACAAATAATATTAAGTAGTTATTTATCAGTCAAGGTTACTCTAAATCCCTCTCGACTCGCCTTAAAAGTCATCTGCAATGTGGAACCTCCAACAATTCATTGACACAGTTGTGACTGGTAAGGTTTATTTGTTATAGCATCACATTTTACACAAGACATGCCAAAATTCATATAAAGATCATTTTAACATACACACGCCATTGTCATGTCTCATTGTGCCTCCTCCAGACTCCTTCATGGCCGTCGGCCAGCTCTTTCACATCAACCATCTAATTGAGGTGAAAGGACGTGACCCTCCAATCTAAAATGTAAAACTTCACATTTCAAAAGTAGTGTAATGAAAACATTTCACCAAATTATATTTCAGAGTGTCATGTCCCTTAAATTACATTTCTTGAATTTGAAAATTCTGTGGTAAAGGAGGTTATTGGGGGCCTTGAGGCACAAGAGGAATTGAAATAGGATTTTTATAATGCTGTAATATTATAATGCTATGATATTATAATACTATAATGTTATAATGCTATAATGCTTTAATGCTATAATGTTATAATGCTATAATGCTAAGTCCATTCCTGTGTTTGAATTGATATTAGATGACCCACTGTTGACAAAGTGTTTGAAGAAGGGTTGTTGCAGTCAGTCAGTCATCCATGTTATATGAAACGATAGGGTGGTGACCACCGTAGGGGTCATCCATGCTATATGAAACGATAGGGTGGTGACCACCGTAGGGGTCATCCATGCTATATGAAACGATAGGGTGGTGACCACCGTAGGGGTCATCCATGCTATATGAAACGATAGGGTGGTGACCACCGTAGGGGTCATCCATGCTATATGAAACGATAGGGTGGTGACCACCGTAGGGGTCATCCATGCTATATGAAACGATAGGGTGGTGACCACCGTAGGGGTCGTCCATGCTATATGAAACGATAGGGCGGTGACCACCGTAGGGGTCATCCATGCTATATGAAACGATAGGGTGGTGACCACCGTAGGGGTCATCCATGCTCTATGAAACGATAGGGTGGTGACCACCGTAGGGGTCATCCATGCTATATGAAACGATAGGGTGGTGACCACCGTAGGGGTCATCCATGCTCTATGAAACGATAGGGTGGTGACCACCGTAGGGGTCATCCATGCTATATGAAACGATAGGGTGGTGACCACCGTAGGGGTCATCCATGCTATATGAAACGATAGGGTGGTGACCACCGTAGGGGTCATCCATGCTATATGAAACGATAGGGTGATGACCACCGTAGGGGTCATCCATGTTATATGAAACGATAGGGTGATGACCACCGTAGGGGTCATCTGGAATTTAGAATGATCAAAGGGTCAACGGTCCAATTCCTGATCTTTAGGCCCAGAATGGCACTAGTAACACATGCAGGTGAAATACCCTGTAATTGACCAGAATGACTGATTGCGTTATCAGACAAGCATGGATGCATTACCCTAATAATGTTTTTGCCTTTACAGTTATGGAAATATACAGAAATGTTGAAGTGTGTTTTCTGCAGCACCAATTAGGACCGTTCTCCTATGATGTAGTCGACCCTATCAGAAAACATTTACTCACTTTTTGCTTTTATACAAAAAACATGCCATTTCTCCATTTTGGTGAAAAGTGGGCCATTAGCTAAACCACAACCTTCCTGTCCAAAGACATTCATGAACTACTGAAACTATATCTGACAGTTTGGGGAGGAATTCATTCTAACGGGTGAAAAATGAACCGGGTCTTTTCTGTGTATGTGCCGGTCTTTAAACATAAATGTAAATATAGAAAATATACTAATAATGCATCCAGTCTCTGGTTATTGGTGATACTTCCCATTCTGCCTGATTGTGACCTTTGACCCCTTGCACATGGCCTTAAATTTCCACATTCTGGATGACATCCTGACAGACTTTGTTGGTATTTCACTGTTTGATCTAGCATGTGACTGTTTTTTCCCCAGCACTTGTCCCATGTTGGCTGGCCTACTATGCAGTTAAATGGAAAGGTTCTGTAAATATTTGTACATAATTTGGTCGGATGTCTGTGTAACTAATGATGATCATGATTTCAATTCAGTTTAATGACATCACTCACTTCTCCTGAAGGACGTACATAATACTATTCACTATTCACCATAAATGTATAAGCATTAGATTGGCTATGCATTAGTATATATGGTATATATGTTATATATTAGTATATATATATATGCATTAGTATATATGTTATATAGTATATATGTTATATATTAGTATATATATATGCATTAGTATATATGTTTTATAGTATATATGTTATATATTAGTATATATATATATAAATGCATTAGTATATATGTTAAATAATATATATGTTATATATTAGTATATATATATACATATGCATTAGTGTATATATATTAGTATATATGTTATATAGTGTGTGTGTGTGTATATATATATATATATATATATATGCATGGACTAAAATGAGTTAGCACCATATGTCCTCTACATGCTGAGAATTGAATGGGTGACCATTGAATGGGAGAACTGAGATGTTTGGTACTAATTACTCCCTCAGTGAAGCTGCTTAGACAGGATTGGGCCGTTCAAACCAAGGGCTCCACGACATGGGTTTAACCCTTCTAGTTATTTATAATCAGAGACTTTTAGGGAGGAACAAAGGAGGGATATATGTAAAGATTGAGCGAGCCACTATTGTCGGCTTGACAACCCAATCGTGTTATTTGCATATAATAGACTTTTGACCTCTGACCTGTATACTGTCAGATATCTGACCTCTGACCTGTATACTGTCAGATATCTGGTCCAGTGGAAACACTTGAGCCTCTGACCTGTATACTGTCAGATATCTGGTCCAGTGGAAACACTTGAGCCTCTGACCTGTATACTGTCAGATATCTCGTCCAGTGGAAACACTTGAGCCTCTGACCTGTATACTGTCAGATATCTGGTCCAGTGGAAACACTTGAGCCTCTGACCTGTATACTGTCAGATATCTGGTCCAGTGGAAACACTTGAGCCTCTGACCTGTATACTGTCAGATATCTGGTCCAGTGGAAACACTTGAGCCTCTGCGTCATCCGCGTCAGCAATAACTCATCACTCCTACTCCAGGTAAATTCATTAGCATGAAGTTTGATACCCATATGACCCCACTCAACCCCAGGGGCCAAGTCTCAACATTCAATCTAACCTGGGGCCTTACGTATCAACATTCAATCTAACCTGGGGCCTGACGTATCAACATTCAATCTAACCTGGAGCCTTACGTATCAACATTCAATCTAACCTGGGGCCTGACGTATCAACATTCAATCTAACCTGGGGCCTGACGTATCAACATTCAATCTAACCTGGGGCCTGACGTATCAACATTCAATCTAACCTGGGGCCTTACGTATCAACATTCAATCTAACCTGGGGCCTGACGTATCAACATTCAATCTAACCTGGGGCCTGACGTATCAACATTCAATCTAATCTGGGGCCTGACGTATCAACATTCAATCTAACCTGGGGCCTTACGTATCAACATTCAATCTAACCTGGGGCCTGACGTATCAACATTCAATCTAACCTGGGGCCTGACGTATCAACATTCAATCTAACCTGGGGCCTTACGTATCAGCATTCAATCTAACCTGGGGCCTTACGTATCAGCATTCAATCTAACCTGGGGCCTGACGTATCAACATTCAATCTAACCTGGGGCCTTACGTATCAACATTCAATCTAACCTGGGGCCTTACGTATCAACATTCAATCTAACCTGGGGCCTTACGTATCAACATTCAATCTAACCTGGGGCCTTACGTATCAACATTCAATCTAACCTGGGGCCTTACTTATCAACATTCAATCTAACCTGGGGCCTGACGTATCAACATTCAATCTAACCTGGGGCCTGACGTATCAAGTGTCTGTGGTGGATGAATTAGTTGGGTAACATAGATAATCAAGATGTCTTATCTGTATAATATGTTTATGTGATATACTTGTTATTAGAATGTATCCCTTTGGAGTCTGGTGTTGGCAGTTGCACTTCTTCCCTCAGCTGGGGCTCAGTCACCTGGGGCTCAGTCACCTGGGACTCAGTCACCTGGGCCCAGAGAGGGGAGAGGTCAGGCTTGTTTTTTACATGTCCCTGGTGCTATGCAGAATATCAGAAAGGGAAGAGGACAGGATGGAACATTGTCTTCATATGTGAATGTATCTGTTAAACCATGTGAAAGCATGGCATGATTAATGGGGAACCAATTACTTGTCTCATTTACATTTACATTTAAGTCATTTAGCAGACGCTCTTATCCAGAGTGACTTACAAATTGGTGCATTCACCTTATGATATCCAGTGGAACAACCACTTTACAATAGTGCATCTAAATCTTTTGGGGGGGGGGTTAGAAGGATTACTTTATCCTATCCCAGGTATTCCTTAAAGAGGTGGAGTTTCAGGTGTCTCCGGAAGGTGGTGATTGACTCCGCTGTCCTGGCGTCGTGAGGGAGCTTGTTCCACCATTGGGGTGCCAGAGCAGCGAACAGTTTTGACTGGGCTGAGCGGGAGCTGTGCTTCCTCAGAGGTAGGGAGGCGAGCAGGCCAGAGGTGGATGAACGCAGTGCCCTTGTTTGGGTGTAGGGCCTGATCAGAGCCTGAAGGTACGGAGGTGCCGTTCCCCTCACAGCTCCGTAGGCAAGCACCATGGTCTTGTAGCGGATGCGAGCTTCAACTGGAAGCCAGTGGAGAGAGCGGAGGAGCGGGGTGACGTGAGAGAACTTGGGAAGGTTGAACACCAGACGGGCTGCGGCATTCTTGATGAGTTGTAGGGGTTTAATGGCACAGGCAGGGAGCCCTGCCAACAGCGAGTTGCAGTAATCCAGACGGGAGATGACAAGTGCCTGGATTAGGACCTGCGCCGCTTCCTGTGTGAGGCAGGGTCGTACTCTGCGAATGTTGTAGAGCATGAACCTACAGGATCGGGTCACCGCCTTGATGTTAGTGGAGAACGACAGGGTGTTGTCCAGGATCACGCCAAGGTTCTTAGCACTCTTGGAGGAGGACACAAGGGAGTTGTCAACCGTGATGGCGAGATCATGGAACGGGCAGTCCTTTCCCGGGAGGAAGAGCAGCTCCGTCTTGCCGAGGTTCAGCTTGAGGTGGTGATCCATCATCCACACTGATATGTCTGCCAGAAATGCAGAGATGCGATTCGCCGCCTGGTTATCAGAAGGGGGAAAGGAGACGATTAATTGTGTGTCGTCTGCATAGCAATGATAGGAGAGACCATGTGAGGATATGACAGAGCCAAGTGACTTGGTGTATAGTGAGAATAGGAGAGGGCCTAGAACAGAGCCCTGGGGGACACCAGTGGTGAGAGCGCGTGGTGCGGAGACAGATTCTCGCCACGCCACCTGGTAGGAGCGACCTGTCAGGTAGGACGCAATCCAAGCGTGGGCCGCGCCGGAGATGCCCAACTCGGAGAGGGTGGAGAGGAGGATCTGATGGTTCACAGTATCAAAGGCAGCAGATAGGTCTAGAAGGATGAGAGCAGAGGAGAGAGAGTTAGCTTTAGCAGTGCGCAGAGCCTCCGTGACACAGAGAAGAGCAGTCTCAGTTGAATGCCCAGTCTTGAAACCTGACTGATTAGGATCAAGAAGGTCATTCTGAGAGAGATAGCAGGAGAGCTGGCCAAGGACGGCACGTTCAAGAGTTTTGGAGAGAAAAGAAAGAAGGGATACTGGTCTGTAGTTGTTGACATCGGAGGGATCGAGTGTAGGTTTTTTCAGAAGGGGTGCAACTCTCGCTCTCTTGAAGACGGAAGAGACGTAGCCAGCAGTCAAGGATGAGTTGATGAGCGAGGTGAGGTAGGGGAGAAGGTCTCCGGAAATGGTCTGGAGAAGAGAGGAGGGGATAGGGTCAAGTGGGCAGGTTGTTGGGCGGCCGGCCGTCACAAGACGCGATATTTCATCTGGAGAGAGAGGAGAAAGAGGTCAAAGCACAGGGTAGGGCAGTGTGAGCAGGACCAGCGGTGTCGTTTGACTTAGCAAACGAGGATTGGCTATCATCAACCTTCTTTTCAAAATGGTTGACGAAGTCATCCGCAGAGAGGGAGGAGGGGGGGGGGGGGAGGGGGAGGAGGATTCAGGAGGGAGGAGAAGGTAGCAAAGAGCTTCCTAGGGTTAGAGGCAGATGCTTGGAATTTAGAGTGGTAGAAATTGGCTTTAGCAGCAGAGACAGAAGAGGAAAATGTAGAGAGGATGGCGTGAAAGGATGCCAGGTCCGCAGGGAGGCGAGTTTTCCTCCATTTCCGCTCGGCTGCCCGGAGCCCTGTTCTGTGAGCTCGCAGTGAGTCGTCGAGGCACGGCGCAGGAGTGGAGGACCGAGCCGGCCTGGAGGATAGGGGACAGAGAAAATCGAAGGATGCAGAAAGGGAGGAGAGGAGGGTTGAGGAGGCAGAATCAGGAGATAGGTTGGAGAAGGTTTGAGCAGAGGGAAGAGATGATAGGATGGAAGAGGAGAGAGTAGCGGGAGAGAGAGAGCGAAGGTTGGGACGGCGCAATACCATCCGAGTAGGGGCAGAGTGAGAAGTGTTGGATGAGAGCGAGAGGGAAAAGGATACAAGGTAGTGGTCGGAGACTTGGAGGGGAGTTGCAATGAGATTAGTGGAAGAACAGCATCTAGTAAAGATGAGGTCAAGCGTATTGCCTGCCTTGTGAGTAGGGGGGGAAGGTGAGAGGGTGAGGTCAAAGGAGGAGAGGAGTGGAAAGAAGGAGGCAGAGAGGAATGAGTCAAAGGTAGACGTGGGGAGGTTAAAGTCACCCAGAACTGTGAGAGGTGAGCCATCCTCAGGGAAGGAACTTATCAAGGCATCAAGCTCATTGATGAACTCTCCAAGGGAACCTTGGATGTTAAGCTTGAAAGGGCTGGTAACTGTGACAGCATGGAATTCAAATGAGGAGATAGACAGATGGGTCAGGGGAGAAAAAGAGAATGTCCACTTGGGAGAGATGAGGATTCCAGTGCTGGCTCGATGCTCTAGGGGTATGCGAGAACACGTAGGCAGACGAGGAGAGAGCAGTAGGAGTAGCAGTGTTATCTGTAGTAATCCATGTTTCCGTCAGCGCCAGGAAGTCTAGGGACTGGAGGGTAGCATAGGCTGAGATTAACTCAGCCTTGTTGGCCGCAGACCGGCAGTTCCAGAGGCTGCCGGAGACCTGGAACTCCACGTGGGTCGTGCGCGCTGGGACCACCAGGTTAGAGTGGCAGCGGCCACACGGTGTGAAGCGTTTGTGTGGCCTGTGCAGAGGGGAGAGAACAGGGATAGCCAGACACATAGTTGACAAGCTACAGAAGAGGCTACGCTAATGCAAACGAGATTAGAACCTCGTCTACTAAACTAAACTGAACGATAATTTATAGTGAATGCTATCTGGCTACGGGATACTCCTTTCTCATTTATAAAGTCTTCCTTTGGGAACTGTTCCTAATATCTGTGGTTTGTTTTGTCAACTAGGGGGGTGGATCTTTGCTATAAAAGATCTCAGTATCCATTGTGTTGTCACTCTCAACAGTTCATTAGAAATGGTGAATTGTTGAAAGTCATTGCTATTGCAAAGCTCTTATTATTAAAGATGTAGTTATAAGTATAACTCTGACTGGTGTGCGAAGTTTGTTTCTCCTCATTTGGTAATGCAGAAATGAACCACCACATGTCTCAGAGTAGAAGTGTTCCTCTCAGATCAGTTTTGCAGTTTACAACAAGAATAAGATTATAGACACAGCCCAGATCAGCAATTACTCTGAGATGAAGTCCCAGGTCCCCCTCTGTCCATGTTCTGATGTTCATTTGGATCTTAACATGCCTTTTGGGGGCACTAACTGAGATTTTGTTGGGGTGCCCCCCACCTCGCTGGCAAAACATTTTACCTCCCTCCTGACGGTGGAGCGAAATAGACATTTATAATACATTTCATGCAATTAGACTCATTTTGCCATGGAGCAGTATTGTAGGGAATTTCCTGCAATTCTACACATTTTGCCAAGACTTATGTTTGTTAACCATGTCTGAGTGAGAGTGACTTAACCTGTTTGGGATAGGGGGCAGTATTGAGAATTTTGGAAAAAATATGTGCCCATTTTTAACTGCCTCCTACACCAACTCAGAAGCTAGAATATGCATATTATTGTTCAGGTTTGGATAGTAAACACTCTGAATTTTCTAAAACTGTTTGAATGGTGCCTGTGAGTATAACAGAACTCCTGTGGCAGGCAAAAACCTGACAAGGTTTCAAGCAGGAAGTACCCTGTCTGACAAGGAGTCGTGCGTCTTGCATCTTTTTATTGAAAAGTAAGGATCTTAGCTGTAACGTGACAATTCCCAGGGCTCCAATAGGCTCTCAGAACCCGCGAAAAACCTGAAGGTTTACGAGGGAGCCTCAGGCTGAAACACATTATCACCTTTGTAAGTGGCTGCTCAGAGGACCTTTGAATGAGGCGCATGCACGATTCGCTCCTGAGGAGAAATTTTATTCGGCTGTTTAGGCTCAATGCATATTCCCGGTCGGAATATTATCACTTATCTACGAGATTAATGGCATAAAAATTGGTTTTAAACAGCGGTTGACATGCTTCGAAGTACGGTAATGGAATATTTAGACATTTTTGTCACGCCAATGCGCCATGCGCAACACCGTGATGAAGCATTCTGATAGTGTCTAGAACTCATGAACAAAACGTCGCTGTTTGGATATAACGATGGATTATTTGGGACCAAACCAACATTTGTTATTGAAGTAGAAGTCCTGGCAGTGTATTCTGACGAAGAACAAGCAAGGTAAGAACATTTTTCTTATAGGAAATGTGATTTTGGTGGAGGCTGACCTGGGTGGGTATCTAAATAGCTAGCCCTGTGATGCCGGGCTATGTACTTAGATTATTGCAAAATGTGCTTCATCCGAAAAGCTATTTTAAAATCGGACATATCGAGTGCATAGAGGAGTAATGTATCTATAATTCTTAAAATAATTGTTATGCTTTTTGTGAACGTTTATCGTGAGTAATTTAGCAAACTGTTAGTAAATTCCCCGGAAGTTTGCGGGGGTTATGCTTTTTCTGAACGTCACATGCTAATGTAAAAAGCTGTTTTTTGATATAAATATGAACTTGATTGAACAGACATGCATGTATTGTATAACACAATGTCCTAGGTGTGTCATCTGATGAAGATCATAAAAGGTTAGTGCTGCATTTAGCTGTGGTTTGGGTTTTTGTGACATTATATGCTAGCTTGAAAAATGGGTGTCTGATTATTTCTGGCTGGGCACTCTGCTGACATAATCTAATGTTTTGCTTTCGTTGTAAAGCCTTTTTGAAATCGGACAGTGGGGTTAGATTAACGAGATTCTTGTCTTTAAATAGCTGTAAAATAGTCATATGTTTGAGAAATTGAAGTAATAGTATTTCTAACGATTCAAAAATCGCGCCACTGGATTTCAGTGGCTGTTACATAGGTGGGACGAGTTCGTCCCACATGCGCCAGAGAGGTTAACCTGTCTGGGCTAGGGGGCAGTATTTTCACGGCCGGATAAAAAACGTACCCGATTTAAACTGGTTACTACTCTTTTCCAGAAACGAAAATATGCATATAATTAGTATATGTGGATAGAAAACACTCTAAAGTTTCTAAAACTGTTTGAATCGTGTCTGTGAGTTTAATTAGTAAATAAATGATTAAGCCAATTGATGTATGGATGATTCATAGTGAAGACTGGGTTCGTGCAGATAACCAACAATTTACGACATTTGGAATGAGACTAACTTGAGGTAAAGAATAATTCATTAATTAGAAGACTAATTGATCAGATATTAAAATATCTGAAGAGTTATATTAGGAAAATTATAACTTTGTAATCTGAAGATTTTCCGTGGTGCCCCGACTTCCTAGTTAATTAAATGTACATGATTAGTTTAATCACGTAATAATAATTACAGAGAATTGATTTGATAAAATAACAGACTTCACTTTAATGATGCAAAAGACACGACAGAGGTAATGCAATAAATAGGCCATAGTCGAAATAATTTAAATTTAGCCTTAACCTCTTGCGTATATCCTACCACTGGGGGCGCCACAGCGCATTTTGGAAAAAATTCGTTCCCATTTTCAACGGCCTACTAATCAAACTCAGAAGCTAGGACATGCATATACTTATTTTATATGGATAGAAAACACCCTAAAGTTTCTAAAACTGTTTGAATGGTGTCTGTGAGTATAACAGAACTCTTATGGCAGTCAAAACCCCGAGACCGATTGAACCAGGAAGTGGAATTCTGAATTGTGGACCCGACTTCACAGCCTTCCCTGTAATTCACAACATGAAAAAATGATAATTGAGCACTTTCCAGTGCATCCACTAGATGTCCCCAGTTTTTACAAAGTGTTTTGAGGCTTCTACTGTCGAAACTCAGTGTAGGAGACGATGTGGCAATTGGTCACAGTAGGAGGGCCATCAGCATTGTGACGTCGGCGGCCGTGTCTGCCCCCACCTTTGGAAACGTTTTGAAACACAATGAAATCGTCCCAATCGAATCTTATTGGCTCTCTTGTTGAAACAGGCCCTGAAGATTAATGTTATACAACGTTTGACATGTTTGAACGAACCTAACGGAGGGAAAAAAGTCATTTTTAGTTAGCCAAGTGCCGCGCACGGATCAACATTTGGTTACAGCCTTAGGACGCGCTAACAACAGCAAGCTAATGGAACATAAAGGATGGACTTTTTCGACCGAAAATACATTTGTCGTGGACCTGGGATTCCTGGAAGTGCTTTCTGATGAAGACAACTAAAGGTGAGGGATTATTGGCAATATTATACAAGATCAGATGTGATGTGCGATTGTTCCAAGATGGCGACGAGCTAGGCTTTCTAGCTCATTTTCTGAGTATCGCATCCCCTTTTATCTCAAAGTGTGATTACCCTGTAAAGTTAATTTAAAATCTGTTATGACGGGTGTTTTCAAGAGATATTCATCTATAAATCTTAGATTGACAATATAAAAAAAAAAAATCGTTTTTGAATAGTAATTTATAAAATTGTAGCACTGTTTCCCGGGACGCATTTTATGGGAAAATAGTTAGTCAACGTCAGGTGCCGATGTAAAATGCTGTTTTTATATAGAAATATGACCTTTATTGAACCAAAGATTGCATGCTGTGTGTAACATGATGTCCTAGGTGTGTCATCTGATAAAGTTTGTAAAAGGTTAGTGCTGCATTTAGCTGTTTTTTGGTTATATGTGATGCATGTGCTTGGTCGGAAAATTCATATGATGCTACTTTTACCATGTACTCCTCTAACATAATCTAATATTGTGCTTTTCCTGTAAAACCTTTTTGAAATCGGACAACGAGGGTCGATTCAAGAGAGGTGTATCTATAAAACGATATGAGACAGTACTATATTTGAAAAAAAAAAATATTGAATTTCGTTATGCTAATGTCGCTAGGAGTTTTTCGCTGGAAAATGATCCCGCTAACGGGATGAGAGTCTCAAGAGGTTTTAACACTGGAGTGATAGATGTGCAGATGATGATGTGCAAGTAGAGATACTGGGATGCAAAAGAGCAAGAGGATAAATAACAATATGGAGATGAGTTAGTAGGGTGTGCTATTTACAGACTGGCTGTGTACAGGTACAGTGATCAGTATGCTGCTCTGACAACTGATGCTTAAAGTTAGAGGGGAAGATATAAGACTCCAGCTTCAGTGATTTTTGCAATTTATTCCAGTCATTGGCAGCAAACATTTTTTAAGGAAAGGCGGCCAAAGGAAGTGTTGGCTTTGGGGATGACCAGTGGAATATACCTGCTGGAGCACGTCCTATGGGTTGGTGCTGCTATGGTGACCAGTGAGCTGAGATAAGGAGGGGCTTTACCTAGCAAAGATTTATAGATGACCTGGAGCCAGTGGGTTTGGCAACGAATAGGTAGTGAGGGCCAGCCAACGAGAGCACACATTTAAAAGCAGTTGGAGGCCACAGAAGGAGTGTTGAATGGCATTGAAGCTTTTTTGGAGGTTTGTTAACACAGTGTCCAAAGAAGGGCCAGATGTATACAGAATGGTGTCGTCTGCGTAGAGGTGGATCAGAGAATCAACAGCAGCAAGAGCGACATCATTGATATATGCAGAGAAAATAGTCGACCCGAGAATTGAACCCTGTGGCACCCCCATAGAGACTGCCAGAGGACCAGACAACAGCCCCAACGATTTGACACACTGAACTCTATCTGAGAAGTAGTTGGTGAACCAGGCGAGGCAGACATTGAGAAGCCAAGGCTATGAGTCTGCCGATAAGAATGCGGGGATTGACAGAGTCGAAAGCCTTGGCCAGGTCAATGAAGACGGCTGCACAGTATTGTCTTTTATTGATGGCGGTTATGATATCGTTTAGGACCTTGAGCGTGGCTGAGGTGCACCCATGACCAGCTCTGAAACTAGATTGCGTAGTGGAGACGGTTCGGTGGGAATTGAAATGGTCGGTGATCTTTAGGTTAACTTGGATTTTGAAGATCTGCTTTGTTAACTTGGCTTTTGAAGATTTTAGAAAGGCAGGGCAGGATGGATATACGTCTATAACAGTTTGGGTCTAGAGTGTCTCCCCCTTTGAAGAGGGGGATGACCGCGGTAGCTTTCCAATCTTTGGGGATCTCAGACAATACGAAAAAGAGGTTGAACAGGCTAGTAATAGACTTCATCCACTTTCCCAACACTTCTTCATCATCCTCGTGACTTGAACAGGTTTTCCTCAAATCTTTATCCAAAAAAACTTATTCCACCAAGGAACGATTCATCTGACTCATTTTACACAACAATTTTAGCCCTTTTTGTTTCATTGTTGGACTTCCCTGTTGTCCACTTATCTTTCTAGCTAACTTGTACACAACAGCCCACTCTCAGGGTCCTGCGGTGACAACGTTTTCCCCCTCTGTATGTTCCTTCCTCCAACAGGAATCTTTTCCAAAAACTTTGTAAATAACAAGGTTGCCAACAAACAACCCATACAAAGTTGTATAGCAGCAGAATAAGATACCGGGCAGGGAGTGGGCTGTTTAATTACTTTTTTCACTGACAACATCTATTTAGAAACTGTCTGTCCTCATTCTGGTCGCCTACAAGCAATTCCTGTTCGTTGGTTTAGTTATTATTTCTGGTGTGTCTGCATTTGCCGGTGAACTCTATTGCTTTGGTTAAAATGTAACTAAATGACTGCTAGCTCCAATATTCTATTAGCTAGGTGGCTTGTACACAACAGCCTACTCGTCCTACAGAAACATACAATGTATTTTGCCAAGTTCTCTCTGTGTTAATCCTGTTGCCCAAATATAGCAGGTAACTTGTGTCTGTGTCGAAGATGTTGTTGAGTTCTATTTAATATATGCTTTGACCTATTTCAGTTAACCTCAAGGTACTTCACTCACTACAGCTGCTTTTGAAGAACTTTCCAGGCGTTTGTGCTTTACATTCCGACTTTTGAAATGTCTCCTTTATTGGACATATTTAGCTAATAAAAAAGAACAATATATAAAGCAAGCATCTGTTTTAAGGTTATTGTGTTTGTGTGTGTGGTGTAGTTTCTCTTGGTGTCCACTAGGTGTTATTACAGTTTCAATATTGTCACACCAGGTTTTCATGTGTAACAATGTTCATTTTAAGTCCAGTGGTGTAAATTACTTACACATAAAACTACTTTAAAGTATTTTTAGTTAACTGTATTTATAAAATGTATATTTTGACAACTTTTACTTTTGCAAAAATTCTAGATCACCTGCACTCCACACACAGAGACGCGTACAAAGCTCTCCCTCGCCCTCCATTTGGTAAATCCGACCACAACTCTATCCTCCTGATTCCTGCTTACAAGCAAAAATTATAGCAGGAAGCACCAGTGACTCGGTCTATAAAAAAAGTGGTCAGATGAAGCAGATGCTAAACTACAGGACTGTTTTGTTATCACAGACTGGAACATGTTCCGGGATTCTTCCGATGGCATTGAGGAGTACACCACATCAGTCACTGGCTTTATCAATAAGTGCATCGAGGACGTCGTCCCCACAGTGACTGTACCTACATACCCCAACCAGAAGCCATGGATTACAGGCAACATTCCCACTGAGCTAAAGGGTAGAGCTGCCACTTTCAAGGTGCGGGACTCTAACCCGGAAGCTTACAAGAAATCCTGCTATGCCCTGCGACGAACCATCAAACAGGCAAAGTGTCAATACAGGGCTAAGATTGAATCATACTACACCTGCTCATACTACACTTGAGAAGATTCCATACAGGAAGTGGCCTGTCTGACAATTTCTGGTCCTTCTGTTGCCTCTCTATCGAAAATACAGTATCTCTGCTGTAACGTGACAATTTCCAAGGCTTCCATAGGCTCTCTGAAGGCGCCAGAAAGTGGAATGGGATCTCTGCTGTCTCTGGGCAAGGTTTAGGAGCTCTGTTTGTGCGTGGTCAGCCTAGTGGCTCAGAGCCTGGAGATGTGCGGGCGCGAGAGGACTCCATGTTTTTCTTCACCTGTTTGAATGAATACAACATCAGCCGGTTGGAATATTATCGCTATTTTATGAGGAAAATCGCATAAAAATTGATTTTAAACAGCGTTTGACATGCTTCTAAGTACGGTAAAGGAACATTTTGAATTTTTTTGTCACGAAACGCGCCCGCGCGTCACCCTTCGGATAGTTACCTGAACGCACACGAACAAAACGGAGCTATTTGAATATAACTATGGATTATTTGGGACCAAAACAACATTTGTTGTTGAAGTAGAAGTCCTGGGAGTGCATTCTGACGAAGAACAGCAATGGTAATCCAATTTTTGTAATAGTAATTCTGAGTTTACTGAGCCTCGACGTTGGCGAGTGTCTGAAAAGCTAGCCGTGATGGCCGAGCTATGTACTCAGACTATAGCAAAATGTGCTTTTGTCGAAAAGCTATTTTAAAATCTGACACCGCGATTGCATAAAGGAGTTCTGTATCTATAATTCTTAAAATAATTGTTATGTATTTTGTGAACGTTAATCGTAAGTAATTTAGTAAATTCACCGGATGTTTTCGGTGGGTATGCTAGTAATGAACAAAACATGCTAATGTAAAAAGCTGGTTTTTGATATAAATATGAACTTGATTGAACAAAACATGCATGTATTGTATAACATAATGTCCTAGGAGTGTCATCTGATGAAGATCATCAAAGGTTAGTGCTGCATTTAGCTGTGGTTTTGTTTTTTTGTGACATATATGCTTGCTTTGAAAATGGCTGTGTGATTATTTCTGTCTGGGTACTCTCCTAGCATAATCTAATGTTTTGCTTTCGCTGTAAAGCCTTTTTGAAATTGGACAATCTGGTTAGATTAACGAGAGTCTTATCTTTAAAATGGTGTAAAATAGTTGATTGTTTGAGAAAATTGAATTGTGGTATTTTAGTGGTATTTTAGTTGGTTTTGTATTTCGAGTGGTGCGATGCCATTGGCTGTTGGCTAGGGGTTCCGCGGAACGTCTGTCCTTAAGAAGTTAAACCATTTCTATTCTCGCTTCGAGGCAAGCAACACTGAGGCATGCATGAGAACATCAGCTCTTCTGGACGACTGTGTGGTCACGCTCTCCGTAGCCGACGTGAGTAAGACCTTTAAACAGGTCAACATCCACAAGGCTGCGGGGCCAGACGGATTACCAGGACGTGTGCTCCAGGCATGTGCTGACCAACTGGCATGTGTCTTCACTGACATTTTCAACATGTCCCTGATTGAGTCTGTAATACCAACATGTTTCAAGCAGACCACCTTAATCCCTGTGCCCAAGAACACAAAGGCATCCTGCCTAAATCACTACAGACCCGTAGCACTCAGGTCCATAGCCATGAAGTGCTTTGAAAGGTTTGTAATGGCTCACATCAACCCCATTATCCCAGAAACCCTAGACCCACTCCAATTTGCATACCGCCCAAACAGATCCACAGATGATGCAATCTCTATTGCACTCCACAATGCCCTTTCCCACCTGGATAAAAGGAACACATGTAAGAATGCTATTCATTGACAACAGCTCAGCGTTCAATACCATAGTACCCTCAAAGCTCATCACTAAGCTAAGGATCCTGGGACTAAACACCTTCTTCTGCAACTGGACTCTGGACTTCCTGATGGGCCGCCCCCAGATGGTGAGGGTAGGTAGCAACAGGAAGGCCCTAAAAATTGTCAAAGACCCCAGCCACCCCAGTTATAGATTGTTCTCTCTATTACCGCATGGAAAGCAGTACCGGAGTGCCAAGTCTAGGACAAAAAGGCTTCTCAAAAGTTTTTACCCCCAAGCTATAAGACTCCTGAACATGTAATCAAATTGCTTCCTGGACTATTTGCATTGTAAGCGTAATGTCAAAGAAAGGAAATTCACATGAGCACCACAATAACTTCTACACCCATGCTCTACCAAGGTTTTCCAGCACACAGATGTCACCTACTACGGTAGCTATGTTGGTCTATTGTACTTCAAACAATGTGTAGGCAGGTTGCTTAGGATTCAAACCTTCTCAGATGGTGCTAATACCCACCAGACATTTCTAAACCCAGAGGCACAATATTGCAAGACTTCGGGGAATGCTTGTGAAACAGACCAATGAGACCAGGCCGGGGTTTGGGGTTAGAGAAGTCAAAAAGAGAAGTGAAACATTCTTCCTTAGTTGTTTATGTTCTAGAAATCTGAAGGCCCAACCTAGATTAGAGACAATGTCTTCAGTAGTGGAACATGTTATTACTCCACTAGATTAGAGACAATGTCTTCAGTAGTGGAACATGTTATTACTCCACTAGATTACAGCCAATGTCTTCAGTAGTGGAACATGTTATTACTCCACTAGATTAGAGACAATGTCTTCAATAGTGGAACATGTTATTACTCCACTAGATTAGAGACAATGTCTTCAGTAGTGGAACATGTTATTACTCTAAACTCATGAAAGTGACAAACTGACTGTAACGGCTGTCGTAGAGAGGGGACCAAAGTGCAGCGTGTTGATTGCTCATGATGAATATTTATTTTAACTCAGAACACTAAAGAAGAAATAACAAAGATAAACCGAAAGCGCACAGTTCTGTCAGGTACAGAAAACTAAACAGAAGACAACTACCCACAAACACAGGTGGAAAAAAACCCTACTTAAGTATGATCTCCAATTAGAGACAACGAGGACCAGCTGCCTCTAATTGGAGATCATCCCAAAAAAACAACAACATAGGAATAGAAAACTAGAACCTAAACATAGAAATACAAAACATAGAAAAACACAAAACACCCGCTGTCACGCCCTGACCTACTCTACCATAGAAAATAACATCTTACCATGGTCAGGACGTGACACTGACACATTTTCTAACACATTTTAGGAAGCTTTATTTGACAAGTTGGTAACCATACAACGGTGTTGCTCAAGGTAAACACACACAATGACATTATAGAAAAATACAATTTCCAATTTCACATGAACAAACAGAATTTAACAGAGCAGCTCAATATAAAAACACATTGAAGCGTTTGCATCATTCATCATGGACATAACACTACAACTTTCCTTCTGTTAGTAGTAATGAAGCCTTTACAACTGATACTGTCAGCTGGTTCCAGTCAGTGGTGTCTGTATGTTCTCATGATAAACTGACTCTAACTCTGTTGATGGAGGTCAAGGCTGCAGCGTCTAAAGAGAAGTACATGATAAACTGACTCTAACTCTGTTGTGGAAACTTCACACCTCTGTTGCTGATGCTGTTGATGGAGGTCAAGGCCACAGCGTCTAAAGATAAGTGTGTTGGTGTGAAAAGGGAAGGGGGGAGAGAGAAGATAAGAGAAATGAGAAGTAAAGAGATGGACTGACAGGGTTGTGGTTGTTCACCGCTGCTGAAGAGAGCATCTTTTTCCACCCACCATGACGTTCTGATGAACAGGGTCACTAGGTAAAGAGAGAGGAGAGAGAGATGAGTGAGAGACAGAGGAGCTGATCCAGTCTACTACAGTGAAGACCATCAACACCACTGGAACAGTTACACACCCCAAAAGGTCTCAGTGTTTAATGTGTAGTTAGATACATTTATACACCCCAACAGGTCTCAGTGGTTAATGTGTAGTTAGATACATTTATACACACCAACATACAGTCCAATTATAATGACTGATTCAATCAGATGTTTGACTGGTCTTTTAAGTGTTTAGAACTCTGAATGTACATCATACAGAATACGTACAGTTGAAGTCGGAAGTTGACATACACCTTAGCCAACTACATTTAAACTTCGTTTTTCACAATTCCTGACATTTAATCCCAGTAAAACGTTCCTGTCTTAGATCAGTTAGGATCACCACTTTATTTTAAAAATGTGAAATGTCAGAATAATAGTTGAGAGATTGATTCATTTCAGCTTTTATTTCTTTCATCACATTCCCAGTGTGTCAGAAGCTTACATACACTCAATTATTATTTGGTTGTTTAAATTGTTTTACTTGGGTCAAATGTTTCAGGTAGCCTTCCACAAGCTTCCCACAATAAGTTGGGTGAATTTTGGCCCATTCCTCCTGACAGAACTGGTGTAACTGAGTCAGGTTTGTAGGCCTCCTTGCTCGCACACACTTTTTTCAGTTCTGCCTACACATTTTCTATAGGATTGATGGCAGGTCCTTTGTGATGGCCACTCCAATACATTGACTTTGTTGTCCTTAAGCTATTTTGCCACAACTTTGGACGTATGCTTGGGGTCATTGTCCATTTGGAAGACCCATTTGCGACCAAGCTTTAACTTCCTGACTGATGTCTTGAGATGTTCCTTCAATATATCCACATAATTTTCCCTCCTCATGATGCCATCTATTTTGTGAAGTGCACCAGTCACTCCTGCAGCAAAGCACCCTCATAACATGATGCTGCCACCCCCGTGCTTCATGGTTGGGATGGTGTTCGTTGGCTTGCAAGCCTCCCCCTTTTCCTCCAGACAAAACGATGGTCATTATGACCAAACAGTTCTATTTTTGTTTCATCAGACCAGAGGACATTTTTCCAAAAAGTACGATATTTTTTCCCATGTGCAGTTGCAAACCGTAGTCTGGCTTTTTTATGGCGGTTTTGGAGCAGTGGCATTTTCCTTGCTGAGCGGCCTTTCAGGTTATGTCGATATAGGTGTAATGCCCTGGCCATAGAGAGGGTTTTTTTGTTCTCTATTTTGGTTAGGCCAGGGTGTTACATGGGTGGGCGTTCTATGTTTATTTTTCTATGTTGGTTTGTTTCTTTGGTTAGGCCTTGTGTGGCTCTCAATCAGGAACAGCTGTAGATCGTTGTTGCTGATTGAGAGTCTTTTATGGGCAGCCTGTTTTTCCTTTGGGGTTTGTGGGTGATTATTTTCTGTCTAGGTTTGTGTTAATCCTGACAGGACTGTTTGGCTGTGGTTTCTTTTCCTGTTTTGTTTGTAGTGTTCATTCGTTTATTAAAATCCTTTATGATGAACACATCCTCTGCTGCACCTTGGTCTCATTGCGACAACGGTCGTTACAGAATCACCAACCAGAAAAGGACCAAGCAGCGGAGGAGGGAGCAGCACCAGGAGAAGAGCATTCAGGATTCCTGGAATTGGGAGGAATTACTGGACAGAAAAGGACCATGGGCTCAAGCTGGGGAGTATCGCCGCCCGCAGCGGGAGATCGAGGCAACAAAAGCTGAGAGGCGCTGGTATGAGGCAAGGGAGCGCAACTGGCACGAGAGGCAGCCCCCCCAAAAAAAATTGGGGAGGGGGCACACGGGGAGTGTGGCAGAGTCAGGTTGAAGACCTGAGCCAACTCCCCGTGCTTACCGGAAGCAGCGTGGTACTGGTCAGGCACCGTGTTATGCTAGGAAGTGCACGGTGTCTCCAGTATGCACTCATAGCCCGGTGCGCTATAGGCCAGCCCCCCGCAAGTGCCATGCGATTGTGGGCATCGAGCCAGGGCGGATTGTGCCAGCTCAGCTTGTCTGGTCTCCAGTGCGTCGTTTCGGTCCAGGTTATCCTGCGCCGGCTCTGCGCACTGTGTCTCTGGGGGGCTGGGAGGGCTCAGTTCGCCCTATGCCTGTGCTCCGCCCGTGCTGGCCAAGAGTGGGCATTCAGCCTGGAGTATGGGTGGCAAGCCTACGCACCAGAACTCCAGTGCTCCCCCACAGCCCTGTTTATCCTGTGCCTCCTCACAGGACCAGGCCTCCAGTGGGTCTCTCCAGCCTGGTCTATCCTGTGCCTCCTCCCAGGACCAGGCCTCCTGTGGGTTTCCCCAGCCTGGTGAGTCCTGTGCCTGCGCCCAGAGCCAGGCCTCCTGCATGTCTCCCCAGCCTGGTGAATCCTAGTCCGGAGCCGCCAGAGCCGCCCGCCAGTCCGGAGCCGCCAGAGCCGCCCGCCAGTCCGGAGCCGCCAGAGCCGCCCGCCTGTCCGGAGCAGCCAGAGCCGCCCGCCTGTCCAGAGCCGCCAGAGCCGCCCGCCAGCCCGGAGCCGCCAGAGTCGCCCGCCAGCCGGGCGCGGCCAGAGTCGGCCGCCAGCCGGGCGCGGCCAGAGCCGCCCGCCAGCCGGGCGCGGCCAGGGTCGCCCGCCATCCGGGCGAGGCCAGGGTTGCCCGCCAGTCCTCCGGCGCAGCCAGGGGCGCCACCTAAGTGGGCCAAGCCGAGGGTGGAGCGGGGTCCACGTCCCGCACCAGAGCCACCGCCGTAGGAAGGCCCACCCGGACCCTCCCCTTTAGAGTCAGGTTTTGCGCCGGAGTCCGCACCTTTGGGGGGGTACTGTAACGCCCTGGCCATAGAGAGGGTTTTTTTGTTTTCTATTTTGGTTAGGCCAGGGTGTTACATGGGTGGCCGTTCTATGTTTATTTTTCTATGTTGGTTTGTTTCTTTGGTTTGGCCGTGTGTGGCTCTCAATCAGGAACAGCTGTAGATCGTTGTTGCTGATTGAGAGTCATACATAGGCAGCCTGTTTATCCTTTGGGGTTTGTGGGTGATTATTTTCTGTCTCGGTTTGTGTTAATCCTGACAGGACTGTTTGGCTGTCGTTTCTTTTCGTGTTTTGTTTGTAGTGTTCATTCGTTTATTAAAATCCTTTATGATGAACACATCCTCCGCTGCACCTTGGTCTCATTGCGACGACGGTCGTTACAATAGGTCTCGTTTTACTGTGGATATAGATACTTTTGTACCTGTTTCCTCCAGCAACTTCACAAGGTCCTTTGCTGTTGTTCTGGGATTGATTTGCACTTTTCGCACCAAAGTACATTAATCTCTAGGAAACAGAATATGTCTCCATCCTGAGCGGTATGATGGCTTCGTGGTCCCATTGTGTTTATACTTGCGTACTATAGTTTGTAGAGATGAACGTGGTACATTCAGGCATTTGGAAATTGCTCCCAAGGATGAACTAGACTTGTGGAGGTCTTCAATTTTGTTTCTGAGGTCTTGGCTCATTTATTTTTATTTTCTCATGATGTCAAGCAAGGAGGCACTGGGTTTGAAGGTAGGCCTTGAAATACATCCACAGGTAATCCTCCAATAGTGTATGTAAACTTCTGACCTACTGGAATTGTGATACAATTAATTATAAGTGAAATAATCGTCTGTAAACAAATAGTCTGTAAACAATTGTTGGAAAAATTACTTGTGTCATGCACAAAGTAGATGTCCTAACCGACTTGCCAAAGCTATAGTTTGTTAAAAAACTAGTTTTAATGACTCCAACCTAAGTGTATGTAAACTTCCGACTTCAACTGTACGTTCCCATTCAGACTAAAATAGACCTGCTGCAACAGATAGCAAAGGGAAGAAGAGGGAGGTACATGTCTGTGCCTGTGCGTGTGTGTGTGTGTGTGTGTGTGTGTTTCTCTGCATGTGTGTCCTGTGTGGCTCAGTTGGTAGAGACTGGTGCTTAGAAAAGTACAAAAATGTATCCGCTCACTTCTGTAAGTCGCTCTGGACAAGAGCGTCTGCTAAATGACTCACTACTGTAAGTAGTAGTGAGTCAGAGCATCAGAGCATCAGACCAGAGCATCATGTTATACTGTTTAAATGTCAGCCACCAGACCAGAGCATCATGTTATTCTGTTTATATGTCAGCCACCAGACCAGAGCATCATGTTATACTGTTTAAATGTCAGCCACCAGACCAGAGCATCATGTTATACTGTTTAAATGTCAGCAACCAGACCAGAGCATCATGCTATACTGTTTAAATGTCAGCCACAAGACCAGAGCATCATGTTATACTGTTTAAATGTCAGCCACCAGACCAGAGCATCATGTTATACTGTTTAAATGTCAGCCACCAGACCAGAGCATCATGTTATACTGTTTAAATGTCAGCCACCAGACCAGAGCATCATGTTATACTGTTTACATGTCAGCCACCAGACCAGAGCATCATGTTATACTGTTTAAATGTCAGCCACCAGACCAGAGCATCATGTTATACTGTTTAAATGTCAGCCACCAGACCAGAGCATCATGTTATACTGTTTAAATGTCAGCCACCAGACCAGAGCATCATGTTATACTGTTTAAATGTCAGCCACCAGACCAGAGCATCATGTTATCCTGTTTAAATATCAGCCACCAGACCAGAGCATCATGTTATACTGTTTAAATGTCAGCCACCAGACCAGAGCATCATGTTATACTGTTTAAATGTCAGCCACCAGAGCATCATGTTATACTGTTTAAATGTCAGCCACCAGAGCATCATGTTATACTGTTTAAATGTCAGCCACCAGACCAGAGCATCATGTTATACTGTTTGAATGTCAGCCACCAGACCAGAGCATCATGTTATACTGTTTAAATGTCTGCCACCAGACCAGAGCATCATGTTATACTGTTGTATCATAACCCTGTATAGCCCACGTTCTTTACTAATTTATCGGAACTATTGTCTGTTGTCCTTGAAAAGTATGATAAAATCATTGTGTTGGGTAATTTTGATATTCATGTTGACAGAGACTGACTCCAAGGCCATTGCATTTATAAATCTTTTGCGCTCTATGGACTTTATCCACAGTCATACTCTTGACCTGGTTATTACCAAGGGGCTTTCTACTGGGCCCACCCATAACCACAGCCATACTCTGGACCTGGTTATTACCAAGGGGCTTTCTACTGGGCCCACCCATAACCACAGCCATACTCTGGACCTGGTAATTCCCAAGGGGCTTTCTACTGGGCCCACAAATAACCACAGCCATACTCAGGACCTGGTTATTACCAAGGGGCTTTCTACTGGGCCCACCCATAACCACAGCCATACTCTGGACCTGGTTATTACCAAGGGGCTTTCTACTGGGCCAAGCCATAACCACAGCCACTTTCTATTGACATATCCTCTATTGTTGATGTTGCTTCATCTGATCGCTACTTGTTGGTTGTAAAGGAGTGGACCAAAGCGCAGCGTGTGTATCGTTCCACTTTTTTTTATCACTGTGAAACTATGCAAGACATATAAATAAACAAAACAAACCGTGACGAAGAGGTGCAACATACACTGACTCAAAACAATCTCCCACAAACCCAGGCGGGAAAAACAACTACTTAAGTATGATCCCCAATTAGAGACAACGATGACCAACTGCCTCTAATTGGAGATCATACCAAAAAACACCAACATAGAAAAACAGAATCTAGAACATACCAACATAGAAAATCTAAACTAGACAAAACCCCGTCACGCCCTGACCTACTCTACCATAGAAAATAAAAGCTTCTATGGTCAGGACGTGACACCACTGGGGATTTATCCTCTTGACGGGCTCGTCCCATATGCGGGACGGACAACCAGCGAATAAATCCTATCGCCATTAGCATAACGAAATGTAATATATATTTTTTTCAAATATAGGACTATGTTATATCGTTTTATAGATACACCTCTCCTGAATCGAACCACGTTGTCCGATTTCAAAAAGGCTTTACAGTAAAAGCAAAATATTAGATTATGTTAGAGGAGTATATCGTAAAAGTAGCCACATAGCCATTTTCCGACCAACCACATGCATCACAAATAACCAAAAAAGAGCTAAATGCAGCACTAACCTTTTACAAACTTCATCAGATGACACTCCTAGGACATCATGTTACACAACACATGCATTCTTTTGTTCGATAAAGTTCATATTTATATATAAAAACAGCATTTTACATCGGCGCGTAACGTTGACTAACTATTTTCCCTCAAATGCATCCGGTGAAAAGCGTTACAATTTACTAAATTACTATTCGAAAACATTTTTAAAATGTAATATTGTCATTCTAAGATTTATAGATAATACCTCTTGAAAGAACCTGTAATGCCAGATTTAAAAATAACTTTACTGGGTAATCACACTTTGCGATAAAAGGGGATGCGATACTCAGAAAATAGGCTACCGTTACAGGTCAGCGCCATCTTGGAACAATCGCATATCAAATCTAGTCTTGTATACTATTGTCAATAATCCCTTACCTTTGATTGTTTTCATCAGAAAGCACTTCCAGGAATTCCCAGGTCCACAACAAATGTATTTTCGTTCAAAAAAATTAATCCTTTATGTTCCAATAGCTTGTTCTTGTTAGCGCGTTCTGAAGGCTGCACCAAAAGCTCCGTCGGCCGCGGGACACCTCTTTCGAAAAAATGCATTTTTTAAATTTATTTAGGTTTGTTCAAACATGTCAAACGTTGTATAACATAAATCTTTAGGGCCTTTTTCAACCAGAGCTCCAATAAGATTCACGGGGGATGATTGCATTGTCTTTCAAAACGTTTCGAAAGGGAAGGGTAGCCAGGGGCGCCGGCGTCATAATGGTGATGGCCCTCCTCATGTAACCACTTTCCACAGCGTCTCATTCATTCAGTTTTCACAGTAGAAGGCTCAAATCACTTTGTAAAGACTGGGGACATCTAGTGGAAGCAATAGGAAGTGCTCAATGAACCATTGCTCACTGTGTGAATTACAGGCAAAGTGGTGAAGTTGAGTCCGCAATTCCGAATTCCACATCCTGTTACGATCTGTCTCGGGGTTTTGACTGCCATATGAGTTCTGTTATACTCACAGACACCATTCAAACAGTTTTAGAAACTTTAGGGTGTTTTCTATCCACAAGTATTAATTATATGCATATCCTAGCTTCTGAGTTTGAGTAGGAGGCCGTTTAAAATCGCTGTAGCGCCCCCTATCCTAGGCGAACGACAAGAGGTTAAACTAGCTTGTTGCCAGTCCAAACATTAATTAAATAAAAACATTGTAAATTAACTTCTATGGGAAACGTGGGACGTCAGCATCCCACTCTATTCAACAGCCAGTGGAATCGCGTGGCGCGAAATACAAATACCTCAAAAATGCTATAACTTCAATTTCTCAAACATATGACTATTTTACACCATTTTAAAGATAAGACTCTCGTTAACCTGTCTGGGCTAGGGGGCAGTATTTTCACAGCCGGATAAAAAACGTACCCGATTTAAACTGGTTACTACTCTTTTCCAGAAACGAGAATATGCATATAATTAGTATATTTGGATAGAAGCACTCTAAAGTTTCTAAAACTGTTTGAATGGTGTCTGTGAGTATAACAGAACTCACATGGCAGGCAAAACCCTGAGAAGATTCCAAGCAGGAAATGAAAATCTTGTTCCTGTAGTTTTCTCAAGTCCTTGCCTTTCTGACACACAGTGAGTTAGGACTGAAATAGCACTTCCTAAGGCTTCCACTAGATGTCAACAGTCTTAGAAAGTAGTTTGAGCCTTTTGCGGTAAACACAGACCGAAGGAGAACGCTGGTAAGCAGGTGCCCTGAAAATCACATCAGTTCATAGGGGGTTCATGTGAGAAATCCCCTGCGTTCCATAACGTTTTTCAAGGCAATGCAAATGTCCGATTGGAATATTACTGAAGTTTCACGTTCTCAAGGCCCTAAAGATTGATGCTATACAATGTTTGACATGTTTGAACGAACGTAAATATAACTTTTTTTGACTTTTGTCATCAATGTTTCCCTCGCGCGCCCTACATTTTGAGTACCCTACAGAACGCACGAACAACATGGAGTTATTTGGACATAAATCATTAACTTTATCGAACAAAACAACATTTGTTGTGGACCTGGGATTCCTGGAAGTGCCTTCTGATGAAGATTATTAAAGGTAAGTGAATATTTATAATGCTATTTATGCATTTAGATGACTCCAAGATGGCCGGTGTCTATAATTGCCTGCTGTATTTTTCTGAGCGCAGTACTCAGATTATTGCAAAGTGTACTTTCCCAGTAAAGTTATTTTGAAATCTGTCAACGCGATTGCATTCAGGAGATGTTAATCTATAATTCTTTGAATAACAGTTTAATATTTTATCAAGGTTTATGAATGGTGGAGCGATGGAACTCACACATTCCGTTTTTAATTTGTTGTGCTGATTCACCAGCATTTTTGGAGGCAAATTATTTTCTGAACATCACGCGCCATTGTAAAATGCTGTTTTTGGATATAAATATGAACTTGATAGAACAAAAAATGCATGTATTTTCTAACAAAATGTCCTAGGAGTGTCATCTGATGAAGATTGTCAAAGGTTAGTGCATAATTTTAGCTGGTTTTCTGCTTTTGGTGACGCAAGTCCTTATATTGAAATGGCTGTGTGTAATGTTTTGTCAATGTACTGTCCTAACATAATCTAACTTTATGCTTTCGCCGTAAAGCCTTTTTGAAATCGGACAACGTGGTTAGATTAAGGAGATATTTATCTTTCAAATGGTGTAAAATAGTTGTATGTTTGAGAAATTTGAATTATGAGATTTTGTTGTTTTCAAATTTGGCACTCTGATATTTCACTGGCTGTTGATAGTGTGTACCGTGGGTGGAACACTAGCGTCCCATGTTGCCCATAGAAGTTACGGTCCCAGAACGCCATGTCAGCGGCCGTTGACCACGTTAACAGAACCTTGGTAGAGGGACACCAGGGTTGAAGTGGTGATAGAAGTTGGCGTTTCAACTGCACCATAGATGTAGGCTGGGGCCACCGCTTTCACCTTTTCGGGATCCATCTTGATGCTCCCAGCAGAGATGATGTAGCCCAGAAAGGGAATGGTGGAGCGAAGTCACACATTCCGTCTCAACGAATAACTGGTTCTCCAGAAGGTGCTAGAGAACCTGCCGGCTCACGTGTTCTTGGGGGGCGCGAGAGAAGACGAGGATGTCATCAATGGTACTCATCAGGAATGGTGGAGAGATCCGGAACCACCTCCGAGACACCGTAGGTTGATGGAAGTGGTGTTATGGGTGACCCGACCTATAGAGTCCAGCGCTCTAATGGAGAGGGGTTGAGTGGGGATGTTCAGCTTGGAAGCCAGTGTGGAGTCCAAAAAGCTCTCATCGGCTCCAGTGTCAACGAGGACCCAGAGAGATCTGGATTGGTTACCCCCACAGCAGAATGGCATGAAAAGGGATGCGAGTAAGGGAAACAGAAAAGTTCTCCATTTGGCCCACCAGTGAGCCTGGTCTTTTATCGGGCATGAGGACACAAAATGACCAAAAGTCCCGCAGTACAGGCAGATCCTTGTGCTGATCCGGTGTTGCATAGTTGCATGGGCTCGGGAAACAGTGGAATGGCATTATCCAAGGGAATAATGGGGAAGATGGGCGACACATGGAGGGGGGTGGAGACAAGCACAAAGACAGGTGAAACAGATGAGGGTGTGACAATAACAGTACCTGTGGTGTTGGAGTGTTATACAGTATTACAGTACCTGTGGTGTTATAGTGTTATACAGTATTACAGTACCTGTGGTGTTATAGTGTTATACAGTATTACAGTACCTGTGGTGTTATACAGTATTACAGTACCTGTGGTGTTATAGTGTTATACAGTATTACAGTACCTGTGGTGTTATTGTGTTATTCAGTACTACAGTACCTGTGGTGTTATACAGTACTACAGTACCTGTGGTGTTATAGTGTTATACAGTACTACAGTACCTGTGGTGTTATAGTGTTATACAGTATTACAGTACCTGTGGTGTTATAGTGTTATTCAGTACTACAGTACCTGTGGTGTTATAGTGTTATACAGTATTACAGTACCTGTGGTGTTATAGTGTTATTCAGTATTACAGTACCTGTGGTGTTATAGTGGTATACAGTACTACAGTACCTGTGGTGTTATAGTGTTATTCAGTATTACAGTACCTGTGGTGTTATAGTGTTATTCAGTATTACAGTACCTGTGGTGTTATACAGTCTTACAGTACCTGTGGTGTTATTATGTTATACAGTATTACAGTACCTGTGGTGTTATAGTGTTATACAGTATTACAGTACCTGTGGTGTTATAGTGTTATACAGTATTACAGTACCTGTGGTATTATATTGTTGTTCAGTATTACAGTACCTGTGGTGTTGGAGTGTTATTCAGTACTACAGTACCTGTGGTGTTATACAGTATTACAGTACCTGTGGTGTTATAGTGTTATACAGTACTACAGTACCTGTGGTGTTATAGTGTTATACAGTATTACAGTACCTGTGGTGTTATAGTGTTATACAGTATTACAGTACCTGTGGTGTTATAGTGTTATTCAGTATTACAGTACCTGTGGTGTTATAGTGTTATACAGTACTACAGTACCTGTGGTGTTATAGTGTTATACAGTATTACAGTACCTGTGGTATTATATTGTTGTTCAGTATTACAGTACCTGTGGTGTTATACAGTATTACAGTACCTGTGGTGTTATAGTGTTATTCAGTATTACAGTACCTGTGGTGTTATAGTGTTATTCAGTATTACAGTACCTGTGGTGTTATAGTGTTATACAGTACTACAGTACCTGTGGTGTTATAGTGTTATTCAGTCTTACAGTACCTGTGGTGTTATTATGTTATACAGTATTACAGTACCTGTGGTGTTATAGTGTTATACAGTATTACAGTACCTGTGGTATTATATTGTTGTTCAGTATTACACTACCTGTGGTGTTGAATACTCATATACATGGCTGTATGTTAGAGTGTTATACAGTACTACAGTCTTCACTGCAGAGGAGATATGATCAGCTCCTGGAGACGAGACAATGGGTTAAAGACATAAAGACACTGTACTGTGTGTGTGTGTAACTGTGTGTGTGAGAGAGAGTGTGTGTGTGTGTGTGTGTGTGTGTGTGTGTGTGTGTACCTCTCCTTCTCCTGGGTTCTGGGTCCTGTGTGATTCTGACGTCAGCATACGTACCATTTCTGGGTTCAGCTGCTACATCTTTGTTCCTCCTCTTGCAGAACAGGACCAGTAGAATGATCAGAGAGATGGAGAGAGCAGCCACCAACCCAGAGACAGACAGAGGGAGGAGGAGAGAGGTGGGGAGGAGAGAGGGAGGAGGGGGGGAGGAGGTAGATCCCCTATCTTGAAAAACACAAGAGGAAACAACACAGTAAATAGTTATAATCAATCTGATTAATATTATCTTAGACATACAGTACCAGTCAAAAGTTTGGACATACCTACTCATTCAAGGGTTTTTCTTTATTTTTACTATTTTCTACATAGTAGAATAATAGTGAAGAGATCAAAACTATGAAATAAAACATATGGAATCATGTAGTAACCACAAAAGTGTTAAACAAATCAAAAGATATGTTATATTTGAGATTCTTCAAAGGAGCCACTATTTGCCTTGATTACAGTTTTTTCACACTCTTGGCATTCTGTCAACCAGCTTCATGAGGTAGTCACCTGGAATGTATTTCAATTAACAGGTGCGCCTTGTTAAAAATTAATTTGTGGAATTTGTCTTCATAGTGCGTTTGAGCCAATCAGTTGTGTTGTGACAAGGTAGGGTTGGTATAGAGAAGATAGCTGTCACGGTTGTCGTAGGGTAAAGTGGACCAAGACGCAGCGGGGAAATGTGCACTCATCTTCTTTTATTAAATGGACAAAGAAGGGAAACCAAAACAAACACGTACACAAAAACAACACAACGACGAATAACAGACCGGTAAGGCACAAAGCTATACACAGCACATAATCTCCCACAAAATACCAAAACAAACACATACCTATTTATAGGACCCTCAATCAGAGGCAACAAGAAAACACCTGCCTCCAATTGAGAGTCCAACCCCCAATTACCTAAACATAGAAATACAAATGACTAGACTAAACATAGAAATACATAAACATAGAACATTGCCCAAAACCCGGAATAATAAATCAAACATACCACTAAACACACAACCACCCCGAACCACATAAAACAAATACCCTCTGCCACATCCTGACCAAACTACAATAACAAATAACCCCTATTACTGGTCAGGACGTGACAATAGCCCTATTTGGTAAAAGACCAAGTCCATATTATCGCAAAAAACAGCTCAAATAAGCAAAGAGAAACGACAGTCCATTATTACTTTAAGACATGAAGGTCAGGCAAATCTGGAATTTTTTCAAGAACTTTGAAAGATTCTCCAAGTCGAGTCGCAAAAACCATCAAGCGCAACTGGCTCTCATGAGGACCACCACAGGAAAGAAAGACACAGAGTTTCCTTTGCTGCAGAGGATGAGTTCATTAGTTACCAGCCTCAGAAATTGACAATTAACTGCACCTCAGATTGCATCCCAAATAAATGCTTCACAGAGGTCAAGTAACAGACACATCTCAACATCAACTGTTCAGAGGAGACAGAGTGAAACAGGTCTTCATGATAGAATTGCTGCAAAGAAACCACTACTAAAGGACACCAATAAGAGGAAGAGGCTTGCTTGGACCAAAAAACACGAGCAATGGACATTAGACCGGTGAAAATCTGTCCTTTGGTCTGATGAGTCCAAATTTGAGATTTTTGTGAGAAGCAAATTAGTTGAATGGATGATCTCCGCATGTGTATTTCCCACCGTGAAGCATGGAGGAGGTGTTATGGTGTGGGGGTGCTTTGCTGGTGACATTGTCTGTGATTTATTTAGAATTCAAGGCAAACTTAACCAGCATGGCCACCACAGCATTCTGCAGCGATACACTTAGTGGGACTATCATTTGTTTTTCAACATGACAATGACATAAAACACACCTCCAGGCTGTGTAAGGGCTATTTGACCAAGAAGGAGAGTGATGGAGTGCTGCATCAGATGACCTGGCCTCCACAATCACCTGACCTCAAACCAATTGAGATGGTTTGGGATGAGTTGGACCGCAGAGTGAAGGAAAAGCTGCCAACAAGTGCCCAGCATATGTGGGAACTCCTTCCCACTTATTCCTCAAGAAGCTGGTTGAGAGAATGCCAAGAGTGTGCAAAGCTGTCATGAAGGCAAAAAGTGGCTACTTTAAAGAATCTCAAATATAAAGTATATTTTGATTTGTTTAACACTTGTTTGGTTACTACATGATCCCATGTGTTATTTCATAATTATGATGTCTTCACTACTTTTCTACAATGTAGAAAATAGTAAAAAATAAAGAAAAACCCTTGAATGAGTAGGTGTGTCCAAACTTTTGACTGGTACTATATGTATTGCATCTAATGACCAAGCAAGATTACAAGAAGACAAAATATTATGAATATAACGTCTCAAACTTAACAATGTAAAGAAGAACCAGATAATCTGAATGTCAAGGTTTCTCATATTCTCACCTGTCACTGTCATCCAGCTCTCTGGTGATTCTCCTTTAGAGTTGGTACACTTGTAGAGTCCTTCATCTGACTTGGAAACTGCAGGGATGGTCATCTCTCCTGAAGACTCAGCCCTGATGAGGGATCCATCTTTGTAGAAAACAGCTGTGAGGTCAGAGGGAGTTCCCTGATATCTGCAGCGCAGAGTCACAGAATCTCCCTCAGTCACAGGAAGGACAGGGCTCTCCAGGATCACAGCTCCAGCTGTATATAATATATAAACATCATATATAAACAGGTCTCTCCAGGATCACAGCTCCAGCTGTATATAATATATAAACATCATATATAAACAGGTCTCTCCAGGATCACAGCACCAGCTGTATATAATATATAAACATCATATATAAACAGGTCTCTCCAGGATCACAGCTCCAGCTGTATATAATATATAAACAGGTCTCTCCAGGATCACAGCACCAGCTGTATATAATATATAAACATCATATATAAACAGGTCTCTCCAGGATCACAGCTCCAGCTGAATATAATATATAAACATCACATATAAACAGGTCTCTCCAGGATCACAGCACCAGCTGTATATAATATATAAACAGGTCTCTCCAAGATCACAGCTCCAGCTGTATATAATATATAAACATCATAAACACACATGTCTCTCCAGGATCACAGCACCAGCTGTATATAATATATAAACATCATAAACACACATGTCTCTCCAGGATCACAGCACCAGCTGTATATAATATATAAACATCATATATAAACATAACATCAGCTATCTGAAACCAGATGAACCACTAAACACTATAATGTTAGTAGATGGTGTTTGTGGACATACCAGGTACTGTGATGTTGACAGCATTGCTGTGTTCTCCAGACCCAGACTCACACCAGTACACTCCACTGTATGATGGTATTAGGGACACGATGCATGAAGACCCTTGTGGTTTTCCCCATTTTCTTCCACAATCTGAACGCTCCCCAGAAACTGTGTCTCTCTTCAGTCTCCATCCAGCAGAGTTGCCCTGAACCTCACAGCTCAGAGAGACAGTCTCATATTCAAAGAACTGAGATCTGTCAGGACTGACACTCAGAGAGGCTGGAAGAGAGAGATATGGAGAGAGAGAGAGAGAGAGAGAGAGAAAGGGAGTTGTCTAAAGTAAATTATTAAACTGAAACACAGCAGAGAGAGGCTATTCTCTAGCTGTTTAACCTGGTGATGAGGGTAGGATACTATCCTGAGATCTGGAGACAAGGCTTTATCGCACCTAAATTAAATAAATTATGACATGTTTGACCATGTAACTATAGAGACATCTCTGTTAGTAATAAGCTAGGTTTTCTGTAACGTCTCTGATTATGTCATGGTCTGTCATAATATAATAGAGACAGTAGATCTAGCTGGTCTGTCATAATATAATAGAGACAGTAGGCAGTGATGCAACCAGTCAGGATGCTCTCGATGTTGCAGCTGTAGAACCTTTTGAGGATCTGAGGACCCATGCCAAATCTTTTCAGTCTTCTGAAGGGGAATAGGCTTTGTCGTGCCCTCTTCACGACTGTCTTGGTGTGCTTGGGCCATGTTAGTTTATTGTTGATGTGGACACCAAGGAACTTGAAGCTCTCAACCTGCTCCACTACAGCCCCGTCGATGAGAATGGGGACGTGCTCGGTGCTCCTTTTCCTGTAGTCCACAATCATCTCCTTAGTCTTGGTTACGTTGAGGGAGAGGTTGTTGTCCTGACGCCACACGGCCAGGTCTCTGACCTCCCCTATAGGCTGTCTCGTCGTTGTCGGTTATCAGGCCTACCACTGTTGTGTCATCGGGAAACTTCATGATGGTGTTGAAGTTGTGCCTGGCTATGAAATCATGAGTGAACAGGGAGTACGGAGGGGACTGAGCACGCACCCCTGAGGGGCCCCCGTGTTGAGGATCAGCATGGCAGATCTGTTGTTACCTACCCTCACCACCTGGGGGCGGCCCGTCAGGAAGTCCAGGATCCAGTTGCAGAGGGAGGTGTTTAGTCCCAGGGTCCTTAGCTTAGTGATGAGCTTTGAGGGCAAATTGGTGTTGAACGCTGAGCTGTAGTCAATGAATAGCATTCTCACATAGGTGTTCCTTTTGTCCAGGTGGGAAAAGGCAGTGTGGAGTGCAATGGAGATTGCATCATCTGTGGATCTGTTTGGGCGGTATGCAAATTGGAGTGGGTCTAGGGTTTCTGGGATGATGGTGTTGATGTGAGCCATGACCATCATTTCACAGCACTTCATGGCTACAGATGTGAGTGCTACGGGTCGGTAGTCATTTAGGCAGGTTGCCTTTGTGTTCTTGGGCACAGGGACTATGGTGGTCTGCTTGAAACATGTTGGTATTACAGACTCTTTCAGGGACAGGTTGAAAATATCTTTGAAGACACTTGCCAGTTGGTCAGCACATGCCCGGAGCACACATCCTGGTAATCCGTCTGGCCCCGCAGCCTTGTTAATGTTGACCTGATTAAAGGTCTTACACACATGGGCTACGGAGAGAGTGATCACACAGTCGTCCAGAACAGCTGATGCTCTCATGCATGTTTCAGTGTTGCTTGCCTTGAAGCGAGCATAGAATTCATTTAACTTGTTATGGATAGGGGGCAGTATTTGCACGGCCGGATAAAAAACGTACCCGATTTAATCTGGTTATTACTCCTGCCCAGAAAGTAGAATATGCATATAATTATTAGCTTTGGATGGAAAACACTCCAAAGTTTCTAAAACTGTTTGAATGGTGTCTGTGAGTATAACAGAACTCAAATGGCAGGCAAAAACCTGAGAAGATTCTGTACAGGAAGTACCCTGTCTGACCATTTCTTGGCCTTCTTTGCCATCTCTATCCAAAACAGGGGATCTCTGCTGTAACGTGACATTTTCTAACGCTCCCATAGGCTCTCAGAAGGCGCCAGAACGTTGAATGATGACTTTGCAGGCCATGGCTGAAAAACAGTAGCGCATTTGGTAAGTGGTCGATCTGAGAACAATGAGACTGGCGCGCTCGTGCACGAGACGACTCCATGTTTACATTTTCAATCTTAGTCCTGTATTGATGCTTTGCATGTTTGATGGTTCGTCTGAGGGCATAGCGAGAATTCTTATAAGCTTCCGGATTAAAGTCCCGCTCCTTGAAAGCGGCAGCTCTACCTTTTAGCTCAGTGCGGATGTTCCCTGTAATCCATGGCTTCTGGCTGGGATTTGTACGTACAGTCACTGTGGGGACGAAGTCATCGATGCACTTATTGATGAAGCCAGTGACTCAATGCCATCGGAAGAATTCCAGAACATATTCCAGACCGTGCTAGAAAAACAGTCCTGTAGCTTAGCATCTGCTTCGTCTGACCAGTTTTTTATTGACCGAGTCACTGGTGCTTCCTGCTATAGTTTTTGCTTGTAAGCAGGAATCTGAAGATAGAATTATGGTCAGATTTGCCAAATTGAGGGCGAGGGAGGACTTTGTACATGTCTCTGTGTGTGGATTAAAGGTGGTCTAGAGTTTTTTTCCCTCTGGTTGCATAATTAAAATGCTGTTAGAAATGAGTTAAAATGGATTTAAGTTTCCCTGCCTTAAAGTCCCCGGCCACTAGGGGCACAGCCTCTGGATGAGCATCTTCATGTTTGCTTATGGCCGTATACAGCTCATTGAGTGCAGTCTTAGTGCCAGCATTGGTTTGTGGTGGACAGCTACGAAGAATATAGATGAAAGCTTTCTTGGTATAGAGTGTGGTCTACAGCTTATCATGAGATACTCTACCTCAGGTGAGCAAAACCTTGAGACTTCCTTAGATTTCGTGCACCAGCTGTTGTTTACAAACATACATAGACCGTCACCCCTTGTCTTACCAGAGGCTGCTGTTCTATCCTGCTGAAAAAGTGTAAAACCCGCCAGCTGTATGTTATTCATGTCTTCGTTCAGCCATGACTCGGTGAAACACAAGATATTACAGTTTTTAATATCCCGTAGGATAGGATCGTAGTACGTCTATTTTATTATCCAATGATTGTATGTTGGCTAATAGGACCGATGGTAAAGGAAGTGTAACGGTTGTCGTCTGGAATGGAGGACCAAAACGCAGCAGGAATGTGGATGCTCATCTTGATATTTATTTTAAGACAAAGGTGAACACCAAAATAACAAAAGAACGAACTCACGAACAACAAAACAGTCTTGTCAGGCTCACACATGCAAAACAAGAAACAATCTCCCACAAACACTACACCAAACAATTAACCATATACAGGACTCTCAATCAGAGGCAACGAGAAAGCACCTGCCTCCAATTGAGAGTCCAACCCCCCATTAACCTAAACATAGAAATACAACAAATCAGAAAGAACATAGAAATACAAAACATAGAACATAGACCAAAACCCGTAAATAATAAATCAAACACCCTACTACATACACCACCACCCCGAACCACATAAAACAAATACCCTCTTCCACGTCCTGACCAAACTACAACAACAAATAACCCTTATACTGGTCAGGACGTGACAGGAAGATTACCCACTCGCCATTGGATCCTTACAAGGCAGCCCGACCTACATCCCCGAAATCTCCGTCTCTTTCTCCTGCGAATGACGGGGATGAGAGCCTTGTCAGGTGTCTGGAGTAAAACCTTCGCGTACGACTCATTTAAGAAAAAATCTTCTTCCAGTACGAGGTGAATAATCGCTGTCCTGATATCTTTTCGGTGGCAGAAACATTATGTACAAAATAAGTTACAAATAAGGCGAAAAAACACACACAATGCAAAATTGGTTAGGGGACCGTAAAACGGCAGCCATCTCCTCCGGCGCCATTATCATTATAGAGCAGGAGATGAATATTGAGAAATGTACTCACCTCCACCTTGTCCGAGGCTACAGTATACCAGTGTACTCAACAGCACTGAAACACACAGAGAGAACTATCACTATGGTACATGATGTAAACACACAGAGAACTATCACTATGGTACATGATGTAAACACTGAAAGACACAGAGAGAACTATCACTATGGTACATGATGTAAACACTGAAACACACAGAGAGAACTATCACTATGGTACATGATGTAAACACTGAGCTGTACTACAGATATGAATTTCCTTAAGAGTCTATTGAAGCAGAGTGACTAATTTGACTCATGCATAATGCATACCAGCAACAAAGAAACAGCGCATCTGACAAACAAACGAAGTAGGTTAAATGATATGATTATATTCTAATGATATACACTGCTCAAAAAAATAAAGGGAACACTTAAACAACACAATGTAACTCCAAGTCAATCACACTTCTGTGAAATCAAACTGTCCACTTAGGAAGCAACACTGATTGACAATAAATTTCACATGCTGTTGTGCAAATGGAATAGACAACAGGTGGAAATTATAGGCAATTAGCAAGACACCGCCAGTAAAGGAGTGGTTCTGCAGGTGGGGACCACAGACCACTTCTCAGTTCCTATGCTTCCTGGCTGATGTTTTGGTCACTTTTGAATGCTGGCGGTGCTTTCACTCTAGTGGTAGCATGAGACAGAGTCTACAACCCACACAAGTGGCTCAGGTAGTGCAGCTCATCCAGGATGGCACATCAATGCGAGCTGTGGCAAGAAGGTTTGCTGTGTCTGTCAGCGTAGTGTCCAGAGCATGGAGGCGCTACCAGGAGACAGGCCAGTACATCAGGAGACGTGGAGGAGGCCGTAGGAGGGCAACAACCCAGCAGCAGGACCGCTACCTCCGCCTTTGTGCAAGGAGGAGCAGGAGAAGCACTGCCAGAGCCCTGAAAAATGACCTCCAGCATGCCACAAATGTCCATGTGTCTGCTCAAATGGTCAGAAACGACTCCAGGGTGATATGAGGGCCCGACGTCCACAGGTGGGGGTTGTGCTTACAGCTCAACACTGTGCAGGACGTTTGACATTTGCCAGAGAACACCAAGATTGGCAAATTCGCCACTGGCACCCTGTGCTCTTCACAGATGAAAGCAGGTTCACACTGAGCACGTGACAGACGTGACAGAGTCTGGAGATGCCGTGGAGAACGTTCTGCTGCCTGCAACATCCTCCAGCATGACCGGTATGGCGGTGGGTCAGTCATGGTGTGGGGTGGCATTTCTTTGGGGAGCCGCACAGCCCTCCATGTGCTCGCCAGAGGTAGCCTGACTGCCATTAGGTACCGAGATGAGATCCTCAGACCCATTGTGAGACCATATGCTGGTGCGGTTGGCCCTGGGTTCCTCCTAATGCAAGACAATGGTAGACCTCATGTGGCTGGAGTATGTCAGCAGTTCCTGCAAGAGGAAGACATTGATGCTATGGACTGGCCCGCCCGTTCCCCAGACCTGAATCCAATTGAGCACATCTGGGACATCACGTCTCGCACCATCCACCAACGCCACGTTGCACCACAGACTGTCCAGGAGTTGACGGATGCTTTAGTCCAGGTCTGGGAGGAGATCCCTCAGGAGACCATCCGCCACCTCATCAGGAGCATGCCCAGGCATTGTAGGGAGGTCATACAGGCACGTGGAGGCCACACACACTACTGAGCCTCATTTTGACTTGTTTTAAGGACATTTTATCAAAGTTGGATCAGCCTGTAGTGTGGTTTTTCACTTTAATTTTGAGTGTGACTCCAAATCCAGACCTCCATGGGTTGATAAATTGGATTTCCATTGATTATTTTTGTGTGATTTTGTTGTCAGCACATTCAACTATGTAAAGAAAAAAGTATTTAATAAGATTATTTCTTTCATTCAGATCTAGGATGTGTTATTTTAGTTTTCCCTTTACTTTTTTGAGCAGTATATTTCATGTTACTAGAGCATACATTTAAATGGGCAGATTTATACACATTGTTATCAAGTTATATTGTTTTAGTAACTCATACAGAACTCGACTTATGTCAAAATATTATTTGCAAACGGAATGCTCTACTCAATCCAACATTCTCTTTGGTTTCTTTAACTTCTCTTGGGGCAGTATTTAGAAGTTTGGATGACAACCGTGCCCAAAGTAAACTGCCTATTACGGGGGTGGCAGCATCATGTTGTGGGGGTGCTTCACTGCAGGAGGGACTGGTGCACTTCACAAAATTGATAGCTTCATGTGGAATGAAAAGTATGTTGATATATTGAAGCAACATCTCAAGATATCAGTCAGGAAGTTTAAAGCTTGGTCGCAAATGGGTCTTCCAAATGAACAATGTCCCCAAGCATATATCCAAAGTTGTGGCAAAATGGCTTAAGGACAACAAAGTCAAGATATTGGAGTGGCCATCACAAAGCCCTGACCTCAATCGTATAGAAAATTTGTGGGCAGAAATGAAAAAGCGTGTGTGAGCAAAGAGGCCTACAAACCTGACTCAGTTACACCAGCTCTGTCAGGAGGAATGTGGCAAAATTCACCCAACTTATTGTGGGAAGCTTATGGAAGGCTACCCGAAACGTTTGACCCAAGTTAAACAAATTAAAGGCAATGCTACCAAATTCCAATTGAGTATATGTAAACTTCTGACCCACTGGGAATGTGATGAAAGAAATAAAAACTGAAATAAATCATTCTCTCTACCATTATTCTGACATTTCACATTCTTGAAGTAAAGTGGTGATCCTAACTGACCTAAGACAGGGAATTTTTACTAGGATTACATATCAGGAATTGTGAAAAACCGAGTTTAAATGTATTTGGCTAAGGTCTATGTAAAATTCTGACTTCAACTGTAGATATTAATCAAATCAAATCAAATCAAATCAAATTTATTTATATAGCCCTTCGTACATCAGCTGAAATCTCAAAGTGCTGTACAGAAACCCAGCCTAAAACCCCAAACAGCAAGCAATGCATGTGAAAGAAGCACGGTGGCTGGGAAAAACTCCCTAGGAAAAACTCCTGAGAAAGGCCAAAAACCTAGGAAGAAACCTAGAGAGGAACCAGGCTATGAGGGGTGGCCAGTCCTCTTCTGGCTGTGCCGGGTGGATATTATAACAGAACATAGTCAAGATGTTAAAATGTTCGTAAATGACCAGCATGGTCAAATAATAATAATCATAGTAATTGTCGAGGGTGCAACAAGCACGTCCGGTGAACAGGTCAGGGTTCCGTAGCCGCAGGCAGAACAGTTGAAACTGGAGCAGCAGCATGGCCAGGTGGACTGGGGACAGCAAGGAGTCATCATGCCAGGTAGTCCTAGGGCTCAGGTCCTCCGAGAGAAAGAAAGAAAGAAAGAAAGAAAGAGAGAATTAGAGAGAGCATATTTACATTCACACAGGACACCGGATAAGACAAGAGAATACTCCAGATATAACAGACTGACCCTAGCCCCCCGACACATAAACTACTGCAGCATAAATACTGGAGGCTGAGACAGGAGGGATCAGAAGACACTGTGGCCCCATCCGATGATACCCCCGGACAGGGCCAAACAGGCAGGATATAACCCCACCCACTTTGCCAAAGCACAGCCCCCCACACCACTAGAGGGATATCTACAACCACCAACTTACCGTCCGAAGACAAGGCCGAGTATAGCCCACAAAGATGTCCGCCACGGCACAACCCAAGGGGGGGGCGCCAACCCAGACAGGAAGACCACGTCAGTGGCTCAACCTACTCAAGTGACGCACCCCTCCCATGGACGGCATGGAAGAACACCAGTAAGTCAGTGACTCAGCCCCTGTAAAAGGGTTAGAGGCAGAGAATCCCAGTGGGAAGAGGGGAACCGACAAGGCAGAGACAGCAAGGGCGGTTCGTTGCTCCAGCCTTTCCGTTCACCTTCACACTCCTGGGCCAGACTATACTTAATCATAGGACCTACTGAAGAGATAAGTCTTCAGTAAAGACTTAAAGGTTGAGACTGAGTCTGCGTCTCTCACATGGGTAGGCAGACCATTCCATAAAAATGGAGCTCTATAGGAGAAAGCCCTACCTCCAGCCGTTTGCTTAGAAATTCTAGGGACAATTAGGAGGCCTGCGTCTTGTGACCGTAGCGTACGTGTAGGTATGTACGGCAGGACCAAATCGGAAAGATAGGTAGGAGCAAGCCCATGTAATGCTTTGTAGGTTAGCAGTAAAACCTTGAAATCAGCCCTTGCCTTAACAGGAAGCCAGTGTAGGGAAGCTAGCACTGGAGTAATATGATCAAATTTTTTGGTTCTAGTCAGGATTCTAGCAGCCGTATTTAGCACTAACTGAAGTTTGTTTAGTGCTTTATCCGGGTAGCCGGAAAGTAGAGCATTGCAGTAGTCGAGCCTAGAAGTAACAAAAGCATGGATTAATTTTTCTGCGTCATTTTTGGACAGAAAGTTTCTGATTTTTGCAATGTTACGTAGATGGAAAAAAGCTGTCCTTGAAGCAGTCTTGATATGTTCTTCAAAAGAGAGATCAGGGTCCAGAGTAACGCCGAGGTCCTTCACAGTTTTATTTGAGACGACTGTACAACCATCCAGATTAATTGTCAGATTCAACAGAAGATCTCTTTGTTTCTTGGGACCTAGGACAAGCATCTCTGTTTTGTCCGAGTTTAAAAGTAGAAAATTTGCAGCCATCCACTTCCTTATGTCTGAAACACAGGCTTCTAGCGAGAGCAATTTTGGGGCTTCACCATGTTTCATTGAAATGTACAGCTGTGTGTCGTCCGCATAGCAGTGAAATTTAACATTATGTTTTCGAATGACATCCCCAAGAGGTAAAATATATAGTGAAAACAATAGTGGTCCTAGAACGGAACCTTGAGGAACACCGAAATTTACAATTGATTTGTCAGAGGACGAACCATTCACAGAGACAAACTGATATCTTTCCGACAGATAAGATCTAAACCAGGCCAGAACTTGTCCATGTAGACCAATTTGGGTTTCCAATCTCTCCAAAAGAATGTGGTGATCGATGGTATCAAAAGCGGCACTAAGATCTAGGAGCATGAGGACAGATGCAGAGCCTCGGTCTGACGTCATTAAAAGGTCATTTACCACCTTCACAAGTGCAGTCTCAGTGCTATGATGGGGTCTAAAACCAGACTGAAGCGTTTCGTATACATTGTTTGTCTTCAGGAAGGCAGTGAGTTGCTGCGCAACAACTTTTTCTAAAATTTTTGAGAGGAATGGAAGATTCGATATAGGCCGATAGTTTTTTATAATTTCTGGGTCAAGATTCGGCTTTTTCAAGAGAGGCTTTATTACTGCCACTTTTAGTGAGCTTGGTACACATCCGGTGGATAGAGAGCCGTTTATTATGTTCAACATAGGAGGGCCAAGCACAGGAAGCAGCTCTTTCAGTAGTTTAGTTGGAATAGGGTCCAGTATGCAGCTTGAGGGTTTGGAGGCCATGATTATTTTCATCATTGTGTCAAGAGATATAGTACTAAAACACTTTAGTATCTCCCTTGAGCCAAGGTCCTGGCAGAGTTGTGCAGACTCTGGACAATGAAGCCCTGGAGGAATACCCAGATTTAAAGAGGAGTCCGTAATTTGCTTTCTAATGATCATGATCTTTTCCTCAAAAAAGTTCATAAATTTATTACTGCTGAAGTGAAAGCCATCCTCCATTTGCGAATGCTGCTTTTTAGTTAGCTTTGCGACAGTGTCAAAAAGAAATTTCGGATTGTTCTTATTTTCCTCAATTAAGTTGGAAAAATAGGATGATCGTGCAGCAGTGAGGGCTCTTCGATACTGCACGGTACTGTCTTTCCAAGCTAGTCGGAAGACTTCCAGTTTAGTGTGGCGCCATTTCCGTTCCAATTTTCTGGAAGCTTGCTTCAGAGCTCGTGTATTTTCTGTATACCAGGGAGCTAGTTTCTTATGACAGATGTTTTTAATTTTTAGGGGTGCAACTGCATCTAGGGTATTGCGCAAGGTTGAATTGAGTTCCTCGGTTAGGTGGTTAACTGATTCTTGTCCTCTGACGTCCTTGGGTAGGCAGAGGGAGTCTGGAAGGGCATCAAGGAATCTTTGGGTTGTCTGAGAATTTATAGCACGACTTTTAATCTTCCTTGGTTGGGGTCTGAGCAGATTATTTGTTGCAATTGTAAACGCAATAAAATGGTGGTCCGATAATCCAGGATTATGAGGAAAAACATTAAGATCCACAACATTTATTCCATGGGACAAAACTAGGTCCAGAGTATGACTGTGGCAGTGAGTAGGTCCAGAAACATGTTGGACAAAACCCACTGAGTCGATGATGGCTCCGAAAGCCTTTTGGAGTGGGTCTGTGGACTTTTCCATGTGAATGTTAAAGTCACCAAAAATTAGAATATTATCTGCTATGACTACAAGATCCGATAGGAATTCAGGGAACTCAGTAAGGAACACTGCATATGGCCCAGGAGGCCTGTAAACAGTAGCTATAAAAAGTGATTGAGTAGGCTGCATAGATTTCATGACTAGAAGCTCAAAAGACGAAAACGTCATTGTTTTTTTTTTTGTAAATTGAAATTTGCTATCGTAAATGTTAGCAACACCTCCGCCTTTGCCGGATGCACGGGGGGTTTGGTCACTAGTGTAACCAGGGGGTGAGGCCTCATTTAACACAGTAAATTCATCAGGCTTAAGCCATGTTTCAGTCAGGCCAATCACATCAAGATTATGATCAGTGATTAGTTCATTGACTATAACTGCCTTGGAAGTGAGGGATCTAACATTAAGTAACCCAATTTTGAGATGTGAAGTATCACAATCTCTTTCAATAATGGCAGGAATGGAGGAGGTCTTTATACTAGTAAGATTACTGAAGCGAACACCGCCATATATTAAACCATACAGGTATTAAAGTATATATTTATTAAACCATACAGATATATAACTATATAGATTTTAAACTATGTAGATATTAAACCATTTAGATATTAAACTATATAGATATTAAACCATATTGATATTAAACTATATAGATATTAAACCATATATTAAACTATATAGATATTAAACCATACAGATATTAAACCATATAGATATGAAACTATATAGATATTAAACTATATAGATATTAAACCATATATTAAACTATATAGATATTAAACCATATAGATATTAAACTATATAGATATTTAACCATAGAGATATTAAACCATATAGATATTAAACTATATAGATATTAAACTATATAGATATTAAACCATATAGATATTAAACCATATAGATATTAAACCAAATAGATATTAAACTATATAGATATTAAACTATATGGACATTAAACCATATAGATATTAAACCATATAGATATTAAACTATATAGATATTAAACCATAAAGATATTAAACCATATAGATATTAAACTATACAGATATTAAACTATATAGATATTAAACCATATATTAAACTATAAAGATATTAAACCATATAGATATTAAACTATATAGATATTAAACCATATAGATATTAAACTATATAGATATTAAACCATATTGTTATTAAACTATATAGATATTAAACTATATAGATATTAAACCATATATTAAATTATATAGATATTAAACTATACAGATAAAAAACTATTTCAATGTTAAACCATATAGATATTACACCATATAGATATTACACCATATAGATATTAAACTATATAGATATTAAACTATATAGATATTAAACTATATATATATTAAACCATATAGATATTAACTATATGGATATTAAACTATACAGATATTAAACCTTATAGATATTAAACCATATAGATATTAAACCATATAGATATTAAACCATACAGATATTAAACCATATAGATATTAAACTATACAGATATTAAACCATATAGATATTAAACTATACAGATATTAAACCATACAGATATTATACTATACAGATAATCACAGAGTATAAAACAGATGTGTTCCATCTTACTCACCGCGACACACACACACACACACACACACACACACACACACACACACACACACACACACACACACACACACACACACACACACACACACGGTACTTACAGAGCTGCCAGCAGAGTGGTGTGAGTTCCATCCTGTCTTGATGCTGAGTGAGACTCTGTGATCTCCAGTTATAGACTAAAAGACCCTCCTCCTCTTCCTTCCTGTTCTGAAAGTTCCATATTATCTTGATGTTGAGTGAGACTGCGATCTCATCTCTGTTATTCTAACAGTCAGTACTGTAGATCTGAGAGGTTTGACCCCTAACCTCTACTGCTATTAATCTGAGTGGATGGACCTCTAACCCCTACTATTAGTCACTACTGTAGATCTGAGAGGATTGACCTCTAACCCCTACTATCAGTCACCACTGTAGATTTGAGATGGTTGACCCCTAAACCCTACTTTCAGTCACTACTGTAGATCTGAGTAGATTGACCTTTAACCCCTACAGTAGGGGCTAGAGAGTAGGGGGTAGGGAGTAGGGGCTAGGGTGTAGTGGCTAGAGAGTAGGGGCTAGAGAGTAGGGGCTATAGAGTAGGGGCTAGAGAGTAGTGGCTAGAGAGTAGGGGCTAGAGAGTAGGAGCTAGAAAGTAGGGGCTAGAGAGTAGGAGCTAGAGAGTAGTGGCTAGAGAGTAGGGGCTAGAGAGTAGTGGCTAGAGAGTAGTGGCTAGAGAGTAGGGGCTAGAGAGTAGGGGCTAGAGAGTAGGGGCTAGAGAGTAGGGGCTAGAGAGTAGGGGCTAGAGAGTAGTGGCTAGAGAGTAGGGGCTAGAGAGTAGGAGCTAGAAAGTAGGGGCTAGAGAGTAGGAGCTAGAGAGTAGTGGCTAGAGAGTAGGGGCTAGAGAGTAGTGGCTAGAGAGTAGTGGCTAGAGAGTAGGGGCTAGAGAGTAGGGGCTAGAGAGTAGTGGCTAGAGAGTAGGAGCTAGAGAGTAGTGGCTAGAGTGTAGTGGCTAGAGAGTAGGGGCTAGAGAGTAGGGGGTAGAGAGTAGTGGCTAGAGAGTTGGGGCTAGAGAGTAGGGGCTAGAAAGAAGGGGCTAGAGAGTAGGGGCTAGAGTGTAGGGACTTGAGAGTAGGGGCTAGAGAGTAGGGGCTAGAGTTTGGGGCTAGAGAGTAGAGAGTAGGGGCTAGAGAGTAGGGGCTAGAGTTTGGGGCTAGAGAGTAGAGAGTAGGGGCTAGAGTGTAGGGGCTAAAGATTAGGGGTTAGGGAGTAGGGGCTATAGAGTAGAGAGTAGAGAGAAGGGGATGCCATTTACTCCTGAGGTGCTGACTTGTTGCACCCTCGACAACCACTGTGATTATTATTATTTGACCCTGCTGGTCATCTATGAACATTTGAACATCTTGGCCATGTTCTGTTATAATCTCCACCCGGCACAGCCAGAAGAGGACTGGCAACAGGTCAGCACCTCAGGAGTAAATGTCAGTTGGCTTTTCATAGCCGATCATTCGGAGTACCTCTACCGCTCCTGCTGTCTCTAGAGAGTTGAAAACAGCAGGTCTGGGACAAGTAGCACGTCCGGTAAACAGGTCAGGGTTCCATAGCCGCAGGCAGAACAGTTTAAACTGGAGCAGCAGCAGGACCAGGTGGACTGGGGACAACAAGGAGTCGTCATGTCAGGTAGTCCTGAGGCATGGTCCTAGGGATCCAACATGGTGAACTTACTGAAACTGTTGTTACAGGTTTTGATTATTTTAATAGGATTATTTAGCTTTTTTGCTTTTTTTAGCCCACTCCCAACCGGTCACGTTGTACAGCGCCTGAGTGGTGCAACGGTCTGACACTGCATAGCTGTGTTATGACTGTAGGTTTTCAGTTTCTCTCCCTCTAAGAACAGAAATAAATAATTCTAAATAAAAACTTGGCTTTATTTACAAATTAGTAACAATGTCTCACCCCATGTTCAAGAATGGCCTTCTTCTCGCTCATTCTACGTTATTTGAAAACAAAATAATTTTCAAAATATTGTTATTTTTTAAATAACCGAGTGGCGCACAATGGGATTGCCTTGCAGTTCTCCAGCTGTATTCACTGAAAGAGAACGAGGTTCAAGGCACGAGAGCAGAGGGCATGGGATCGGCCACAGAGCCGCGCACAGAAGACTGACCTAGCCCATGGGGAAGGTGGGGTGGACCCCACCCCGACCCACTGGGTACCACAGAGCAACACTTTAAGGGGCATTGCACTAATAATGGAGCTGACTAGGGAAACGTTCCCTCTGTTCTTAGTGCCAGTCTGCACGTTCACACTAAACCAATGTAACTAATAATGGCGATAAAAATGCCCCTCAGAAAAATAGATATAAATTCGGAGGGCAGATATTATTAAATATTAAAGCATTAGACCTCTCACTAAAGGCGCCACTCAAAAGTTATACTTAAAACCAAACTGGATTTAATGAAAAATGACATGAAAAGCACACATTTGTAAATCCCAAACTCTAAAAGTAATTGGAAAGGTAGATATATTATTTGTGACATTGTGATTTCAATAAAGAATGTAAACAAGATGTAAACAAGATGCTGTGTTTTTCTTTACAGTAGTGATGGACAGCTGGTGGTATTTTGAAAACAGGTTTAAGTGTGAACATCCCCCTACCTGCAAAAAATCGACCAAAGAGAACAGACAAAATGGACATCGTTTTCATCAAGCCAGCTTCTTTCTATGGTGCTACCCATTCCAGGGTCAGGACTGTAACCACCAGATGACTTGAAAATGAGCCGGAGCTGAGAGTATCCCCAAAACTAAATGTATTTTGGTTTCAGTGCTTCTTTCAAAGAAAAGTGTATATAGCCTATCAATGTGAAGTCATACTGTGTAATAAAATCAATAATTAAATAAAGGTTAAATAAATAAAAAAAATGTATTATGTAGTAAAAACGTGAATGTGTTTTTGCAGAGCATACAACCATGCTGACAGCCATCCGTGGAGATCAGTGGACAAAGGGCTGGACAACAGGCCACATCCTCAGTTCCAGGTTGGACTACAGACTGAACATGACTCACTCAGTTCCAGGTTGGACTACAGACTGAACATGACTCACTCAGTTCCAGGTTGGACTACAGACTGAACATGACTCACTCAGTTCCAGGTTGGACTTCAGACTGAACATGACTCACTCAGTTCCAGGTTGGACTACAGACTGAACATGACTCACTCAGTTCCAGGTTGGACTACAGACTGAACATGACTCACTCAGTTCCAGGTTGGACTACAGACTGAACATGACTCACTCAGTTCCAGGTTGGACTACAGACTGAACATGACTCACTCAGTTCCAGGTTGGACTACAGACTGAACATGACTCACTCAGTTCCAGGTTGGACTACAGACTGAACAACGGGCCGCATCCTCAGTTCCAGGTTGGACTTCAGACTGAACAACGGGCCACACCGAAAAAATGCGTGGTTCACAAGAAAGCGGTTTGTTTCGCTAGATTCTTAAATTTGTGTGCAGCATTTGTGTGTTGGAGTCACTTTTAATGCTTAATATATCTACCGTTTCTATCATAGGCCACTGTAATCGATGGGGGCTCAGGGCGGTACCATTCTGCTCATCTGATGAAGGTGCTTATGGGTGAGATTCAAACTTTGAAGACCGAGATCGAGTCATTGAAGGCAGACCAGCAGAAAGAGAAACATTCTCTGAGGGCAGAGATACGGGCGACAGCTGTCACAACGTCGACTGAAGGTGGCGCCTCTCCTCGTTCGGGCGGCGCTCGGCGGTCATCGTCGCCGGCCTACTAGCTGCCACCGATCCTCTTTTCATTTTTCTTTTGGTGAGGTCTGGTTTATGTGTGCATCTGTATTGTGTTAGTGGGGGGGTTATTTAGTCTCTCTGTTTAGGTTTGGGTATTGTGCGTGATTGTTTTTGTCTGGTTTGGTTAGGTTGGAGTTGAGACATTTTCCCCTGCATTTTGTGTATTTAAGGCTACGAGTTTTTGGGCTGCGCCCCTACTCTGTTTTCGGGCTCTTTCTGCATTTTTAATATTTGCCCTGCCTTACGTATTGTTGGCAGTTTGGACTATTGCCTATTAAACGTGTGTTCACGGACCTTGGTCTATTGCGCCTGAATTCAACCCTCCTGCTGCTTTGAGTTGACTGACAACAGCTGATGCATTGGTCCAGAGCCAGGCGGCATTGCCAGAGAGTCAGGCGGAGAACGACGCGTTGAAGAGGGTGAGGAACGAGATGGAGACACAATCCATGCCTATGACCTCTGGAACTCCACTTCCGACAGGCAGACTCAACATACCTGGCGAGTTCATCAGGTCGTCGGTTCACCCTGACAGTTCCATTCCTCTTCTGACAACAGAACTTGACCAACTGCTCACCAACTGCTCACCAGGCACAACAAGGGCCGTCCGGACTGTTCTGCTGTTCTGCTATAGCTTAATAAACAAAAGCAGGTGGCTTATATCTTCAAAATGCTTTAATGCTTCATACTCAAATATTATCCAAACGTAAAAGCATATACTGTACAGTACTGTATTTCTTCATCAGCATCTTTATGCTTTCGTTAATAAAATAATGATAAAAATACTCTTTCAAAATGCCAATGTTTATTTAGTTACTTAGTTAACTTCTCTAGGGCCAGTGGGACGATTTCGTCCCACCTACGTAACAGCCAGTGGAATCCCGTGGCGCGTTATTCAAATACTTTAGAAATGCTATTACTTCAATTTCTCAAACATATGACTATTTTACACCATTTTAAAGACAAGACTCTTGTTAATCTAACCACAGTGTCCGATTTCAAAAAGGCTTTACAGCGAAAGCAAAACATTAGATTATGTCAGCAGAGTACCCAGCCAGAAATAATCAGACACCCATTTTTCAAGCTAGCATATAATGTCACATAAACCCAAACCACAGCTAAATGCAGCACTAACCTTTGATGATCTTCATCAGATGACAATCTTAGGACATTATGTTATACAATACATGCATGTTTTGTTCAATCAAGTTCATATTTATATCAAAAACCAGCTTTTTACATTAGCATGTGACGTTCAGAACTAGCATACCCCCCGCAAACTTCTGGTGAATTTACTAAATTACTCACGATAAACGTTCACAAAAAACATAACAATTATTTAAAGAATTATAGATACAGAACTCCTCTATGCACTCGCTTTTCGGTGAAAGCACATTTTGCAATATTCTAAGTAGATAGCCCGGCATCACAGGGCTAGCTATTTAGACACCCACCAAGTTTAGCCCTCACCAAAGTCAGATTTACTATAAGAAAAATGTTATTACCTTTGCTGTTCTTCGTCAGAATGCACTCCCAGGATTTCTACTTCAATAACAAATGTTGGTTTGGTTCAAAATAATCCATAGTTATGTTCAAATATCCTCTGTTTTGTTCGTGCGTTCAAGACACTATCCGAAGTGTAAAGAAGGGTGACGCGCACGACGCGTTTCGTGACAAAAAAAATCTAAATATTCCATTACCGTACTTCGAAGCATGTCAACCGCTGTTTAAAATCAATTTTTATGCCATTTTTCCCGTAAAAAAGCGATAATATTCCGACCGGGAATCTGTGTTTTAGTACAAAGAGAGAGAAAATAAAAACATGGGGTCGCCTCGTGCACGCGCCTCAGTCTCATAGTACTCTGACCGACCACTATCCAAACGCGCTAATGTTTTTCAGCCAGGGGCTGCCTCGACATCATTCAGCTTTTTCCCGGGTTCTGAGAGCCTATGGGAGCCCTAGGAAGTGTCACGTTACAGCAAAGATCCTAAGTTTTCAATAAAAAGAGTCAAGAAGCTCAAGGAATGGTCAGAGAGGGCACTTCCTGTACAGAATCTTCTCAGGTTTTTGCCTGCCATATGAGTTCTGTTATACTCACAGACACCATTCAAACTGTTTTAGAAACTTTAGGGTGTTTTCTTTCCAAAGCCAATAATTATATGCATATTCTAGTTTCTGGGCAGTAGTAATAACCAGATTAAATCGGTTACGTTTTTTATCCGGCCATGTAAATACTGCCCCCTAGCCCTAACAGGTTAACAAATTACTATGGAAATAAATATCACTGATTTACAGAAAAATTGGAGCAAAGTTGTCTACTGAAGGTAAAGAAATTGTTGCTTACTGGAAAATACTCTTTCAAACACACACGGTTGTACAGTGCCATTTTGACTATTAGCAGGGCTATATTTTGCCCTTTGTGGGTGGTGGAGCACAATTGGCCCAGCGTTTCTCTCCCTCTAAAAACAGAAATAAATGTTTTGGCCTTTACAAATATTATTTTGGCCTTTATTCAGATTAAAATCGCTCACTTTCGCTTAAAAAAAAAATGAAATAACCACCAAAATATCGTTATATATTATCAAGTTGATGGCACAGTCGTATAGCCCGGCACCTACATAAAGCATTCATGGCTTTGGATCAAAATAAATAAGTACCAACATTCTTTCTGATAGTCTTTAACTTCTTACATCTACACGTTCCGCTAGCGGAACGTCTGCTCCAATATCCAATGATGGGCGGGGCGCGAAATTCAAACTCCTCTAAATCCGAAAACTTACACTTTTCAAACATATGACTATGTTACAGCTATTTAAAGACAAGACTCTCCTTTATCTAACCAAACTGTCCGATTTCAAAAAGGCTTTACAGCGAAAGCAAAACATTAGATTATGTCAGCAGAGTACCCAGCCAGGAATAATCACACAGCCATTTTTCAAGCTAGCATATCATGTCACATAAACCCAAACCATATCTAAATGCAGCACTAACCTTTGATGATCTTCATCAGATGACACACCTAGGACATTGTGTTATACAATACATGCATGTCTGTTCAATCAAGTTCATATTTATATCAAAAACCAGCTTTTTACATTAGCATGTGACGTTCAGAACTAGCATTCCCACCGAACACTTCCGGTGATTTTACTAAATTACTCACGATAAACGTTCACAAAAAGCATAACAATTATTTTAAGAATTATAGATACAGAACTCCTCTATGCACTCGATATGTCCGATTTTAAAATAGCTTTTCGGATGAAGCACATTTTGCAATAATGTAAGTACATAGCCCGGCGTTACAGGGCTAGCTATTTAGACACCCACCCAGTGTAGCCTTCACCAAAATCACATTTCCTATAAGAAAAATGTTCTTACCTTGCTTGTTCTTCATCAGAATACACTGCCAGGACTTCTACTTCAATAACAAATGTAGGTTTGGTCCCAAATAATCCATCGTTATATCCAAACAGCGACGTTTTGTTCGTGCGTTCTAGACACTATCCCAACGCTAAATCTCGGCCACGAGCATGACGCAAAATATGACAAAAAATTTCGAAATATTCCATTACCGTACTTCGAAGCATGTCAACCGCTGTTTAAAACCAATATTTATGCAATTTATCTCGTAGAGAAGCGATAATATTCCGACCGGGAATCTGCCTGTCTGTAAACTGAGGAAAAAACCAAAAGCCGGGGGCGGGGCGTGTCACGCGCCTAAGGCTTAGTCCATTGACTGACCACTCAGCATTTGCTCTCGTGTGCTTCAGCCAGGGCTTTGAATGACATCATTCCTGTTTTTCCCGGGCTGTGAGACTCCATTGTTGACGTGAGAATTGTCACGTAAGAGCAGAGATCCTTTGTAAACGACAGAGATAATAAAGAAGGGCAAGAAATGTTCAGACAGGGTACTTCCTGAACAGAAGCATCTCAGGTTTTTGCCTGCCATAGGAGTTCTGTTATACTCACAGACACCATTCAAACAGTTTCAGAAACTTTGGAGTGTTTTCTCTCCAAAGCTAATAATTATATGCATATTCCAGTTTCTGGGCAGGACTAATAATCAGATTAAATCGGGTACGTTTTTTATCCAGCCGTGAAATTACTGCCCCCTAGATGTAACAGGTTAATAAAGAAATGTTTTGGTTATCCTGACCTGGACACCATGTACAGTATTACAATAGTCCATTATGGGCTATTAGTATGACAATATACCTTTACCAACACCTCTGCATTTTGATACTTTGTGGATGGGGCCTCCCCAGTGCATCCTGCAGTGCAAAATGCATTGCTACAGATGCAGGTTCAATACCCTTTGCTATGGCCACCACCAGAGACCCATGAGGCGGCTTTTGGTTTTAATTTAGAATCCTCCAACCCTCTGTAATTATTATTGGCATTATTATTAGTGTTTCCGAGTGTTTCCGATATACCGTAGGCGACATGAGTCTCACTACTGTTGAGTAATGTGCTGTTAAAAAATGGTGTAGGTCTTAATTATTTAAAGAGCATATTGAAGTTAGAAGCAGTTTCTGCTGCTAAAGCCACTTTCTACCACTCTAAATTCCAAGCATCTGCCTCTAACCCTAGGAAGCTCTTTGCCACCTTCTCCTCCCTCCTGAATCCTCTTCCCCCCCTCCCTCTCTGCGGATGACTTCGTCAACCATTTTGAAAAGAAGGTTGACGACATCCGCTCCTCGTTTGTTAAGTCAAACGACACCGCTGATCCACTTTCTACCACTGGTCCTGCTCACATTGCCCTACCCTATGCTTTGACCTCTTTCTCCCCTCTCTCTCCAGATGAAATCTTGCGACTTGTGACGTCCGGCCGCCCAACAACCTGCCCGCTTGACCCTATCCCCTCCTCTCTCCTCCAGACCATTTCCGGAGACCTTCTCCCTTATCTCACCTCGTTCATCAACTCATCCTTGACCACTGGATACGTCCCTTCCGTCCTCAAGAGAGCAAGAGTTGCACCCCTTCTCAAAAAACCTACACTCGATCCCTCCGATGTCAACAACTACAGACCAGTTTTCCTTCTTTCTTTTCTCTCCAAAACTCTTGAGCATGCCGTCCTTGGCCAGCTCTCTTGCTATCTTTCTCAGAATGACCTTCTTGATCCAAATCAGTCAGGTTTCAAGACTGGTCATTCAACTGAGACTGCTCTTCTCTGTGTCACGGAGGCTCTCCGCACTGCTAAGGCTAGCTCTCTCTCCTCTGCTCTCATCATTTTAGACCTATCTGCTGCCTTTGATACTGTGAACCACCAGATCCTCCTCTCCACCCTCTCCGAGTTGGGCATCTCCGGCGCGGCCCACGCTTGGATTGCGTCCTACCTGACAGGTCGCCCCTACCAGGTGGCGTGGCGAGAATCTGTCTCCGCACCACGTGCTCTCACCACTGGTGTCCCCCAGGGCTCTGTTCTAGGCCCTCTCCTATTCTCACTATACACCAAGTCACTTGGCTCTGTCATATCCTCACATGGTCTCTCCTATCATTGCTATGCAGACGACACACAATTAATCTTCTCCTTTCCCCCTTCTGATAACTAGGTGGCGAATCGAATCTCTGCATGTCTGGCAGACATATCAGTGTGGATGACGGATCACCACCTCAAGCTGAACCTCGGCAAGATGGAGCTGCTTTTCCTCCCGGGGAAGGACTGCCCGTTCCATGATCTCGCCATCACGGTAGACAACTCCATTGTGTCCTCCTCCCAGAGTGCTAAGAACCTTGGCGTGACCCTGGACAACACCCTGTCGTTTTCCACTAACATCAAGGCGGTGACCCGATCCTGTAGGTTCATGCTCTACAACATTCGCAGAGTACGACCCTGCCTCACACAGGAAGCGGCGCAGGTCCTAATCCAGGCACTTGTCATCTCCCGTCTGGATTACTGCAACTCGCTGTTGGCTGGGCTCCCTGCCTGTGCCATTAAACCCCTACAACTCATCCAGAATGCCGCAGCCCGTCTGGTGTTCAACCTTCCCAAGTTCTCTCACGTCACCCCGCTCCTCCGCTCTCTCCACTGGCTTCCAGTTGAAACTCGCATCCGCTACAAGACCATGGTGCTTGCCTACGGAGCCGTGAGGGGAACGGCACCTCCGTACCTTCAGGCTCTGATCAGTCCCTACACCCAAACGAGGGCACTGCGCTCATCCACCTCTGGCCTGCTGGCCCCCCTACCTCTGAGGAAGCACAGTTCCCGCTCAGCCCAGTCAAAACTGTTCGCTGCTCTGGCACCCCTATGGTGGAACAAGCTCCCTCACGACGCCAGGACAGCGGAGTCAATCACCACCTTCCGGAGACACCTGAAACCCCACCTCTTTAAGGAATACCTAGGATAGGATAAAGTAATCCTTCTAACCTCCCCCCCTAAAATATTTAGATGCACTATTGTAAAGTGGTTGCTTCACTGGATATCATAAGGTGAATGCATCAATTTGTAAGTCGCTCTGGATAAGAATGTCTGCTAAATGACTTAAATGTAAATGTAAATGCAGTAGCCTACAACTATTTTAGCACCGTTTTGCACTGCTCTGAGACAGGCATGGGGACTGGTCTTGATAAATTAATGAAATTTTTATTGAATCTCCATTTGGGTATTGGTTAGAATACATTTAAGGAGTGGAAATGTAATACTCTTAGTGTAACCTTTATTTAACTAGGCAAGTCAGTTAAGAACAAATTCTTATTTACAAGGACAGCCTACTCCTTCCTCCCCATCTATGAATTGAACCCTGGAGTCCCGCATGCCATCACCACACAGGGATTCTTTAGCTAAATAGCCCAGTACTGTAGCCGAGCGTCACGTTGTACAGCTCCATATTTTCCGTTTCATCCTAATGGAAACCTAGAGTTTTTAATTTTTCTCAGAATAGAAACACCATAATATTAATCAAATTAAATAAGCAAAAAAAATGTAAGTCAGTCCCATATACTATGTTCTTACAAAAAAATGTTTTCAATTCGCTAGTACAGCCACTATTGAAGGTTATCAAAAGCTTCTCAAAGATGCCCTCTGGTGGTCAAACTAGCACTAACTAGCATTAATGGTACCAGTGGTTGGCACTTAAATAACGTGCCATGGAATTCTGCGGCATCATGCAAGCAGTACGCTGCAACTTTTAAAGGACGAACCACTGTACACCTGAGCGATTAGGAACACTTAAGTGGTAAGCCATGAATTCCTGTTTCACTGCGGTATAAATATGAAGTGACACACAGGCCAAGTTCTCATAGTTCTCATAGTCATCCATCACTATGGGAAAGACAGTGATGATGTGCGACAAAAGGTTGTTGAGCTGCACAAATCAGGAAATGGCTATAAGAAAATAGCTCTATGGTTGAAAATGCCCAATTCCACTATCAGGGCAATAATGAAGAAGTTTAAAGCAACTGGAGATGTTAACAACCAGCCTGGAAGAGGACATGTGTCTATATTGACCCCAGTGATGAGGATAGTTCCAGTGGCCAAAAAATCTCCAAGGATTACAACTGGAGAATTGCAGACGTTAGTTGGGTCTTGGGGTCAGAAAGTCTCCAAAACTACAATTAGATGCCACCTACATAATCACAACAAACTCAACAAACTCAAGCGCAGTTTTCCAAACGTTACAGGAACAATGGGACAAAAATAGAGCTTTTTGGAAACAAACACCAGTAGATAGAAAGAAAAGTACCTCATCCCCACTGTGAAGTATGTTGGTGGATCTTTGATGATGTGGTGCTGTTTTCCTTCCAAAGGCCCTGGACAACTTGTTAGGATACATGGTATCATGGACTACATCAAGTACTAGCAGATATTAAATCAAAACCTGACTGCCTCTGCTAGGAAGCTTAAACTGGGCCGTGGTTGGATCTTCCAGCAGGATAATGATCCAAAGCACACCTCAAAATCAGCACACAAATGGTTCACTGACCACAGAATCAAGGTTTCGCCATAGCCATCCCAGTCCACTGACCTAAACCCTATAGAAAACCTGTGGGATGAGCATGGACCTAGGAATCTGAAGGATCTGGAGAGATTCTGTATGGAGGAACGGTCTCAGATCCCTTGCCATGTGTTCTCCAACCTCATTACTCATTATAGGAGAAGACTCAGAGCTGTTATCTTGGCGAAGGGAGGTTGTACAAAGTATTGAATGAAGGGGTTCCAATAATTGTGGTACACATATATTTGAGAAAAATGTTTGTTTTATGATAAGAATGTATTGCATTTTTGTAAATATTTTGAATGAAAGACCAAGAGGATAAACAATAAACAAAAAAAGGCAATTTTTAAACAATGGATGAGCTTTTCTTAGTAATCTACTTGAGAACCATTTTGGGTTCAAGTAAAACGTTTGTATAAGCGAAGCTTTTAGAGAGGTTTAGTGCTTTTATATTTAATCATCTCAACCCACTCAATTCATATTCAGTATATAGACAGGCACGCTTTATCTTGTCTGGTTTAGCATCCCAGATAAAGCAAAATATTTTTTGCTCCTATGATTTGAAAAACAAATCCTCAGGAGTAGGCAGCGCCATAAGTAAGTGAGTAAACTGAGTTATGATTAAGGAGTTAATCAGGGCAATTTTTCCATAAATAGACAGGTATTTACCTCTCCATGGTTGCAGGATCTTGTCTATTTTTTACTAGTTTTCTATTAAAATTCATTGTGGAGAGCTCATTTATATTTTTTGTGATATGAATACCATGTCTACTTCAGTCCATTTCATAGGTAAACTGCAGGGTAATGTACAAATTTTTAATAATCCAATACGTAATATTGTACACTTATCATAATTAGGTTTTAGTCCAGAGAGTCCAGAAATGTTATCTAGATCTTCAATGAGACATTGCAGGGATCTAGCTTGCAGACTTAATGTAAAACTTGAGTCATCGGCATACATGGACACTTTTGTTTTTAAGCCTTGGATTTATAATCCTCTGAGGTTGTTATTTGATCAGATTTTAATAGCTAGCATTTCGATGGCCATAATGAATAGAAATGGTGACAGTGGACACCCTTGTTGAACTCCTCTTGACAATTCAAAACTCTGAGAAGTAGATCATTCTTGAATAAGGTCCTCAAGTTGTTTTTGTTCTCCCTCTAACTTTTTTTGTATCTCTGTAGTATTTTTATTGTTATCTACCTGTACTATTAGATCCTGTATTTCCTTGTTAGTCTCTTTAGACATAAACTGTTTTTATTGTTATCTACCTGAACTCGTTCATGGATTTCCCTTGCTAGTCTTGTCTCTTTAGACAGAAGTTTCTTTTTTATTATTGATGAATTCTGAATTGAATGACCTCTGAAGGTACATTTAAAGGTATCCCAAACAAAAATGGGATTTGCTGAATCTATATTGTACTGGAAAAATTATATTATGAATTGTTTTGTCTTAGTTACGAATATATTGTCCTCCAGTAGACTTTGATTCAATTTCCAATATCCTGTCCACGTGGAAATTCTGTAAGACTTATGTGAAGGTCAGATTGCATTCTCTCCTATCAATCATGTTTTAACTAGGCAAGTCAGTTAAGAACAAATTCTTATTTACAATGACGGCCTAGGAACAGTGGGTTAACTGACTTGTTTAGGTACAGAATGACAGATTTTTACCTTTTCAGCTGAGGGATTCGATCTAGCAACCGTTTGGTTACTGGCCCAACGCTCTAACCACTAGGCTACCTGCCACCCTTGCAAGTCTCCTCCATGTATATCTCACTAGGTTAGGGTTATTTAGTCTCCAGATATCCACTATTTCTAATGAGCCCATCATTTTTGTGATTTCCTTTAGGGCACGGTGATGATAGTTTGTAGAGTGATTACCTTTACAGTCCATTGAGGTACTTAACATTGTGTTATAGTCTCCCACAATAATGATTTGATCATTTGTTGCCTGTAAGTTCAATAAATTGGAATAAACTCCTGCCGCCATCATTACTCACTCCATTACTCACTCCATTACTCACTCCATTACTCACTCCATTACTCACTCCATTACTCACTCCATTACTCACTGCATTACTCACTCCATTACTCACTCCATTACTCACTCCATTACTCACTCCATTACTCACTTCTGCCACCATCATTATGCACTTCTGTCAGAGGATGGCCCTAAAAATTGCCACCCTAGTCATAGAATATTCTCTCTGCTTCCACATGGCAAGTGGTACCGTAGTGCCAAGTCTAGGTTCAAGAGGCTTCCTAACACCTTCTAACCCCAAGCCGTAAGACTCCTGAATATCTAGTCAAATTGCCACCCAGACTATTTGCATTGCCCCACCACCACCTACCTCCCCTCTCCACACCACTGCCACTCTCTGTTGTTATCTATGCATAGTCATTTTAATTAACTCTACCTACATGTACATATTACCTCAACTAACCGGTGCCCCCTCACATTGACTCTGTACCGGCACCCCCTGTATATATTGTTATTTTTTACTGCTGCTCTTTAATTACTTGCTACTTTTATCTCTTTTTCTTATCCATATTTTTTGAAACTCCGTTATTGGTTAGGGGCTCGTAAGTAAGCATTTCACTGTAAGGTTGTATTCGGCGCATGTGACTAACAGAATTTGATTTGATTTGATCATTACTCACTCCGTCCTTCCCTTGGCACGCGCATCAGCAATTATTGGACTCACCTGGACTCAATCACCTGTGTCATTACCTCCCCTATATCTGTCTGTTCCCCAGCTCTCTTCCACGCTTCAGGATTAATGTTTGTTTGTCATTTTTGTTACCTGGTTCTGACGCTGTACCTGTCCTGTTTGATTTCTGTAATTAATTAAATGTTCAACTCCCCCTACCTGCTTCTCTTCTCCAGTGTCGGTCCATAAGACTATAATGTTTGACGTCTAAATAAATAATAACCCAGTTTGCATGGTTGGCTGTCTGTGTGTAACATGAAGTGAGTACAACCTTAATATTCAGGATGATAACTGTAATCCTATCACCATCCTAGTTGCATCAGAAATACATTAAACATAATTTTTATAGAAAAACACATTCCATCATTTCCATAGTAATTGACGTTTCACATGATTACGGAAGAAACCTTGCATTACCATAAAGAAAGCTTCACTACAGTACAAATGTATCCCGTACAATATGTTGTTATTCCCCAACGTCTCTGTTCTGATACGGGTGGCAGGTGGGGTGGCAGCTAGCCTAGCGGTTAACTGCCACATTACTATGGAGACGGTTTCACTACATTACTATAGAGACGGATTCACTTCATTACTATGGAGACAGCTTCACTACATTACTATAGAGACAGCTTCACTTCATTACTATGGAGACGCCTTCACTTTCTTACAATGAAGACGGCTTCACTACATTACTATGGAGACGGCTTCACTACATTACTATGGAGACGGAAGGATACAGTCTCTCTCCCTCTGTTGTCTCTGTAAAGGATACGGTCTCTTGAGACATTCGTTTACCTCCCGAGGAAATTGGTCATTTACACTGAATTTAGTCCTTTAAGCTCCCTTCCCCTGCTACTTTTGTTGGTAGTTTTCAAATTTTGCGAGGACCATTGGTCTAGTGCACTCGGTGGAAAGCCACCTTATTTACAGTCTCTAGAGGTAGTTTCATGAACTCTCTGATTGCCCCCTCTGGATTATTGGAAGATTTTTGATTTAAACCAGAGAGGCACAAACACAATGTTGTTCACTCCACTACCTTGTTCCTGTCCTCTGTAGCTGTAATACCACAGAGAACCACAGGAGGGTTCTCCTCACCAGCTCCACCTGACCTGATATTATCTATCATCCCTCTAACTGTTCATGTCAGGATAATCGTGCTTTTGTTTTGGTAGGGCTATAGGGCGGCGCACAATTTGCCCGGCGTCGTCCGGTTTGGACGACTTGCCTAGTTAAATAAAGGTTAAATAAAATTAAAAAGATAAAAATGTCAAATAGCGTGTGCAGGGTGAATAAGTGGTCTGTAGTATGGTAATTTGGTAAAAAGTCAATTTCACAGTTGCTCAGTACATTGTTTTCACTCAGGAGATCTACGAGACTGCTGTTAATGATACAGAGCTCTCTCTCTCTCTCTCTCTCTCTCTCTCTCTCTCTCTCTCTCTCTCTCTCTCTCTCTCTCTCTCTCTCTCTCTCTCTCTCTATATATATATATATATATATAACTGAACCTCCCTTTCTCTCTAATTCTGTCTCTCTTCTCTCCAGCCCCCTGCTTCTGTCACACACATCTTTCACACCTCTCAGTCCTTCTCAGCGCAGAGGAAGTAGAGATGGGTAGAGAGGAGAGGTTGGTGGGGGACTGACAGGCTCACTAGAGTTTAGATACAGTTAGTGATCGACACGTTGAGATGGAACGCATCTGTCTTCTACTCTGTGAGTTTAACATTATCTAAATTGTTAAATATATATATGGTTCAATGTCTAGATATAATTTGAATATATATCAATATCTATATAATTTAATATCTATATAGTTTAATATCTATATAGTTTAATATCTATATAATTCAATATCAATATAGTTTAATATCTATATAGTTTAATATCTATATGGTTTAATATCTAATAGCTTCACTACATTACTATGGAGACGGAAGGATACAGTCTCTCTCCCTCTGTTGTCTCTGTACAGGATACAGTCTCTTACCCCTCTCCCTCTGTTGTCTCTGTAAAGGATACAGTCTCTTACCCCTCTGTTATCTCTGTACAGGATACAGTCTCTTACCCCTTTGTTATCTCTGTACAGGATAGAGTCTCTTACCCCTTTGTTATCTCTGTACAGGATACAGTCTCTCTACCTCTGTTGTCTATGTACAGGATACAGCCTCTCTCCCTCTGTTGTCTCTGTACAGGATATAGTCTCTTACCCCTCTCCCTCTGTTGTCTCTGTAAAGGATACGGTCTCTTGAGACATTCGTTTACCTCCCGAGGAAATTGGTCATTTACACTGAATTTAGTCATTTAAGCTCCCTTCCCCTGCTACTTTTGTTGGTAGTTTTCAAATTTTGCGAGGACCATTGGTCTAGTGCACTCGGTGGAAAGCCACCTTATTTACAGTCTCTAGAGGTAGTTTCAGGAACTCTCTGATTGCCCCCTCTGGATTATTGGAAGATTTTTTATTTAAACCAGAGAGGCACAAACACAATGTTGTACACTACACTACCTTGTTCCTGTCCTCTGTAGCTGTAATACCACAGAGAACCACAGGAGGGTTCTCCTCACCAGCTCCACCTGACCTGATAGTATCTATCATCCCTCTAACTGTTCATGTCAGGATAATCATGCTTTTGTTTTGGTAGGGCTATAGGGCGGCGCACAATTTGCCCGGCGTCGTCCGGTTTGGACGACTTGCCTAGTTAAATAAAGGTTAAATAAAATTAAAAAGATAAAAATGTCAAATAGCGTGTGCAGGGTGAATAAGTGGTCTGTAGTATGGTAATTTGGTAAAAAGTCAATTTCACAGTTGCTCAGTACATTGTTTTCACTGAGGAGATCTACGAGACTGCTGTTAATGATACAGAGCTCTCTCTCTCTCTCTCTCTCTCTCTCTCTCTCTCTCTCTCTCTCTCTCTCTCTCTCTCTCTCTCTCTCTCTATATATATATATATATATATATAACTGAACCTCCCTTTCTCTCTAATTCTGTCTCTCTTCTCTCCAGCCCCCTGCTTCTGTCACACACATCTTTCACACCTCTCAGTCCTTCTCAGCGCAGAGGAAGTAGAGATGGGTAGAGAGGAGAGGTGGGGGACTGACAGGCTCACTAGAGTTTAGAGAGAGTTAGTGATCGACACGTTGAGATGGAACGCATCTGTCTTCTACTCTGTGAGTTTAACATTATCTAAATTGTTAAATATATATATGGTTCAATGTCTAGATATAATTTGAATATATATTCAATATCTATATAATTCAATATCTATGTAGTTTAATATCTATATAATTCAATATCTATATAGTTTAATATGTATATAATTTAATATCTATATAGTTCAATTTCTATATAATTCAATATCTATATAGTTTAATATCTATATAGTTTAATATCTATATAATTCAATATCTATATAGTTTAATATCTATATAGTTTAATATCTATATAGTTAAATATCTGTATGGTTTAATATCTATTTGTTTAAATATCTATATAGTTTAATATCTGTATGGTTATATCCATATAGTTTAATATCTATACGGTTTAATATCTATATAGTTTAATATCTATATCATTTGATATCGATATAATTCAATATCTATATAGTTTAATGTCTATATAATTCAATATCAATATAGTTAAATATCTAAATAGTTTAATATCTATATAATTCAATATCTATATGGATATTAAACGATATAGATATTGAACCATACAGATATTGAACCATACAGATATCAAACTATGCAGATATTAAACTATCTAGATATTAAACCATATAGATATTAAACTATACAGATTTTAAACCATTTTGACATTAAACCATACATTTATTAAACTATATAGATATTAAACCATTCAGACATTAAACTATATTTAATATTTATTTTATGTCTGGATAATACAAATACAATAAAAATAATTAAAATAAATGAATTGAATTAAATGTAAAAATAATAGTTTTTAAATAAAAGTTATTTGATGAAATATTTCATTTGGCCGTTACTACTATAACCCATACAAATGCATTGAATTAATTTCATAAATGGCAAAAATAAATAATTTAACTTCTCTAGGGTGTATTTTGACGTCCGGATGAAAGGCGTGCCCAAATTAAACTGCCTGCTACTCAGACTCAGAAGGTAGGATATGCATATTATTAGTAGATTTGGATAGAAAACACTCTGAAGTTTCTAAAAACTGTTTGAATGATGTCTGTGAGTTTAACCTCTATGGGCTAGGTGGGACTTGCGTCCCACCTACTCAACAGCCAGCGTAATCCCGTGGCGCGATATTCAAATACCTTAGAAATGCTATTACTTCAATTTCTCAAACTTATGACTATTTTACACCATTTTAAAGACAAGACTCTCGTTAATCTAACCACACTGTCCGATTTCAAAAAGGCTTTACAACGAAAGCAAAACATTAGATTATGTCAGCAGAGTACCCAGCCAGAAATAATCAGACACCCATTTTTCAAGCGAGCATATAATGTCACATAAACCCAAACCACAGCTAAATGCAGCACTAACCTTTGATGATCTTCATCAGATGACACCCCTAGGACATTATGTTATACAATACATGCATGTTTTGTTCAATCAAGTTCATATTTATATCAAAAACCAGCTTTTTACATTAGCATGTGACTAGCATGTGACTAGCATTCCCACCGCAAACTTCCGGTGAATTTACTAAATTACTCACGATAAACGTTCACAAAAAACATAACAATTATTTAAAGAATTATAGATACAGAACTCCTCTATGCACTCGCTATGTCCGATTTTAAAATAGCTTTTCGGTGAAAGCACATTTTGCAATATTCTCAGTAGATAGCCCGGCATCACAGGGCTAGCTATTTAGACACCCAGCAAGTTTAGCACTCACCAAAGTCAGATTTACTATAAGAAAAATGTTATTACCTTAGCTGTTCTTCGTCAGAATGCACTCCCAGGACTTCTACTTCGATAACAAATGTTGGTTTGGTCCCAAATAATCCATAGTTATATCCAAACAGCGGCATTTTGTTTGTGCGTTCAAGACACTATCCGAAAGGGTAAAGAAGGGTGACGAGCACGACGCATTTTGTGACAAAAAATGTCTAAATATTCCATTACCGTACTTCGAAGCATGTCAACCGCTGTTTAAAATCAATTTTTATGCCATTTTTCTTGTAAAAAAGCGATAATATTCCGACCGGGAGTGGTGGTTTTCGTTCAAAGAGAGGGAAAATAAAAACATCTCGTGCCCTCGTGCACGAGCCTCAGTCTGATGGTCCTCTGACCGGCCACTATCCAAACGCGCTAATGTGTTTCAGCCTGGGGCTGCCTCGATATCATTCAGCTTTTTCCCGGGTTCTGAGAGCCTATGGGAGCCGTAGGAAGTGTCACGTTACAGCAAAGATCCTCAGTCTTCAATAAAAAGAGCCAAGATGAACAAGAACTTGTCAGACAGGCCACTTCCTGTTCAGAATCTTCTCATGTTTTTGCCTGCCAAATGAGTTCTGTTATACTCACAGACACCATTCAAACAGTTTTAGAAACTTTAGGGTGTTTTCTATCCAAAGCCAATTATATGCATATTCTAGTTACTGGGCAGGAGTAGTAACCAGATTAAATCGGGTACGTTTTTTATCCGGCCGTGTAAATACTGCCCCCTATCCCCAACAGGATAACAGAACTCATATGGCAGGCAAAACCCTGAGAGAAATCCAACCAGGAAGTTGAAAATCTGAGGGTTGTAGTTTTTTTAATTGATTCCCTATTCAAACTACAGTGACTTAGGGGTCATTTTGCAGTTCCTAACACTAGATGTCAACAGTCTTTAGAACGTTGTTACAGGCTTCTACTGTGACCTGGAAGGGAATGACAGTCATTTCAACCAGGTGTCTGGCTGAGTGCCATTAGATCATTCATGTGCGTGGCCGTCAGTGCGAGGTGTTTTTTCTTTTTCCTTTCTGAAGACAAAGGATTTGTCCAGTTGGAATATTATCGAAGATGTATGATAATAACATCCTAAAGATTGATGCTATACATCGTTTGTTTCTACAAACTGTAGTATAACTTTTTGGACTTTTCGTCTCGACTGAACGCGTGAACAAAACGGAGGTATTTGGACATAAATATGGAGTTTAGCGAACAAAACAAACATTTATTGTGGAAGTGGGAGTCCTGGGAGTGCATTCCGATGAAGATCAGCAAAGGTAAGTGAAGATTTATAATACTATTTCTGACTTTCTTTGACTCCAGAACTTGGCGGGTATCTGTATAGCTTGCTTTGATGGCTGAGCTCTGTACTAAGAATATTGAACAATGTGCTTTCGCCGTAAAGCTGACACAGCGGTTGCATTAAGGAGAAGTGTATCTATAATTCTTTCAATAACTGTTGTAAAGTTTATCAACGTTTATGATGAGTATTTTTGTAAATTGATGTGCTCATTCACCGTAAATTTTGGAGGCAATACATTTTCTGAACATCACGCGCCAATGTAAAATGGGGTTTTTGGATATAAATATGAACTTGATCGAGCAAAATATACATGTATTGTGTAACATGAAGTCCTATGAGTGCCATCTGATGAAGCTCATCAAAAGTTAGTGATTCATTTTAGCTGTATTTCTGGTTTTTGTGACGCCTCTCCTTGCTTGGAAAATGGCTGTGTGGTTATGTTGTTTATGTGCTGTCCTAACATAATCTAATATTATGCTTTCGCCGTAAAGCCTTTTTGAAATCGGACAATGTGGTTGGATTAATGAGAATCTTATCTTTAAAATGGGATATAATAGTTGTATGTTATCTTTAAAATGGGATATAATAGTTGTATGTTTGAGAAATTTGAATTATGAGATTTTTGTTGTTTTGAATTTGGCGCCGTGCTATTTCACTGGCTGTTGAATAGTGTCAACCCACATATTCCAGAGAGGTTAACCATAAGGAATAAGGTTTTCAAGTGTCTATCCTAAATCTAGAAAATATAAATAAACATAAGAAACAAGGTTTTGAAGTGTTTGTCCAAAATCTAGGAGATATAAAAACAATTCAGGATAAAAAAAAAATATTTGGACACATATTTAACACACTTTTTTTGTTGGCACAAAACTACCTCCATACTTCCATTCATTTGTATGGGTTACCTTTAAATTAAGGTTTAATATCTATATATATACAAACTCAGCAAAAAAAGAAACGTCCCTTTTTCAGGACCCTGTCTTTAAAAAGATAATTCGTAAAATTCCAAAGAACTTCACAGATCTTCATTGTAAAGGGTTTAAACACTGTTTCCCATGCTTGTTCAATGAACCATAAGCAATTTATGAGCATGCACCTGTGGAACAGTCGTTAAGACAGCTTACAGATGGTAGGCAATTAAGGTCACAGTTATGAAAACTTAGGACACTAAAGAGGCCTTTCTACTGACTCTGAAAAACAACAAAAGTGAGATGCCCAGGGTCCCTGCTCATCTGCGTGAACATGCCTTTGGCAAGGAGGCATAAGGACTGCAGATGTGGCCAGGGCAATAAATTGCAACGTCCGTACTGTGAGACGCCAAAGACAGCGCTACAGGGAGACAGGACAGACAGCTGATCGTCCTCGCAGTGGCAGACCACGTGTAACAACACCTGCACAGGATCGGTACATCCGAACATCACACCTGCGAGACAGGTACAGGATGGCAACAACAACTGGCATTGTCATGTCAGGTTGAGCCTGCAGGAAGGGTACCACATTAAGGAGGAGGATGTCTTCCCTGTAACGCACAGCGTTGAGATTGCCTGCAATGACAACAAGCTCAGTCCGATGTTGCTGTGACACACCGCCCCAGACCATGACGGACCCTCCACCTCCAAATCGATCCCGCTCCAGAGTACAGGCCTCGGTGTAACGCTCATTCCATAAACGCGAATCCAACCATCACCCCTGGTGAGACAAAACCACGACGTGTCAGAGAAGAGCACTTTTTGCCAGTCCTGTCTGGTCCAGCGACGGTGGGTTTGTGCCCATAGTGGAATATATATGGAGTATGAAGGGTTGGGTAGTGGACTATATATGTAGGGTGGTAGTGGACTATATATGGAGGGTTGGGTAGTGGACTATATATGGAGGGTTGGGTAGTGGACTATATATGGAGGGTTGGGTAGTGGACTATATATGGAGGGTTGGGTAGTGGACTATATATGGAGTGGTTGGGTAGTGGACTATATATGGAGGGTTGGGTAGTGGACTATATATGTAGGGTTGGGTAGTGGACTATATATGGAGGGTGGGTAGTGGACTATATATGGAGGGTTGGGTAGTGGACTATATATGGAGGGTTGGGTAGTGGACTATATATGAGGGTTGGGTAGTGGACTATATATGGAGGGTTGGGTAGTGGACTATATATGGAGGGTTGGGTAGTGGACTATATATGGAGGGTTGGTAGAGGACTATATATGGAGGGTTGGGTAGTGGACTATATGTGGAGGGTTGGGTAGTGGACTATATTGGAGGGTTGGGTAGTGGACTATATATGGAGGGTTGGGTAGTGGACTATATGGAGGGTTGGGTAGTGGACTATATATGGAGGGTTGGGTAGTGGACTATATATGGAGGGTTGGGTAGTGGACTATATATGGAGGGTTGGGTAGTGGACTATATATGGAGGGTTGGGTAGTGGACTATATATGGAGGGTTGGGTAGTGGACTATATATGGAGGGTTGGGTAGTGGACTATATATGGAGGGTGGGTAGTGGACTATATGGAGGGTTGGGTAGTGGACTATATATGTAGGGTTGGGTAGTGGACTATATGGAGGGTTGGGTAGTGGACTATATATGGAGGGTTGGGTAGTGGACTATATATGGAGGGTTGGGTAGTGGACTATATATGGAGTATGTTGGGTTGGTAGTGGACTATATATGGAGGGTTGGGTAGTGGACTATATATGGAGGGTTGGGTAGTGGACTATATGGAGGGTTTGGTAGTGGACTATATATGGAGGGTTGGGTAGTGGACTATATATGGAGGGTTGGGTAGTGGACTATATATGGAGGGTTGGGTAGTGGACTATATATGGAGGGTTGGGTAGTGGACTATATATGGGGGGTTGGGTAGTGGACTATATATGGAGGGTTGGGTAGTGGACTATATATGGAGGGTTGGGTAGTGGACTATATGTGGAGGGTTGGGTAGTGGACTATATATGGAGGGTGGGTAGTGGACTATATATGGAGGGTTGGGTAGTGGACTATATATGGAGGGTTGGGTAGTGGACTATATATGTAGGAATGGGTAGTGGACTATATATGCAGGGTTGGGTAGTGGACTATATATGGAGGGTTGGGTAGTGGCTATATATGGTTGGGTAGTGGACTATATATGGAGGGTTGGGTAGTGGACTATATATAGGGTTGGGTAGTGGACTATATATGGAGGGTTGGGTAGTGGACTATATATGGAGGGTTGGGTAGTGGACTATATATGGAGGGTTGGGTAGTGGACTATATATGGAGGGTTGGGTAGTGGATTATATATGTAGGGTTGGGTAGTGGACTATATATGGAGGGTTGGGTAGTGGATTATATATGTAGGGTTGGGTAGTGGACTATATGTAGGGGTTGGGTAGTGGACTATATGTAGGGTTGGGTAGTGGACTATATATGGAGGGTTGGGTAGTGGACTATATATGGAGGGTGGGTAGTGGACTATATATGTAGGGTTGGGTAGTGGACTATATATGGAGGGTTGGGTAGTGGACTATATTTGGAGGGTTGGGTAGTGGACTATATGGAGGGTTGGGTAGTGGACTATATATGGAGGGTTGGGTAGTGGACTATATATGGAGGGTTGGGTAGTGGACTATATGGAGGGTTGGGTAGTGGACTATATGTGGAGGGTTGGGTAGTGGACTATATGTGGAGGGTTGGGTAGTGGACTATATATGGAGGGTTGGGTAGTGGACTATATATGGAGGGTTGGGTAGTGGACTATATATGGAGGGTTGGGTAGTGGACTATATATGGAGGGTTGGGTAGTGGACTATTATGGAGGGTTGGGTAGTGGACTATATATGGAGGGTTGGGTAGTGGACTATATAGGGTTGGGTAGTGGATTTATATGTAGGGTTGGGTAGTGGACTATATATGGAGGGTTGGGTAGTGGATTATATGTAGGGTTGGGTAGTGGACTATATATGTAGGGTTGGGTAGTGGACTATATATGTAGGGTTGGGTAGTGGACTATATATGGAGGGTTGGGTAGTGGACTATATATGGAGGGTTGGGTAGTGGACTATATATGTAGGGTTGGGTAGTGGACTATATATGGAGGGTTGGTAGTGGACTATATGTGGAGGGTTGGGTAGTGGACTATATATGGAGGGTTGGGTAGTGGACTATATATGGAGGGTTGGGTAGTGGACTATATATGGAGGGTTGGGTAGTGGACTATATATGGAGGGTTGGGTAGTGGACTATATGTGGAGGGTTGGGTAGTGGACTATGTGGAGGGTTGGGTAGTGGACTATATATGGGGGTTGGGTAGTGGACTATATGGAGGTTGGGTAGTGGACTATATATGGAGGGTTGGGTAGTGGACTATATATGGAGGGTTGGGTAGTGGACTATATATGGAGGGTTGGGTAGTGGAATATATATGGAGGGTTGGGTAGTGGACTATATATGGAGGGTTGGGTAGTGGACTATATATGGAGGGTTGGGTAGTGGACTATATATGGAGGGTTGGGTAGTGGACTATATATGGAGGGTGGGTAGTGGACTATATGTAGGGTTGGGTAGTGGACTATATATGGAGGGTTGGGTAGTGGACTATATATGGCGGGTTGGGTAGTGGACTATATATGGAGGGTTGGGTAGTGGACTATATATGGAGGGTTGGGTAGTGGACTATATATGGAGGGTTGGGTAGTGGACTATATATGGAGGGTTGGGTAGTGGACTATATGTAGGGTTGGGTAGTGGACTATATATGGAGGGTTGGGTAGTGGACTATATATGGATTATGTAGGGTTGGGTAGTGGACTATATATGTAGGGTTGGGTAGAGGACAATATATGGAGGGTTGGGTAGTGGACTATATATGGAGGGTTGGGTAGTGGACTATATGTGGAGGGTTGGGTAGTGGACTATATATGGAGGGTTGGGTAGTGGACTATATATGGAGGGTTGGGTAGTGGACTATATATGGAGGGTTGGGTAGTGGACTATATATGTAGGAATGGGTAGTGGACTATATATGCAGGGTTGGGTAGTGGACTATATATGGAGGGTTGGGTAGTGGACTATATATGGAGGGTTGGGTAGTGGACTATATATGGAGGGTTGGGTAGTGGACTATATATGGAGGGTTGGGTAGTGGACTATATATGGAGGTTGGGTAGTGGACTATATATGGAGGGTTGGGTAGTGGACTATATATGGAGGGTTGGGTAGTGGACTATATATGGAGGGTTGGGTAGTGGATTATATGTAGGGTTGGGTAGTGGACTATATATGGAGGGTTGGGTAGTGGATTATATATGTAGGGTTGGGTAGTGGACTATATATGTAGGGTTGGGTAGTGGACTATATATGTAGGGTTGGGTAGTGGACTATATATGGAGGGTTGGGTAGTGGACTATATATGGAGGGTTGGGTAGTGGACTATATATGTAGGGTTGGGTAGTGGACTATATATGGAGGGTTGGGTAGTGGACTATATGTGGAGGGTTGGGTAGTGGACTATATATGGTTGGGTAGTGGACTATATATGGAGGGTTGGGTAGTGGACTATATATGGAGGGTTGGGTAGTGGACTATATATGGAGGGTTGGGTAGTGGACTATATGTGGAGGGTTGGGTAGTGGACTATATGTGGAGGGTTGGGTAGTGGACTATATATGGAGGGTTGGGTAGTGGACTATATATGGAGGGTTGGGTAGTGGACTATATATGGAGGGTTGGGTAGTGGACTATATATGGAGGGTTGGGTAGTGGACTATATATGGAGGGTTTGGTAGTGGAATATATATGGAGGGTTGGGTAGTGGACTATATATGGAGGGTTGGGTAGTGGACTATATATGGAGGTTGGGTAGTGGACTATATATGGAGGGTTGGGTAGTGGACTATATATGGAGGGTTGGGTAGTGGACTATATATGTAGGGTTGGGTAGTGGACTATATATGGAGGGTTGGGTAGTGGACTATATATGGCGGGTTGGGTAGTGGACTATATATGGAGGGTTGGGTAGTGGACTATATATGGAGGGTTGGGTAGTGGACTATATATGGAGGGTTGGGTAGTGGACTATATATGGAGGGTTGGGTAGTGGACTATATATGTAGGGTTGGGTAGTGGACTGTATGTGGAGGGTTGGGTAGTGGACTATATATGGATTATGTAGGGTTGGGTAGTGGACTATATATGTAGGGTTGGGTAGAGGACTATATATGGAGGGTTGGGTAGTGGACTATATATGGAGGGTTGGGTAGTGGACTATATGTGGAGGGTTGGGTAGTGGACTATATGGAGGGTTGGGTAGTGGACTATATATGGAGGGTTGGGTAGTGGACTATATAGGGGGGTGGTAGTGGACTATATGTGGAGGGTTGGGTAGTGGACTATATATGGAGGGTTGGGTAGTGGCTATATATGGAGGGTTGGGTAGTGGACTATATATGGAGGGTTGGGTAGTGGACTATATATGGAGGGTTGGGTAGGGACTATATAGCGAGGGTTGGGTAGTGGACTATATATGGAGGGTTGGGTAGTGGACTATATATGTAGGGTTGGGTAGTGGACTATATATGGAGGGTTGGGTAGTGGACTATATATGGAGGGTTGGGTAGTGGACTATATGGAGGGTTGGGTAGTGGACTATATATGGAGGGTTGGGTAGTGGACTATATATGGAGGGTTGGGTAGTGGACTATATATGGGGGGTTGGGTAGTGGACTATATATGGAGGGTTGGGTAGTGGACTATATATGGAGGGTGGGTAGTGGACTATATATGGAGGGTTGGGTAGTGGACTATATATGGAGGGTTGGGTAGTGGACTATATATGTAGGGTTGGGTAGTGGACTATATATGGAGTATGTAGGGTTGGGTAGTGGACTATATATGGAGGGTTGGGTAGTGGACAATATATGGAGGGTTGGGTAGAGGACAATATATGGAGCGTTGGGTAGTGGACTATATATGGAGGGTTGGGTAGTGGACTATATATGGAGGGCTGGGTAGTGGACTATATATGGAGGGTTGGGTAGTGGACTATATATGGAGGGTTGGGTAGTGGACTATATGTGGAGGGTTGGGTAGTGGACTATATATGGAGGGTTGGGTAGTGGACTATATATGGAGGGTTGGGTAGTGGACTATATATGGAGGGTTGGGTAGTGGACTATATATGTAGGGTTGGGTAGTGGACTATATGGAGGGTTGGGTAGTGGACTATATATGGAGGGTTGGGTAGTGGACTATATATGGAGGGTTGGGTAGTGGACTATATGTGGAGGGTTGGGTAGTGGACTATTAATGGAGGGTTGGGTAGTGGACTATATATGGAGGGTTGGGTAGTGGACTATATATGTAGGGTTGGGTAGTGGACTCTATATGGGGGGTTGGGTAGTGGACTATATATGGAAGGTTGGATAGTGGACTATATATGGAGGGTTGGGTAGTGGACTATATGTAGGGTTGGGTAGTGGACAATATATGGAGGGTTGGGTAGTGGACTATATATGGAGGGTTGGGTAGTGGACTATATATGGAGGGTTGGGTAGTGGACTATATATGTAGGGTCGGGTAGTGGACTATATATGGAGGGTTGGGTAGTGGACTATATATGGTGGGTTGGGTAGTGGACTATATATGGAGGGTTGGGTAGTGGACTATATGGAGGGTTGGGTAGTGGACTATATGTGGAGGGTTGGGTAGTGGACTATATATGGAGGGTTGGGTAGTGGACTATATATGGAGTGTTGGGTAGTGGACTATATGGATTATGTAGGGTTGGGTAGTGGACTATATATGTAGGGTTGGGTAGTGGACTATATATGGAGGGTTGGGTAGTGGACTATATATGGAGGGTTGGGTAGTGGACTATATATGGAGGGTGGGTAGTGGACTATATATGGAGGGTTGGGTAGTGGATATATGGAGGGTTGGGTAGTGGACTATATATGTAGGGTTGGGTAGTGGACTATATATGGAGGGTTGGGTAGTGGACTATATATGTAGGGTTAGGTAGTGGACTATATATGGAGGGTTGGGTAGTGGACTATATATGGAGGTGTGGGTAGTGGACTATATATGGAGGGTTGGGTAGTGGACTATATATGGAGGGTTGGGTAGTGGACTATATATGGAGGGTTGGGTAGTGGACAATATATGGAGTATGTAGGGTTGGGTAGTGGACTATATGTGGAGGGTTGGGTAGTGGACTATATATGGAGGGTTGGGTAGTGG